>NC_140942.1:135294599-135894599 GCF_014529385.1 Adiantum capillus-veneris | reverse complement strand
GGATGAGCCTCCACTACTACTACAAGGAGAAGGATCGAGAGATTACATGCTTCCATACAAAAACATTTAGTTAGTATTGGCTATGTTTGTGCATGTTACAGGTGTTGACCCTGGACCTAGTTGGCATCCATGTCACACCTATAGTTCTAGTTTATAGCTATACCCTAAGGATTGTTTGAACATAGTAAGAAAAGTATAACTCTAAGTAAGGTAAATCTTGTTTGTACAATCATACATATATCAAATTTCCCAGAGAAGATAAGATTTTTTTTCTACTAATTATAATGCTTACTATATTTTGAGGTAAAAAACCCATGTGAACATTATGTAAAAATTTGGGCAGCATCTTGTTTGTACTTCAAACCTCTTGTCCAAAGAATCCCAGCTTAATCCCAGCTTATGCAATCTCTTAATGATACCCTCCACGGGAGGTTTATGGCTTGCCAACATTAGCGTGTATCTAAAACTTTCCCTTCTATGTGTAACTACTTTTTGAAAAAAAAAAAAGAGAGGATATACATACCTAGCTTTCCTTTTTGATGTTTCAAAGCAAGAGTTATCACAATCATTATATTTTATTACTTTTAAAATGAAGTTAAAGCATGATAACATTTAGTCTATCCATCACGACAAAGGAAAATCATTTACTTATTTCCTTGTCCATAGCTAACATTGTCAAATTTGTGCATGCACACAACACTCATCGAAAACCATCTATCAGTTGAGTCTAGTGTGCATGTATGTCGCACGTGTCAATGCAAGGAGCTTCCCGATACACTGTGTGCGAGCCACAAATGGCTCCAAGCACACAACAAGCCTAAATTAGTAAGCTCAAAGATGGCGATGATGTGTCACTCACTGCTCTATGTTTGCTGTCGTGGAGGATTCCTCGTCACGAAGAAGAAGGAGACGCCGTTACGTCGCGCTCAACTGCCTTGCCGCCGTCGTGCCGCCGCAATGCTCAATCGCTCTCTCTCTCTCTCTCTCTCTCTCTCTCTCTCTCTCTCTCTCTCTCTCTCGCATACACACACACACAAGGAGATGAAGAAGAAGAAGATGGAGATGGAGCAAGAGCACTCTTCAATTGCACAAATGAGAGAATAAGTGAATTTTAGGTTTGGTTGACTTTATATGAGCTTGCCCCATTCACACTTGGGCACCCACGCTTAGCCAACTAATCCCTTGAATGTTCCAGTTAGAGTGCGCCTCTCATCGGCGATCACTCTTACCCTTTTCCTATTGGATCGACAAGCCCGGTACCTGACTCTACCAAATAAATAATACAGCATCCATCGTAGGTGATAGGAATGTGCATGAGGGTTAACATGCCCCCTTCCTGATGTAGATTCCATCCTTGAAAGCTATTGAGTTGAAGCTCGTTCGTTGAGGTGAAAGAGCATTTAGGATGAATGTCCTTAGCCTTCTTCAGTCACTGCAAAATCAAACAACATTGGCACAGTTAATTGCATTCTCATATACAATTAAAAAGCATATACAGTTTTAGGCAGACCAATTGATTGGTAGCATAATTCTAAACCATTTGTCAGCAATAAACATTAAATTGCAATATAATCAAACGCATAAACAGTTGTAAAAATAAAAAATTGAACAAGTCTGGGGTAGCTAATTTAACGATCGAAAGGCACTAAAGATCGACTATTAATACCATGGGTAAGCTTCTCAATTTCCTATGGTCAATTAAGTTGTTTAATCGCAAGAGCCAAGTATTTCATATTCGAGGGTTGACTAGAGGGTATACCTAGAAGACCTTGTAGTTAGCTACGATAAAAGAAATTTCTCATGAAATCATCGTCTGACTGATTACTTTATCTTTGACCCCCCAAAGTCTTTTCACAGTGATTCAATTTTGATGTGTGTGCTTATTTTTTATGCCTTGGGTTTTTTTGCTTTTTAAGGAAAAGCGCCCACACTGGGAACCTCTAGGGCTCTAGTACCATAGGCGATACATGTACGTGAAGTACCAAATCAAGCTGAGATTTCTCTTCCAGCTTGAGATTTTACATTGTGGCACTTTGATTTTTTTGTTTGTTCGTTTTCAGCATTTTAATTTTGTAACTTTGGGGGGTCATATAACATTGTACCCTCCCCAGGCACATCACATTAGTAAACTCCCTTTATAATACTTAAGCTAAAGGTCAATAGGGACTAAGCCCACTAGAAAGCCCTAGTACATTTCACACAATGCTGCCTAAATCGGATTAAGAACCTAAGTAACCATAGATTATTATGAAGGCATTCCCCATGGTATTAAGAGAATATCTCTAACACCTAGCTTGGTCAAACTAGATTAGTCGGACTGCTTGATTTTTAAACCTAGACAAGTGATTATGACAAAAAAAATTACATTGAATTTAATGTTTGATACTAAGCAAATGCATTGGATATTATGCTACCAATCACAATTAAAGCAGACAAACATAGATGCAAAAAGATAAGGGGCAATGCTAATGGACAAGAAACACCTGTTTGCGTTGATAATTGCACTTGATTTGAAGAGTGAGTCGAGATAAAGATTCCATGAAGGTCCAAATCCTAACAATAGCAACAAGTTCCTGTACACACGAGGAAACACAAAGAATACCTCTAGAAGGCACATCAGTGGGAAGAAAGAACTTTGCTAATCACTAAACTCTAAAACAGACATACTCCTACCGTACTAATCCTACCTACCCTCCATCACTCGAGTGATGAGGATCAAAGGTGTTTTATGACATAGATTTCTGTTTCAGTGTGCCAGATGTGAATGTGTAAGTCTGGGTCAATGTTTTGACTTTTATTGTGCATACGCGTTTGCTAATTGATCTTGCTCTTTACTTTTTTTCTATTTTTTGTGAGTATAAGGCTTTATATATACATTCCCTAAGATTGGGAGATTGAGAGGTCAGGGAGGAAGGTTGAGAGGGGAGTGAGTGAATGATAACTGTCAGCAAACACTCCCCCCTTCCTTGGGTAGATCATACCGTTTGAAATACGCTCGTCACACTTTGAAACCAATTGTTCCAGTTGGTACTAGGTGAGGATTTTTGCGAGTAGTTTTCTATAACCTTTGGTGCCTCATCGAGTTGCAAGGGTGGTAAGGTACTCTCCCAAGATCGAACGTGAAGTGGTTCATCAGGTGATTCTTGAACACTGGAAGGTGTGGACTCCTTTGTAGTTTCATGGAGGTTCACTATTGTAGGTGGAGGCTGTGGAGAAGCTTTTATTTCCGTATAGGAACTACATGAAGAGCAAGAAGCTTCATTTGACTTCCCTGTTCTTGAGCTAGGTGGAGCAAATCGTTCTTTCTTTGGTACCCAAACTAGCTCTGAAGCGGGTGTGTAGCATTCTGTGATTTTTTTGTTTCCGCGATCGTTGATTCATTTTAGAGATACGAGATTGGGCTCACATGAGTCAGGTGACAAGTAAGAACACAATCTACGTTTTGGCACCCAGATTTGATCATTTCCTTGATAGTAGCCTTGGGCTTCCAATAGTCGTTTAGGAATCCACCGCCACGTTTTCTTACATTTCTTGGAGCGAGTGGGACGTCTCTTACCAGGCTTCTGTCTTTTAGCACTAGCTATGGTTGCTAAAGAAGCTTTAGGGACCCAGTAGTATGTTTTCTTTGTTATATTAGGATGAGTCTTGTCAGAAGCTATATGCATTGCTTGTAGTATATTTAAGGGTACGGGCATTTCATCCCCCTCAGGTGTTACCTAGCTTGTGTCCCTATTTCCCCAAGTGTCTATGGTTGTTGCTAGGTGGACCCAATCCACATTGTCCGACTCAGTCATCCCAGGTAGTACATCCATATAAGGAGAATCTTCCCCAACATCACTGTCCGCTTTACATGTGTAACAATACTGCAATGGGGCCGAGTGAACTATGGTGTCAGATCTATGATCAATTATAAACCTGTTTCCTAGAGGATGTGCTCTACCAGCCACAAGATCCACTCGAATGACAGAATCTTGGAAGTGCAGGTAGACAAGAGTTTTAGACCAGTCATCCACCATTTTTGCTTCCCTCATGAAAGGACGTCCTAAGACCATCTCCGATGCCATAGTGTGTTTGGATAAATCCATAACAATGAAGGTAATCCTTATTTTATGTCCAAAGACCTTGATCTTGAGATCTTCTAGCATGTCAATAGGTTTAACAATAGACCCATTGGCCATCTTCACTATTGTGGTTGTGGTCGGAAGGTGAGGTCTTCCCATAGTTTCCCAACAATTTTTTAGTCACAATACTAACCCCAGCACCACCATCAAGGATTCCCTTCACAGTTATTCCCTTAATAGTGATTGTTATGGTTGCATTGGATTCATCACCCTCAAATTATTGTCCCAACTTGTTAACAGGTATTTCTATAACAAGGTTCTCATCTAGGTTGGTTCGTGGATCTAAGTGTTCCTCGTCTATTGGCATCTCCCCAACTCCATCCATCTGTGCAAATTGTGTTAGTCCAAACTTTAGTTCTCCATCGAGGAAGGCTCGAAGAGCTGAGACTAGCTCAAGGTCTTTATATAGTTTGGACATGATGGTGGTTCTAACTTCTGAAGACATGAAATCCATCAATTTGGTAATGTTTAACGACACCTTTTGAAATTCAGTCCCTTGACATGGGGAAGATGGGATCTCCATTTCTTCGATAAGATCAAGAAGTCCCTCTGTAAACATTCTTTCCATCAAGAAGTGAGTATGTACACTTTCCCATGACTTTAAGTCACTTTCTTCTTGGATGACACTAGGTATGGCTAAGGGTCTATGGACTTGGTGAGGTTGTTGTTGCGTAGGGAACACGGTGTCTGTAATCTGGATCTGCCTAGGTGCTGGTTCGAGATCCCTTTGGGTATCTTCTACCAAACTCCTTAATTGTTTGAATGTCTCGATCTCCTCCGTAGGGTTTGGATAAGTTTCTATCTTCTTCTTGGATCCTTGCCATTTTGGCTCATGAAGATCTTCCTTGTTGGTTTCTATCTTAGTGGTCGTTTTGGTCTCCATGGTTTCACCTGAATGAGAATCCTCTTCAATGTCGTTCATATATACGGGGTCTTCACCAGTCCCTATGTTGGTCTTTGAACTCGGGTCTGACTTCGCTGCTTTTTGCGATCTCTTCCTTCGTGTTTTCTTCTTTTTTTGAGATTGGGCAATTGATGTCGTGTCTCTTTCCTCGGAGCATCGATCGTGTGAGTACATTTACTAGTACCACAGGTGTACTTTGTGATGGCTCCTCAATAACCTCAATCAAGTTTAATGGCGTGATCTCTGGTGCATTTGGATTATTTGGACATTGGGCAATCAAATGATCTATGCCACATCGATTACACATGAGTATTGGCATCGTAGAAGTGCTCGCTTGATTGGTTTGCATTAGTGTGGCGTTCTTTTGTAGCCTAATAGGACATTTGGCCACACGATGCGGACCTCCACACTCATAACATTGAAGAGGTGGTCTCTTAGCAGTGTAATTGATATTTTGGCCTCTTTCCGCAAGAGCAGCTACTTGATAGACAGGTTTGACTTGTCCACAATAGTCCTCCATGTAGTATTGTGGACTTTCTTCAAGCACATCCATCCCATAGGCAATATTAGGATCTATATATTCCTCACAGCCTTCCAAACAAGCAATAGATGACTCACAACCCACTTCATTCACAGAAGTGATTCTTGTTGGAATTAGGGTTGTAGAGAAACACACACATCTTGGAGAAGACGAAGGAAGATCAAGGCACACAATAGAGAGTGTGTTACTTAGTATGCAATGGAAAGATAGATAGCCCTATAATGATGGGCGTATATACAATGCTCGGGGGGAAAAACCTCCTAAAGAGGGGAAAAATGCCCCAACGGTCCTAGTGTGTACACACACATCACTATCACATGTATATGGTAACAAATCCCCCCTGGAGTGATGTGGTGAACGAGAGTTGGCACATGAGTAAAGGGAAGTGCCATGCCCTGAGGACATGATCAGTCCACAAAGGGGAGTAAGCCCAAAGCTTTGCGAAAAACTTCAAGCTTCTCATGAGACAATACCTTTGTGAAAAGATCTGCAAGATTGTCCCGTGTTGGCACATAAGCCAAGCTGATCTCTCCTGCTGAGAGCCTCTCCCTGACATTGTGGTAATGCACCTCAATGTGCTTTGTGAGAGCATGAAAAACTAGGTTCCTCGCAACTGCCAATGCACTCTGACTGTCAGTGTAGGTAGTGTTGGCAGTGTCCTGTCCAACACCCAAATCAGTCATAAGGCGTATGACCTATACACACTCAACTGTAGCTATGAAGACTGCCTTGTACTTAGCCTCATAACTCGAAGTGGCCATAGTAGGTTGCTTCTTGATCAACCATGATATACATGAACTATAAAGCATGAAACACAAACCACTTGTGGACACTCGCGTGTCATAACAACCAGCCCAATCTGAGTCCGAAAAAGCATGTAAGTCTGGCGGCAATGATCCCCCCTTGGGATAAAAAAAGCAAAGATGTAAAGTGCCACTAAGGTAGCGGAAAATCCTCTTGACAGCCTGCCGATGCTTAGACCCTGGGCTATGCATAAATCTGCTGACTTGTGAGACTGCAAACTGAATATCTGGCCTCGTGTTGCATACATAAATGAGGCAGCCAACAACAATTTGATAAAGAGTGACATCAGCAGGATCACCAGCATCATGTAGACTCACCTTCAAACCTATTTCCATGGGAGTGGAGATAGGTTTGCAATCCTCAAGTCCAAACTTACATAGCAATGTCTCTATGTAACTTTTTTGACACAAGGCAATACCACCATTACACTGCTTAAACTGTATACCCAAGTAATGATGCAGCTGCCCCAAATTTTTCATCTTGAAAGTAGCATTCAAATCAGCCTTAAATTCAGCAATATGTCTCTCATTTGGTCCAGTGATCAACAAATCATCGACATAAAGAACCACAATGAGAAGTACATCACCGTCACGCTTTACATACAATGTGCATTCTGTTGGACTGTTACGAAAGCCTCGTTTAACCAAATGAGTGTCAGCTTTCTCATACCAAGCACGAGGAGATTTCTTCAACCCATACAAAGCCTCCTTACATCTACTTACTTTGTCCTCTTGTCCTTTTATGACAAAACCGTGAGGCTCCGTTACATAAACTTCCTCAAATATGTCACCATTCAAGAAAGCAGTAACAATGTCTGATTGATGTACATCCCAATCAAAATGAGATGCCAATGCACATAGAAAACACACAATAGTCATACAACAAGTGGGAGCAAAAGTCTCTTCATAATCTATGCCTTTTTGCTGTGCATAACCCTTTGCAACAAGTTGAGCCTTATGGCGATCGATCTCACCAACCGGCTTGTGTTTCAACTTGTAAACCCACTTTTTCGTACCAATGGCCTTTTTTCCAGGAGAAAAATCACATAAAGTCCATGTGTCATTTTCTATAAGTGCATCATATTTTGATTGCATGGCAGCCATCCAATTTTCTGAATTTTGTGCTTCATCAAAAGACAGAGGCTCCTCAACATCATGTAAGCTAGACACAGTGAAAGCATAGCAATCTGATGCATAAGATGCATGGAAAGAGCCTGAACGAGTACGACTAGACAAAGGTGCATCCAATTTACTGTCACGCAAAGTGTGCACCAGCCATTTTGGCATACCTCTAGCCTACTCATTTTCAGCCCTTCCTCATCAAGTGCATCATGTACATCTGCATCAGTAATAGGCTGATCTGTAACATTTTCAGAAACCCCCATAGGCTGTACATTTGCCTCATTGGAAATTACATTCGTATTTCCACCACTGAATAGAGGCAACAAACTGTCATAAAATTCCTGTGAGCTTACATTATTGTCTCTAGTACATGATAGCAAGGGCTGAACAAAATCTTCCACAAACACTACATCCCATGAAACCAGAATACACTTTGTTTGTGGATGATATAACCTACAACCTTTTCTTTCAGCACTATAACCAATAAAAATACATTTGACAGCCTTATCATCCAATTTTCTACGTTGTGTTTGTGGCACCAAAGCATATGCCAAACAGCCAAAAACACACATGTGCTCAATAGAAGGTTTTCTATCATGCCATGCTTCATATGGAGTAATAGACTGCAAAGCTTTTGTAGGACACCTGTTAAGTACATAAGTACAGGTAATTGCCCAAGGACGCAGTTTGCATGGGCCCACAAACATCACTATACACAAGCTGCAACCTGCATGTGGCCCGAACTGAACCATCCTTTGGAAACTTAGTACGCTGCATCTTACCCAAAATATATCCTTCACAAACATGTTTGACAAGTGCTTCAAGAGACGGCAAAGAAGCAACCATATCAAATTTCTACAAATGTAGCAAACTGGCAAAATTCAGATGACCAAAACGTGCATGCCAAAGTTTCGCATTTGAAATAGCCCTTGAATCTGCAACAGCATTTGCAAAATTTTATCCACACTTGTCATACAAAGTGAGCTTATATAGCCCACGGCACAAAAGGCCAGATGCAACAATTTCATCACCAAAACTGAGATCATGAACTATGCATCTGCCATCCACAAATTTCACACAAGTCCAAGTCTAGCAAGTGTAGATATAGACAAGAGATTCTTCTTGATCCCAGGTACAAAAAGTGCATCAGCAAGTGTGAAGGAACTTCCATTTTCAGCAGTAAGCACAATCTTTCCAACTCCTTGAACCGGATAAGAGGCATTGTTGGCACAAGTGGCTGAATTCCCATGAGGGACAGACTCGAGAGAGGTAAAAAATTCACGATGTGAGGTAATGTGCTTTGTAGAACCAATGTCAAAATACCACACATGTGAATCTGTAGCAACTGACAATCATGCATCATGAACAGAAGTATTGTAAGTGCACTCTGCACTAAAACCCCATTCTGCATCAACATCATCATTACAGTCTCCTTTACAAAAGACTCAACAATGGCTGCATTTGTAGTGGAACCAGCATTTGCAGTGGAACCACCCTATTTCTTCTTAGCCTCTTTGGCCTTCAACTTAGGACATGACTTCATCAAATGATCATTAGCTTTACAATAGTGACAACGCATCTTCTTTTTTCCCTTATCACCAGAATTGCCTGACAAAGTGCTTCCAGCAGAAGCATTGTGAACAGAAGTTTTGCCACTCGCAGAAGAACCATAAGAAGTGGTTGCATTGCTGTTACCACCCTTTCTTTGATAAGCAATAAAAGCATGTCCAACTGCACGCTGTCTAGTCCTATTTTTTTTGGAAAGTGGCTCTTGCAACAGCAATGTGCATAATGCATCAAACTTGACAACTTTTGGATTTCCTTGGGTCATAAGTCTCCAAGTACTAGCAAAAGTCTGGTAGGAATCTGGTAAGGCATCAACAACAATCTGCACAAGGGAACTGTCTGAAATGAAAGTGAAATCATGTTAATGTGTCATGCTTTTTCATGTCCCGAACAACGCTAACTAGCACAATTTTGACATATGCTAACTAGTACAATAACATGAGCTACATCTCCAAGATCTATGGCGTATGATATATTAGTAGAAAGCTCTTGAAACAAGGAATCCAAATGTACAACTTCCGACAAATTTTGATATTATTTGTAAAAATTTTACCGGTCACCCAACTTTTCTAAGATGTGCTAACTTGAAAATGCTAACTAGCACAAAAAGCGCGACAAGTTAACATGCTTTCACCCATGACTTCACCTGCAGAAATAATTTTCTCATTGATATCCTTGATACTAGCAAGGAAAGTGTCCATATCATCTTCCTCATGCATAATATTTGACTCCAACTCTTTACGCAGCAAAGCAATTTTAGCCTCATTGCGGCTTGCATAAAGACCTGCTAGAATATCCCAAGCCTGTTTTTGCAAATTTTGATGAGCGAATGTGAGGAACAATGGTGTGCTTCACAGACAATACAACCAATGCATGAGCCTCCGCATCCTTTACATCCCAACAAGCTTGTTCTGCCATAGGCAAAACAACTCTAATAGCTGCAATCCTTGCAACAAGACCTGCAACATCCTCAACATCGCCTACATCCTCAGATTCAGGACGTACATCAATGCCCTGCACAATATTCCAAATGCCCTTTGACACAAGAACGTGTTGTATCATATAAGCCCACATAGGGTAATTTTCCCCATCCAACCTCTCCTCAGCAACAAACATCTTGAACACATCTGTGTTGTTGTTGTCGGCCATGGTGAATGCTGCACCTGATGTGAAAACTTCCTGAAAATAGGAGAAACGGAGCAGGAACAACACATGCTATATAGCACAAACCGTAGAAGACTATAAGGCACCTGTTATGCAGAAAACGGCACTGACAAAAATTCTACACAAAATGAATAAATTGCCTGTGCAGACCTTCCTATAGTGGAAACGGAGATTGAAATGAGCCCGAATCAAAAATCTGAGCAGACTAAGCTCTACGAGCTTACCCAAAATATTTATCAATTTGCGAACGCTCGCCAAACCTCACTGTAATCGAAGAAAGTGAGTAGGCATGTGCTGGAGTAGCTGGCGACTAAGCTCGGGAGGATGTAACCTGCTCTGATACCAATTGTTGGAATTAGGGTTGCAGAGAAACGCACACAGCTTGGAGAAGATGAAGGAAGATCAAAGCACACAATAGAAAGTGTGTTACTTAGTATGCAATGGAAAGATAGATAGCCCTAGAATGATGGGCATATATACAATGCTAGGGGGAAAAAACCTCCTGAAGAGGTAAAAAATGCCCCGGCGGTCCTAGTGTGTTCACACACATCACTACCACATGTATATGGTAACAATTCTTGGATGTGGTGGTTGCGGTCGTAGCACTGGAAGTGGTAAGGGTGTTGTTTGAACAACATTTTGGGCCCTAGGGACCATGTGTTGTGCTCTTTGTTCAAGAGGTGGGGCCGGCATCAATGCAGGCACTCGAGGTGTGTCTGTCCATGCTAAGGTTGGTCTATTTCCCATCGCGCGCTTAAATACTATGCAATCCTTAGCTTGATGACCATACCTTCCACAGGCATTGCAGTTCCCGTTGAATTTTACTCTAAAAGTAGGGCATTCACTGGTACTATCCGGTCCATAGCATACTGAGCACCATTGTTGCTCCCTTCTTGGATACATATGATTGTTTCGCGGAGCACGATTGTCTCTAAGACTCTCTTGAATAGCCTTGGTGAGATCTGCTAAAGTCATCTCAGATATCTTTGGCTCCTTAGCAATAGGCTTTAGGGTCATTGGCTGATGCCCTGATGCTTGCGAGCTAATAGATTTAGGTTCAACAGACACTCTTTCTAATTGAATCTTTAAATTATCCTCCAATTGGATCGCATTGGTGGTGACTGCTTCCCAAGTGGTGATACCTCTAATGACTAGGTCATTGTAGATATCCTGATGTCGTAACCCTTTATTGAATCTATCAAGCAATTGATTATTATTGAAGTGCTCATTTGGATTACAACGAGAATTCAAATGCTTCAAGCGACTAATAAAGTCTCTCATCGACTCTCCTTCCTCTCGTTGGTCTTTTTGGAGCTGAGAGGCTACACCCCAAAGCACTCCCTCTTGTATGTATTCTTTCAAGAACAGTCTCCTAAGAGTAGGGTAAATCATTTTTTCTTCCACCGTTAGGGTTCTATACTAATCCCCAGCCTTTCCACTTAAAGTTAGGCTTAAAGCATTGCTCTTATGTAGGTCATTGTGTTCTCCTAGAGAATCGCATATTTGTTCAAACACTTTGAGATTCTTTCTCACATCCCCGTCTCCACTAAATTTTTGAGTGAGCTTGGCCATTTGTACTGCCTTACTTCTAGACTCTCTATCAGGCGTGTTACGCATATTCTCAGCAATAGATCGACCAATATCTTGAGCAAATGCTACCAAGTCCCCTAAGTCAGCAGGAACCGTGGGTGAAGATGCTCCAAAGACTACATGTGGAGTAGGTATTGGCATTGGGCTTGGCGCATAGGAAGCCCTTGGGTTCCACGTTTGGTACGGTGTTGTGCCATGTGGCGGCCCAAAGTTCATATGTGTGGCCCTAGGCATAGCAGACATCAGATGTGACATGCTAATGCTAGCCGGTATAGTCCCATGGAAATAAGCACTTGGGTGTTGTGGTTGTGGAGCATAGGTTGTTGAAACAATGGGAGGGGTAGGGACTACATGAGTAGGAGGGCCCATGGCTGTATACGGTTGGTACACACTTGTAGGTACTATTGCACACATTGAGCTACCATGTAGTGGGGATTTACTAACAAGTGAGGTCCATGGCGTGTGTCTCAGGATGCCCATCATTGGGGTAGGCATGGTAGCCGTGGTGTCATCAAGGGAAAGATGAGGTAAACTTGGAAAGGTAATGTCATAATAATCAATATCTAATTCTCCTAAAAGATTTTCTCATGTTAAACTGATCATTTAATATGGGAAAGTGCCAAGGGAGAAAAAGCTAGAACATTGGTTAAGCTAGTAGACCGGCCACAATAGGGATCCAAAGGAGGGAAAATAGGGATCCAAAGGGGGGGCCATCTGCAAAAGATCCATGTGCAACAATGGGCTTAAAAGACCCTAAGGTTCAGCCCGTTAAGACTTCCAAAATGCTAAGGTTCCAAAATTCAAAGGTTGTGTCCAAAGGCTAAGCATGGGGGGAATTGGATGCTTTGTGTGTGTCCCAAAATTCTTTTTCAATCCCTACATAGGAGGGGGTGAGCCTTGGGAGTAGGGGATGAGAGAAAAACTCTCACACACACACACACACACAATCTCCATTTACACAAAGGGAATGATGGACACATGTCAACTCCCGCTCCCTAGCCCAGATGCCCACAAGGTGTACCCAATTCCTATTGGATGGCCTTGGAGCTGGACCAATGAGAATTAGGCTAGAGTAAATCTAGTTTAATTAGTTTAAAAAACACTTAATAAAAGAACCAATGAGAATTAAGCTCCCAAGGGGTCCAATGAGCATTCAGCAGCCCAATGGCTTGCCTGATTCCTATTGGCCAGGAGGCAAAGAGGTCCAATGAGAGTTTAGTTGCATTTATTAATTACATAAAGCTCTCACAAAAAAGGAAAGGGGGACACATGTTAGAAGGCTATCACTTATACTGCTTAGTTATCATTGGCTAGCCCTGAGGAGGTCCAATGAGACTGTAGCATGAGCAAATAGCAAGAGGGGTCGACCAAGAGAGAGAGGGGGCTGATTTTTGCAAGGCATTACCACAAACACACTCACACAATCTCATGTGTGAAGTAAAGAAGACTCTCTCTCCTTCTCAAGCTTTAATGGAAAGCTTACCACCTACTCCAAGCTTGTGAGAAGGGAGGCATACACCAACAACTCTTGGATTTGTGATGCAAATACAACCAAGATCCAAGCTTCAATGCATGCTCATCTCCTCTACCATGATAATTACTAAGCTAAGCTATGCTAATATGAGTGATTATGTGAGGAGATGTACATCTTTCTCGTAAGAATACTCCTTCTTCCTCTTAATCTACTCTCATACCCCGCTAGCTCTCACCATCTTCGAAGGTGTGTGAGGTCTTGGGTCTGAGACCGGAAAGAATTGATGTTGTGTTTGATAAGTATTTTGCTTAGTACATGAAGGTTTCGTCTTCATTGCACTAGCTAGTCTTGAAGGAACACAAAGAATTGTATTGTACAATGTCTCTCTTGATGGGAGAAACCATAATACAAAGCCTTTTGGAGGGGGGACCGGCTCCATGTAAATCCGGTCCTCAACTATTGTCAATAGCTTAATTTCTCTCTCTTTTGAAAGTATTGTTCATGCTATCTAACTAGGTGTTATGCTTTTTTTTGCTCTCTCCACCCAAGCACTCTTGTAATTCTTATTAGGAATCTATTCTAATGAAATGCCCACTATGTTCATATTAATTTCCACTACACACAAGTTACTAGGCCATTAAATGTTACATTGGTATCAGAGCACAAGGTTTCTCTTTTCTTGCTCAAGAAGGGAGGTCCTCAAGCTAGCTATAAATGGTTGGTATTATTAATTTCCTGTGAGTAAGTAGAATAGGGATTTTTCAGCCTTGCATTGTACCTGCCTTCGTGCAGCTAACGGGGCATCAGTGTCGAGAGCTATGGTCTTAATAGTGGAGTCCTATGGGGCTTGTTGCCTACGGCTTAACCACTATTGAGCTATGAGAAGCTTGACAGGAGCTGGTGTTGTTTTGGTGTTGAACAACCCTCTCTTCTATTCCTTGCAATTAATGGTATTTGAGCCACGGGTACAGTAGCTTGAGTGCTTTTTCTAAAGGGGTAAAGAGGAGTAGCAACTAGGGATTGAACTGCCAAAGTACACCCTAAAAAGTTTACACCTAAAAGCTGTTAGAATGGCTGACAATAGTAAAGAGAGTGAAATTAATGTTGATAACTTTGATTTTGCTAATGAGCAAGTTACTAATGATGCCCCGATGCTTGTTAACTATCTTGTTTCTAGGCTTCAACAAGCCATGGGAAATCCATCTCTCCAAAGTGAAGTGCAATGGCAGCTCCGTGATCATGGGATTCTCCAAGCTCCCCACCATGACAAGAGAACACCTAGGAAGCCTCCTTGTGAGACTTCCAAAAGAGGTCTCTCTCCAATTTGGGAAGAAGAAGAGAATCTATACAAAGGGCTCAAGAATTTACTTCTTGATGATGCATCTCTTTCTCAAAGGAGAACTCAAGAGCCTCCACCGAAGGAACGAGAAATAAGTGAGTCTCCCGCCACCTCGGTGGAGATGGCTCCACGAAGACGGTGGGCTAAACGCTCTCCATCACCTCCAAAACAGAGAAGACCATCGCACCCTTCTCCACACCATAATTCAAAGAGGGATGACAAAAAGCAAGAGAAGAAAAAGGCGAGAAAGAGGACACCCTCTTCTGCATCTTTTTCATCCTCTTCCTCTTATGAAAGCGATGGTGAAGACGATGAAGACCAAGACAAGAAAAAGGCGAGAAAGAGGTCACCCTCTTCTCCACCTTCCTCAAATTATTCACCTTCTAAAGATAGTGATGGTGCAACCTTTGAACCATCAAAAAGAAGAGGCCATACGAAATCCTATGCCGCATGGAAGAGGTCGTCCAAGCTGAAGAAGTTCAAAGAGGGAGGGAAGAGTATCTCTTTCCTTACCTATGATGGCACCTTTGGTGCTACGGACAAAGTCTTGGCCTTTATCCAACCATTTTGATGCAGCGTTTGGAGATGGGGGATTCACGGAGTCCTCTAAGCTACGTCATGTAGCTATGCACTTTGAAAAGTCCGCCAGGCAATGGTGGTCTAGCCTACGAGCCAATGGTGAAGCTCCACAAACCTGGAAAGCTTCAAGATCTTCCATTATGAAGCAGTTTTTGGCCACCGATGCCAAAGACAAAGTACTCACCGAATGGTGAAGCTTAAAGCTCTCTCCCTATGAATCTATCCACAAATATGTAGACAAGTTTTGGGACCTACAACTCAAAGCCATTGTCTTCAAAAAGTTGGATTTTGGCGAGCAAAAGAAACAATTTTGTGTGGGCCTAACCGAAGAAATGGTGGAGTATGTCAACTCCCAAAGGCCACGTACCATATCGGCGGTAATACACCATACTATGGTGGCCTCTCGAATCAATTTCCAATCGGGGGCTAAAAGAAATAATAAGCCCACGGAAAACAAGGGTTCCAACGAGCCTAAGGGGAAGGACAATGTCCAAAAGTCTCTTAAGGGCAACTCCAACAAAGCTAAAGAGAAGGGAGTTTACAAAGGTAAAAAAAAACTCTCTCCTGAAGAGCTTGAGCGTTATCGCAAGGATAACATTTTGAGTGCGGTGAACAAGGGCATGCGTACTGCGCTTGTCCCCAAAAGAACACCCACCATGATCCTCCTAGAGCTACATTGGTTGAAATCAAAGAGGAGGAGACTCACCAAACTCACCACAAAGGATATCCTATGTGCCATGCTTGGGGAAAGGTAAGAGAACATGATGCTTTTATTCTCTTTGACCCTGGTTCTACTCACAATTTTATATCTATAGAGTTTGCCACCAAACTAGGCATACAAGCCTATGCAATGGGAGGTGTTCTACCCACAGACAGTTCTTTCAAGGGGCAAGAAGCTTCAGTCACTCCCTTAATCAAGAAATTGAGGCTCCATGTCCAAATCTATGTGGACAAAGAGGACTTCTTTATCTCTCCTCTCAAGCATGAAGATGTAATCCTAGGGGCACCATGGTTTGATCGCCCGGCTGCCAATTTTAAATTCCTTGAAAGGAGAATCTCCTTTAAGTTCAGGAAAAAAGACATGTTTATAGATGCTAAGGAAATGGGTAAAACTATCCCCATTGTACATACACCAGCTTTCAACAAGTCAATAAAGAGCTCTATTTCCGTGTACATGATTTTTGTTAAAGATTCTCAAAATGAACCTAATGCTTTAGCAAAAGAAAATAAAAGCAACCAGGGGGAATTAGAGTTACCCAATTTTCTCAAGGGGTTTCAAGATGTTTTTATTGACAACATCCCTTGTGAGCTACCTCCTAAACGAGGTAATGATGACCATGCAAATGAACTTCTTCCAGGAATTTCACCGCCTAGCAAACCTCCTTATAGAGCTTCTCAAGCTCAACAAGACGAGATTATGCGGCAAGTGCATGAGTTAGTTGAGAAGGGCATGGTTAGGCCTAGCTCATCTCCATTTTTCTCACATGTGCTATTAGTACAAAAGAAAGATGGCACATATCGTATGTGTGTCAACTATAGAGCACTAAATAGGATCGCTATCAAGAATAGGTTTCCCGTTCCACGGGTGGAAGACCTATTTGATAAGCTACAAGGATCGACCTACTTCAGTAGGATTGACCTAAAAAGTGGCTATCATCAAATAAGGATAGTTGATCAAGACATTGTAAAGACCGCATGTCGCACCACATTTGGTCTTTACGAATACATTGTCATGCCTTTTGGCTTGAACAATGCACCAGCCACATTCAACCACTTGATGGAGAAGCTATTCAGGCCTCATCAAACCTTCACTGGAGTGTTCTTTGATGATATTATCATCTACTCTAATTCATTAGACGAACACAAGCAACACCTCCAGGTAATATTTCAAGTTTTAAGAGAGAATAAACTTTATGTTAATCGAAAGAAAAGTGAATTTTTCTTGCAAGAGATTCAATATTTAGGTCACATTATCTCTCAAGATGGCATCCAAATGGATCCATCAAAGTTAGAGGTAATAAAAGGATGGCCTAAACCAAAGAATCTTCATGAACTAAGAAGCTTTATAGGTATGTGTGCATACTATAGACGCTTCATAGAAAAGTTCTCACAAATTGCGGGACCATTACATGACCTAACAAAGAAAAGTGTTAGGTATACATGGTCTGCTAAAGAGAACAATGCTTTCGAAAAGCTTATCTCTCAACCTGTGTTTACACTACCGGATCTCTCAAAACTATTTGAGGTCCAATGTGATGCTTGTGGTGATTGCCTTGGAGCTGTTTTGCTTCAAGAAGGGCATTCCATAGGCTATGAAAGTCAAAGGCTCGACCCTGTTGATCAAGCTCTATGCATATATGAAAAGGAACTCCTTGTAGTTCTGCATGCCTTAGACTCATGGAAGCACTATTTATTGGGGACTCCTTTCATTCTGCGAACGGATCACCAAAGTCTTAAGTACTTCATGACGCAGACCAAGCTCTCCAACGAACAAATGAGGTGGGCAAATTTCCTTTCGCAATTTCATTTTCATATTGCTCACTTTGCTCGCAAGCATAATCAAGTAGCAGATGCACTCTCAAGATGGCCAAGAGTGAATGCGGTTTCCATAGCAACTCACAATGATCTATCTTCAATGATAGATGAGTATGCTATTGATGCCGATTTTAGAGATGAGATTTCAGCCCTTGCATTAGGGAAGAAAGAAGAACCATTTACTTTACAAGATGGTTATCTTCTCTATGGCAATAGACTATGCGTTACTAACTCACTATGTGAGAAAGTAATGTATGAATCTCATGCTCCTCCTTACGCGGGGCATAGAGGGATTCAGCCTACCCTGAAAGGAATTGAAACATATTTCTATTGGCCTACCATGAAAGTGAACATACAAGAGTATGCTTCTAAATGTGTGGTATGCCAAAAGACAAAATTTGATAGAGGGAAGCAACCTGGATTGCTTCAACCCTTGCCAATCCCTAATTCACCATGGGAGAGCATATCCATGGATTTTATCTTTGGATTGCCTAAGTCGATCCATGGGAATACGGGAATATGGACGATAGTAGACAGGCTCACTAAACAATCTCATTTTATACCTGTCAAAAAGACTATCAAACCCCATCACATGGCAACCCTCTTTATTTCACAAATTTTCAAAGTACCATGGCTTGCCAATGTCATAGTGTCGGATAGAGATCCTAGAATGACCAGTAATTTTTGGAAGGGTCTCTTTGAGAATTTAGGGACAAGCCTAAACTTCTCTTCAGCCTATCATCCACAAACGGATGGCCAAAGTGAAATAGCTAACCTAACAATTCTCGATCTACTAAAAGCCTATGTAACGGAAGTAGATCAAAGATCCCAATGGGAGAAGTACTTACCCTTAGTGGAGTATGCTTACAATAACATTGTACATACTTCCAGAGGAAAAGAACCTTTCGAGGTAATTGAGGGAAGATCAAAAAGTCCCTTGCTACTTAAGGTACATGGGAAGATCTTCCTTGTAGATGAGTATAGCCAAGACCTACAAGAATATTTTCAAAAGATTAAGGATGCTATCTCTATCTCACAACAAAGGCAAAAGGCTACTGCTGACAAGCACAGAAGAGCCCAGCCTTTAAAAAAAATGATTAGGTCTTATTAAAATTTCCCAAGGCTCGATTAAGGCACACGACGGGCAAGAATCCTACGGGACACCAAAAGTACTATGCTAAACTAGCAAAAAGGTACTATGGTCCTTCCAGATTCTTAGGCCAATCAATGAGATGGTCTATCAACTCAAGTTGCCCAATCATTGGCTCATACACAATGCTTTCCATGTGAGCCTATTAAAGCCTTACAAAGGAGATCCACCTCAAGAACCAACTACTGAAGACCCACCGGAGATCGAGGACCAAGAAGAGGTGCTACAGCCCGAGTCCATTCTCCGACATGAAGACAAGGTACTAAGAGGCGGTAAGACTATACGACAATATCTTATTAAGTTTAAGAATCATCCTTTTGAAGATGCTAGATGGATGCAAGGCATACAATTAAAGGATAACCTAAACCTTGTCAATGCTTACAATGCTTCCCAAGAGTAAGCAAATGTACAAAATGTCAAAAATGAACAATTTTTTTGTCTTATAAGACTCTCTTTTTCTTTATTGTGCATGAAAATGAAGTAGTATGCATGCTTAGATCAAGTTTGCGGAGATGACGTCTCCCAAACACCAAGTAGAGCTTGTCACTCTACTATGGAAGATTGATAGGACTAATGTGCAGACATGCTTGCGGAAGCCTCATGGTCTCAAGTGCCAAATGGACTAGTCATCCATTATGGAATGATGTCGTAGGGTAACATAGGGATCCTCTACCCGCTAAGAAAAGGACTAATGAATATGCTTTATCTTCTCTACCCCATCGTCAAGGAAGACTATGATTTCAAGAGAGAGATAATGTCATAATAATCAATATCTAATTCTCCTGAAAGATTTTCTCATGTTAAACTGATCATTTAATATGGGGAAGTGCCAGGGGAGAAAAGGCTAGAATACTGGTTAAGCTAGCAGACCGGCCACAAGAGGGATCCAAAGGAGGGAAAATAGGGATCCAAAGGGGGGGCCATTTGCAAAAGATCCATGTCCAGCAATGTGCTTAAAAGACCATAAGGTTCAGCCCATTAAGACTTCCAAAATGATCAGGTTCCAAAATTCAAAGGTTGTGTCCAAAGGTCAAGCATGGGGGGAATTGGATGCTTTGTGTGTGTCCCAAAAGTCTTTATCAATACCTACATAGGAGGGGGCAAGCCTTGGGAGTAGGGGATGAGAGAGAAACTCACACACACACACACACAAGCTCCCTTTGCACAAAGGGAATGAGGGACACATGTCAGCTCCCTAGCCCAGATGCCCACAAGGTGTACCCAATTCTTATTGGATGGCCTTGGAGGTGGACCAATGAGAATTAGGCTAGAGTAAATCTAGTTTAATTAATTTAAAAAACACTTAATAAAAGAACCAATGAGAATTAAGCTCTTTAGAAGACTATTGGACAGTCTCCCAAGGGGTCCAATGAGCATTCAGCAGCCCAATGGCTTGCCTGATTCCTATTGGCCACGAGGCCAAAGGGGTCCAATGAGAGTTTAGTTTCATTTATGAAATACATAAAGCTCTCACAAAAGGGGCAAGGGGGACACATGTCAGAAGGCTATCACTTATACTGCTTATTTATTGGCTAGCCCTGGGGAGGTCCAATGAGACTGTAGCATGAGAAAATAGCAAGAGGGGCCGACCAAGAGAGAGAGTGGGACTGATTTTTGCAAGGCATTATCACACACACACTCACACAATCTCATGTGTGAAGTAAAGAAGACTCTCTCTCCTTCTCAAGCTTTAATGGAAAGCTTAACACCTACTCCAAGCTTGTGAGAAGGGAGGCCTACACCAATAACTCTTGGATTTGTGATGCAAATCCAACCAAGAGCCAAGATTCAATGCATGCTCATCTCCTCTTCCATGCTAATTACTAAGCTAAGCTATGCTATTATGAGTGATTATGTGAGGAGATGTACATCTTTCTCGTAAGAATACTCCTTCCTCTTAATCTACTCTCATACCCCGCTAGATCTCACCATCTTTGACGGTGTGTGAGGTCTTGGGTCTGAGACCGGAGAGAATTGATGTTGTGTTTGATAAGTGTTTTGCTTAGTGCATGAAGATTTCATCTTCATTGCACTAGCTAGTCTTGAAGGAACACAAAGAATTGTATTGTACAATGTTTCTCTTGATGGGAGAAACCATAATACAAAGCCTTTTGGAGGGGGGACCGGCTCCATGTAAATCCGGTCCTCAACTGTTGTCAACAGCTTAATTTCTCTCTCTTTTGAAAGTATTGTTCATGCTATCTAACTAGGTGTTATGCTTTTTGTTGCTCTCTCCACCCAAGCACTCTTGTAATTCTTATTAGGAATCTATTCTAATGAAATGCCCACTATGTTCATATTAATTTCCGCTACACACAAGTTACTTGGCCATTAAATGTTATAGGCAAAGCTATCATTTGTGGGCTCAGATTTCACTGAAACCCCTGGAGAAACAACATATGGAGTGTGAGGTCCCCACCCCGCCGTATCAACCAGCGGATTTGATGGTGAACCTGGTGGCCACTAGATCTATTGTGGAAGTAAACAAAATGGTTCAGGGTTCGACTAGCGGACGATCTGTCATCACAAAGTGAGTCGAGTTCGAGCCTACTAGCAAGGAGATCTAGCTCCACCTTGCAGGGGAAGCGTACTTGAACTATCTAGCGATCCTAAGACCCACCTTCCAAGAGGAGAGAAAACCGGAGTGCCTTTTTACCCATGTTTCAGGGGCACGTACTCTCGAGAATTCGCCGCTCTAGGGGCAATGAGTATTACTAATATCGAGTAAGCACTATGGGGATAGAGAGTTCCCGACCAATCGGGACCACCCATCTCATAGGCATTGGCAACCCGAGCCAAGCCCCCACTTTCCACCCCCACACTCACACTTCCTTGTGTGACCTAATTACTACCACAAAGGTTGTGCAACATAAACATTCCTTGTTTAATTCCGAATCACATTGTTCGTTAAGACAGCCCTTCAACCAGTATTGCAAACAACACCAAGACAGAATTCTAGTAAAAATTCTACTCAAACTTATTCATAAAAATTCCAATGTTCTGGAGGTACAACATCCCCCCTCCAGCGAGAGTTCACTCCTCCCGTTGTCGCCTAGCTGCCCATACAACTAGGTATGTCCACCGCATAGAAAGCACGTCATGGACACTTCCACCGCATAGAAAGCAAGACGTGGGTTCCCACCGCATAGAAAGCAAGTCGTGGGTATCCACCGCATAAAAAGCAAGTCATGGATTCAAGAGCCCTTAACGAGGAACTTTGCCCCTTGTGATCAGTAGGGGAGTCAGGACTGATTCAACATTGGAAATAAAATGAACATGCCGAGCTAAATTTTCCCTAGCAGACATTCTTTCCTCTTTCAAACAGCATACCCATCAAGCATTACCTTCCTACTTTAGAACTTAATGTACAATGAATTCAATGCCGAGGTTTCCGTCGGATTTCTCCAACATGTTTGGGGATATGTGTATTCCTAACTAACGTATGCAATGTTAATTTAAACAGCTTGAACGAAAATATGACCTACCTCTTCCATTTCTTCATGGATGGCCTGTGAGATAGCCGGTATTTGTTCCTCCATGGGAGCTTTCCCCTTCCCGTTGACATTGTTGGTTCCCGCCTCGCGGTCATGGGCACCACCGAAGCGAGTTCTCTTAACTTGAGCCATTTTTCTCACTACTTTAATTAATTAGCTTGGAGAAGAGCTAAGGTTCGCAAGTATCATAACAATTCAATAGGTAGATTAGCAACATAAATTAATCCCTCCTATATGCGAGGTTTAGAATTTTGCATATAGTAATCATTATGGATGACACATAATCCTATGGGAACCGGCTCTAAAGATAATTATTCGGCATACCTGATTAAGAATAATTAGGATTTCACTAAGGGAATTACCAGAGAGATGAATTAAGTATGATTAATCTCTTTCCTAGCAACGAGATGATGCAAATTTACCTTATGCATATGTGTGAGGAAAGTCAACTCATAGAGACTTAATGACAGATTAATTTTTTCTTAATTACATCTTAAGGTATAAAGGAAATGAATTTAATTTAGTTACAAAATTAATGGGTGATAGAAAGAGTGATTCTCTTCAATCTACACAATTACTAGCTTACCAATTAATTACTATGCTACCTAGAGAGGGAAAATTCTAATAATTATGCACTAATCATTAATCGAGAGTGATGAATGGCTGATAATTCAGCTATGGAATGATGATTACATAATAGAATATGGTTAAAGAGAATTTAGAGATTAATTATAGAGAATTACGACTAGGAATAAACATAATAGACGAGGAATTTAGGTGGTAGAGAAAAGAATTTACAGATGGCATTAATTAAACCGTGGTTACCGGGATTAAGGGCTGATAATCTTCTCGATTCTCTGATCTAATCGAGCTTCTTGAGGCAAGAATTTGGCAGCACCTCCCTCCTTGCTTCTCCTTCAAAAAGTGTGTGAACCGGCAGCACCTTCCCAGTGTGTGTAGGTGTGTGTGTATGCACTGTGTGTGTGTGTGTGTGTGTGAGCATAAGTGTGTGTGTGTGTGTGTGTGTGTGCAGGTCTTTAAATAGGCTCCTACAGGCTGAAAATCGACCAGCCTTGCTATTAGCATCTGAAGGAGCACTCAGTCTCTGCATTGGCAAGTTCAGTTCCCCTACCCACCAAGTGTCAGGTTGGCTTGGTTAACTGACTCTGAGACTTAGTTACTGGCTTGGAAGCTTTCCCAGGACTCCCACAAGGCAAGAGGGCGCCCCCTAGCTGCTAAAGCTAGTCTGGAGTGGGCTGGAACCTGTTTCCACACAGCCTCGGGCCCCCGGTACCTCCCCGGACAATTTTTAGGAAATTTGGTTCTAGGCTAAAGCGGGTCATACGAGTCGGATTTTGATGCCGAAAATTGCTATACGAAGCTCTAACTAAGATGTACTGGCTCGAGTACCTGCCATATTTAGCAGTCCCCGTGCTCCGAAAATGCATTTTTTTTTTCCAATTTGGGATACGGGTGCAGTTTTTCGAGACGATCAAAACTAGACGGGTCGGGTGACCAAAAACTTGCTATTTTTGGGATTTTTTTACAAAAATTATTTTAATTCACATTTCGAAGCTTTAAAACATTCTAAACATCATGGCACTGACAGAATTTGGAAAACTGCTAAAAATAGTAACTTTTTCCATTATGATCATTTCATGGTACAAGGGTGCTCTTTTTGATCGGGGTCAGAGACCTTACATGGAGGATCCATCGGACTTACTGAGGGAGTATCTATTTGCTATAAGGTCAGTTGTTTAGCCTTTCCTGTATCCATGAGACCCGTTGAAGGCATGTTGATCCCTTTGTTCTGTCTCTCACAAACTCTTTGTTGTTGATCCTCCACACTAGTAGCACGCATTGTGGATTGCAAGACATCTAACCAACCCACGTGATAGGTGTCACCTATGTATAGATCGGTTAGAGTTTTTGTTTGTAGTTCGTACTCCCAGTTCTCATTTAAGAACGCTCCATCTAGGATTGAGGTGCTAGGGGTGTCCTTTGAGCTAGATGCAATGTTGCTTTCTAGGGGTTGGCCCTTAGCGGTTGCTAAGTCAGGAGCACTCGATTGCTCTCTTAACAAGGATATTGAGATAGGGGATTTTTCTTTTAACTCTCTTCATTGCTCCTCCTTGCATAAGCTCGCGACTTCCTTTTCCCTAGCCGCAATGATATAACGCTCAACCTCTTGCGCTTCAGCAAGGCTTCTACCATCGGATAATATGACCTCGGAGGGGAATAACTCTGAAGAGTCAGGAGGTGCAGTGAATGAAGTATTCACGTGCAAATTCTCTAAGGGTATAGGGTCTACGTTGGTCATGAATGGAGAATTTACTTCCCCACCCCCCTCATTTACATCATTAGCTCCATGTTCGGAGTGAGTGGCTCTACTAAAGGTTTCCTTCAAGTGGCTAAGCAGCGCTTGGCCCAGACTACGGGCCCATGGAATGCATGTCTTGGCTTGAGCTATCGGGATTAGGCATTGGGAAACCCTCCATGACCTCGTAGTCAGAGGAAGAGTCACTAGCCACTACGTTCGGGTCTTGTTTTGTACTACCTTGGATACCCGCTGAGGGCCCGGAACCTAAGGTATGTGAATATTGAGAACTCGCGTAAGTCAAAATTCTCTCTAGTTGCTCCATCTCTAGCACACGACCAGAGCACAGATGCATGTGGCTTTGACTTCCTACAAGTGTTGAAGAATAACCTCGAAGGTTAACCGCTTACTTTTTTAGGCGTCCGTTTTTACTCGTGGACGACTGAGGCCTGAGCCTGGGCGTGAGCTTGGGCTTGGGTCTGGGAGATATTTCCGATCTCGATCCTACCTTTAAATTTTTTTTATTTTATTTTGGGATAAGGTCGCCGCGGCCTGCTCGCGAGCACACACACACTCTACCTACCTACTTACAACTAATACACCTAGTGTTACACACTCACACACTTCATTAGCTCTCACAGATCTACTTCCTACTTACTGTACTTTACATTACACAGAACTAACAACCTTAATACTAATACCTTATCACAGAGAAAACACTGTAACCTTTCAAAACTTCATTAACAAAAAAATACACAACAGCAACACAAAATCCTTCGTCTCAACACACACACACACCTTCCTTCCCTACCTTTCCTACAATTGACATTGCACCACAAAAGAAGCATAGAGTGCCATTCAAGCTTACTATATGGCATTCCCTGACAGCGATGCCAAAAATGTGTGCGTATGTCTCACGTGTCAATGCAAGGAACTTGCCGATACACTGTGCGAGAGCCACAAATGGCTCCAATCAGACAACAAGCCTAAACTAGTAAGCTCAAAGATGGCGATGGTGTGTCACTCACCGCTCTACGCTTGCTATCGTGGAGGATTCCTCGCCGTGAAGAAGAAGGAGATGCCGCTACGCGGCGCTCAACCGCCTCGCCACCGTCGTGTTGCCGCAATTCTCGATCGCACACACTCTCTCTCTCTCTCTCTCACGCATACACACACACACACACACAAGGAGATGAAGAAGAAGAAGATGGAGATGGAGCAAGAGCACTCTTCAATTGCACAAATTAGAGAATAGTGAATTTAAGGTTTAGTTGACTTTTATATGAGCTTGCCCCATTCACACTTGGGCGCCCATGCTTAGCCAACTAATCCCTTGAATGTTCCAGTTGCCTCTCATCGGCGATCACTCTTACCCTTTTCCTATTGGACCGACAAGACCAGTACCTGACTCTACCAAATAAATAATACAGCGTCCGTCGTAGGTGATAGGAATGTGTGTGAGGGTTAACATCTAGCTTTATGTGTTTATGATAGGAGTCACCATTTGATTACCAGTTTGAATCAAAGCAAGGAAAATCTCAGTAGGTAAGGTGAAACACTGCTATTAACTGTCTGCCCAAAAAAGGGTAGCATCTTGTTTGGAATTGGAACAAATATTCCAAAACTCCAGTATATGCTATCTCGCAATGAGACCCTCCTTGTGAGGTTATGGCTTACCAGATGTAGCATGAACCAAAGTAGTTTTCCATGAACCTTCCCCTCTTGATATATTCACTGAGAAGTCACCCACCCAAGTACATTCCATAGCCTTTTCAATGCACTTAAATATACCAACATTTAGTCCATTAATCAATATCGAGGCAACCAATTTGCAATTGTGGTTTCCACTTCAT
This sequence comes from Adiantum capillus-veneris, assembly GCF_014529385.1. Classification (NCBI taxonomy): domain Eukaryota; kingdom Viridiplantae; phylum Streptophyta; class Polypodiopsida; order Polypodiales; family Pteridaceae; genus Adiantum; species Adiantum capillus-veneris. The sequence goes on along the minus strand of NC_140942.1, from coordinate 135,868,047 downwards.
TTCCTAATGCACATTAGTGTTAAATAACCCAAAATTCAAAAATTTCCCGAAAACAAATTAAAAATTAGCTATTCTCATATTGATTATCATGATAGTCTACAAAATAATGGACTATTCAATTAATCCCAACCCAATTGAGCAACATTTTATTTGTAAAATGAACTATTATAAGAAAAGTGAGATTGCCATCTCTATTGAGACACACCAAGAGAGATTTAAGGCTAGGTCAAGCCATAATTATAGACCTGTAATGAGACATTTATAAATTCAATATTTTTTATACACGGCATCATTCACTATTCATACAAAACCACCAAATAGTCTAGCACATTGATCTGGATACATACAAAAACTTTTAACTAGATATCATTCTAGGTTATTCATCTCCAGATGCTCAGAGGAGTTATAAAACTCTTCTTGTTCTGGTGGTTCTACAATATCATCTCCTCCTCGTATAAGGCTTACCATGTAATAGGGTAGCACATCATAGCCATCCTCATCGCAAAATTCTGTTGTTGGGCTATTTGTAATGGTACAGACATCCAATGTTGCTAGTATATGTTCCCATTCCAGAGGTTCTAAGGCATCTTCAGGAAAAGGTTCTGAAATATAATCCTTGTCCTCAATCGCACTTTCTAAGACGTATTCCTCTCTTTTTAAGCTCCCACAATGTGAAGCTCCGCACATCCATAGCTCTTTCCGTTGCCCTAACCATGCTGGGAGTTCCGGCCCTGCTAATGTAGCTGAATCAAACTCTTCCATTGGTGTCTGGTTCATATCTTTGTAACTATGGTCTTTTAGGGGTATTTTGGTTATAGTCTCGCCATGTATGAGGTATACGTGGTCATAACCCCAATACTAGACCATCTTTAATTGTCTCATGAATGGTCTTCCCAAGATGATCTCGTAATTGTTCTTTTTGTCAAAATCCACTATTGCAAATGTATGCTCATACTCGATTCCGCACGAAGTGACAATTACTTTTTCTAAGAGTCCTAGAGGCTTTTCCATGAACCCGTCCTCCAATTGCAATTTCATTCTGGTAGCTCTCAAAGCCGGTTTTTCCCATTTTTTTCAGATTCCTTGGTGGCGATAGCGACTCCTGCTCCACTGTCAAGAATAGCTTTGGAAACTACTCCTTGGAATTCTACTGGTAGCATGGTGTTTCCATCTTCTCCCTCACAATACTCTCCAACCTTGTTTAAAGGTACTGGCCTAGTGTTTAGTTGAGGCCTGTTCAATTCTCTGATCCCTTCCTGAAGCTTTTAGGTGGGATCTTTCACTCCAACTTTTTCTAAGCATTTGCCTACGGTGGTCCACATGTTTGGTCACAACCTTAGGAGCTCGGCTAATGTGATTGTGCATGCCACAGGGGTGGACAATAACTCAATCAACCCTTGTGAATCCATCACTCTATTAGAATAAAGTCTTTGAGATGGGATTGCTCTCACCTCAGACTTGGATTCATACTCTCCTAGGTAAGAGGGTAGAGTTTTTAGCAAGTCTTGTTGGCTGTGCCCCGAACTAATTGACCCCTCGTCTCCCCCTTGTGAATGCATATCAAAGTTCATTTGTGATCTTGCCTCAAATTCTTCAATAGGAGGTAAGATCTCATTTTTCTCATTTCTCGTGCTATTCATGTGGTAACTCACCCTGTTAGCTTCATTGGCATCATGGATTTGCTTCCATAGGTCATCTAGATCGTTGCAATACTTACCCATTTCTACCAATGTTTTAGGCTGGAACCCGTCACTTGCCTCATCTATTGTATTTGGCACTATGATAGGCTCTCACCTAGACTCAGAGGCATTCGTGAGTCTTTCCATCTTTTCTACTTGTTTCTCTAAAGTTGGTTTGATAGGGGTTGGATCTGGTACTTCATGTCAGTTTGCAGGTTTACCAAGCGCGTTTTCTATCAAGGATTGAGCTATTTCAATCATCTTTCTATACATTTCCAACCTCTATTTTTCTATTTCAGCATATGGATAAGTCATCCATCTTTGCTATTGGGTTTGGTTGTTCTTGAGTCTGGCTTCGTAAGATTTTAAAAGTGCATCTAACTACTCATTTACCTTTTCTGCCAACATTGATCCTCCTGATCCTCCACTTTTGGGTTCTTCTATTTCCATGGGTGCTATGGTTGTCGCAGTGTGTGAGCTTAGGCTAGCTAGATCCTCTAACCGCTCTAATCTATCCTTTGTGTGTTTTAACTCCTGGGATAGAGCCGTTTGCTCTCATTCTCTTCTGGCTGTCATACGCGCCTTTCTAACTTTTCAAGTGCTTCTCTAATTTTTCACTTTTGAACTTGCGGCATTGGTTTTTGGCTCTTCAATTATGGGTTCGTTCATCATTCTTTGAGCTTGGGCTCGTGTTACTGCTTGATTAGGTAGTATTGTCTTGTTTTTTGATCCTCCACTAGAAGGCACTGCTTCCAGCATGTTCAAGGTAGGTTTTGCTCCTTTTCTTGGGTTCTTAGAGCAATCAGGAATCAAATGAGTAACTCCACACTCGGTGCAATATGCGTTGACTCTAATGATTTCATCATGAGGACAGTCTCTTAGCCAATGGTCTCCACCACACTTGTAGTAGGATCCCTTCAGCTGTTGAGGTGCTCCTTGAGCTCCTCCTTGTTGGTATGCATGTCTCTTCCCTGCCATGCCTCCGTTGTCTATGAACAACAATGTTCGTTCATCCAAGCTATATCTTCCTTCTCCTGCTACTTGGGCAGCTGTTGGTGGTCCTGTACTTCCCATCATGCTCTAAGGTTCTAGGGTTGAGGGTTCTTCCAGTGGATAATAGACAGGATTTGCAGCATATCCATTGGGATCTTCGTAATATGCATGCATAGGCACCAAAGACTTCTCTTCTAGTTCAATTATTGTTGGTGTGTATCTTATGCCAAATGGTCGTAATCCTGGTAGGGGTGGTTGTTTCCCCAACACTGGTTGTGGTCTTTCTACACCAACAGGTCCTAGTAGGTTGCCTGCTTGATACCTAGGCATCGGTGGAAGTTGAGGAGATGCTACCTGAGCTTGGGGAGCATAAGGTTGTTCTCTCACATACCCCTTGTTATAATAACATTCCTCCGTCCCATGGTTTGTCAATTTTGGTTCAATAGCACACCACTTGGGCTATTTAGCCTGAGGTTTGGCGTACAGGTGAATCTTTTTAGCACTTCTTCTACAAGTTGCTTCTGACTTGCAGCTACTTCTCCTTTCGGTGTTGTCTTAGAAGACTTGCTTCCACTTTGTTGTGAGGATAAATCGTCATCAATATCCTTGAACTCACCCTCCTTGTAGACCGCACAATTGTCTACTGGTAAAGAGCCTCCTTAGTTAACTCATTTAACGTCGTGCTCCTCTTCATATGTAAGTCCTTCCGGAGATATGCATTCCTTAGTCCTTGGATAAATATAAGCATAAGTCTGGACTGAGGTTGCAGTTCTTCCACAGGGCAAACTTAACATATTTATTTAGTCGTAGGGTTGCCTTTCGCACAGATTCCCCGTCTTTCTCTTTGAATTAATGGATTTATGAAACTGTATTATGAGCTATCCCCCTTTGTGAGAATTCCTCAATAAACTCGTCAAACACCTCCTCCATAGACTCAAAGTCTCTACGCTCCACAGAGTCAAACCAAGTAGCTGCATCCTCCTCTAGGATTAGTCCAAACCCTGCAAATTGGGTAGGGAAGTCTAACACCTCTTTGGCTCTAATTACATGCACAAAGGCTGCTACATGATCTCTAGGATCTCTATTTCCCGTGTATTTCTTGTTTACCCATTCTTGCACTTAAGAAGGTCTAATTCTACGATGGTCTACAAATTTCATCTTTGGATCTCCACGTCCTAATTGATATACTTCCTCTGGCCTTTGGTAGTGGGCGGTTTCCTTTCCCAATGGTGCTCCTAAGCCGTAATTTCTGACGGTTCTTGCAAGAGATGGTTCATCTCTTCGAACTCATTCTATGGGTGGTCTTCCAGGTTCTATTGACCCTTGATTTTTTGGCTTACTCTCACTATGGTACCGTGAATAGAGGTGTGGTTCTTGTAAATCCCTTAGCCCTCCTGTGGCTTGATAACCATCTCAGTTTTGGTCCTGTTCTAATGTTGCACTCTCTCGAAGCCATGCCTGCAATGATGGTTGAGTTGCTAGTTGGCTCTGGTTGTTGAATGTTTGCTATCAGGTAGAATGTGAGGTCCCGTCATACTCTTCTAAAAATGCATTTGTCGACTTGCTAGGGGTGTAGGTGTCTCTTGGCACTTCATCGGGGGCATATGTTGATGCTTTTGAAACTGTTGCCTTTTCTACCTCCTCTGGGAGAATACGTTTGTATTCTCGCCCGTACCTATCAACAAAAACGATATCCTTCCCCATAGCAATCTCATAAGATAATAAGTAAAGAACCTTGTCTTTGCTTAATTTGTTTGGGTAGGTTTCTTTGCAACGAAAGTAAGAGACTATTCCCTTGATCTCATGCTTGTAAATCCCCACATTCTCGTTAAAGGTTGAGACCCTGGTTGTTTTCTTATCATAAATAAAAAGCACTCCAGGTCGATCAATGTTTGGAGGCGGTTCTTGAGTTTCTGAAACCATTTTTCCTTTTGCCACGTTATCTCCATATCTATTGTAATCCTCAGGGTTACTAACTATGAGATAGTGGTTCCCCTTTTTGTCTCAAAATCTATCTCCATCATCATAGAGTCAAATTATCTCCAGTCTCTGAGCCGGCCTTTATTCAATACAAATACACTTGCGTCCTCGATAGTCGGAATAAACTAGGGCTCCCCTCAAGTTTGTTCCTTCTAAGAAGATTACAGTGAACTTGGAATCGTTCAATTGATTTAGGGAGGTGCTTCCTTCTGGCATTGGTCCGTCATAGGTGAAACCTCCTGGCTGTTGCCTACCCATCATGAAGAAGGATTTATTGGATGAACTGCCAGTATCACTACCCTCCTCAATAATCGGTGCTAGTGAATCTAGCCTTGCCTGAGTTACACTCTACTCGGTGGACACTAAGCTACCTTGATCACCTGCCACCTTTTGGTCTCTAAAAATGTGTCTTCCTGATCTTAAATTCATCAAACTTAGCAATGCAACTTAACACAACTCCAACCACTCACCTGGTAAAGGACCTGTTTCCGCACAACTTCTTGCTTTGCCGCTGAATATACCTGTACACAAGTGTTTAATTTCGGCAATCGAATAAAAGCATTTAATCGCTAGAGGTGGTTTTAGTAATGATTGGTATAACTGGAGAGTTAACCTCAACCACTACTATATTTATACACTTCTGATGTTCTGGATTAGGTCTGTTAATCTGGAACTGTACTTCCCTCGGATATTGGTCAATTTCCCTGCAAAGTCTTAATTCAGTCTTTGCTCCGTCAAAAGGTCAAACAAGGTCCAAATTCACTTCTGAAAGAAGTTCTGGAACTCTTAAGTCAATTGGAACATCGCTGTATGTCCTCAGTCAAATTTTCTCTTTACTAAGCCCCAGTAGACATCCTACGTGTAGGATGTCTCCTGCTCTGTTTTGCCTGGATTTTTGCACTATGGATTCCCCTTGATGTGCTGAGTCCACAACTGTTTTTACTTTTTGATTTGGACACCTATAACCTGGTCAATGGACCCAAAATCTGTTCTAGCAACCTGCTATTGGTCTGACTAGTCAAATCAACTCCAATTTGGACCAAAATTGACTAGGAGGCTTACCTAAGGCTATACAACACCCTGCTATGCCTACACTCAGTTTTTGGCTTCAATTTCATGCATTAGACATCCTACGCGTAGCATGTCTTATTGCTTAGAATGGCTTCAAAATGCAAAGCATAGACTCTTCTTAAGGTGCTGATCACTTTGGTATGCTCAAATTAGAGTTTGGAGTGCCAGATAACACAAAACACATCCTACGCGTAGGATGTCTTTTTGTCCTGTTTGACCCCAGACTTGTGCCACGCCTTCCCCTTGATGTCAGCGACCCAGTGCTATGCTTAGATTTTGGTTTAGATTTCAAAAAACCCCAATTTTAGCTATTCTAGCCTTTTCCAGTCAAAAGTGCTAAAGTATGCTTAGAACACAAATTTCTCACCCAATTGAGTTGAAACCTTTCTCAGTCACTCAACAAATCATGCAGATTATGCTCATGTAGCCATCCTATGGTTTTGGTATTAAAATAATACCTTGGCACAATTTGGGTAGGATGTCTGGCAATTTTTGTCTATCTGGCCTTATCCTGTCAAGATATGGTGAAATTTCCAATTTCCAGGTGAAGATAGGGTAAAACCTGCCTTCTGAGCACATTGGTCAACTCAAAATTTCAAAATTTTCACCAAATTACCCTATAGACATCCTACGCGTAGAATGTATCCTGGCTTAAAATGTAATTTTTTTCCTGACAGAAATGCTCCTGATGCTTTGCAGCTCCATCAGAAGACTCAAAACAACTTTTCAACTTCACTTCAGCTTTCAAACACTCTTTTACATCTTTTACAACCTTGTGATGAACCTACCAGCAAGTATAACATGCATCAAGTGCTCTAGATCATAAATCATGATGTCCTACTTACCCTACTCCTACTCATCATGTGAAATGGTGATAATGGTGTTTTGGTTGCTTCCTGGCCTCTCCGTACACTCAAGCTCTCCTTTCACCGCTTCTACCACTCAAACTCCTACTCATCAACTCAACTAATACCTAAAACTATCTAAATCTACTTAAGTCGAAAGATCTAGGCCAGGCACACACTCCCTAGACTCCCTCTAAGACCTAGAGAGTCCTCCACCCTCTAATCCTATCTAAATGTAAAATGAGACTCTGGCAAGCCAGAGAATCCCTATCCTCAAGGACTAGTCTCAATCACCTACCTAGGGTTTTCGTCCCCGACAGCAGCGCCAATGTTGGCGGATACGTTGCGACGGATGTCACCACAGCGAGAGCTCACCTCTCTCAGTCACTCAACAAATCATAAAGATCATGCTCATGCAGCCATCCTATGGTTTTGGTATTAAACTAATGCCTCTTTTGCGTCTTTTACAACCTTGTGATAAACCTAACAGCAAGTATAACATGCATGAAGTGCTCTAGATCATAAATCATGATGTTCTACTTACCCCACCCCTACTCATCATGTGAAATGGTGATAATGGTGTTTTGGCTGCTTCCTGGCCTCTCCGGACTCTCAAGCTCTCCTTTCACCACTTCTACCACTCAAACTCCTACTCATCAACTCAAGTAATACCTAAATCTACCTAAGTCAAAAGATCTAGGCCAGACACACGCTCCCTAGACTCCCTCTAAGACCTAGAGAGTCCTCCACCCTCTGATCCTATCTAAATGTAAAATGAGACTCTGGAAAGCCAGAGAATCCCTATCCTCAAGGACTAGTCTCGGTCACCTACCTAGGGTTTTCGTCCCCGGCAGCGGCGCCAATGTTGGTGGATACGCCGCAACGGATGTCAGCACAACGAGAACTCACCTAACAAGATTTGTCAGCTAAGGATGAAGCTCGACCCGCAGGCACGTGGAGGCAAGCATAGGGTGTCAATCTACACTCGACCAACTCTTGACTAATTCCTACAGAGGTCCCTACCCAATGTCTAAGCTACAGCCTTCAGGAGTGCATAAAAGGAGATTTCCTACAACGCTTTCTAGAGCCAAATACCCATCAAAGGGTCTCGAAACGCCACAGAACTTGAAGGAGACCCTACTAACACCAATAGGTCGCTCTCCTTAAAGTCCATGAACCAACATCCCAACCCAAAACACCCGGTGCAAAAAACCTAGGATGTCTGGCCAAAATTTATAGGTTGTTGTTTCCAAAATCTAAAGTGCCTAATGTGTAGCTCTACTCAATGCAACCATGTGGATATGCTGAAATGCAAAAACGGATAACGTATGCTCACCGAATCACCAAATGAAGCTCGTAGGTCGAGCTCGCAAAACCGGACCGTATACACGCAATGTAGGTATGGGCGTGTAGCTCTCGTCGAGGGCAACATGCTGCACTTCTCCGCACTCGATTCCGACCACCGATGCGTGAGTAGCGTCAAGATGAAGCTCTCACTCTCTCCCGTACACATTATGCTCACTCACAGACTTCAAACTTTTTAAAAATGACAAAGGTCCTTCATTAAGGTCAATAAGTGGTATAAATACCTTACAATCTCAAACCCTACTGTTCCAATTTAACCATCCACTCAATCTAAATGTCAAAATTGGGATACAATCTTGAAACTTCTGTAAGCGCCAATATTTACAAAGGTGAAATGTTTTCCCCATTTTTTCCAGGTGGTGGCGATAGTGACTCCTGCTCCACTATCAAGAATAGCTTCGAAAACTATTCCTTCGAATTCTACTGGTAGCATGGTGTTTCCATCTTCTCCCTCACAATATTCTCCAACCTTGTTTAAAGGTACTGGCCTAGTGTTTAGTTGAGGCCTGTCTAATTCTCTGATCCCTTCCTGAACCTTTGAGGTGGGGTCTTTCACTCCAACTTTTTCTAAGCATTTGCCTACGGTGGTCCACATGTTTGGTCACAACCTCAGGAGTTTGGCTAATGCGATTGTGCATGCCACATGGGTGGACAATAACTCAATCAACCCTTGTGAATCCATCACTCTGCTAGAAGAAAGTCTTGAATATGGGATTCCTCTCACCTCAGACTTGGCTTCATACTCTCCTAGGTAAGAGGGTAGAGTTTTTAGCGAGTCTAGTTGGCTGTGCCCCGAACTAATTGATCCCTGGTCTCCCTCTTGTGAATGCATATCAAAGTTCATTTGTGATCCTGCCTCAAATTCTGCAATAGGAGGTAAGATCTCTTTTTTCTCATTTGTCGTCCTATTCATGTGGTAACTCACCATGTTAGCTTCGTTGGCATCATGGATTTTCTTCCATAGGTCATCTAGACCGTTGCAATCCTTACCCATTTCGACCAATGTTTTAGGCTGGAACCCGTCACTTGCCTCATCTGTTGTATTTGGCACTATGATAGGATCTTCCCTAGACTCAGAGGCATTTGTGAGTCTTTCCATCGTTTCTACTTGTTTCTATAAAGTTAGTTTGATAGGCGTTGGAGCTGGTACTTCGTGCCAGCTTGCAGGTTTACCAAGCGGGTTTTCTATCAAGGATTGAGCTATTTCAATCATCTTTCTACACATTTCCAACCTCTATTTTTTTATTTCAGCATATGGATAAGTCATCCATGTTTGCTCTTGGGTTTGGCTGTTCTTGAGTCTGGCTTCGTAAGCTTTTAAAAGTGCATCTAACTGCTCGTTTACCTTTTCTGCCAACACTGATCCTCCTGATCCTGCACTTTTGGGTTCTGCTATTTCCTTGGGTGCTATGGTTGCCGCAGTGTGTGAGGTTAGGATAGTTAGATCCTCTAACCGCTCTAATCTATCCTTTGTGTGTTTTAACTCCTGGGATAGAGCCGTTTGCTCTCATTCTCTTCTGGCTGTCATACGCGCCTTTCTAACTTTTCAAGTGCTTCTCTAATTTTTCACTTTTGAACTTGCGGCATTGGTTTTTGGCTCTTCAATTATGGGTTCGTTCATCATTCTTTGAGCTTGGGCTCGTGTTACTGCTTGATTAGGTAGTATTGTCTTGTTTTTTGATCCTCCACTAGAAGGCACTGCTTCCAGCATGTTCAAGGTAGGTTTTGCTCCTTTTCTTGGGTTCTTAGAGCAATCAGGAATCAAATGAGTAACTCCACACTCGGTGCAATATGCGTTGACTCTAATGATTTCATCATGAGGACAGTCTCTTAGCCAATGGTCTCCACCACACTTGTAGTAGGATCCCTTCAGCTGTTGAGGTGCTCCTTGAGCTCCTCCTTGTTCGTATGCATGTCTCTTCCCTGCCATGCCTCCGTTGTCTATGAACAACAATGTTCGTTCATCCAAGCTATATCTTCCTTCTCCTGCTGCTTGTGCAGCTGTTGGTGGTCCTGTACTTCCCATCATGCTCTAAGGTTCTAGGGTTGAGGGTTCTTCCAGTGGATAATAGACAGGATTTGCAGCATATCCATTGGGATCTTTGTAATATGCATGCATAGGCACCAAAGACTTCTCTTCTAGTTGAATTACTGTTGGTGTGTATCTTATGCCAAATGGTCGTAATCCTGGTAGGGGTGGTTGTTGCCCCAACACTGGTTGTGGTCTTTCGGTGGATAATAGACAGGATTTGCAGCATATCCATTGGGCTCTTTGTAATATGCATGCATAGGCACCGAAGCCTTCTCTTTTGGTTCAGTTACTGTTTGTGTGTATCTTTTGCCAACTGGTTGTAATCCTGGTAGGGGTGGGCTTTGCCCCAACACTGGTTAATTTCTTTCTACACCTAGAGGTCCTAGTAGGTTGCCTACTTGATACCTAGGCATCGGTTGAAGTTGAGGAGATGCTACCTGAGCTTGGGGAGCATAAGGTTGTTCTCTCACATACCCCTTGTTATAATAACATTCCTCCTTCCCATCGTTTGTCCATTTTTGTTCAATAGCACACCACTTGGGCTATTTCGCCTGAGGTTTGGCGTACTGGTTAATCTTTTTTAGCACTTCTTCTACAAGTTGCTCCTGACTTGCAGCTACTTCTCCTTTCGGTGTTGTCTTAGAAGACTTGCTTCCACTTTGTTGTGAGGATGAATCATCATCAAGATCCTTGAACTCACCCTCCTTGTAGACCGCACAATTGTCTACAAGGTAAAGAGCCTCCTTAGTTAACTCATTTAACGTCGTGCTCCTCTTCATATGTAAGTACTTATGGAGATCTGCATTCCTTAGTCCTTGGATAAATATAAGCATAAGTCTAGACTGAGTTGGCAGTTCTTCCACAGGGCACAACTTAACATATCTTTTTTAGTCGTAGGACTGCCTTTCGCACAGATTCCCCGTCTTCCTGTTTGAATTTATGGATTTGTGAGACTCTATTATGAGCTATCCCCCTGTGTGAGAATTCCTCAATAAACTTATCAAACACCTCCTCCATAGACTCAAAGTCTCTACGCTCCACAGAGTCAAACCAAGTAGCTGCATCCTCCTCTAAGATTAGTCCAAACCCTGCAAATTGGGTAGGGAAGTCTAACACCTCTTTGGCTCTAATTACATGCACAAAGGCTGCTACATGATCTCTAGGATCTCTGTTTCCCGTGTATTTCTTGTTTACCCATTTTTGCACTTGAGAAGGTCTAATTCTACGATGGTCTACAAATCTCATCATTGGATCTCCACGTCCTAATTGATATACCTCCTCTGGCCTTTGGTAGTGGGCGGGTTCCTCTCCGAATGGTGCTCCTAAACCGTAATTTCTTACGGTTCTTGCAAGAGATGGTTCATCTCTTCGAACTCGTTCTATGGGTGGTCTTCCAGGCTCTGTTGACCCTTGATTTTTTGGCTCACTCTCACTCTGGTACTGTGAATAGAGTGGTGGTTCTTGTAAATCCCTTAGCCCTTGTGCGGCTTGATAACCATCTTGATTTCGGTCTTGTTCTAAAGTTGTACTCTGTCGAAGCAATGCCTGCAATGATGGTTGAGATGCTTGTTGGCTTTGGTTGTTGAATGTTTGTTGTTGGGTAGAATTTGAGGTCGCGTCATACTCTTCTGAAAATGGATTTGTCAACTTGCTAGGGGTATAGGTGGCTCTTGGCACTTCATCGGGGGTATATGTTGATGCTTCTGGAACTGTTGCCTTTTCTACCTCCTCTGGGAGAATACGTTTGTATTCTTGCCCGTCCCTATCAACAAAAATGATATCCTTACTCATAGCAATCTCATAAGAGAATAAGTAAAGAACCTTGTCTTTGCTTAATTCGTTTGGGTAGGGTTCTTTGCAACGAAAGTAAGAGACTATTCCATCACTCTTATGCTTGTAAATCCCCACATTCTTGTTATAAGTTGAGACCCTGGTTGTTTTCTTATCATACATAAAAAGCACTCCAGGTTGATCAATGTTTGGAGGCGGTTCTTGAGTTTTTGAAACCATTTTTCCTTTTGCCACGTTATCTCCATATCTATAGTAATCATCAGGGTTACTAACTACAGATAGTGGTTCCCCTTTTTGTCTTGGAATCTATCTTCATCATCATAGACTCGAATTATCTCCAGTCTCTGCGTCGGCCTTTCTTCAATACAAATACACTTGCGTCCTCGATAGTTGGAATAAACTAGGGCTCCCCTCGAGTTTGTTCCTTCTAAGAAGATTACAGTGAACTTGGAATCGTTCAATTGATTTAGGGAGGTGCTTCCTCCTGGCATTGGTCCATCATAGCTGAAACTTCCTAGCTGTTGACTACCCATCATGAAGAAGGATTTATCAGATGAACTGTCAGTATCACTACCCTCCTCAATAATCGGTGCTAGTGAATCTAGCCTTGCCTAAGTTACACTCTCCTCGGTGGACACTAAGCTACCCTGATCACCTGCCATCTTTTGGTCTCTAAAAATGTGTCTTCCTCATCTTAAATTCCTCAAACTTAGCAATTCAACTTAAGACAATTCCAACCACTCACCTGGTAAAGGATCAGTTTTTGCACAATTTCTTGCTTTGCCGCCAAATATACCTGTACACAAGCGTTTAATTTCGGCAATTGAATCAAAGCATTTAACTGCTAGAGGTGGTTTTAGTAATGATTGGTATAACTGAAGAGTTAACCTCAACCACTACTATATTTATACACTTTTGATGTGCTAGATTAGGTCTATTAATCTGGAACTGTACTTCCCTCGGATGGTGGTCAATTTCCCTGAAAAGTCTTAATTCAGTCTTTGCTCCGTCAAAAGGTCAAACAAGGTCCGAATTCACTTCTGAAAGAAGTTCTGGAACTCTTAAGTCAATTGAAATATCACTATATGTCCTCAGTCAAATTTTCTCTTCACTAAGCCCGAGTAGACATCCTACGCGTAGGATGTCTCCTGCTCTATTTTGCCTAGATTTTTGCGCTATGGATTCTCCTAGATGTGCTGAGTCCACAACTATTTTTACTTTTTGATTTGGCCACCTATAAGCTGGTCAATGGATCAAAAATCTGCTCCAACAGCCTGCTGTTGATCGGATCAATCAAATCAACTCCAATTTGGACCAAAATTGACTAGCAGGCTTACCTAAGGCTATACAACACCTTGCTATGCCTACACTCAGTTTTTGGCTTCAATTTCATGCATTAGACATCCTACGCATACCATGTCTTATTGCTCAGAATGGCTTCAAAATGCAAAGCATAGACTCTTCTTAAGGTGCTGATCACTTTGGTGTGCTCAAATCGGAGTTTGGAGTGCCAGATAACACAAAACACATCCTACACGTAGGATTTCTTTTTGGCCTGTTTGACCCCAGACTTGTGCCACACCTTCCCCTTGATGTCAGCAACCTAGTGCTATGCTCAGATTTTGGTTTGGCTTTCAAAAGACCCCAATTTTAGCTATTCTAGCCTTTTCCACTCAAAAGTGCTAAAGTCTGCTTAGAACACAAATTTCTCACCCAATTGAAATGAAACCTTTCTCAGTCACTCAACAAATCATGAAGATCATGCTCATGCAGCCATCCTATGGTTTTGGTATTAAAATAATGCCTCTTTTGATTCTTTTACAACCTTGTGATGAACCTAACAGCAAGTATAACATGCATGAAGTGCTCTAGATCATAAATCATGATGTTCTACTTACCCCACTCCTACTCATCATGTGAAATGGTGATAATGGTGTTTTGGCTGCTTCCTGGCCTCTGCGGACTCTCAAGCTCTCCTTTCACCACTTCTACCACTCAAACTCCTACTCATCAACTCAAGTAATACCTAAATCTACCTAAGTCAAAAGATCTAGGCCAGACACACGCTCCCTAGACTCCCTCTAAGACCTAGAGAGTCCTCCACCCTCTGATCCTATCTAAATGTAAAATGAGACTCTGGAAAGCCAGAGAATCCCTATCCTCAAGGACTAGTCTCGGTCACCTACCTAGGGTTTTCGTCCTCGGCAGCGGCGCCAATGTTGGTGGATACGCCGCAACGGATGTCAGCACAGCGAGAACTCACCTAACAAGATTTGTCAGCTAAGGATGAAGCTCGACCCGCAGGCACGTGGAAGCAAGCATAGGGTGTTAATCTACACTCGACCGACTCTTGACTAATTCCTACAGAGGTCTCTACCCAATGTCTAAGCTACAGCCTTCAGGAGTGCATAAGAGGAGATTTCCTACAACGCTTTCTAGAGCCAAATACCCATCAAAGGGTCTCGAAACGCCACAGAACTTGAAGGAGACCCTACTAACACCAATAGGTTGCTCTCCTTAAGGTCCATGAACCAAAATCCCAACCCGAAACACCCGGTGCAAAACACGTAGGATGTCTGGCCAAAATTTATAGGTTGTCGTTTCCAAAATCTAAAGTGCCTAATGTGTAGCTCTACTCAATGCAACCAAGTGGATATGCTGAAATGAAAAAACGGATAACGTATGCTCACCGAATCACCAGATGAAGCTCGTAGGTGGAGCTCGCAAAACCGGACCGTATACGCGCAATGTAGGTATTGGCGCGTAGCTCTCGTTGAGGGCAACATGCTGTACTTCTCCGCACTCTATTCCGACCCCCGGTGCGTGAGTAGCGTCAAGATGAAGCTCTCACTCTCTCCCGTACACATTATGCTCACTCACAGACTTCAAACTTTTTAAAAATGACAAAGGTCCTTCATTAAGGTCAAAAAGTGGTATAAATACCTTACAATCTCAAACCATAATGTTCGAATTAAACCATCCACTCAATCTAAACGTCAAAACTGGGATACAATTTAGAAACTTATGTAAGCCCCAATATTTACAAAGATGAAATGTCGGGTTTTCTCACTAAATGAATAATTACAAAAAATAATAATCCGCCGAGCAGTCATTTTCCGTAGGGTGTGTTTAGCTTCTAACAAGTACCATTGCCTTGACGCTTGCTTTAAACCATACAAGATCTTCTTTAATTTGCAAACCATTTTCTCCCTACCTTTTACTTCATACCCCTTTGGTTGAAGCATGTAGATTTCCTCCTCTAAGTCACCATGAGGGAATGTCGTATTTACATCCATTTGCTCAAGATTTAGATCATGAGCAGCCATAAGGATTAACACAAGCCTAATTGAGTTCATTTTTACAACAAGAGAAAATATTTCATTGAAGTCGATACCTTTCTTTTGAGTAAACCTTTTTACCACAAGCCTTTTCTTCCCACCTTCTTCTTCCTTCAGCTTATACACCCATTTGTTTTGAAGTGCCCACTTACCTTTAGGCAACTCACCCAAATCCACATGTTTGGTTGCGATGTAGTGAGTCCATCTCCACTTGCATGCTCTTCATCCATTCTTCTTTGGATTTGTGTTCCATAGCTTCTTTGTATGATTCCGTCTCTCCAAAATCCGAGATCAAGACATGGTTAAAGGAATGAAAGAACCTTTCTGGAGGACTACTTTATCTTGTAGATCTTTGGGGAATAGGTTGAGGCTCCTCATTTGGTTGACGTTGTTGCACATTGTCACCGTTTGCAGTCCTTGAGTCTTCACCGTCCTCAAGCTCCATGTACTCACCACCTATTTCTTTTGTTTGTTTTCTTTCCAAGTAATCTTTGTACATATTTTGTTCATTAAAAATACATCCCTACTCCTAAATATTTTACCATCTTCAAGATTCCATAGGCGATACCCAAAGTCACCTTCTCCATAGCCAATGAGGAAACACTTTTTGGACTTTCCATATAGCTTTGATCTTAAGCTTCTATCTACGTGCATGAAAGCCTCACACCCAAACACTTTGAGAAATTCATAATTCACCGGTTTACCTGTCCATGCCTCTTCTGGAACTCCCCAATCCAATGCCATTGAGGGTGACCGGTTGATTACGTACACAGAAGTGCTTATAGCTTCCGTCTAGAGCTCAAGCGATAGGCCTGCATGTAGCTGCATGCTTCGTGCTCGCTCCATGATTTTCCTATTCATCCTTTTTGAAATCCCATTTTGTTGAGGTGTCCTTGGGGTTGTCTTTTGCCTTCGAATGCCATTGCTAGCACAAAATCTTTCAAAAGCTTGGCTGCAATATTCACCTCCATTGTCAGATCTGAGGCATTTAACCTTGGTACCTACTTCATCTCCACAAAGGCTTTCCACCTTTGAAATATGGAAAACACATCGGATTTATTCTTCATGACATAAACCCATGTTTTCCTAGTTGCATCATCTATGAATGTTACATAATACAATGAGCCACCAAGTTATGGTGTACTTGCAGGACCCCAAACATCAGAATGAACCAAGTCAAGTTTTTTATTTTTCTTTTATTTCTTGATTTTTGAAATTTTACCCTCTTTTGTTTACCATAAACACAATCTTCACAGATTTTTAAGTCCACTTCTTTCAAACCTAGTAGAAGCTTCTTTGTTTAAAGGATTTGCATTCCTTTGACACTCATATACCCAAGCCAATAGTGATACACCGCACTGTCAACTTCCATATAGCTATTGCACAAGTTGAAGATTGCGTGCTAATAGTACACAAGTAAAGTGTACCGACCTTTTCTCCCTTGGCAACCACCAAAGATCCCTTTGAAATCTTCCACAGTTTTCTTTCAAATGCAATGTTGTGACCTTCATTGTCCAATTGTCTTGTAGAGATCAATTTTTTGCAAAGAGAAGGAACATGTCCACCATCTTTAAGCTTCCAGTCATTTTCGTAGCAGTTTTGACACAAAATGTACCTTTGCCGACAATTTCACAAGCTTCATCATCTCCCAAGTATACATACCCAAAATTACCTTTGGTGCAATCTTGGAAATGTTGCTTGTGTGGTGTCGCATGGAATGAAGCCCCAAAATCTACTATCTAGGAATTAGACACATTGTCTAATGAGAATATTAGAGCATCTTGCTCTACTTTACCTGCCACATTGGCCTCCGATGTTGGCTTGTTGTCTTGAGACCGCGACTCCTTCTTCTTCTTGGACTAGCAATCTTTCTTGATGTGGCACTTCTTGCCGTAGTTCCAACATTCAAGAATGGACTTTGTGCATGACTTTCTCCGTCTTGAGAGATCCCACCGACCCCCACAAGCCAATGACTACCGGCCACACGTCAACTGACCAACCAACCGGTCGTTTTCCGTCCACTTTCCGGCCGCCGTCCTGCCATAATATTCTGGTGAAAATTTTTCTTCACACATGATCGCTTCTCCTCATAATGGGGCCTGCAAAATGTGCATTTTTAATATAGAAAATTACAAGGGGTAAATCAGGCTCCATATTTAACACTTAAGACTTGCTTAAAAATGGAAACATGAGCGTATGGATCTCTCGATCCACTGTACTTCTTTGGCACGCACTTAGCCACTTGAGAAGGTTGAATTCTTTGCGTTTATGCTACCATCATCATCATTCTAGGTTCTCCTACCATTATATCTCTCGACTCATAGCCACTAACAGGTGCTCTAGATGGGGTTCGGTCAGTCCCTCTTCCTTTGAGTCTTACATTTTGGCTTTTGGTTATGATATACAGCACCCTCATTCTAAAAATCATGTCTACAATATCATACCTTGATGTGTAGACATAGGAACCCAAGAATCCAGGGATCCCATCGATCTCAATACAGAAAGACGTGGTCGACTAAATGAGTCTTCCACATAAGATTTTAGAGGACTCACTCTCGTAGTTTTTGATTTTATGGTTTGTGAAACTTTAGGTTTCTACACGATAGGGGTGACATAGTACTCATGGAATGGGCCCTCAAAGTATGTATATCCCTTGAGCTCACTACGGATCACTATAGAATATATTTTACCATACTTGTCTAACATGACTATTTGCATATCTCTCTCAACCTTGAATGTAAATACATACTAGTATTTCTACTCCATTAAATGTCTAGCTTTGACGGCTTCTCCTCAGGATCTACGTCAACTTTTTCTTTGGTGCCAGCTAATCCCCACTTGTCCACAATAAAAGGATCAAGCAGAACTATATACATATATCCCTGTTCATCAAAATACCAATCGGCACTATAATCTACGGGCGCTACGATCTTAAGCTCACTAGGAACCTCTTCAATTTTAAAACAGATTTGAGCACCTTGCTCATTTTGGAACTGATATTGCAGGTGCAAAAGTTTCAGGTTTGGGGCAGGCTGTGATGGTCACACTCCCATTTTGGTTTCTTCTTTGAAACTGACACTTTTGGATCCCTCAGCCATATAGGTGTATGATCTCTGCAAATAAGTGGTATCAGAAAGACTCTCCTCCAAGATTGGCTCTAATGTGGGTATGGTTCCTTGATTGACACTACCCTCGGTTGAAAAATGGCTTGCTTGGTCTGTAACACTAGGGTTTCTACTTTTATTAAATTTTCCTTATCGCAAATATATCAAGAAAACGAGGCTTGCAAAACCCTGACCTGTTACCTTTTATAGTGCATTCAGTCCTCCGATCAAATTCAACTTTATTGCAACTTTGATCCACAGAACCCATACAAGATTCACTTTGTGGCTATAGCTTTACAGACGTTGCGCTGGGTTAGTCAAAATCTACTGGAATCAAAATTTTGTCGAACTTTGGATACAACTCCTAATTTGCTTGTAATTTTCACGGTCAAACTCCAAATTGGATTTTGAAAACAATACTATTCTTTCAAGGACAAATGCTAACTCTTGTATCAATCTAGGCAATTTTTGTGTCAGGGGGTCATGGATCGTGATCCATGTATCCCACTGTTAGAATCACTTGAAACTTGGCACACAGATCTCTCAAAGGCTCTTGATAGTTATTAAGTGATTTTTAGATGGTTTGATTCCCTTCAAGTCTCCTAAAAGCCAATTTGTCAGCTTATTTTGTGGTTTTTGGTCTTGATTGTCTCTAGTCTTGTTTGAGCCTCTTTTTAATGTTTTTTGCTACCCTTATTTTTGGATAAAATGTTGGTGCTTCTCTTTGCTACACTTCTATAAAGCCATAATTCAAAAAACTAGTAGGGGGACATGGATCGCAATCCATGTTCCACCATGTTGTCTGAACCTCAAAACTTGGTCAAATTGTTACTTGGAGTCTATGGAGTCTACCTATCCATCTATTTTTGGATTTCAAACCCTTTCACCTTACCAAAAGCAAAATTTTGTGGCAACTTGCGGTTTTTGACTTACAACTTGTATTTTGGTGTTTTGGTCAACTTTTTGTTGTTTTATGTTATGATGACCTTCACAAACGTTGTTCCAAATGGTATCAGCTTCTTACTACTCAAATCTCAACCTCACATGCTTCAAGGGTTCAAGGATCATGATCCATGTGTTACCATATACATGTGGTAGTGATGTGTGTGAACACACTAGGACCACCGCCGGGGCATTTTTTCCCTCTTTAGGAGGTTTTTCCCCCCCCTGCACTGTATATACTCCCATTACTCTAGGGCTATCTATCTTTCCATTGCACACTAAGTAACACACTCTCTATTGTGTGCCTTGAGCTTCCTTCATCTTCTCCAAGCTGTGTGCATTTCTTTGCAACCCTAATTCCAACAATTGGTATCAGAGCAGGTTATGTCCTCCCAGGCTTAGTCGCCAGCTGCTCCAACACACGCCTGCTCACTTTCTTTGATTACAATGAGGTTTGGCAAGCGTTCCTAGGTTGCCAAAACTTTCATGAGAGCTCATAGAGTGCTCCCAGTTTAGATTTTTGATTCGGGCTCAATTCGGCCTCCATTTCCACTATAGGTAGGTCTGCACAGGCTATTTCATCATTTTGTGCAGAATTTCTGTCAGTGCCATTTTCTGCATAACAGGTGTCTTAGAGTCTTCTACGGTTTGTGCTACGGTTATTTCATCATTTTGTGCAGAATTTCTGTCAGTGCCATTTTTTGCACAGGCTATTTCATCATTTTGTGCAAAATTTGTGTCAGTGCCATTTTCTGCATAACAGGTGTTTGCACAGGCTATTTCATCATTTTGTGCAGAATTTCTTTCAGTGCCATTTTCTGCATAACAGGTGTCTTAGAGTCTTCTACGGTTTGTGCTATATAGCACGTGTTGTTTCCGCTTCATTTCTCCTCTTCAAGATGTTTGTTGCTAAGGACAGGTTGGATGGGGACAATTACCCTATGTGGGCTTACATGATGCAACATGTTCTTGTGTCAAAGGGCATCTGGAATATTGTGCAGGGCATTGATGTATGTCCTGGTTCTGAGGATGCAGGCGATGTTGAGGATGTTGCAGGTCTTGCTGCAAGGATTGCTGCTATTAGAGTTGTTTTGCCCTCATGCATTGATTGTGTTGTCTGTGAAGCACACCATTGTTCCTCACATTCGTTCAGCAAAATCTACATATGCAAGTCGCAATGAGGCTAAAATTCCTTTGCTGCGTAAAGAGCTAGAGTCAAAGATTATGCATGAGGAAGATGATATGGACACTTTCCTTGCTGCTATCAAGGATATCAATGAGCAAATTATTTTTGCAGGTGAAGTCATTTCAGACAATTTCCTTGTGCAGACTGCAGATGAAGTCATTTCAGACAGTTCCTTTGTGCAGACTGTTCTTGATGTCTAGATTCCTACCAGACTTTTGCTAGTACTTGGAGACTGATGACCCAAGGAAATCCTGAAGTTGTCAAGTTTAATGCATTATGCACATTGCTATTGCAAGAGTCACTTTCCAAAAAAAAAAGACTAGGCAACGTGTTGTTGAACAGGCTTTTATTGCTTCTCAAAGAAAGGGTGGTAACAACAATGCAGCCACTTCTTATGGTTCTGCTGCGAGTGGAAAAACTTTTGTTCCTAATGCTTCTGCTGGTAGCAATTCGTCCAAAAATTATGGTGATAAGGACAAAAAGAAGATGCGTTGCCATTATTGTACAGCTAATGATCACTTGATCAAGCAGGTGTCCTAAGTTGAAGGCCAAAGAGGCTAAGAAGAAAGAGGGTGGTTCCACTGCAAATGCTGGTTCCACTACAAATGCAGCCATTGTTGAGTCTTCTATAAAAGGATACTGTAATGCTGATGTTGATGCAGAATGGGCTTTTAGCACAGAGTGCACTTACAATCCTGGTGTCCATGATGCATGCTTGTCAGTTGTTGCAGATTCACATGTGTGGTATTTTGATAGTGGTGCTACAAAGCACATTACTTCACATCATGAGTTGTTCACCTCTCTTGAGTCTATCCCTCATGGGAATTCAGTCACTTGTGCCAACAGCCTCTTATCCGGTTCAGGGAGTTGGAAAGATTGTGCTTACTACTGCAAATGGTAGTTCTTTCACACTTGTTGATGCACTTTATGTACTTGGGATCAAGAAGAATCTTTTGTCTGTATCTGCACTTGCTAGACTTGGGCTTGTAGTCAAGTTTGTGGATGGAAAATGTAGAGTTCATGATCTCATTTATGGTGATGAAATTGTTGCATCTGGGCTTTTGTGCCGTGGGCTGTATAAGCTCACTTTGTATGACAAGTGTGGATAAAATTTTGCAAATGTAGTTGCAGATTCAAGGGCTATTTCAGATGCAAAACTTTGGCATGCACGTTCTGGTCATCTAAATTTTGCCAGTTTGCTGTGTTTGTAGAAATCTGATATGGTTGCTTCTTTGCCGCATCTTGAAGCACCTGTCAAACATGTTTGTGAAGGCTGTATTTTGGGTAAGATGCAGCATTCTAAGTTTCCAAAGGATGGTTCAGTTCGGGCCACATGCAGGTATAGTGATGTTTGGGCCCATGCAAACTCCATCCTTGTGCAATTACCTGTACTTTGTGACTTTCATTGATGATTACTCAAGGCATGCCAGGGTATTTCCGCTTAAATCAAAGTCCAAAGTTTTTATGTGCTTCAAATTTTTTTTGGCTATGGCTGAAAATGTCTCAAAATGGATTATGGGCACCCTCCGTTCCGATCGTGGGATAAAACACCAATGGAGTATATGTCTCATGAATTCAATGCATTTTTGGCTAATCGTGGGATAAAACACCAATGTACAGTGCCTTATACACCTCAACAAAATGGTGAAGCTGAGAGGAAAAATAGGTCACTTACGAAAATGGCACGATGTTTGGTCAAAAGTCAAGCTTTGCTGCATTCTTTCTGTCTTGAGGCCATCATGTGTGTCACTTGTTTACTAAACAAGTGTCCTACAAAAGCTTTGCAGTCTATTACTCCATATGAAGCATGGCATGATAGAAAGCCTTCTATTGAGCACATGTATGTTTTTGGCTATTTGGCATATGCTTTGGTGCCACAAACACAACACAAAAAATTGGATGATAAGGCTGTCAAATGTATTTTTGTTGGTTATAGTGTTGAAAGCAAAGGTTATAGGTTGTATCATCCCCAAACAAAACGAATTCTGGTTTCATGGGATGTAGTGTTTGTGCAAGATTCTGTTCAGCCCTTGCTGTCATGTACTAGAGACAATAATGTAAGCTCACAGGACATTTATGACACTTTGTTGCCTCTTTTCCGTGGTGGAAATACGAATGTAAGTTATAATGAGGCAAATTTGCAACCTATGAGGGTTTCTAAACATGTAACAGAGCATCCTATTACTGATGCAGATGTACATGATGTACTTGATGAGGAAAGGGTTGAAAATGAGCAGGCTAGAGGTATGCCAAAATGGCTGGTGCACACTTTGTGTGACAGTAAATTGGATGCACCTTTGTCTAGTAGTACCCGTACAGGCTCTCTCCATGCATCTTATGCATCAAATTGTTATGCTTTGGCTGTGTCTAGCTTACATGATGTTGAGGAGCCTCTGTCTTTTAATGAAGCACAGAATTCAAAAAATTGGATGGCTGCCATGCAATCAGAATATGATGCACTTATAGAAAATGACACATGAACTTTATGTGATTTGCCTCCTAGAAAAAAGGCCATTGGTACGAAGTGGATTTACAAGTTGAAACGCAAGCCGGATGGTGAGATCGATCGCCATAAGGCTCGACTTGTTGCAAAGGGTTATGCACCGCAAAAAGGCATAGATTATTAAGAGACCTTTGCTCCCACTTATCGTATGACTACTGTGCGTTTTCTATGTGCATTGGCAGCTCGTTTTGGTTGGGATGTACATCAATCATACATTGTTACTGCTTTCTTAAATGGTGACATATTTGAGGAAGTTTATGTAACGCAACCTCGCGGTTTTGTCAAGAAAGGACAAGAGGAAAAAGTGTGCAAATGTAACAAGGCTTTGTATGGGTTGAAGCAATCTCATCGTGCTTGGTATGAGAAAGCTGACACTCATTTGGTCAAACAAGGCTTTTGTAACAGTCCAGCAGAAAGCACATTGTATGTAAAGCGTGAGGGTGATGTACTTCTCATTGTGGTTCTTTATGTAGATGATTTGTTGATCACTCGACCAAATGAGAGACATATTGTTGAATTCAAGGCTGATTTGAATGCTACTTTCAAGATGAAAGATTTGGGGTTGTTGCATCATTATTTGGGCATACAGTTTAAGCAATGTGATGATGGTATTGCCTTATGTCAAAAAAGCTACATAGAGACATTGATATGTAAGTTTGGACTTGAGGATTGCAAACCTATTGCCACTCCAATGGAAACGGGTTTGAAGTTGAGTCTACATGATGCTGGCGATCCTGCTGATGTCACTCTTTACCAAACTGTTGTTGGCTGCCTCATTTATGTATGCAACACAAGGCCAGATATTCATTTTGCAATCTCACAGGTCAGCGGATTTATGCATAGCCTAGGGTCTAAGCATTGGCAAGCGCTGTCAAGAGGATGTTTTGCTACCTTAGTGGCACTTTACATCTTGGTTTGTTTTATTCCAAGGGGGGATCATTGCCGCCAGATTTACATGCTTTTTCGGACTCAAATTGGGCTGGTTGCTTTGACACGCGAGTGTCCACAAGTGGTTTTTGTTTCATGCTTGGCAGTTCATGTATATCATGGTTGAGCAAGAAGCAACCTATTGTGGCCACTTTGAGTTGTGAGGTTCAGTAGAGGGCAGTCTTCACAGCTACGATTCAGTGTGTATGGCTCAAACGCCTTATGGCTGAATTGGGTGTTGGATAGGACACTACCAACACTATCTACAATGACAGTCAGAGTGCATTGGCAATTACAAGGAACCCAATTTTTCATGCTCGCACAAAGCACATTGAGGTGCATTACCACTATGTTAGGGAGAGGCTCTCAGCAAGAGGGATCAGCTTGGCTTATGTGCCAACACAGGACAACCTTGCAGATCTTTTCACAAAGGCATTGTCTCGTGAGAAGCTCGAAGCTTTCCACAAAGCTTTGGGCTTACTCCCCTTTGTGGACTGATCATGTCCTCAGGGCACGGCACTTCCCTTTACTCATGTGCCAGCTCTCGTTCATCGCATCACTCCAGGGGGGATTTGTTACCATATACATATGATGTGTGTGAACACACTAGGACCGCCGGGAATTTTTCCCCTCTTTAGGAGGTTTTTTCCCCCGTGCATTGTATATACGCCCATCACTCTAGGGCTATCTATCTTTCCATTGAACACTAAGTAGCTCACTCTCTATTGTGTGCCTTGAGCTTCCTTCATCTTCTCCAAGCTGTGTGTGTTTCTTTGCAACCCTAATTCCAACACCATGTTCCACCTCATATGGTCATGGAATTTGGTCAGCTATATGTCTAGACCCTATAGAGGTCAGATTTTCACTTATTTTTGGGTTTGGACATCAAAAAGTTAAAAGGGCCCAAATTTTTTCTATTTACAAGTTTTTTGTGTCCTTGTCCAATCTCCTTAATTTGGGTGAATTTTTGTGTCAATTTTTCCACCAAAAGTGTAATATCTTTGACCTAGAACCACACTAAACTCAATGGTATCATTTTTTGTTCAACAAGTCACAAGGGGACATGCATCGCAATACATGTTCTTGCACCAAACTGCATGAAACATTCCAGATTCATTATATGTGGTTTAGTTATGCCCTTTTTGCACTTATTTTTGAAGTTAGATCATCTTTGGAGTTATGACCATCAAATTTTTGGTTTTTCAGAGTTTATGGTCGTTTTGTCCAAAATATGTTTCTCGCTCCTTTTTTTATTATCTTTCAGCCCAAATTTGATGGTGGTAGTTTCTTCTTACCCTACTCCTAAGTACTGAAATGAAACATGAAACATGAAACAAAAACAAACAAAACAATGCAAAATAAAGTCAAAATGGAAAATGGTACAACACTTTGAAAGTAACAAGAAAATCGAAGAATGAAGTGCTTTTGTCTATTTCACTTAGAACCCTCTTTACCTCTTGAGAATAGATCTAGCAAGTCCTCAACTTTTAGACACTACCAAGCACTAAATCTAGTGTCTAGCTGCCTGACTGCTAAAGTGTAAATGAAGTGGAAATCAAAATCAAAGTCTCTAACTAGAAAGCTACGACTACGTCACTCACCACCTAAGAAAGTAGACTTTATAACTAGGGCTCTCTTGGCTAGTGGCCGATTTTACAAGACTTAGACTTCATTACAGACTTTACAACTCAGCTTTTTAGAGATTTTCTATCTATAATAAAAGATTATCAAATAATTACAAGGCTTATCAAAAAAATAATGAAGATACATTGAGATTTTGGGGCTCATGGAAGAAGGGGTCTACTCGAAGGATGCCCATCTAGATTGACTGCTAACAGGAACTCATGCTCAACCAAAGATATGGCTTTTGAAAAAATGTCATGTTTCAGATCTAGAAGAAGTCAAGTAGGGGCAATCAATTATATTATGTACCTCAAGACTGGTTAAGTAGAGTCTATGGACCTATCCTTAAGTTCAATCCTCATAATGCTACCATCACTTTCGACGACTATGATAAGCCTAAATGTGTTTGGGACTTTGCTCAAGCATACACAATGGTAGTGAAACCAAGTGTCTATTTGTATAGAGATGATGTCAATGAGCAACATGCCCATGCAAACTGCTTTTATGCATTACCACCAACAGATACCTCTCGAGGGGAAGAGTGGTATTAGGAAGAAGATGTAAATATAAGTGCACAAGTAGAATTTTTAAACTTTGAAACCCAAGATGTAAGTAAATATAATAGTAGAACCTTGATCGTAGAGACCAAGAATTGGTTCATTGGATCTTTATGCATTTACGCAACTTCTCCAAAGTAGCATGTAACCTTTTATCATTTATAATAAAAAAAATTAAATTTTGATATGATTCAAATTGTTTTGAAGTCATAATCTTTGAGTTTTAACTTATGTTTTATCATTTTCGACTAACTTGAGTGATGGGGTGTGTGTATAGATAACTCACATTCTGCCTCAAGGGATATGGGTGGATATACTCTCATGGATTTTACTCGAAGAGCATCTTTAGATGGGATTGGAGATGCAACGGCTTATCAACACCACCCAAGATGGGATGGAAAAGAAGAGACTACTATTGACACATTGTATTGTATCAAATATATTCCAAGCATGATACCATTACGCTGATGGAAGCCTAGAATTTAGACCACCAAGACATAAACCTTCACTTGTGGAGAGTATCAAATGGGTACAATCCAAGTTAGGGAATGAAATCATTGTTACTTACTGACTATTGTACATAAATTCCCATGAGCTTATCATAAGACCAACTAAGGATACATTGATAGCTAGGAATATACTCCCTTTAGTAATGATGACATGATGCTTCAATATTGTCATGTTCAATGTATGGGGTCGAAAGTGTTTAGCCAATGACAAACATTCTTTTATCCCAATACCTTGACAATTATTCTTTGGCCTATTTGGAAAATTCACAATCCACAGCCCACACAATGTAAATATTTTGTACAATGCCCACTATAGACCCCAATGCTTAGCAGATTGTGCAAGTATACAAAGCCTTGATGGATGGGAGACACCAAATGAGTTTCCCAAGGACGCTGCATATTTTGATGACTGCTTTAGTTATAAGAATGCAATGATTCACAGTGAAATGGGAGTACATGTGACCAACCGTTCACTCATGTAGAAGTGGTACGACTCGCATGCCACCAAAGAGATGTTTCAACCCAAGATTGTGAAGGATTACTGGGATAGAACCCCCCAGACATACTCCCAGTGTGGAGCTACTATATCAAGTGGTCAAAGGATGTCACAATGGTTATTACAAAGTACATTATGTTAGGACCATTAGAACTTATTAGAGACTTTTGAGACTCATTGTAGGTTTTTGAACCACAAAATTTTACAATGTAGAATTGATTTAATTTATTCATTATTCTTTCTTCCATTCTCTTGACTATTTCTCAATTGTCAGCTTTATTTTACTAAGAGGGACTTAAAGGGGAATATGATATATTGTACCAAGAGCAATCTTGGTTGATATGGTGCATTAAGTTACCATGCGTCCGAGAGAAAATGTGGCCATTGTAAATTCCAATGTACCGATTGTGTCTCAACAAACAATCATTGATAGAGACATCGATGCTATGCTCCACAAGTCTCAACCTAGAAACTTTAGCACAGAAATCAAAGATTTAGGCAAAGTTCTTGAAGATTGGATTGAGCATATGGATGACTAATTTGATCTGGCTCATTCATCTACAAAGAACAAGGCTATTATGGCTAAGTTAAAACTGAAGATTGGATTGAGCATATGGATGACTAATTTGATCTGGCTCATTCATCTACAAAGAACAAGGCTATTATGGCTAAGTTAAAACTGAAAAAGACAGTCAATCGTTGGTGGAGAGACCATTATACTGAGAACAATGTCAACCTTAATGCAGCAACTTGGGATTATTAAAAGAATCAACCAAAGAAAAATTATAGAACAAAGTATGTTGTTCATACCACATGAATGAGTTTCTTGATTGTACTCAAGGAACCAAGGACCTAGATTCATATTACCAGCATTTCTTGACCCTTGTTAAAGCCTTTTGTTTACAAACTTTATAGATGTCCTTGATGTGGGTAAACCCATTGAGCTCAAGCTATCAAATAGGGGAAAGTGAAAACTAGAGCTTGCTCCTCTCTCTGAAATCAAAAGACCTCATCCTGAGGATGAACAAATGTCAAGGGACTCCTGACAAAGAAGGGAGAACTTATTATGTATGAAGGCCATGCAAGATCATTTGTGTTACGCTAGTCTTGATCCTAACCATCAATTGCCCGTTCAATAACTCAAGCTTCATAGGATTGGTAGATAATTATGAAAGAAGAAACCTCAACCCTTACTGAAACTTTAGAAATTTTAGACCTAGAGTGCCTGCAGCTCAATAAACTTCACTCAATAGAGCTTCAATCAAAATCAAAGACCTTCTCAAAACCAAGGGAACTTTAGACCAAGAAACCCACCTTTTGTGCGTAATGGACCACCCAACAACAACAACAACAACAACAATGGAAATAACTTCAACCATCAACCTCGCCCAAGAGGAGGAGGAGGAAATCAAAGACCTCTGAGAAGAACCCCAGCCAACAAAGCTCAAGGTGCTAGAGGTCAAAGAAATCAAGCAAATGCATAAGTTCATGTTGCGATCAAACATCAAGGAGTGAATGAGCAACTTTTAGTAATTCAAACCCCAACAAAGTATCCAAGTAACCATTTTCTCTTATTGGTTGATTCTAGGAGTAAACATTCTTTCATCTCTCTGAGATGCATTAGAAACCTCATTTTCCCAAAACGCCACGATTCAGACCTCAAAGTGGAATTAGCTACAGGTAGGAAGGTTAAGTATTCTACTTTAGTGGGTGACTTGAATATTTTTTGGATGGTCACAACACTTCAGCTCACTTTAGAGTCTTGCCCATAGGAGTATATGATAAAATTCTAGGAATTGAATGTCTTAAGGCCAATGATGCTCACATACATTGTAAAAATGATTCATTGAATTTTGTAAATGCACAAAATTTTGGAGTTATAGTTACTAAGAAGCACAGACAACCTAAACTTCAACTAGTAAACTTTACCAAACTAATGAAGGGCTATAGAAAGAATAAAATCATTTATGCAGTCAAGCTTAACCCTGCAAAGAAAAAGGCAAACATACCTGAACCCGCGTGGCTAACAAAATTTGATGATGTATTTTTTGAAGAACTTTCACAGTTACCATCCAAGCATGAAGTTGATCATGCAATAGAGCTTATTCTAGGAGCTCAACTAGTTGTTTGTAGTTTATGCAAGAGTTGGTGTCTAAGTAGTAGAACTCAAAGAGAAACTTAATGTTTGTCCATGGAGTACTCATGTTCTTTTTAATCAAAATAAGGATGGTACTCTATGTCTTTGTATTGATTATTATGGATTAAATCAGGTAACATTCAAGAATAAGTATGCAATACCAAGAATTGATGAGTTACTTAATTGATTACATGGAGATTCTATTTTTACAAAAAGTTATCTTAAGTTTGGGTACTATCAAATCCAAATAAAAAAGGAAGGTAAACCAAAGGCTTCATTCAATACTCACTTTGTACATTATGAATTTACAATCATGCCTTTTGGACTTAAATGCTCCTACAACTTTCAATTGCCTTATGAACAATGTGTTTAGAGAAAACCTTGATGATTTTTTTTTTTGTCTTCTTTGATTTATTCAAATAACAAGGAAGAACAGTAATAACATGTGCAAAGAGTACTTGAATGTCTATGTTAAAATCAGCTAATGCTAAGCGTAGCAGATGTGCCTTCTTCACTGACAAAGTGGATTACTTGAGATTTATTTTATCTAAGAATAGTGTTTCTACTGATCCAAGTAAGATTGAAGCTATTGTAGCTAGAACTGTGAAATAAGTATGTGGATTTCTTGGCTTAACATGATGGTATCGTACTTTTATTTTGCAGTCTATGCTAAGATTGCATCTACATTACTAATACCCTTAAGAATACTAAGTTTTTTTCTTGGAATGAACGTGCTCAAGCTAACTTTGAGAAACTCAAAGAAGCTTTGGTGAATTCTCCAATACTATAGATTCCAAACTTCTCAAAGATATTCACTGTGCTCACTGATGCAAGTGGACAAGTAATTGGTGGTGTTATATCTCAAGACAAAAGTCCGGTAGCTTATGATTCCCGTAAGTTACATACTCATGAATTGAATTACCCTACGTATGATTTGGAATTGTTGGCCGTTGTACATGCTCTTAATATATGGCAGCATTATCTTGTGAAAGGAGATTTGAATTGTATATAGATCATAAGATCCTCAAGTGGATTTGCACTCAACCATATTAATATGCGGCAATGGAGATGGATGGAGTTACTATGAAAATATGTTTTTTAATTTCATATAAACTTGAAAAGGAAAATTTAGTGGCTGATACTTTAAGCAGGAAAAGTACTGTAACGGCTATTACAACCTCTACTACCTCTTTAATTGACCTTATTCATGAAGGTATTCCTCAAGATCCATATTATACAAAGATTCAATACTTAATCAACTTGAATAATTTCATACAAAAGCAAGAAAGGCAAATCAGAGGCTTCCATGTTGAAGTCAGCGATCTCTATTTCACTAAATGTGTGTGTATCTCAAACAATGATGAGATCAAACTTCAAATACTACGGGAAGCTCATGATATATCTATTGCACGACATCCGAATTACATTAAAACTTATGCTATTATAAGAAAGAGTGTCTTCTAGCTAGGATTGAAGTCTGATGTATTGAACTATGTCGCACGATGTTTGACATGTCAACATATTAAAGCTAATCAAGTTTGAAACCCTGTTAAGATTCAACCTTTTGATGCACCACAAATGAAATGAGAATGCAAATCCATAGATTTTATTACAAGACTTTCCACATCTCTAGGATATGACTCTATATTTGTGGTTGTTGATATGCTTACGAAAATGACCCATTTGTTCCGTGTCAAGAAAACATTTATAGCTAAGGATATAGCTCAATTTTTCATGAAAGGTGTCTTTATGTATCATGGCTTATCTCGTTGTATAATTTTGGATTAAGATGCAAAGTTCATCTCAATTTTTTTTTAAATGATAGTTGAGCTATTAAAAGTCAAACCTGAGATGGGGAGAGATGTTGGTAGATGTCTTGATAAAATGGGAATCAAAAATCCAACTGAAAAAGTAGGTCACAAAGCGGAGGATTGGAGACAATCCAAAAGAGATGTGAAGCCAGTTCCCATAAACAAGGCTGGTGATTATTACGAAGGTGAAGAGGAGAACACCATATTGCCCATAGAGTATCAAGGAATAGAAACAATTGATATTCTATATAATGGTGCAAGGATTGCCATTTCCACTAAAGGAATTTGGCAGAAATGGGAAATATGTGTCCTTAGACGGACACAAATGAAATTACACTTAGCTAATTGCTCTATTTGTTGCAAAGCCTGAGAGGCTCCCAACCCGCCGACAATAAGGTCGACATGGGGTCCTTGACAAGTCTCTAGTTCTAATAAAACTAAAGTCCTCAAGTAAGAAAATTTCAGGGAATAGACCTTTGCCATTGGCAATGGCTTGGGACTATAGCCATAGAAAAAGGCCTAGTCTTGTCTCGCAAATGGAAACGATACAAAATCTAAAGGTTGAAAAACGTTTTTGGCCTTAAAA
The DNA here is from genome assembly GCF_014529385.1 of Adiantum capillus-veneris. Lineage (NCBI taxonomy): Eukaryota > Viridiplantae > Streptophyta > Polypodiopsida > Polypodiales > Pteridaceae > Adiantum > Adiantum capillus-veneris. The sequence goes on along the minus strand of NC_140942.1, from coordinate 135,836,572 downwards.
ATTTTGCAAATGGTCTAAGGCCCCTCATCCAACACTTTTTTCCCTCTATGTGAGTCAGGGCTAGTGGACTCCTCTTGCATTGAAGAAGTCATTTAACGACAGTGTGCAAAAATGGATAGTATCCTAAATAATAAAGTCCACTCACCCATGATCGACAACCTTAGTCAATCCCCACTTACTAGCCCACACTCACACACGCTACTTTGTTTTCTAATTACTGTTGCAATCTTTCAACACTTAAAATAATGGTTGATTTTAAGTTCCCATCATAGTGATTTGTTAAAACAAGTATTGAAAATAGCATCGGAAAACATTCCTTAACAAACCAAATCTTGAAACTTAAGAAAAGGTACTGTTACTTAGAATAGTTCTTAAAAGACCTGATCCGTACTCAGCATGTCTCAAGCATACCTATACATGGGTGGAAAATGGAAGCCTTTCTCATTCATAGTCTGGGGAGGAAAAACATCACCCGATGTTTGGGATGTCCATACGTCAAAACCAGTTTTCCATACAATCGAGCAGTTCCCCTAAGATAAAAATGATATCCTAAGATATATACAGACAAACATACACATGCACGGAGTAAAAACTTGGTGTTCATGGGGGTAGCTTGAAAAGACATCATTGCTCATCTCTTGAAGTGAAAATATTTCAAAGAATCAGAGGTGCCTTGAGATAAGTTGTCTTAAGGATGATTAACCCATTCTTTCTTAGATCAACCAGACTAGCCCAAGCATTTCTTTCCTAGGTTATAAACAATTGCATGATTGTTTCTTGGAAGACACCCTTTCAATTTTTGGCCAATTTTAACATTTTCTATGTCTTTATCCACTCTTTAATAGATGCAATGTTATAACTTAAAAAGAATTTGAACTACATAGGAAATTAATTTACAACCAAGACTCACATGTGACTGATCAAGAGTCTATTGAAGCTCATGGGCCCGAACACTCTTGTATGTACCTCGTGAAAATGTGAGGCCCTGGCCCTCTTTGTGCTATCATCCTCTTTGATTGGCTGAGATTCTTGGGTCCTCTTGGAAGCCATGATCCTTATCCTTATAAAAGGATGTCTAATCATTAGATAATTTATCCAAACTCAAACTTACCATAGAATTTCCATAACGTACTTCCATGAATTAACCTAATTACCTTTTTACTAAAATCCTAGGATAGTTGATTAGTTCATTGTTCTTTAAGCAGATTCTTGTGGGTGATATCATTCTTGGCCTTGTTTATACTTTAATTTAGCCCTAAGAATCCATGCCTAATTTTTAGAAACTAATCTACTAGCTTTTCCTTTAGTTTGTAGTCAAAATTAGTAACTTCTTAACATAGTAATTTCCTAACTACTTAAAAGCATAAGATATTTTTAATTTAGCCGTCTTATAAGATTTCTAAGCTCTAGTAATTATTTGAGTCATTTTTCTAATTTTCTTTCTTTAAAAAATACAAAAAATGGCTTATGCTGGGCTTAATAATTACTAGAGAAATTATCTAATGGAGATATATTTATCTGAGCTTTCTAATATAGTAATATACATGTAGAAACTATCTTAGAAATTTGTAAGTGAATTTGCTAATTATCCCCTTTACTTTTTACTAAAAATAAATAATTTAAGCAAAAGTAATTAAAAAATATAAATAAATAATTATGATGCAATTATCATGAGGTTCTAACACTTTATTTTTCCTTTGAAAATTATCTCACTAACTTTTAAATATACCTACTAATTATTTTGCTTAATTTTTAGCTAAAAATAGAGTATATAAGCAAATATAATTAGAAAAGCTAATTAACTAGTTATGAAATAATTACCATATATTTGTAAGACAAGATTCTTTCTCTTAAAAGTATCTCACTAACTTCTAAGCACATTTACTCTAATAATCTTGCTTTATTTCTAGCTAAAAACAAAGTATTTCAGCAAATGTAATAAGCATAACTACTTAACTAACTATGAAATAATTATTACGAGTTCTTAACACTATATTCTTGCTTTAAAGTTATTTCACAAACTTCTAAATATATTTAATTATTATCCTGCTTAATTTTTAGCTCAACATAGAGTATTTAAGCAAAGATAATTAGCAAAACTAATTAACTAATTATAAGATAATTATCACGGATTTTTAACACTATAAACTTTGTTTGAAAATTTTCTCACTAACTTCAAAACACATTTACTAACTATCTTGCCTAATTATGAGCTAAAAATAGAGTATTTAAGAAAAGATAAGTAGCAAAACTAATAAACTAAATGGGTAATCTCAAGTGATCCAAACCACATAAAAGCCACATAGCAAGGATCAAGGAATTGTGAGGGACATGTGTGTCAGGTTTCAATACATTGTGATACTAGAATACATGGATCACGATCCATGTCTCCCTATCACAGATTGAGCATAGATTCACATCACAGCTAGCACTGGTCTCTAGAATCATAGTGGTCTTTTCAAAATTCAATTTGGATTTGATTTGTGCAAATTACAAGCAAAATATAATTTTGTGTCGAAAGTGTGATAAGATTCTGCTTGCTTCAGAATTTGACTAATAGAGCGGCTGTAGACTTATAGCCACCAAGTGATTTTTGTACAGGTTGTGGAAATGAGAGTTTACATCTCCATTTGCTATTGTCTGGAAGGTTGGATGCACCATCAAACATAACAGGTGAGGTTTTTGTAAGCATAATTTTCTTGATGCATTTGATTGTGATCATGCAAGTTATAACAAAATAGAAATCTTGCTGCTAGAGGCCAAGTTAGTTGAATTTCCACTGAAGAGAGTTTCAATCAAGGAGCCTTACCAACCTTACAGCTGATTTTAGAGAAAATTACTTTTGATACCTCTTTAGAGAGATCTTATACCTATATGGCTAAGGAATCCAAAAAGTGTGAGTTTCAAGGAGGAAATCAAAATGGCAAGCGGACCATCACAATCAGCATCAAACATGAAACTTTTGCACCTACAATACCAATTTGAAAATGAACACGCGTGCTAAAATATATAAAGATGGTATGGATCATTAACTGCATGAAAATAGATGAGAGATCTAGTAAGCTCAAGCTCAAAGTACCCATAGAAAATAGTGGCAATCGGTACTTTGATGAGGAAGGAAACATGCATTTAGTTGTGCATAATCTCTTTGTTGTGGACAAGTAGGGATTAACAGGCACAAAGGAGAAGGTTGATGTCCAGCCTAAAGAGAAGCCACCAAAGTTGGACATTCCTACTCAAAGCTTATGTGAATGAATGTGGCTAACTCGCATCAACATGGACAGTATGCATGTGGGATTGTACAAGTATGATAACGGAGAGCAAATACTCTATTACATATGTGATGAACCCAATGTGAGAGAGTTAACAGAGCAAAAATGCTTGTATGTGTTCACATATGAAGTGGATAGGTGGTCATGCTAGACAATTATGTTTGGAGATACTCGGTAGTAAGTTGTAACAAGGAGCTTAAGAGATATATGTACTATGGAGGGCCACTTCACTAGTACTATGTCACCCCGAGCACTCATAGATCGACTGCCTATGAAATAACAACGCCAAAAAACATGAGTCCACCAAGAATTAGAGTGAAAGATTCATTCTGTCGGCCATACTTTTTGGAACCTAAACCTATGGGATCTTTGAATTCAAGGGTTCTTATGAACACACCTCGAGGTAGTGATATTCCAGACACAATTTTCAACACAAGGGTGCTTGAGATAAGAACTAAGCATAAAAGCGCAAGACTTGATGAGAGGGTAACTAACCGAACTCCCTCCAGAGCACCTATCAGTGGATATGAGGCAAGAGGCGTTATAGTACAAGAGCCTAGAATGATGAGAATGGTACCAAAAATGTGAACAAGGCGACCCTCTCAAGTTGCAAAGTGTGTGCCCAAGAAGTACAACATGTCAAGAGATTCATATGCACATGTTTTCATATCTAAGAGTGTCTTAAGAAATATAAAAACAAGTCGTGGATTTCCATAAGCAATACTAAGAATTCGGGTTTACATTGGAAGGAAGGGCATTGACTTGGCCCCAACCGTTGAATGGCTAGATTTTTTGAATATCGATCAACTCTTGCGAGAGTTGCACTAAGAGAGGAATCAAGCATAACATGGTTTTCCAAATCTATTATTTTAAACAAAAGGAGAACAAGAAGGTGAAGGAATCTTTGCTTGGCTTCAAACAATACATTGAGAGATGTTAAGTACAATGTTATCGCAAGAGGATTGATTGTCAATTCTCTTCATAGCGGACCTGAGATAAAAAACTCTCAAAAAGAACTTACACTTGAAGTCATGCACCACATTCAAACAAGTGGTAAAGAATTGTTGTATCTAGTTGAAAATTGTAAGATGTATAGAGAGGTAACGAAGGACATAGACACAAACATCAGTAGTGCCTCTTCTATAGTCAACAAGTCGGCTACAAAATGTGGCACTCCTACTTCAATTACACAAAACATGGATCAAGTGGTCGAAGAAGTGATCCGACGAATGAACCAAACATTAAAGCAAATCCTAATTTGAGACCACAACAACCACAAGCAGTCAATGCTTCAAGAGTATTGAAGTGGTGTGCCATTGACTAGAAATACACCAATCATGATATGAATGAGTGTTTTTACAACCAAAATTATGTAAGGGAAAGTCCATATGGACCTCCAACAGTGCCACACTTTCCACCACCTCTGAGGTACCAGATTGGGCCCAATTGAAACAACACAAGAAGGTGTGACAATCCACGACCTATGTTGGGCCAAAAATTTCCTTTGCCTCATGAAACTCAAGCTATTTTTTGACACACATAGTCGAAAAAACCACTCATAATATTCTAACCAATGATGCCACCAATAGTTTTTTACAAGAAACTTGTAGAAACCCATGTGAGAGAACCAGAGGGTGTACTGTATGCTACTGAGGATAGTCGATTTTGTGTAAATGCCAATAAAGCTACAAAACCTTCATATATGGCTCAAACATCTAGAAACCATTCACAATGGATAAAAATACACTCAAGTTCATAGCAAACCAAAATTACAAGCCTAGAGGATATCCTCCTAGGATAGGACAACCAATGGGAGCACCACCCACTTCCCAATCGGAAGGTCCATGATATGAATGTGGAGATGACCATTGGATACGAGGTTGTCCAAACAAGGGCCAATGAATGAAAATCTTTGGATTCTATGACGGTTGTGGAAGCAACCACCTACTATAACACTGTGCTAAGAGTCCAGACAACACAAAAAAAGTGAATGTGAATCTCGAGCGGTGAACCTTTGCGAAACTATTCATATCACGTGTGTTCAAAAGGTATTTTTAAAATCCCTTTATTGGCATGCTTAAGGTAATAAAATGACACCTTTTTCTTCAAGGAATTAAGGGTTTTTTCTAAAATCAATTTAAAAACCCCTTATGTTAATATAATCCTGTTAAAATTCTAAAATTTTGGCAAATTAAAAACCCATTCATTTGAACTCATGTGGTAACTTCCATGTCTCCTCGTAGACATGGAAGTTACCATGTGAGTTCAAATGAATGGGTCTTTAATTTGTCAAAATTTTAATATTTGAACAGGATTATATTAGGAAAAGGGGTTTTTTAATTGACTTTAGAGAAAAACCCGTAATTTTTTGAAGAAAAAGGGGTCATTTTATTACCTTAAGAGTGTAAGTAAAGGGGTTGCAAGTAATATGAATAGTTTCTTAAAGGTACATCCCTCGAGCCAATAGTTCCTCTCAAATTGCTGACTAGAGCTCAAGCTTAGGAAGATGCCAAAAATAAGCCAGTGGCAGATCAGTTGAAACTTCCAAAACCATACCAAATTTGAAGAGGGTCAGTGAGGACTCAACAAAAATCATGGAAATCAAAATGAGATAGAGTGAAAGCAAAGAGGCTAAGGGAAAACATGGCCTTGGAGACTGAGCTAAACCAAACGAAGGAATAACTCAGACGTGAACAAGAGAATAAAGAAAATGTCAAGGGAGCGAAAGACTTGAAGACTGTATCAAGAGGTTCATTCTTGGTTAAAAAGGTGAACGAGCATTTAGATGCTATGTTGGAAAACTACAAGGCAGCTTTGAAGAGCAACCAAACATTGAAACAAAGACTGCTAACCTATCTGCATCTTGAAATAGAAACCAAACAAATGGAAATGTGCAGAAGGCTTATAGAGATCACTCAAGCTCTAATGTAGCCAGAAACATTGAAAACCCCTGATCAAGTAGTTCATATGTCAAAAAAGGAAAACGCAAGCGCACTCAAGGAAAGCAACACAAAAAAACTAACTATAGTGAAAAAAGAAGGACTATTGGATACGAGGGTTGTTGCAAACACAACAGATGAGGCCAAATCTCTCGAGATGCTGCCCATTCCTAAAGTGGATGAGCCGTGGTGAAAATCATTATGGAAGAAAATCAAAAACCAAAAGGATGGTAGTGCCACACTGCAGTGAGCACCAATCCCTGAGGTCAACATGGATCATGAGATCTATCTTGGGGATACATAGTCGTTGTATGGGGATGCAGGGACCAAAGTATTTGTGGAGAGTAAACCAGTGACCATAAGAACGTTACCTTCCTTTGTACGGAAACATGAGACAAAATCAGAAGTGAGAATTGTGCCATCTCAATGGAATCCAATTCCAAAGATGACGGACACAAAAAGCTTGCACAATCTTATGTATTTCCCAATAAGATGCACCATTACTCTTACCAAACTTCTAAAATTCACACCACATCTGTGGAGACAAATGAGTAGAAATTTGGAAAAAATGGGGCTAAAAATCCATCCACAGGATAAACTTGTAGATGAATCATGGAAACAAATAAACCAAAGAGACCCAAAGTAGAGCTTGTACCCAGTGAATAAGGTGGGTGATTATTGCGAGGGCAAAGAAGGGAACACAATCTTATTGCTAGAGTATAAGGGAGTAAAGATAATAGCAATACTTGAGAGTGGGGCCAGAGTAGCCATTTCTACAAAGGGAATCTGGGAGAAATAGGAAAGGCCAGCTTTCAAAAAAACGCTCATGAATTTGCAACTAGCAGACGAATGTGCGAAGAGACACTTAGGAATGCTGGAACAAGTTATTATATCCTCTTGTAGAATAGAGTACAAGCACACTTTTGATGTAGTTGACATTGGAAAAGGCAACAACTTTGAGGTTATTTTGGGATGACCATTCATGCGTCAACTAAAAATGGTTCAAGATTGGGGCTGTGAATATCTTGTTGAGAGGAGGACCACACCTATACATTTTTTCTCACACTCATGTTTTTGTAAACACTTATTGTAATAAATGTCTTTCCAACATTTCATTTTTTTCATGGAGCCGATTCATTGTAATTAGCGGGACTCAATTGAGTTTCCAGCTTCTATTTCCCAAGTAGTTTCACCTGCTTATGTAACTAGATTAGAGATGTTTTCACACCTCCAAGGCTGAGGTATAAGAGCCAATTTTTGTAACCTAAGGACACAATTTTGAATCATTAATCAAGGTGAGTTTTTGAGCATCGTGACTGTGTCAAAGAGAGAGAGAGAGAGAGAGAGAGAGAGAGAGAGAGAGAGAGAGAGAGAGAGAGTCTATCCTCTTGCTACGCGAGCTACGGAGCCGCCATTGGAGAAGCGACACCGCCATTCTGTTAGCAACGGTGAGAGCTATGCACCGATACCAAGCGTGTGTGCATTCGGCTTCTATGCGAGGTGAGCTCCCACGAGCTTCTATGTGAGTTTTCTCCCTACCTGTGTGTCAAAATTGAGCGTGCCATATATCTATAGAACCGCAGCGATTAGAGCTACACATTAGTACCATTGGAGTCGAGATTCGGTCACCTGTATTTTTCGGCCTGTCTTCATACACGTTTACCGCACGGAGTGGTTACAGGTTGAGATTGTATTGTAGATTCATAGGGTATTGTCCTTACCTAGTGTAGAGACCCCCCTTTGAGTTTGAGGCTGATTTGATGACTCTAGATCATGTTTTGGATAGCATTTGTTCATAGTATGGATTTCAGTCACTTGTGTATTTGAGAACTTAGATTTGATTTCCTTGGTAGCGATTGTCATTAGAAGGTCGAGTAGGTGATTTGACACCCACCTATTTGTTTCCATGTGCCTGCGGGTCAAGCTCCATCCTCGTCTGACATTCTTGTTTGTCGGTTGAGTTCTCGCTATCATAGCCACCGCTAGCAGTGTAACCGCCACAACATTTGGCGCCGTTGCCGGGGACGAAAGCCCTAAGTAGGTGACCTTAGACTAATCCTACGAGGTGATTTGTTTTGTTACTTTGTATATTTTAGTTAGAAAGTTCTAGGAGTGGTGGACTCCGAGGATCTTTGAGAGGTACTAGGAAACTTGTGGTATTCCTGGGTCTTTCGTGTTTGACAGTTTTTTAGTTTAGATTAGATTGAGATTGAGGTATTTACTAGTCTGTGTGTGGCAGTGAAACTCCTTATACTCAAAATTGCAATAACCCATTTTATGATTAGAAGTAGCTTAGGTAGGACTTGATTTGATCCTGATCTAGAGCTATTAATCAGTGCTTTATTTGCTTGATGTGTTTGTTTGCATGTTAGATCACTAAACCGTTGATTTGGTAGTGAAACTTGCATAAACAAAGTTCAGAGAAATTTTCTGTGAGACTGAGTGTGCTGAGCACTTAGGAGAGCTCTTGGAAGAGTTCTGTGTTGAAAAACTGGAATTCTGTAACTTTAGACATCATACGCGTATGATGTCTTAGGGGCTAAACAGAGACCAAAACAAAAAATTTAACATTACTAGAGTGTTTAGAAGGGGGGTTTTACCCTAAGATCAACATAAAACAAGGGCTTTAACACTTCTAGAAACTCAAAATACCAAGTCAAGAGTGTAAAAAACGCAAAGAATAGGAAAATTTGATTCAAAGCTTATTTTTGCATTCAGACCTGATAAAACACTTGAAACTCAAAGATAAACACTTGAGAAGGCTTAAAATTGAAAACTGGCAAAATCTGGGACAAAAGACATCATACGCGTATAATGTCTTTTGGCACTTGCTCAAGTGATTTTTCAAATTTGACTTGACAAGGTTGTTACAAATACTGTGCAAAGCTTAAATATCAATTTTGGACTGAAATTGGACAAAAAGACATCATACGCGTATAATGTCTTTTTCCTAATTCTGGGCATATTTTGATATTTTGCTATCACAGATCCTTTGTACTAGTTGTATAGAGCTTGTATTTCAAGTTTCATGTCATTTGGATCACATTTGACCCCAAGTAAGTCAAAAATTGGAAAATTGCCAAGAAAAGCCTAATCTGGCCATAACTTGCACGAACAGAGTTCAAATTGAATTTTGTGAGTGGATAGAGCATAAGGGTGCTACTCGGAGTGAGCAAAGCAAAAATATCCAAAATCTGTGAAAAAAGACATCATATGCGTAGAATGTCTTTTTGAGCAAATCTGATACAAAATTTTTACTTAGGTAACATAAGTCTTCCAAGTGACAAAACAAACCATTTGACCAAGTATCATTCAGTTTGGATCACTTTTAATCACAGAGTATTGGGATAAACAAACTGCCGAGACTGAGAAGTTAGATTCCTCTACGGGGATTGATGAATTTGAGATCCGGTAGATATCTCCAGAACAACCAACCGAGACAAAGAGAACAACGAGTGTTATATCAACCGAGGAGAGTGTAAACCAAAGTGTAGTGCAACCATTAGAGCCGATCCTTGAAGGAAGTATTTTCGATACTCCTTCAGAGAGATCTTACGAGATTTTCATTGAACACTTAGGATACTTGAACTTAAAAGAAAGAGAAAACATGGCAGCAGGACCATCAAACCCTTCAGAAACAATGAAGCTATTGTTCATAAAGTATTAATACGAAAATGAGCAAGGTGCGAAGATCTACAGAGATGGTATGGACCGCTATTGTGTAAGATAGAAGACAGACCGAGTGAGTTCAAGGACTTAGTGCCTGTGAGCTATAGTGGAGATAGGTACCTAGATGACGAAGGTATTATGTACTTGGTGGTCCTGAATCCTAACATTGTGGACAAGTGGGGATTGATGGGCACAAAAGCCAAAGTAGATGAAGAACCCGAAGAAAAAGCACCAACAATGAGCTTCCCTGATGCGAGGTTAAGGCAAGAAAATGAAACTTCGAGAGTCAACACTGATAACATCTATGTGGGGCTATACAAATATAATAATGGAGAGCAAGATCTCTATTATAGATGCAAGGAACCCTACGTCGGAGAGTTGACAGAGCGGAAAAGACTTTATGTCTTTACCTACACAGAGGGATCAGAAACGAAGATTGTCGCATACGACAAGTATGGAAGGCAGTACTCGGCAATGGATAAAAAGGAGTTGGAAGGATATACATACTTTGGGGGACCACTCCATCAGTATTATGTCACTCCTAGCTCACAAAGACCAGCACCTACAAATGTAGTGCCAGACCCTATAGCAACAAGTGGAATAGGAAGAACTCATGTGGCTAATTCTTTCAGTCAACCTCAGTATTCTATGCCAAACCCAATGGAAACATTACATTCTAGAGAGTCAATGGCTACAAATCGAGGTAGTGCAGTTCCATTTCCTACACATACTACGGTAGGTCCGATGTTTGCAGCAGCACCATCACATTTGCCTCCTAGTAGTAGATTTGTGGCAAGGGAGCCAACTAGAGCAGCCCATGAAGTCCATGACGCAAGAGAAAGTTTTAGTCGGGATACAGGAGCAATGAGATTGGTGGCAGACAATAGATGCATGAGACCATCTCAAGTGGCCAAGTGTATGCCGAAGAAGTATAGTGGCTCAGGAGATCCGTATGCACATGTCTCACTATTTAAGCAAGTCTTAAGAGCTGAGCAGATAACATATTTCCACACACAATACGAAGGATTTGGTCTTACTTTAGAAGGGACGGCATTGACATGGTTTCAACCACTGAACGATGGAGTTTTTCATGACATTGACCACTTGCTGCGAGAGTTTGCCGAGGAATTTTTGAAAAGAGGGATAAAACACAACACGGTATCCCAAATATATGCTTTCAAACAAAAGGAGCAAGAAAAGGTGAAGAAAGCTTCCCTTCGCTTCAAACAATTCATAGAGAGATGTCCAGTACGGGAACGACCGCAAGATGATAGACTATCTGTCCTCTTTATAGAAGGGCTGAGAAATGACACTCTCTAGAAAGACTTGCACCTGAAAGCTTGTACAAGTTTTGAGCAAGTGACCAGAGAAGCATTGTACTTAGTGGATAACTGTGGGGTTTATGGAGAGGTGACAACAGATACGGATGTCGCATCCAGTAGCTCGTCATCCATATCTAGCGATACCACCACTAAGAATAATGTCCAAACAACAACAGTGCTGAACATGGAACAAATGATAGAGGATGCTATAAGGAGATAAGCACCATACCCTAAACCAATGCCAAAACTAACAAAATGGTGTGCGATTGAACAAAATTGGACAAATCACTCAACAGAGGAGTGTATTACAACAAGGGTTATGTGAAGGAGTGTCAGTATGCGCCTCCACATCAAATAGCACCACCTCAGGTACATCCAGTACCTCAATACCCAACAGGAAACGTACCAGGACCTATGCGGATAGAAAGAACACAGCCGGTATTGGGGCAACAACCACCTTTACTAGGAGCGAGACCAGTGGGAATTAGATATGCACCCACCCTAGAGAATCAGGAAGAACAAGCTTTAGTGCCTGTTTAGACTTATTACGAAGATTTCGGTGCACACATGGCTCCTACTGTCTATTACCCACCTGAAGAACCAAAACAACCAAAACCTTGGAGCATGATAGCAAATGTTGGACCACCAACAGCCGCACACGCCTCAAATGAAGAGAGGTATAGCCTGGACGCAAGAACACTTATGTTCATAGCTCATGGAGGGTTGTCAGGCCAAAGACCAACTTATCCACAAAGGGTAAATCAAGGGACACAAAGACCTGCATTAGGACCCTGTTATAAGTGTGGAGGTGACCATTTGATGAATTTTTGTCCACACATAGAGATCATTAGAATAAATGCATATTGCGCAGAGTGTGGTGTCACTCACTTCATTGAGGATTGTTCAAAGAATCCCAACAAAGTGCAAAAGACGACATTGAACATGCTAGAGTCGACTCCTACTAGCAGTGGGTCTAAAAATGAAACTCTGATACCAACGCAAGTTGTTACTAGAGCTCAAGCAAAGAAAACCACTAGAGAACCAGAGAATGGAAAGTCAGAGACTAAATTGTCTAGTCAAGGACGACGAAGCCATAGAAACACATGGAAAGCTATGAAAGCACGCATGAAACTGAAAAAAGAACAGCAAGACGCGATTCTAGCTGACGAATTAAAACAAACAAAAGACAGATTAGAGAAACTTGAGAGTCAAAACCGAATATGGGAAATGGACTCTGAAAATCGAAACTGAAGAGCGTCAAAGAGACAACGAGCGTGAGCTCAGGGGGATTAGTGTTAGTCGACAAAGTACACGAACCATTGGATGCACTGATGAGAGCTTACAAAGAGAGATTAAAGAGCAACCAAACACAAAAACAATGGTGGTTGACTTATCCAAACGCGGAATTGGAAAAGCAGAGACTCAAAATGTGTCAGAGAATGATCGAGATTGCACAAGCCTTGTTAGAACCACCTAGAGAACCAATGAATTGTGGAGCGGAAAACCCAATTCATCAAGAGACTATCCTCTCCCGGATAGTTGAAAAGCCTAATAGTGCACAAAAGACTGAAAAAATGCACGGGGATGAACGTATAGTGATGAACACAATAGATCAAGAAATAGAGAGTTTTCATCTTCTGATACAGAGGTCTTACGGAAGAGATGAGGATTACAATGAGTTTTGGAAACAAGTGAGAGAGGCAAACTTTGCAAACGAGCTGAGTTGTCAAGCTAATCAGACTAATGGGAAAAAGGACATCAGAATTCCTCCCATAGAGGATTTTGAGGCAGGATCCTAAGTGGACTTAAATCTGTATTCTTACTAGGGAGATGGTGGCTCTGTTAAAACAGTAGAGAGTAAACCTCATTTGTTGAATACCTTACCTTCATACTTAGGAGAATATGAAGCAAAATCTGAGATTAGAGCGCTTTCCTCATGAGGAATCTCTTCAGAAAACGTTATGGACTCGCAAGGATTGATAGAGATTTTGTCAACACCAGTGACATGCACTATCACCGTAGCTTAGCTTTTGAGACTACGACCAAACATGTGGAAAACTGTAGGAAAATGCTTGGAGAAATTTGGGATAAAAGACCCAACTGCAAAACTGCAAGAGGGCATACGAGAGCTGAGTAAGCCACAAAAAAAAACGCTAAGCCTATACCTTTGAACAAGTTCGGAGAGTATTGCGAAGGCGAAGAGGGGAATACAACCTTACCAGTTGAATTCGAGGGAGTTAACACGATGGCAATACTTGACAGTGGGGCTGGGGTAGCCATTGCTACGAAAGAAATCTGGAAAAAATGGGAAAAACCGGCAATAAGAAAAACAAGGTTAAAACTCCAACTAGCGGACGGACATATGGAGAGACCTTTGGGACTATTAGAGAAATTCGTAGTGACTTCTTGCGGAATTGAGTACGAGCATACTTTTGCTATTGTTGACTTTGGCAAGGAGAATAACTATGATATTATACTTGGAAGTCCGTTCATGAGACAATTGAAAATGGTCCTGGATTGGGGTTACGACCACATATACTTGAGAGATATGGAAACCACTACTTGTGTGAACCTAAAAGACCATAGCTACAAGGATGTGAACCGAACACCAATTGAAGAGTTTGATTCAGCTACTTTGGCAGGATCAGAGTTTCCAGCTTGGTTAGGCAAACCCAAAGAGTTATGGATGTGTGGAGCTTCGAACTGTGGAAGTCTGAAGCGCGAAGAATGTGTTTTAGAAAGGGTAATTGAAGACGAAACTTACCTTTCTAGAGGATGCACTTGAACCATTAATATGGACACACATTCTAGCAACCCTAGATGTTTGTGCAATTCAAGATGGTCCACAACAAAGTTCTGTGATAAAGATGGATATGATGTGGTTCCGTACTTCATGATGAGAGCTGTACTCGAAAAGGAGACTAAAAATATTGATACACCAGACAAGGAAGATGAAGAGGATATGTTTCACGACATTTCCGATCATCCAGAATGGGAAAATGAAGCTGACAATGAGTCCAGAGACAAATCAAGCGAGAACAAGGAAACCATAAAGGATGTCAGATTCTACGACTTCCCAAATCAGATTGAAAAACGCTAGAAACGCTACAGAGAAAAGAGAAAAACAAAAGGGGTTAGAAACAATCCGATGCCTAGGATAAGAGGGAAAAACCAATTCCTAATTCTAGTAAAGGTGGAAGATTGTGTCAAGGACAAGATTTTTGGAAGAATGAGAGGAAATGTGGAAAGCTTACAAAAAGACAAACGAAGCTCAAGAAATCGAGTTCAAACCAGTGAAACGAAAACTGAAATAGATAAAGCCGAAAAGAACATGAGAAACAAGCAAAACAAAGAGTCCAAATTAGAATCCCGAAACAAGTACAGAGAGTTAAAGAAAACTCTGAAAGAAGTTTGGACGACTGAAATCGAGAGTGGTGAGGACAAAAATGCCAACATCAAGGGAAACATGGGTGTTCCCTCTCACTACAGGAAATTTACGATAGAGGATAGGAAGGTGATATTAACCCAGCCTATCAGAGAAAGAAAGGAGAACGAATCCTATGATGGAGCGGAGGACGCTAAAAAGGTTTATTTAGCAGCTCCAGGAGAGGAACCGAGACTGGTATACATAGCTACAGATTTGTCTCCGAAAGAAGAAGAGAGACTTTTGAGTCTTCTCAGAGAATACAGGAATGTGTTTGCATGGTCGTACAAGGACTTGAAAGGAGTCGATCCATCAATATGCCAACACACAATTCATTTGAAACAAGACGCTAAGTCTAGCAGGCAGAGACCATACACGTATAATGACACATTTTCTAAGCGAATCAAAGAAGAAATAGAAAAGCTAATGGAAGCTAAATTCATACATGAGATTCAACACACGGACTGGGTATCTCCGATTGTGGTAGTGCCTAAGAAAAACGGGAAACTCCGAGTGTGTGTCAATTTGAAGAAAGTAAATGATGCGACAATCAGGGACAATTATCCCTTGCCAATAACTGATCATGTTCTAGAACCATTAGGAGATTTCGGAGGTCTTTTGGAGGGCCTTTTGGAAGAGAGAGGAAAATAAGCTCCTCCAATGAGAGAAGAGCCTACGTTACGTAGAAAAATAGATTGATATTAACAAAAATATAAAATGTGTCACTCTCCTCATTTAATAATCTAGTGGTCCTTGAAGACGAGCACTCTCTTTCATTTAATGCGAGCACCTTTTTCAGAAGGTAGATGCGGTGCATTTGATACAGGATACGTCATCACAAGAACTCAAAAAGTCACAAAACTATCAAGTGGTGGAAGATTTTGAAACTTTTGATATTGTCAAAGCGTCCGGAACGCACATATCTCCTAGAAATGAATGTCCAATTGCCTCGCTCAGACATCCAAAGAGGCAAAAAAATGTCAAAAATCCCTAAAGGAACATTTTACTAACGGCGCGCGAGGGGCCATTCCAAAATTTTGTAATGCCTCCTCGCGCGCCGCTAGTAAAAAGCCCTTTTTTCCTCTTTTTAGGGAGCTTTTTGAGAGGAAAATGTCCAAAAACCTCTAAAAAGGGCCTTTCTGGAAAGATAAGTGTCCAAAAATCACTAAAAGGAGCTTTGTACTAACGACGCATAGAGGGGCATTCTAGAATTTTGGAATGCCTCCTCGCGCGCCGTTAGTAAAAAGCCCCTTTTTCCTCTTTTCAGGGAGCTTTTTGAGAGGAAAATGTCCAAAAACCTCTAAAAAGGGGCTTTCTGGAAAGATGAGTGTCCAAAATTCACTAAAAGGAGCTTTGTACTAACGGCGCGCAGAGGGGCATTCTAGAATTTAAAAATGCCTCCTCGCGCGCCTTAAGTAAAAAGCCCATTTTTTGGGGTTTTTTGACATTTTTTGCCTCTCCGGTTGTCGGAATGAGACAAGTAGACATTCATTTTTAGGGTATTTTGGCGTTCCGGACGCATTGGTGGTGTCAAAAGCCTCAAAATCCATCACTATTTGACAATTTGTGACTTTTCAACTTTTAGTGATGACGTAAGCTGCATTGAATGCGCCGCACCTGCCTCCTGAAAAAGACGCTCGCATTAAATAAAAAAGTGACCGTTTTCAAGGACGATTGGAAATATAAATCTACTTTTTAGAATGTCTGGTTGTCCTTTTGGACGTACTCACAAGGTGCAAGTGCATTTTATAAAAAGTTTCTAGAGAGAGAAATACAATTTCTTACAAGGCCCTCCAAATGACCTACGAAATTTTCTAATGGTGTATTGGGGAAAAGAGCATATTTCTTTCTAGATGGATTTTCAGGATACAATCAGCTTGCCATTGCGCCAGAGGATCAACACAAAACAGCTTTTGCAACGGAGTGGGGAATTTATGCATATCGAGTAATGCCGTTTGGTTTAATTAATGCTCCCGCAACATTCCAAAGGCTGATGACGCATGCATTCAAAGAGTACTTGAGGTTGTTTCTAGAAATATACATGGATGACCTGTGTGTACACTCTCTTCTGAGAGATGAGCATCTAGAACACCTAAAAAAGGTATTCGACAAATGCATGACATATCACATTTGTCTCAATCCTGAGAAGTGTGTTTTTATGGTCCAACAAGGCAGAATTCTGGGACATATTTTCTCACATAACGGAATATCCACGGATATGGAAAAGATAAAAGTAATAGTGGATATGCCTAGACCAACCAACATGAAACAAGTGCAGAGCTTTATGGGAGATTGTGGATATTATAGAGGATTCATTTACATGTAGGCTATAATAGGCCAACCACTTTACAGGCTAATAGTGAATTTCGAATGGACAGAGGAGTGTGAGGAATCCTTCAAGAAACTGAAAGAGGCACTCATTAAAGCTCCAATCTTAAAATCACCATATTGGGAGAAGATATTCCATGTGCATATAGATGCTTCGACATATGCAATAGGATGCATCCTAGCTCAGCCAGAAGAAGGAAACATGGATTTTCCAATCTGCTATGCTATTCGACAGCTCAACAATGTTGAAAGGAATTACACAACAACAGAGAAAGAGGGATTAGGAATGATTTATGCTGTGAAGAAATTTCGGCATTGTCTTCTAGCCAATAAGTTTGTGTTTTTCATGCCTAATTGCTCTACCTACTGAACAAACCATGCAATACGGGACGGATAGTGAGATGGTTCATCATCTTATTAGAATTTGAACTCACGGTAGTAGTAAAGAAATTAAAGACACATCTTAGAGCAGATCACCTTTCAAGGTTGACAAATGGAGAAGACTCTATAGGTGTAGATGACGACATGCCAGATGCGTACTTATTCAACATAGAAATGATACCAAAGTGGTCTCAGGATGTTGTTAGTCTATTAACCTATGGAGGAGAGTTTGATAGAAAAGAATACAACCAGAAAGAAGTTACTATTCAGCAATCCAAAAATCTTCAGTTGATTGCAGGATGGTTGTATCACTTAGGAACCGATAACATTTTAAGGTTATGCATCAATCCTAAAGAATATAACATATATCTGCGAGAAGCACACGTTCAAGAATGTGCATTTCATTTTTCAAGAAGGAACACGTACAGGAATCTGTTACAACTAGGAGTCTACAGGCCAGGAATGAAAGAGAGTGTACATGAATATGTCAAAGTATGTATTACATGTTCGTCAAAACCGCCAACTGAATATTCAACATTGTATCAGATAATGATCGCTCCTGAATGGAGTCGACATATTGTTGAATATCTCACAAATAGAACTTTTCCAGAGGGAACCTCAAAAGCGCGTCAGAGAGCTATACAGACAGAAGCGCGAGATTACGCTTTAATAGGAAATCAACTCTATGAGAGAGGAAAGGACAACCAGCTTAGAATATGTGCATCAGAGTCAGAGTATGTGATAATCCTAGAGCAAGCCCATGGAGGAGTAGGTGGAGGCCATTTCTCAGGTGATAAGACAACAAAAATTGTCTTAGCTGTAGGAATATGGTGGTCGACATTACACATGGACGCTGAGGAATACGTAACATGATGTGTTGACTGTCAGCGGACAAAAGTACCACTGAAAAGAGATGATATTCTGCTTGGACCAATGATAGGAGCAAGAACCTTTGCAAAATGGGGGATTGATTATGTTGGACCTATCTCACCTCCTGCATATAGGACTCATGCACAATACATCATTGTGGCGACAGACTATCTAACAAAGTGGGTTGAGGCAAAAGCAACTCAAAAAGCAGATGCCAGGACCACGGGTTTCTGTATGAATACGTCTTTGTACGATATCGATTACCAATAGAAATTGTGAGTGATTGAGGCACACACTTCATAAATGAAGTGATAGAGATCCTTCTAGAAGAATTCATAGTAATACATTGCAAATCAGCTCCATATCATCCACAAGCCAATGGACAAGCTGAAGCGACGAACAAAACCATATGCACGGTCCTTACAAAGATTGTATCTGAGTCGAGAACTGATTGGGACCAGAAATTGCATTCGACATTATGGGCGTATAGGGTAGCATATAAAACATCCATAGGAACGACCCCATATAACATGGTTTTTGGTTTGAATGTTATTTTACCAGTAGAATTTTTAATCCCAACGCTGAGAGTAGCTAAGGAATTAGAGTGGACAAGACATGAGCTTTCATATAGAATAGACGACCTTGAAAAGCTAGATGAGCTTCTCTTAAAAGCCGTGGCTTCAATCTACGCTCAGAAAAGGCGACAAAAAGAGTTCTTTGATAAGCATGTGCGAACTAAAGAGTTTAAGATTGGGGTCTTTGTCCTAGTATACACTCTACAACAGCATGCAAAAAAACTTAAAAAATGAGGGATTGGACCTCTTGTGATTAAAGATCTATCACCAAGTGGGGCCGTCAAGATTGCTACATTAGACGAAGAAGAAATGACAAACTGGATTAGTGGATGCAGATTGAAGAAGTATCATTTGCCACTAACCCAAGAGATGCTTCTCAAAATACATCAAGATAAGCTGCGACTTCAGAAAAAGAAAAAGATTGTTGAGGAAGCGCAAGCGGAAGCGAAAGAAAGAATGGAGAAAAGAAGACTACTGCGTCAGAGACAACGCAATGAAGGAGCCTTACGAATAAACGCAGTCAGTGTATCAGAAATGGGTGAAGACAAAGTAGAGCCCATCATCGAAGTCAAAGTGGGGACAAACCAGGTGAAAGCCAGATCACCATTGGATTCAGGAGCACAAGCTAACCTACTCTCAGTCAATTTGTACAAGCAATTGATTCATGACACTAAGCTGCAAACTACCAAACAGGAGTTGAAGAGTTATTTAGAACATTCAATTAAAGCAATCGGATGCACAGTACTGCACATACAGATAAATCAATATGTGTATCCACATATGTTTTATGTGGTTGAAGAAAAAGCTACGCAACATCCGTTGTTGCTAGGACAACCATGGCAAAAGCAGTACAATGCGATGATTAATTGGAGCTCTAATTCAGTTAACATCAAATATGAGGAGGAAAGTCAATCAATTCCGTTCTCCAAAGCAACCGTACAAGTGCAAGCCGAAGAATCCAGTGACAAGGGTCAACGACCTAAAGAGATTAAGAAGGAGCAATGGCAACCAAAAGCCACTTCTACAAAACAGGAATGCTCCTCAATGAAGAACTCTGAGAAATGGGTAAAGAAGACAGAAAATAAAAGCACAGCTCAACCTTGGATAAAGACAGACTCAAAGTTTGTATGGAGGCCAAAGAAGGTTGTGCCAGAGAGAACAAAGGTGGAAAACAAATTCTTCAACACCAAACAACAGAGTGATTTCAGACAATCAAATTCAGTGAAACAGATCTGGATTCCAAAGAAGTTGATGACAGCACAAAGCCATAGCAAGGAAATTTGGATTCCAAATATTTGTAAGCAGAAACTCCTTTCAGTACAATAAACAGAGAATCCTTAGTACTCAAGGACAGAGACATCACAACCTAAAGTCAAGCAAATTTGGCTAGCAAAAAATTTGTGGCAAGCACAGGCAAATCGGAAGCAGATTTGGATTATCAAAAAGGATAACAATGTAAAGAAGAATCCAGATACTGATTCTACTACAAAAGTGCTGCAAACAACCCAAACATTGCCTAAAAACCTGACAATCAAACAAAGAGCGACATTATTGAAAATATTGCTATTTCATCGCTCTAAAATTGAATTGACCAAGCATGACCACAAGAAATACAATGCTTCACCCTCAGACACTTCATAGTCGTCCAGGAGGACTCAGACTAGGAGGGGGGGAGGTATAGAGGTATACAGGTATATAGGAACTACAAGCAATAAGGACAAAAAGAAAAAGAAAATGATATTACAAGGGCAGTGTCTTACATGATTTCAAATTTTTTATGTTTGATTGCGGATATTGATAATATCTATGCCCTTATATACTTTGTTTTGCAATAATAAGAGATCAAATGATGAATTTGAGTCTCTAAGTTTGTAAATACGACTAAATATGCGTGTTTTTTGAGCCAAAAAGTGGAAAAAAGTGGTAATCCAAGCCTAGAAACCACAAATAAGTGTATATACATATACACAGGGTTACCAACTAATAGTTGTGTATTTTTGGAATTTTTTGGCTTAAATTTGCTATTTTCCTTTATTTTTTAGGATTATCTTAATAAAAGGAGAATAAAAATAAAAAAATAGGTGAAACGAGATCAGAAAAAAGAAAAGAATAGATGGTGATGATCCTAATGACAAGGGCAACCCATGGTAAAAATTGGGTACAATTCGGGAAAAGTTGCGAAAAGCCCGAAATGGCAGAATTTTGACAAAGTGAACAGATTTCTCAGAAACAGGTCAAACCGAGTCCAAATTGAGAAATTTCAAATCCTAAAGTGCATTTCACGACGAGATAGGAGCACATGTCAAATTTGGTAACAAGTGAGCCGGGAAGTCCAGAGTTAAGTATTTTTTACTTCACTTACAAGCTCATTTGCACTATTACCCACTTGGAGAGAGCAAAGAGCACACAGGAGCATCCGACCTTCTACAGCCTTTTACAACTATTACGAGAGCTCAGAGGACTCCAGATATGAGAGGTAGACTCGTTGACATAAGTTTTTGATTCTTACCACTAACTTTTGTCGCGAAAACTAACCAAAACAAAGAAACAAGAGCAGACGGGGAAATGGGTAGAATGCTAGGTAGAGGCACAACCGCCTAACCAAACCATGCAAGAACCAATAGGTGGCTTACCCTAGTGTAGAAGATGAGTTCCTAACTCTCAAAGTACGAGAAAGACCAACTGAAAAACCCCTAGGTCAATAGAGCCTGCAAGCGGCAAATAGGAAAAAGTTGTCGAAACGACACAAAACTTCACAAGAAGCTTAACAACATCGAGGACAATGCAACCATGGAGTATCTCCAGGTTTGGACCACCAAAAGTGGGTCGAAACAACCAATTCGGCGGCAGACACACAAAGCGTCATTTTGGCATAACGGCCAAAATGGACAACCGATTGCCAGGAAACTTCACAAGCAGCTTCAAATAGCCATCAATGACACATGTACAAGCAAAACCCAAGAGAAAGCCATTTCACTTACCAATGGGGAAAAAGACGCTTTCGGGCAACCAAACGGCTAAAGGTGGAAAACAAGGAACCAAAGTCGAGTCCAACCACATAGACGACTTCCCAACACCTCAAATGAGCTCGGGATGCAACTCTCAAGGATCAGAAAGATCGAGGAAAATCAACTCCAACACCAAAAGACGACTTCGGAGACTGAAATGCCTACAAAGGGGGGCTTTTAACTAAACTGATGATTTTTAAGGTTGAAAACTAGTTAGCAGGGCTTAGGGCACTACCACAAACCATGCTTTGCACTAAAAAAACACTTTTTATCAAGAATAGACATCATACACGTATGATGTCTCACAGCATGATTTTCACATCATCTTGAACACATGAATGCACAGCCTCTTTCTATATGCTAACAACATCAAATGTACAAAGTATCATGAGATTTGGAGTTGAAAAACCAATTGGAAACTAAAAAGACGCAAAGTAGGGCAAAAAACCGACTTATGGCCCTAAATTTGTCAAAATAGCTCCAAACTCAATGAAACTTTGTAGGATTGTTGTTCAACACATGCACAAACTATCTGGAACCAAAAAGTACCATTTTGGCCAAAAAGACATCATACGTGTATGATGTCACTTTGCACATACAGAGCCAAAATTGATCATTTCTCATCATATATCCATTATATATATCAAATACATGCCACATATGAAGTTTGGTACCATTTGGTCAAGGGGATCACTCCATTATCCAATTAGCGGAAAATCCTCTACTTAAAGCCTAATCTTGCCAAAATTTATCATACTCAACTTCAAGTCAAGTTTTGAGTATACACAATCCTTTACTATCATATGAGGAGCCCACAGAATCAATCTCATGCAAAAATGACACAAAAGACATCATACGCGTATGATGTCTCCAGAGCCAATTTTGGTCCAAACTATACCCAAATTTCATAAAATCATTGTCTAAGCCTATATAACGCCAAATCCAAGCTTACAATGCAAAATGGTTTAATTTTACCCAAAAAGACATCATACACGTATGATGTCTCCCTACTTGATTTTTGCATTTCAGAGTTGCAACCACCACACAGAAGTGATCTACATGCCATTTGAGAGCAAACCACCAAGTTTCATCCAATTTGGATCACAAAATCCAATTCCCTCTCAATATCTTGCAAAGAGTCTGACCAAGACTAAAATGGCCATAACTTGACCAAATGGGACCCAAATTCAAATCTAGGCATATAGAATGGATGTATACACTATCAGCTACAAGCACAACCAATATCAAGCCATTTTGACACAAAAGACATCATATGCGTATGATGTCTCCAGCATGATTTTGCACCCAAATTGCACATTTTTCCACATGCATTGTATCCTTAGGCCCTGAATAGCTTATGTTTTAATTTTTAAGTCATTTGGATAGTTAAAATCTTAATTTCGGCTTTCGATATTGAAAAATACGCTAACTTCTGAAATTGGAGTTACAGAATCCATGGATTCGGGAAAGTCGTCAACAAAGAGAAAGAGACCGACACTCAAGGAAGCAATATCAGAAGCCGAGCCATTTTCTATTCCCCCAGAGACTCTCAAGCCCACAAAGACTTGGGTAGAAGAAGCAGTGTTAGAAGAACAGGGGATAAAGATATACCAAGGTACTTTCAGAGACCCACGGGGACAAACAGTGGATATCCCAATGATTCCCCAAGAACTGGTGGACTACAACAGAACAGAGGAGATAAGCAGATACCTGGAAAGGGCAAATCTCCATAGTTTTTTCACTTCCAAACCATCAGGAGGAGACACTCAAAGAGTGTATGAGTTGGAAACCACCATACAGAAAGACGGAAAGGCTACACTCACAGCCTTGTATGGGGAAAAGGTTGAAGTGGTTATCACTCCTCAGCTCATTGCAAATTCTTTGAAGTTGCACAACAAAGGATTCTCAATCAGAGAAAGACGGGAAGCCATAGAAGTGTATGGGCCAAAGAAGCAAAATGCCACCTATGAAGACATAGCAGATCCGAGAGCGGAAAAGCTTTGCCGGCTCTATAACCAGTTTTTACACATGTGCAGCAAAAGGCCACAAAAGTATACCACACCACCACATGCTATTGCCACAACAATCACTTGGGCAATAAAGAGCAGCATCGTGAAGGAAGTCAATTATGCTCAGTACATCCATGAGCAAGTAATTGCTTTGCAGAACGAGAAGCCAAAGTACATTGGAGGAGCCGAAGTGTTGACTAAGATAGCTTATGAAGCTATCGGAGCAAGGGACCGGTGGCCAAAATCTCCCTCACAAAAACAATGGCTAAAAGAGATAGATGAAGATGAAGACCAGCCAGAGGTCACAAAGAGAGTGTCAACAAGGGCAAGGCAGAAACTAGAAATTGTTTCCGAGCTAGAAGAAGAAGAAGACGAGCCCCTCACGACAAAGACCAAGAAGAAACCCGCTCCAAAGCAAACTAAGAGCCAGAAAGCTTCCAGAATGGAGAGGCTGATTGAACAGTTTAGAGCCGAGCGAGCTTTAGAAGGAGATTTTGAGTAAAAGTGGGTACCAGACCCAACAAAAGTCGGAGCCAGCTCAACAAGACCAAATATTGATTAGTACGATCAATATATCAAGGCTTATGAAGAATCAGAAGCTATCTTGGAGCAGCAACCAGTAGAGCCATACATTGAAGCAGAAGTTCAGCACCTTAAAGCTGAATTAAAAAAAGGTGACAAGGGCAAGGGCAAGGTAGAGGAGCCAAGTCCTAAAGGAAAGGAAAATATAGTGGAGGAGACAACTACTAAAGTTGAGGTGGATTGGGCCAGATTCTGCCATGATATCACGAGATGATTGGAATGTATGCATTATGTGGTTTTTATAGACCAAAAGTCCTGCAAAGTGAACCAATTGGTCTCACACATGAAGAAGGAAAGAAGGGTTGGTTTTCTGCTTAAAAATGTAGAGCTTGAAGTGCTGAAGGAGCAGGTCTAGACAGCTCGTCAAACCGAGCTACGGAGCCCAAGATAGTGAAGGATGAAGGTTTGGTGTGTTGCGGATTCTTGTCGGTCAAGGGAGCTGGGGACAGGTGGCCCGAGTGGGTGTTCGTGTATAGGCACGTAGTGCTCAAATTTATGGTGCGTTCCCGTCTTTTCAGATTGCAAATCAAAGCTACGGATTGCAAGATATGGCCAATTGAATTTTTCTCGGGGGCTAGGTTGGTGCCCACCTAACCACATGGGGAGTCGTGCCATCTGACATTTTTTGGACCGCGATAGAGTGTGAGGAGGTGTTGTGCAATGTGTCGAGCTAGCAGGAGTTGACTGCACATCAAACGGAGTTCGGAGTGAAAAGATATAGAAGTTTGAAGATTGGGTACGTTTGTCCGAAGCTGACCACATATGACTTTCTCGATTTTTGCGGCCTCAGTTCGGAGGCTCAAGGAATTGTGGAGTGCGACAAGGTCATTGGTAGTTGGACTCAGCTCAGTGGGTTTTCAACACAGCTTTACGACTCGAGAAATGGATCTATTTGTGTTAAGCTTCTTGTTGTAAATCTTTGATTTACCTTTCAAGCATCATATTCAATTCAATTTTCATTAAAAAAACTTAGATCAAGAGTTAATTATGTTGTATTCAATAAGATTTCTATATTGATACGTGTTGAGTTTTTTGTTGCATGAATCTTGGATTTTCTTTTCATGGATTATATGCAATTCGATTTGTGTAAAAGAAATTAGAGTAAAAGTTAAGCATATTGAAATTACAATGTCTTCAATTCTTCTTGTTGCATAATTTTTTAATTTTCTTTTTATGAATCATATGCAATTTGGTTTATGTAATAGAAATAGATTAAAAGTCAAGCATATTAAATTTATATAGTCTTCAATTCAATTTATATATTGAAAGAAGTAGATAAATTGATTAATCTCTATACTTACTCTTTATATATATCACCTATATTTTACATCAAAGTCATATCACTTGAAATCTTTTTATTTTGCTTTTTATTACGATTGTGTATGATTTATGATAAAGTCATATCAATATATATATATATATTATTGAAATTAGTGAGAGTTATACAATCTTGATAGTTTGTGTTCTATTCAAAGATTCATGTTAAAAAAATATGATAATTCTTTTTCTTTTTTTCGTATGAATATTAAAGTATTATGTTTCAATGATTTATGTAGTTACATCTTCAGTCGATATTCATACTTATACTTTGACAATTTACATTATTTCTCTTCTTTGTGAATGTCAACGATTATGTTTGTGATAATTTATCAAAGAGTTTTATTTTGATGACTTATTTTCTCTTTTGATTGGAAAAATAAAAAAGATACAATTTTAATGATTTGATATCATCAATAACTCATGTCCAATTGTTATAATTTATTGTTTTATATCAATTCTTTACATATATATATATATTAAAGAGTTATAATTTTAATAATTTATTAAAGAGATACATTTTAACAATTTATTTTCAGCCAAAATATAAAAAACTTATGGTTTTTACTCATCATTGGTTCTTATGATCATTTGTTATTGAAATTTATGTTTTCATGTAATGATTAGGAGTCGTTCCTACTCATCGTCCATTGTTGAGATGGTTATTATTCCATGGAGTTGTTTTATGATGTGTTTTTATGATGATAAGAAGTGGTTCGTATTGTTCATTCATTTTTATTTTTTATTTTAAAATGTTTATTATTCCATGAAGTTATTTTATTATATCATGATGCGTTTCCATGATGATTACATACAAGCCATTCGTATTGATCATTTGTTATTGAGATGATTATTATTCCATGGAGTTATTCCATGATACCATGATGCGTTTTCATGATGATCACAAGTCGTTCATATTGATCGTTTGTTATTGAGATGGTTATTATTCCATGGAGTTATTCCATGATGCCAGGATATATGCATTTCCATGATAATCACAAGCCGTTGTAATAACCGTTATATTATTGTTATGGTTATTATTCCATGGAGTTGTTCTATGAAATGATGCCATGATACGTTTTCATGATGATGACAAGACGTTCGTATCGATCGTTCATTTTATTAAGATGGTTACTATTTCATGGAGTTATTCCATGATGCCATGATACGTTTCCATGATGATTACAAGTTGTTCGTATTGATCATTTATTATTATACCATAGAGTTGTTCCATAATGTCATGATGCAATTCTATGATGATGAAAAATCGTTCGTACTGATTGTTCATTTTATTGGTATGGTTATTCTTCCATAGAGTTATTTCATAATGCCATGATATATTTTCTTGATGATTAAATGTTGTTCGTATTGATTGTTTGCTATTGAGATGGTTATTCTTCCGTGGAGTTGCTCCATGATGCGTTTCCATGATGATCATAAATCGTTCGTATTGATCGTTTTATTATTGAAATGATTATTATTTCTTGAAGTTGTTCCATGTTGCTATGATGTGTTTCCATGAGGATTAGAAATTGTTCATATTGATTGTTTATTCTATTGATAAATTTATTATTCCATGGAATTGTTCCTTGATGTCATGATGTGTTTTCATAATGATTAGCAATCATTTCTATTGATCGTTCATTTTATTAATATAGTTATTCTTTCATGGAGTTGTTTTGTGATGTCATGGTACGTTTCCATGGTGATTAGAACTTATTCATACTAGTCATTCATTACTGACATTATTATGGGTTTATAGAGTTGTTCCATGATGCCATGATACATTTTCTTGATGATTAAATATTGTTCGTATTACTCTTTTTCATTGAGATGATTATTTTTTCATAGATTTTTTGCATGATTCCATGATATATTTACATGATAATTAGAAGTTGTTCGTATTGATCATTTGTCACTAAGACGATTATTCTTTTATAGAGTTGTTTCATGATTTCATGATATGTTAGAAGGCATTTATACTAATCATTTATCATTGAGATGATTATTATTCCATGGAGTTGTTTCATGAGGTCATGATGCATTTTCATGGTGAGTACAAATCATTCGTACAGATTGTTTTTCATTGAGATGATTATTCTTCCATGGAGTTTTTGCATGATGCCATGATATGCTTCCATGATGGTTAGTAGTTGTTCGTACTGGATCATTTGTCACTAAGAGGATTATTCTTTTATAGAGTTGTTTCATGATTTCATGATATGTTAGAAGTCACTTATACTAATCTTTTATCATTAAGATGATTATTATTCCCTGGAGTTGTCATGATGCATTTTCATGGTGATTACAACTCGTTCGTACATATCATTTCTCATTGAGATGGTTATTCTTCCATAGATCTATTCTATAATGTCATGATGTGTTTTCATAGTGATTAGATACTGTTCATACTAATCATTTATTACTTAGATGGTTATTCATTTATAGAGTTTTTCCATGATGCCATGATCTGTTTTCATGATCGTTTTTCATTGAGATAATTATTATTTCATGGAGTTATTCTATGAGACATGTTGTATTTTCATAATGATTAGAAGTTTTTTATATTGATTGTCTGTTAATGAGAAGTTTATTCATTTTTAGAGTTGTCCTATGATACCATGATATGTTTTCATGATGATACTGGTCATTTCTTATTGAAATGGTTTTTTGTTCCATAACATTGTTTCATGGATGACTTAGTATAATTGAGATAGTTTTTTGTTAGATAGAGTCATTTTAATACGGTGATATTTTTTCATGATGATTTGTTATAATGGAAAGAATTATTATTTCATGAAGTCAATTCATTATACCATGTTGTTATTTTAAGTTCATTTGTAATGATTAAGATGACCGTTTTAAGATTTCATGATATCGTTTCATGATATTTTGTTATCTTTATTATTCTATGGATTTATTTTATGATTCCATCCATTATGGATTGTGGCATCATGGACAACTTTGACACAAATGGTGATGAAGGCATGTACTGTGCTTATAGGACACTTGAAAGGATATTAAAGGTCGATGTTAGAATCTTTCATACCTTCATCTTCGAGTGCAAGTGGATTGCAAATGTGTTTAGATGACATGAGAATGGGCTCTATATGGTGGACTCTATTCAGGGATTTCATTAACGTAATCACGGTCGTGTGATTACGTCAATAACTCTAGTATTTACACAAGAAAATCACGTGATCACGTTAATTGTTAACGTGACTTTGATTATGACTTGCAAAGACCCATAGAGCCGGTTAGTCCTCCAGGTTTTTCATATTTCCCTACGGGGCCTGTCGGGCTTTTTCATTTTCTCAGCAGGTCCGCCGAGGAATTACATATACCCGGCGGGCCCGTCGAGAAAATGAAAAAGCCCGGTGAGAGTAATTATATATAGTACATAGTGTGCTAATTGCGGTCCTTTAGCTAGGCAAATCCTTGGGGAGTGTATCCGAGTGCTGGTTATAGTCATCTCCTTGTGAATTGATGTAAGGTTACAGAATCACAAGTCCTTTTTTTGGGTTGAATGTGATTCTTTATTCGGTAACCACTTCTAAAAAAAATTATTCGTTTATCGATATAAAGGTACGAAAGCAAAACAATTGCTTCGAGAGTCATGCTCATTGCGAAGAAGCCATTGGTCCAAATGAGGACTGTAATTGGTTTTAGAAGATGAGAATATGTAAATGACGAGTCGATAGTCAAGGGTCGGATGTCCTGTACTAGTTTACTAGGCATATAAAGATCCTTAAAGTCTTTTATTTTTCACCATCATAGACTTGAGTTGATTTACACTTGTCACTCCACAATATAAGAGCTATAATCCTTAATTGGGTTAAAATAGCTTTTATATATTGAATTGGCTACACGAGGGGGCTACAATCCTTCATTGGATACAAGTAGTCCTCAATTAAGTGATTATATTGAATATTTATTTGCATTAGTTCATACATTGATTTATACAGAGAGTACATTATGTATTATGATAGATTATTAGTGCTTGAAATAATCAATCATATATTTTATTGCTTCCGTTTGTTTTTTGTAGCAATTGAAATTAGATGTGTCTTATTGTTTGCAAATGAAAGTGGACATATAAATAATAATTTCATTGAGAGATTCATAGCATTGTTGTAGTTATTATGTTGTGCATAGACTGTATTGCAATGTGTATGGTTGCTCATAATATAGGTGATCGATATGTGGATTGACTAGAGTGCATTGAAAATCTCATATTGTGCATCATGGTTACTTTCATATTGAATGGTTTTTAAATTTTAATATATATTGAAAATAAGAAAAATGTTTCAAATACTGAACATCTAGTTCTTTTGTCTTTAGTTTTAATTAAAAAGAAATGCAGCAAAATGTGGGCACAAGTGGTACGAAGAAGCCAAAGAATAAAAAAGCTCCTGGCAAAGAGTGGGATTATGCTCACAACATATGCGGCCGATATATGGAGTGGCAATGTAAATTTTGTCACACAAAAAAATCAGGCGGTGCACCACGTATTAGGGATCATTTTTTTGGTAGCATTAAAAAGAGTTGTAAGAAATGTGAACATCCTCAGGCACCTGCAGTTGCAAAGCATTTGAGAGAGGAGCTCGCCAAAAAGGGTGGCAAGAGACAACAGATATATAGCTCTGTGGCTTCGAGTCAAGAGTTCTCAGAGACAAATATTAACTCCACAGATCCTGTAGTGACGCCAACTAACCTTGAAGAACAACCTATGCAAGGAGAGGAAATTCCAAGCAATGTTCCTTTTAAGCATCACAATGAAGGTGGACTTAGTCAAATGCGTCAAAAATCATTACATCAAATCTTTCGAGTGCAGTCTCTAGAAGAAGCACAAGTTGCACTGGCCAAAGCAATATTCTTTACTAGAAGTGCTTTGGTCATGGTAGACAGCAATCATTGTGGAAGGCTGCTTGGAAGAAAATCGATGAGTTTGGACCAGGATTTTCAGCTCCTTCTTATCATACGATAGGAAATGTTTTCTTGGACAAATATTTTATAAAAGTCAAAGAGCGTATTGGTAAAATAATACTTGGAAATATTTCGCTTTCAAGATGTACGATTGTGAGTGATGGCTGGTTGAATGTTCAAAGAAGACCGTTGATCAATGTAATGGTGGTTTGTCCAAGGGGAGAAACGTTTATAAAAGAAATTGATAGTTCTGGTGTAATTAAAGTGACAAATATATTTCTGAGGTCTTGATTAATGCAGTTAACTAAATTGGTGCTGAACATGTTCAAGTAGTCATGGACAACGCAAACAATTGTAAAAATGCCAGTAAATTAATAAAGAAGTGCTTTCCACACATTTTTACCAATGGTTGTAATACGCACAGCTTCAACTTGGTGCTGAAAGATTGGTACACTAGCAAAGAAACCACATGGTTTGCCAAAATAATTGATACAACGTGTCAGGTTCTGAAATTTATCTTGAAATGACAAAGAGTGCTCGATTTGTATAGGATACGCATGTCAGTGATGTTGAAACTTCCTTTTGAAACTCAATTTTGCACACACTTTTATACCTTGGAATCACTTCTCCGACGCAATAAATGCGATATGATTGACACATTCAATTGCGCGGCCTTTGATGAATGGCAGCTTGAGCAGAAAGAAAAAGTGAAAGATAAAATTACATGTTTACGTGGCAATGTAAACAAGGCTGCTTGGTGGAGGAGTATAATGGATGCATACCATGTAATGATGCCCGTTATGTCCGTGATTCATAATCTTGATCAAAGGGCACCAAACTTGAAAAAAGTGTGGATGACATGGTGGTCAGTCCAACAAAGTCTTGAAAATCCCGAAGAGTTGAAAGAGTCTGCAGTAGAGAAGGAGTGGTGACTACCAGTCTCTGGCAAATAGCGAGAAATTTTGGCCAAGTATTTTCATCCAAGGTGGAAGAGCACTCATAGTCCACTCCATAGTGTTGCTTACATGCTCGATCCAAAGTATTGGAATTTAGATCTGAAGTCCAATACAAAGGTGGTAAGCGATGTCTATCACGTGGTCAACACTTTCACTCCAACGTTTAGGACCAAATTGATTGCATCAAAGAAATGAGTGCATTTACATTAAAAGAAGGTCCTTTTGCAAATGATTTTGTACAGGTAATGGCAAAAGAGCAACCTGCATGGAAGTGGTGGATGATGAATGGTGGAGAGCATTACTCTACCTTACGTCCCCTTGCAATGAAAGTACTGGCACAATGTGTAGCAAACTCAAGTTTAGAGAGAAATTGGAGTATGTACAAGTATGTTCACAGCACTATTCGCAATAGACTATTAGCAGACAGAGAAAAAAATTCAGTGTTTATGTTTTGAAATGAAAATATATTGAATCACATCAAAAGTGCTGGCTACGAGGAGGAAATGCCAACCTGGTTGTATGATTGTCAAAACGAAGACGAAGAAGAGTTCAATGTTGGTGTATCTCAATGCACTATAGACAAAATAGAAGAGACTTTTATCACAGATGTGGAGGTTGAATTACAAGGAGAACCACAACACTCAGACTTAGAACCAGATAACAACTCAACAGATTCAATATAGCTTGAGAATAGAACGAGTAGATGTCAAAAACCGTTGCAAAAGACCTTGTATTCAAATGTTTTTTGATCATATACAATGCTTCATATTCGCGATTATACATAGTTTGTTGATCTCAATTGTGTTGCTCTAAAGCAGCATCTTGCTCATCAAGCAGATTTCTAATTGTGCTAGGGGTATCTTGGCGGGCTTGCTTGAATTTATACTCATTTGCCATGCCAAACATAATATATATTCCTTGTGGAATATCTTGTGAAGAGATTGCACATCGGCTACTATTTTGCATTAAACAAATGTGATCTCTTTGCATGTGGTTTGGATTTTCCCATTTTGAGAGCCGTCGAGTAGTGCACGTCGCTTGTTGTGCCGACATAAAGTGTGTTAGAGACTCTATGCGCTGAAATGCATTAACAGTCGCTTGTTGTTGATCATCGAGTAGTGATTGGGTGCCAATATCTTGTTCTTCATCGTCCATTTTCTCTTGGAGCTGCAATCAACAGATAGACAAATATTCAATATCATTGGAAAATATATATTCTCACTATTCAACAGTCTCACAGATGCACAAGATAGCAACTTCTCATCCACTACATAAGACGTTAGAATCTACTAGATCAAACCACAACTAATGCAACTAATTGAACCACAAGGCAAATTGGAAATACCAACACTCAACACGACAAATTTGAAATGACTAAAGATAATTGACTCAATTAAGTGAACCACTTCAAACCAGATAATACACTTCAAAAAAAAATAGAATACCATGGACAAGACATATGTATATTATAAAAATGTTTAGATCAGATAAAATAATGGTGCAAGTTCAACAAGGGGACGTTAAATAGAGTTAGAGTCTGCCTTTAAATGTCCTTTAAAAAATGTTAACATGTCAGAACAATTTCTTCTTTGTTTTCGCTCTTTTAACTTCATCCAACAATCTACTTTAATCTGAATAGCCCTCGTAACATCTTTGTCCGGGTGGTGAAAAGCTTTTTCTAGAAAATAAACTTTTCTAGCTTCACTCCAAAAATCTGACAGCATGGCAAATAGATAGCCCAATGCATAAATGTCGCTCACCTTTATGTATGCATCTGTGCACTGTGGATCGTATAGTTCTGGAGAAATCCACAGTCTTGTTGCATGCTTAGCTGGCATTCTGAGAATCATCTCCCAATCAATGATTCTGACACGGGGTTTATTGGTGCGATTAAAGTCCAGCATTATGTTAAACGGGTGCAAGTCATTGTGCACTATCCCGACTGAGTGGACAACCGCAACGCCATCGATTAAGGCGTGACAAATGGCTGGCATCTACTCGATCACTGCTTTGATCCGCGCCATGTCTTTCTCTTGTACATGAAGATTTGATGCAGGCAATGACCTCCACCCGTGTTGTAGCCTGTGCATGTGTCGTCTGAACAATCCACGGGCGAATGGTAAGCTACACATCATGTCGCCCACGGTACCCCCATTGTAGTATGGGAATATTGTGATCCAAGGAGCTTCGGTAGTAAAGCCAATGCACCTTACAATGGAGAGGTGAAGCGTTTGCATTCCTTGCTCTGTTTGAAAGCTATCAAATTTCACCTCACTCCCTCCCTTGTAACATTTTTCCACATATGTAATGTGGTCTGGAAGAAAAGAGATGCCTTTGATGGTGTACAATGTGCACACACCAAAGGAGCCTACTCCAACCCTCATACCTTCTACCAAGACTTCGTGATGGATGCCGACAAGATGAGCGCACTTGGCATTCAAAGCCATACGCATGATTGTGTCGGTGCCGCTAGCATCGAATCAACCTCCCAAAGCTGCTTGGGCATCTTGGGCCATCTTCAATCTCTTGGGTAAGGCTGCTTGGTCCTGCGCTTTCATACGCTTCATCTTTACCTTTTGTTCTTTCCACAATTTATCCCAGAGCTCTAATTTTGACATGTCGCAAGAAGGTGAAATATCTTCCTTAACTTTAAGTCTCTGCAACATACTTTAATTCATATTGCCCAACACTGTCATAACCTTGTGGTGGGGGTCAAATTCTTGAATTCCTACTGGAATCAACAACTCGTATTGGCCTTCACCTCATAGCCTGTGCTCCGTGTTCTCCCATATAGTGCTAGTGAGGTCTTTGATGAAGACATCGCTTTTACTAATCTGTTGTATGCAACCATCTGCACATGCCAAAATACATTCTTTACGAATGGCACGCACAATACGTTTCTTTTGATCTGGCATCATATTTGCACTGGACAATAAAAAATAGCATATTAAATACAAATTCATGATTGCGAATGATACTAACACTCTCACACTATTTCAGGCAAACCCTTAACCACCACTTGAAGACTTTAAGAAATGTGCAAGGAAATATTGATAAAAATTTGAAAACAATATTCACTTAAAATTGCAACTGTTACACATGTAAAATGCAGATCAAACAAGTGGTTTATAAGAACTTAATTCAGATAAAACAATACATGTTGACAGTCTGGCACATTTCAGCATATATTGAATTTTTAACTTATATTTTTCTCCGTGCGCACATACTAGTTCAAACAAAGCACACACCGACTTAAAGACTTCAAAAACATTTAAAACATTGGAAGTATACAAATCGGACTAGAAAATTGCAAAGAATGTCTTGCTTAAAAAGATAGAAATAAATATTTAACATGCAAATTGTGTTCATACACTTTTTTACATAGAATTTATGTAAATGTAGCAATCAAAAAAGCGATGATAATTGATGCTCTTTAAAAAGATACAAAAGAATATTTAACATGCAAATTGTGTGCAAATTCTTTTTTACAGAGAATTTATGTAAATGAAGCATTAAAAATAGTGATAATACTTGAGATCCTTCAAAAAGATAAAAAAGAATATTTAACATGCAACTTGTGTGCAAGTACTTTTTTGCATATAATTTATATAAATGGAGCATTTAGAATAGTGATGATTGAAGAATAAAGTATTCTTTGAATATGATTAGCTAGTATATAATTTCATATGGATAGTTATAAACAAAAAAATCAAACAATTTAAATATTTGTATATGAAATACTCTTCACAACCACACTACTGACCAAGTATTTCATATACTTAATACTTAAAAAATTAACTACACATGCACACACAAATTATATGATGTTTGTACGATCGGGTTAACGACCTGGCCACATTTATGCAAAAACAGATGCTTCTAACAAACAACACTCTATTAGCCGCGTTACCGATCGAGTGCCGCCTGAATCTAAGGAGAAATAATGGCTTGCATACGAACATCATATAGCCGCATTACCGACCAATGCCCCTATGTTTTTGGGAAAGGGGAAGGAAAGTTGACTTATCATAAGGATACTAGA
Source organism: Adiantum capillus-veneris (assembly GCF_014529385.1). NCBI lineage: Eukaryota > Viridiplantae > Streptophyta > Polypodiopsida > Polypodiales > Pteridaceae > Adiantum > Adiantum capillus-veneris. The sequence continues at coordinate 135,800,952 of NC_140942.1, read as the reverse complement.
TTCGTCGTGTTACCAATGTAGTACCCAAACAGTAAGCCAATACTTACCACAAGGACACCATCTTCCCCGTGTCACCGAGGTGATGCCCCAGTGGTAAGCACTGTTCCGTAGAACAACTTACGCACACACTCCCATTGTGTGGTAAGGTACCTTATCACTACCGTGCAATATGACAAAAGGCATGCTACCACACAATACATACAGATACACAACACATACCCGGATCGTGTGGTTAGGAACTCTGCTACTGTCGCACACTGCGACGTGGAGCACGCTCCCACACGACCCCCTCTCTCCCTCTCTCCTCTCTCCTCTCTCCTCTCAACGTACCTGCAAAGGCGGTCAACGAGCACTCTCTCTCTCTCTCTCTCTCTCTCTCTCTCTCTCTCTCTCTCTCTCTCTCTCTCTCTCTCTCTCTCTCTCTCTCTCTCTCTCTCTCTCTGTGTGAAGATGAAACAAAGAAATAACACCCAGTGGGCCGATTGGGCCCGCCTAAATATAATACTGCACTCCCGCCGGGCTTTTTTGTATGCTCGGCGGGCCCGCAGGGAAAATGGGAAATCCCGGTGGGATTTTAGTGGGTTTCCATGTTGCCCTTAACCAGATTCTTTATGATCATGTTTAGTGTAATCATGTAAATGTGTCTATAAGACCTTGTGATCACAAAAAATTTGTCGTAATTACGTAAATATTAAATCCTTGACTCTATTGCGTATCACAAGGGGAGGTATGAAAGCTTAGTTTTTCCACGCAATTGTGAGTAGTGAGTGAAACCTTCTTTACCCTTATTTGCTTGTAACATAATATCAATGTCACTCACTTTCAACTTCTCTTCTATAGGTCATCCATAATCCATTAATCCATCAACTAAAACTTTTGTTCGTAGTTTTCGTAACACCTTGGGGAAGAGCCATTTTTGCCACTAATGAAGTGGAGACCTTCTTCAACTCTCTCCTACCTATTACATCGGATGAGGGGAATGTTACCATATACATGTGGTAGTGATGTGTGTGAACACACTAGGACCTCTGGGGCATTTTTTCCCTCTTTACGATGTTTTTTCCCCGTGCATTGTATATACGTACATCACTCTAGGGCTATCTAGTATCTTTTCATTGCACACTAAGTAATACACTCTTAGTTGTGTTCCTTGAGCTTCCTTCATCTTCTCCAAGATGTGTGTGTTTTCTTGCAACCCTAATTCCAACAATTGGTATCAGAGCAGGTTGCGTTTTCCCAGGCTAGTAGCTCCAGCACACGCCAACTCGCTTTCTCCAATTTCAGCGAGCTTTGGACAAAAATTTTGGACGAGCTCGTAGAGCCCAGTCTGCTCATATTTTTTATTCGGGCTCATTTCGGCCTCCGTTTTCACTACAGGCAGGTCTGCACAGGCAATTTTGTCATTTAGTACAAAATTTTATTCAGTGTTGTTTTCTACATTACAGGTCCCATACATTCTACTGCGGGTTGTGCTATACAGCACGTGCTAGTCTCACTCAATATCTCCTCATTTTGAGTAGTTTTCACATCAAGTGCAGACATTTTCCATGGCTGACAACAACACGATGTGTTCAAGATGTTTGCTGTTAAGGATAGGTTGGATGGGGACAATTATCCTATGTGGGCTTACATGATGCAACATATTCTTGTGTCAAAGGGCGTTTGGAATATTGTGCAGGGCATTGATGTACGTCCTCATTCTGAGGATGTAGGCGATATTGAGGATGTTGCAGGTCTTGCTGCTGCAAGGATTGTTGTTGTTAGAGTTGTTTTTCCTACAACAGAACAAGCTCGTTGGGATGTAAAGGATGCACAGGCTCATGCATGATTGTGTTGTCTGTAAAGCGCACCATTACTCCTCACATTCGTTCAGTGAAAACTGCAAAACAAGCTTGGGATATTCTAGCTGGTCTTTATGCAAGCCGCGATGAGGCAAAAATTGCTTTGCTGCGTAAAGAGATGGAATCAAAGATTATGCATGAGAAAGATGATATGGACACTTTCATTGTTGGTGTCAAGGATATCAATGAGCAACTTATTTTTGCAAGTGAAGTCATTTCAAACAGTTCCCTTGTGCAGACTGTTCTTGATGCCTTGTCAGATTCTTACCAGACTTTTGCTAGGGTTTGGAGACTTATGACCCAAGGAAATCCTGAAGTTGTCAAGTTTGATTGTTTGTGCACATTGCTATTGCAAGAGTCACTTTCTAAAAAGAACAGGACTAGACAACGTATAGTTGAACAGGCTTTTATTGCTTCTCAAAGAAAGGGTGGTAATAGAAATGCAGCCACTTCTTATGGTTCTGCTGTTGCGAGTTGCAAAACTTATGTTCCCAATGCTCCTGCTGGCAGCACTTCGTTTGGAAATTCTGGTGATAAGGGCAAAAAGAAGATGCGTTTCCATTATTGTAAAGCTAATGATCACTTGATCAAGCAGTGTCCTAAGTTGAAGGCCAAAGAGGCTAAGAAGAAAGAGGGTGGTTCCACTGCAAATGTTGGTTCCACTACAAATGCAGCCATTGTTGAGTCTTCTGTGAAAGGAGACTGTGATGCTGATGTTGATGCAGAATGGGCTTTTAGTGCAAAATCCACTTACAATCTTGTTGTCCATGATGCATGCATGTCAGTTGCTGCAAATTCACATGTGTGGTATTTTGACAGTGGTGCTACAAAGCACATTACCTCACATCGTGAATTATTCACCTCTCTCGAGTCTGTCCCTCATGGGAATTTAGTCACTTGTGCCAACAATGCCTCTCATCCGGTTCAAGGAGTTTTGCAAATGGAAGTTCTTTCACACTTGTTGATGCACTTTATGCACCAAGGATCAAGAAGAATCTTTTGTCTGTATCTGCACTTGCTAGACTTGGACTTGTAGTCAACTTTGCGGATGACAGATGTACAGTTCATGATCTCAGTTTTGGTGATGAAATTGTTACATCTGGCCTTTGGTGTCGTGGGTTGTATAAGATCACTTTGTATGACAAGTGTGGACAAAACTTTGCAAGCTCAATTGCAGATTCAAGAGTTGTTTTAGATGCAAAATTGTGGCATACACGTTTTGGGCATCTCAATTTTGCTAGTTTGCAGCGTTTGGAGAAATCTGATATGGTGGCTTCTTTGCCGCCTCTTGAAGCACCTGTCAAACATGTTTGTGAAGGCTGTATTTTGGGTAAAATGCAGTGTTATAAGTTTCCAAAGGATGGTTCAGTTAGGGCCACATGCAGGTTGCATCTTGTGCATAGTGATGTTTGTGGGCCCATGCAAACTCCGTCCTTGTGAAATTACCTGTAAGTCGTGACTTTCATTGATGATTTCTCTAGGCATGCATGGGTATTTTCGATTACAGCGAAGTCCGAAGTTTATATGTGCTTCAAACAATTTTTGGCTATGGCTAAAAATGTCTCGAAATGTACTATGGGCACCCTTCGTTCCGATCGGGGGGGGGGGGGGGGTATATGTCTCATGAATTTAATGCATTTTTGGCTAGTCATGGGATAAAACACCAATGTATAGTGCCTTATACGCCTCAGCAAAATGGTGTAGCTGAGAGGAAAAACAGGTCACTTATGAAATGGCACAATGTATGGTCAAAAGTCAAGCTTTGCCGCATTCTTTTTGGCTTGAGGCCATCATGTGTGCCACTTATGTACTTAACAGGTGTCCTACAAAAGCTTTGCAGTCTATTACTCTATATGAAGCATGGCATGATAGAAAGCCTTCTATTGAGCACATGCATGTTTTTGGTTGTTTGGCATATGCTTTGGTGCCATAAACACAACGCAGAAAATTGGATGATAAGACTATCAAATGTATTTTTGTTGGTTATAGTGCTGAAAGCAAAGGTTACAAGTTGTATCATCCACAAACAAGGTGTATTCTGGTTTCACGGGATGATGTACTGTTTGTGGAAGATTCTGGTCAGCCCTTGTTGTCATGTACTAGAGATAGTAATTTAAGCTCACAGGACATTTATGACACTTTGTTGCCTCTTTTCAATGGTGGAAGTTCAAATGTAAATTCCAATGAGGAAAATGTACAGCCTATGGGGGTTTCTAAAATGTTACAGATCAGCCTATTACTGATGCAGATGTACATGATGTACTTGATAAGGAAAGGGCTGAAAATGAGCAGGCTAGAGGTATGCCAAAATGGTTGGTGCATACAGTGTGTGACAGTAAATTGGATGTACCTTTGTCTAGTCGTACTCGTTCAGGCTCTCGCCATGCATCTTATGCATCAGATTGTTATGCTTTGGCTATGTCTAGCTTACATGATGTTGAGGAACCTCTCTCTTTTGATGAAGCACAAAATTCAGGAAATTGGATGGCTGCCATGCAATCAGAATATGACGCACTTATAGAAAATGACACATGGACTTTATGTAATTTGCCTCCTAGCAAAAAGGCCATTGGTACAGAGTGGGTTTACAAGTTGAAATGCACGCCAGATTGTGAGGTTGATCACCATAAGGCTCGACTTGTTGCAAAATACTATGCGTAGCAAAAAGGCATAGATTATGAATAAACTTTTTCTCCCACTTTTCATATGACTATTGTTGATTTTCTATGTGCATTGGCAGCTCATTTTGGTTGGGATGTACATCAATCAAAAATTGATACTGCTTTCTTGAATGGTGACATATTTGAGGAAGTTTATGTAACGCAGCCTCGCGGTTTTGTCATGAAAGGACGAGAGGACAAAGTGTGCAGATGTAAGAAGGCTTTGTATGAGTTGAAGCAATCTACTCGTGCTTGGTATGAGAAAGCTGACACTCATTTGGTCAAACGAGGCTTTTGTAATAGTCTAACAGAAAGCACATTGTATGTAAAGCATGAAGGTGATGTACTTCTCATTGTGGTTCTTTATGTAGATGATTTGCTGATCACTGGACCAAATGAAAGACATATTGATGAATTGAGGCTGATTTGAATGCTACATTCAAGATGAAAGATTTGGGGATGTTGCATCATTACTTGGGTATACAGTTTAAGCAGTGTGATGGTGGTATTGCCTTGTGTCAAAAAAGTTACATAGATACATTGCTATGTAACTTTGGACTTGAGGATTACAAACCTATTTCCACTCCCATGGAAATAGGTTTGAAATTGAGTCTTCATGACGCTATCAGGATGTGTGCGGTCTAGCTGGGAAGGTGCAGACCCTATGGTTGTGAGAGTTCATGATGAGAGTCACAAACACTTTATGAAAAAGCATTTATGGAGAATCACCAACCCTCTTTCTAAGGATGGTTTTAACACCGTTAGTGACAAAACTGTCACAAACCCTCTTCGCTATTGTGCTTGGAACGTGCTTGTTTTGGTAGTCGAGATTATGATGAAAGGACCATCAAATCACATCCAATTTTACTTTAAAAGAGAAATTAGGAACACTGAATGTTCAGCCATAAAACCTCAATGCTCATACAAGCACAATTCTCAATCAAAACCCAAACCTCTTTGGTGGTATTATGTAGCCTCGCCCCCAATTACATAGTCGTAGCATCAAACAGTTGAAACGAATACACAAGCTTCCACCTTCATGGCGACCATTTGCTGAGTTTTTAGAGATTTAAGAGCTTCTAAATTGAATCCCACACACCATTTTGATAAGGCGAAACCCTAATTCACTCCCTCACAAGCTCAGATACAAGATTGCGAAGAGGCAAGACTGCAGCACACATAGATTGGGCAACTATGGAAGCTATTGAACAGTAGTGATAAATTGCAGGTTTTTTCTCTAAAAATCCCCCTTCTCCCTCTTCCCCATGGAAATATGAGCTGATGTGTCAATTTTTGGGCCATTTTGCCACTTTGGACCAAAACTAGGCCATTTTCAGCTCATTTTTGACCCAAAAAATGTCATTTTTGATGCGAAAAATCCCAAACGGAGTCAAGAAAATCCCTAAATTTGTGGGATCACTTGCATAAGAATAAAAATCATAGATAAGCATGATTTTCATCCATATACCATTTTGGGTCACTTTCCATGCAATTCTACAAAACGACGCCTGTTAGCTGCTATTTTTGGTAGTTTTTGCCCGCATCAGTCTTTGTAGGCGAGATGAGTGTGCCACCATGAAACACTTGGACTATGTACATTGTCAAACCAAATTAGGCATCTTATCAAGTGAAAAAGCACGCAAATGAGCCACATCCAGGGCCATGACTCCCGGATAGGTATGTACATGATAGCGATCGTAGTAGCCGCTTTAGCATATATCACGATATGTACATTTTTTTTTTTCTTTCCATGCATCAAGAAGTGTCAAAAGTGAGGTGAATGTTTCACACTATGTACGTGCCACGGCATGACATACACCCCCTCTGAACCTGCACATCCTCCGGCATGTGCCAACATTTTCCCTGTATAGGTTTAATCTTCATTAAGATCCACAAATATTTAAATGTCATTTTCATCTTCTGCAAAGTTTGGAAAATCATCCTCTGCTTCTTCATCCTCATCTGTAGCAATGTCATTAGGTTCTTCATCGTCATCGTGTTGTGAATCAAAAGGATCATTATCATGTCTCCTCTTCAACATCTTGATTCTTTTGCCCGCTATGGGAATTTTAAGCTCGGTTCCATCAAGCTCCCTCAAAGTATATGTAGCACTTCCATGCACATGTTTGACAACATAGGGACCAAACCACCTTTTTTCAAGTTTTCTTTGTGTGGTGTGTTGGTTTTCAAGGCTACTGTCGTACATTAGGACCCAATCACCCTCTTCAATAGGCTTTGGTCGAAGCCTATGTCTTTTATCAAACCTATCTTTATTCTTTAGTCTTGCATCCTTCAATCGAGCTTTAGCAATGTCTATGTCTTCCTATCTTCTTTCCAATTGCCTTATGTGCAAAGCAAGTAGATTTTCCCTACTTACACCATCTTCCCAAGGTAGCATGTTCCAAGTAGGAACTACATCCTCAATTGGCATGACTGGCTTCTGACCATACATCAATTCACTAGGCATGTAACTAGTCACTGAGCTATGAGTTGTACGATCAGCCCACAAAGCATATGGTAGCAACCTTAGCCACTCACGCATTCTACCTTTGCATGCCTTAGCCAAAGCTTTGACAATAGGAGGATGTCCTCTTTCAATTTTCCCATTTCCCTCTGGATTATAAGCACAAGCCAGGGCTAGCTTGATACCAATTCTCGTAAAGAAATCCCTTGCTTCATCTGGATCTAACTCACCTCTATCAGCAACTATCTTTCCCACACAGCCATAGCGGCAAATTACATCTTCAAGCAAAAATTTACAAACAGCTTCTGTAGTTTTTGTCCTCAATGCACGCCCTTCCACTTGGTTTGTCAAGTCTTCTCATGCAAGTACCAAGTATCTCATTTGCCAAAGTCCTAAAGGCATTGTGACTAGATCAACAACCCATTTATAGTGCATGGCTAATGGGTATGTAGGATGAAATCCATCACGATGACGTACATTGGAATACATTTGGCATGTGACACAAGATTCCACAAAATCCACTACATCCTTATACATGCCTTTCCACCAATATCTCTCTTTCACTTTGAAAAAAGTAGACCATACACCTCGATGTCCAGCGTATAGGCTTTCATGAAGCTCTTTGATAACTTTGAGCTAAGTAGGCTTATCACATACTACTCGTAATGGAGTCCCATCTCTTCTTTTAGGATGTTTCCATAAGTAGACATCCCTCAAGAAGAGTCCATATGCTTTCTTTCTATTCCTTTTGAATTCTGATTCACTCCAATCATCTTGCTTCTGTAAAGTACTCAGGTAGTGACCTATGAGCAACCATTCATCCTCATAGAACTCCTCTGAAAAGGACTCAAGTGAAGATACAATGCATACATCATCACACTTTGCATGAGAAATTGTGTAGAATTTTGTGCCCACATCTTCTTCCTCATCTTCATACCTTGCCCTTGAAAGAATATCTACCATTGCATTGTTTTTTCCTACAATGTGATTCAATTCTGGGTTCAAGGACTTTATATAAGCAATCCACCTGCATAGCAATATCAAGAGTAGAGCAGCTTGCAATCATCCCAAGAAGTGGTAAGCAATCAGTCTCCACAACTACAGATGCTCCAATGAAGTACTCTTTGTCACACTTTAATGTTGTAACCACCTTTTTACCTGTGGATATGCTCTTTGGCCAGAGCTTAGAACCTTGACCCCAAAACTCACCACATACATGTGTTTCTCTTCATTGTCTTGTCCTACTTCCCATCCAATTCCCATTGGACTAGTGTCCACTGTCACAATCACTGATCTACCACACTCATAGTCAATCTTCCTCAAAGTTGGTGAAGACAGCAACAATTGCTTCAACTTCCTCATAGCTTTTACATGTACATCATGCCATTGAAACCTTTGATTCTTCCTTAGCAATTGATAAAGAGGATTTGCAACATGTGCATAATGTGGAATCCATATGAGATAGAAGACACATGCACCTAGAAACCTTCTCACCTCCGTGATATTTACGCATACTTCCTTCATCCTCTGTATTGCATCCACTTTAGTTGGACAAGGTCGACCGCCATGAGGATTACAAAGATGTCCCACTATCAATGTTTCTTCAACCCCAGACACTGACTTTTGCCTAGATAATTCCAGGTTCACTTCTTCCAGCCTTGTTAAAATTCTATCACAATCATTGATGTGGTTTGCTACATATTTACGGCACCCCCTCGAATCTAGAGCCTCATCTTTTTTAGCTAAGTTGCATCCTTTGATTGGAACGTCATCAAGAAACGGTATTTTAATTTGAGGTATGAAGTCACGAAGGACTTTGTTCATACCGTTCATCATGTGTGCAACCGAGTTGGTTGCTCCCTGCAGTAAGGTGCACATCCTTACCAAACCCAAGGGTGTTCTCATGGTAGTCAAGTCCCTGCTTTCCATTGCTAGTTGGAACTGATCATATCCTGAGTACAAATCCCCCATAGAATATGTTGCCCTTCCTGCAAATGCTTCTGAAAACTCATCTACAATTGGCCATGTACCCATATTCCTAATTGTGACTTTGTTGACAGGCTGCATGTCTTGAATGAAGCGTAGAGCTCCATTTTTCTTTGGTACTGTGAACCATCTGCTTGAGTAGGGGGCACGTGAAGGTTCCAATATCCCCATAAGCTTTGGCAAGAGTGCTTTTGGCACTGGAACTGGTCGTAGATTCCAAGGCACATGAGATACAGTGAATATTACCATTGGTTCAACTATAGATGGATCCACACACCCTATCTCATGCGGCTCAAATGCAAAATCTTTTCCGTGTTTGGAGAGTGTCTATTCAAATCATTTTCTTTCAATCTCTATCAAGGATTCATTGCCTCCAACTTTTAACATATTCAATGAATCTTGCGTAAACTTGTGTCCAATTCTTATTGGATCTCGGAGACTAGGTTGCAAAGAAGCCTAATCCATCGTTTCCTTGCAATTTGTAGGCAAAGGCAATGCCACTGGTTTCACCTTCTTTGCTATAGTTTTGTACTTTGTCTCCACTCGCACTTCTACATCTTTTTGCACATTGAAGAACTCCTCATCTTTGAAAGACTCAATGATTCTATACATGTCCATAGAAGCTACTTTTACCAGGTCATTTCCTTGTTGGAAACTAGAACTTGTTATAGCATTGAGATCACCCATAGTATCTACAAAACAAAACTCCTCAAATACACCTAAAATGTACTCGTCTTCATCTAGAAAATTATGGTTTTTGTATTTTCTATGTACACTATTTACATATTGTTTTTGTCATTTCTTTAAATCTCCAAGCTTTGTGAAAGATACTGATCCATCCTTTGCTCCTAGGGCACCTGTAGAAAAAACTTCATCTCCCTTCGGATCAGGCAAGAACCTTTTTCTTTCTGTACCACTGCAATCCCGCTTCACAATGGTACTTGGCCAAAACCCCTCATCTCCCTTTGATCTCGAAACTCCTTGCTTGATTTTGGTAGAGAATGGTCCCTTAAGCTGTCATGATTTTGCTCATGGTCAATGCAAACTGTCAAGAATTGAATAGCTCGTTTTTCATCTTTGCTTTTGACCCTAGCATAGGCAGATCCATCATTCAAGGATTAGAGGATAGCTTGACATCTCTTGAACAAAGAAACTTTGCTCACCTTTCACATCCCCTATGGTTACATTAACATTTGGACAAGCACTAGATCCCGGATGAGTTGTTTGCATCCCTAAACATCCACCCATGGTGTTGGCCACTTTCCCTTCATATAGAGACTCTTGGACATGAGGTTAATCTCTGAACCATGGTCTATCAAGACCCACATAAGGCTCCTCAAGATCTCCCACCTTAACCAAGGTTTCTGTTGTAGCCCTTGCCCAATGGTTTCTAGAATAGTGGCTCTTATGAGTGGCTTCATCTTCATCTTCATCTTCAAATTTAACATGCCTATTTCTGCCGCCCGAAGACTAGTAGCAGCTTACAAAATTCTCATCTTCATCTATTTGTTGTACTTGTATCACATGTGTCTTTGAAGCACTCTCTTCAGCCTCTGATTGGATAGACTCCGTTAAAGCTTGTCGCTTCCTTCTTATGATATCAATGATTTCCTCATGGAACTCTCTTTTTGTAATGCCAAGGACTTCTCCCAATGTAAACTCCACCTTGATATTTAAGATCCTTTCCTCTAAAACTTTCTTTAAATCTGTGGCAGCTTCAATATCTGATTGTAGCTTGTATGATGGGCTTTTTCCCTTGCTCTTTTCTTTATCTTGCTTCTCCTTTAGTGCAACATCTCTCATTGGTACTTCTTGTGATGGAGGCTCCCTTGCCATGGGATCTTGAGAGGGACTGAGATCCTTTCTCCCTCCACCTCTAGTAGCCCTCTTTGAGCGGCCTTCATCCCCATTTTCTCTCCTACGTTTTTCTTCAACAAGTGTCTTGTTTCCTCGACACTTTGCAATGTAGGCATGCACTGACAAAGCATCTACAGGTTCATTCCACCCAGTCTCAAGACGGATACAATCTCCGCTTCATGTATCACTTCTTTAGTCAACTTTCCCTTCATAGCTAACTCCATCGCCGATGGATAGACATCTTCACCATCTCCACACACCTCTTCAATATATTTTGACCCTTTGAGCATGACTTGACCAGCCTTTAAGCCAAATGTTTCTACTTTAACCATTGAGATAGCATGAATGGTTTCCATGTCCTCAACTAGCTTTTTCATCCCTGCTTTGCCAAAGTTGGTCGCCAAGGGATTCCCTATTTCACTAAGATGTATCTTCCCTTCTTTGAAGAAGACAAGATCTTTACCTAAGGCAACTTTGAAGCTTTCACAGTCCCTTCTTGGATGGTCTGGGCTGTCACACCATATGCACCTATTTACAAATCCCTCTCTATTTGAGGTCTTTGACTTGATGACTGTCCCGATGATTGCCCCTATTCTTCAAGCCTTGCTAGCTTTAATTTCAGCTCATGTATGCCCTTCTCAAGTTCTTCAAGCATAGACCCATCATCCTTAGAAGCTACAATATAAGGTTTTGGCTACTTCTCAGTAATAGCAGGAACCGGAGCACCATTGTTCACCACCATCTTGTCTCTTCTGTGTTGTCTTTTTGCCAACAGGGAGACTGCATTTTATCTCTTCTGCGTTGTCTTTTTGCCAATAGGGATACTGCATCTTGTACATCATTCCACCTTGTCTTCAAACCTTGCTCTGCATCTTTGTCTTCCAAGAGAAGCTCTAACTTTTCTTCAATTTCTTTGCCCGCTGCTTCTAGGAAAAGTTCTACCTTCTCCCTATCCAAGGAAGCTTGTTCAGTTTGTAATAGTTGAGCATAGCGTCGCTCAAACTCTCTGAGAAGTTGTGTAGCAGAAATCCCTTCTTTAGGCTTTACAACCCAATCTAAGAAATTTCTTTTGGTCACCCTCTCAGAGTCCTCCATAAATTAGTCTTCTTTTAGAGCAAGCTTGAATTCCTCCCAATTTCTCCCATGAGCATTTTGGATTGCCCTAATACGGCCTCTGATCTCTGGGACACAAAGTAGCTCAAAACTTTGAACCATGTCTTCCTCACACACTCGGTTCAACTCGATTTCCTTCATATAATCTCGTAGATACTTTGTGATGTCCATGCCATCAAACTCGTCAATTCTCTTCACAATGGAATGTAGTGCTTTTGTGGTTGAAATCTGGCTTCTTTCTGCTGCTTGTTGTTGCTGCATGTACATGGCAAATGCTTGAAACATCTGCATGACTGCAGGATCAAAGTGCATCCCATGTGTCTCCTAATTTTCTTCCATGGCTAACAAAGTTTCTAGATCAATTCACAAACTCCCATCCCAGCAACTTCGTGTCGGGTTCACCAGAAAGGTCGGGATGTGTGCGGTCTAGCTGGGAAGGTGCGGAACCTATGGCTGTGAGAGTCATAGTCGTAGCATCAAACAGTTGAAGAGAATACATAAGCTTCCACCTTCATGGCGACCATTTGCTGAGTTTTCAGAGATTTAAGAGCTTCTAAATTGAAGCCCACACACCATTTTGATAAGGGGAAACCCTAATTCACTCCCTCACAAGCTCAGATACAAGATTGCAAAAAGGCGGGACTGCAGCACACATAGATTGGGCAACTATGGAAGCTATTGAATAGTAGTGATAAATTGCAGGTTTTTGCTGTAAAAATCCCCCTTCTTCCTCTTCCCCATATGAGCTGATGTGTCAATTTTTGGGCCATTTTGCCACTTTGGACCAAAACTAGGCCATTTTCAGCTCATTTTTGACCCAAAAAATGTCATTTTTTATGCGAAAAATCCCAAACGGAGTCAAGAACACTACAAGAGGTTGTGTGCTCTTGTGACACTTTTAGCGTCAAAAATACACAGGGTTTTTATAATCCCCAACATCGCTAAGAGCGTCGATACGGGGATGTCACTATAAGCGTCGCTATAAACGTCGCTATATAGCGACGGCTATAGCGATGCTGTAGAGCCATCAATAGCAACGCTTATAACGATGCTGCAGAGCCTTATATAGCGACGGTCATAGCGACTCCTGAGAGAAAAAATTTTTGGTGGTAGGGCATTCTGAATGTTTCATTTGTCTATTTACCTTTGAAAAAAAGTGCAAAGGTAAATATAGACCCAAAATAGTCACCCACAAGACAATATAATCATTAACTCCATCATCCATAGTACGTATTGTTTGCAAAATAAAGATACAAAATTGACAAGCGTGAATTGATGAAAGTAAATCAATGACAATTGTACACATAGGCAAAATCACTTGATTGTTAATCTTTGTAAATGTAATAGTTACAAACCATTGTCATTATTTAAAAAATATACATGGTTTTCAAAAAGACGTATAAAAGTCGTCTCATGATACATAAGCTATGACAAAAAGAAACTAATGCTATCTAGCTATGGCTAAATTGACATCGTCTAATCAGACGTCGCATCCCGTCCAAGCGGCGTATCTGTCGGATTCTACAAAAAAAACAATAAGATAGCAAAAACAATAAGATAGCTTTTTGTAAGTATAAACATATAGCGACATTTATAAAACAATACAATAAATACAAAAGAATAAACCCTAATACTAACCATGCCACCGCGAGAACTCACGATGTCTATAAGGGCATTTAAGCCCTTCCTGCCTGCGTACTCACGCTCGTACGGTGTGGGATCACGTCCTATAAACGACCACTGTCAAAATATACAAAGAATCCATTATGTTAGAATTTAAAATCCCATAAACCCTAAACTATCAAACATAGAGAGCAATGTGAAAACACTTACAAAATCGGCCTCAAATGATGCTCACCCGCCGCTCCCCAAGTGGTGCGAGCTCCCTGCCTCTACTTGCGCTCTGGTTGCCTCCTTTTGTTGCTTCCACTTGTCGGGATTCTCGCGCGCTACTTTTTTCGCATTCTTTCAATCTTCTTTGTCCAGCCAATCTGGTCTGCTCCACCCATGCTTGATTTCTTTTTGCACTTCGGAACGCTTATGCTTGCAGTATTCGCGCATTCGAACCTTCATCACATCTTCATTGAAGCGGTCATCCCGTGTTGGAACGAGAAACTCGTCATGAAGCATGCTGATGACTTTGTCTTTTAATTCATTCAGTACTTCACTCTAGGTGTTTAGTATATAGTGTCTAAACACCTGAGAGCAAAGACTGCACATGCACGAAATCACCTTATTGCCTTCATCATCCAAGATGATGCCGCCGTTGAAGTCGACGAAGTAAGGCAAGCCCTCTCGCCCCTGACGCGTGAACCTGGGTGTCCCGGCAGGGGTCTCTAGCGGCATCTCAACGAGGGTACGGACGCCAGGTGTCTCCACTGGAGTCTGAGCCCCGAAGCGAAAAGTGTCCACTGGAGTGACTCCTGGAGGAGTAACTAGTGGTGTGTAGCTGCGGGGAACGGCAATCAGCCGCGCAAAACCTGGTGTCGATGGCGATGCCGTGGCTGGTGTCGAGATGGGCAAAGAAGGGGAGGGTAAAGAGCCTCGTCGAACACGAGGTGGTGTCAAAGCATCGGTGACGGCACCCCCACAACAACCGCCACCGCCACCACTAGAGCGCCGGCACCTAGACGAGTGTGAAGATCGTCTCGTCGACACCGAAGCTTCGGAGCGCGCTGAGGACTCCGAAACAGAGAGAGATGCGGATGGAGTAGGGACGCGCGATGGTGCGCCAGAGCGATGAAGCTCCACGTACCACTGTCTCTGCTGGGGTGACAAAGAAGAAAGAAACTCCTCATCATCCATACCTGCATTAAACACACGAACATTTAAACTTAATATTGAATGAATGGAGTAGAAAACATGGACAAGTAGATAGAGAGAGAGAGAGAGAGAGAGAGAGAGAGAGAGAGAGAGATAGAGATGGACCATTAAATACAATGACGCAATGACGCAAATACTTAGAGAGCCAGAGTTTTTACAAAACGGATCAAAATTGTTCAAAACGGAGAATCGTACAAGAACTTGAAGGTGCTTGTAGCTTTGGAATGTTCAAAGGCTAGCAGCAACAGAAAGCGTTCATCTTCTATTCAACTTGAGTGATGGAAGAGGCAAGTGCATAACTTTGAATTTTCAATCGAAAGATAGAGAGAGAGAGAGAGAGAGAGAGAGAGAGAGAGAGAGAGCGCACAATCAAATCTTGCAGTCGAAAAACCAAGTGGTGGAACTGCATGTGGCCATGGATTGCCCAAGATGTGAGCGCAAAATCAAAAGAGCGTTATACAACATGGAAGGTACTTAGAGAGCCAAAGTTTTTACAAAACGGAGTAAAATTGTTCAGAACGGAGAATCGTACAAGAACTTGAAGGTGCTTGTAGCTTTGGAATGTTCAAAGGCTAGCAGCAACAGAAAGCATTCTTCTTCTATTCAACTTGAGTGATGGAAAAGGCAAGTGCATAACTCTGAATTTTTAATCGAAAGAGAGAGAGAGAGAGAGAGAGAGAGAGAGAGAGAGAGAGAGAGAGAGTTTTTACAAAACGGAGCAAAATTGTTCAAATACAATATTTATGGCTTTAAGAGATCTCTCTCTCATCCTCTCATAGCTCTAACTTCCTATATCTATATAGAGCTCTCCGTTTAAATAGATGTCCTCTGTTTCATTTTGTAGATCCTCTACATGCACCCCATAGAGAGTAGCAGTTTGATGTTCGTCTGGCACCACCTCCACGGCTTTCGACTGAGCATCTTCTCCGATCTCCTCCATTGATGCCGCTGTGATTGGCACATGGTAGCCTTCATACGTCCGTGCACTACGAGGGGCTACCTCTATGACGTACCACCAATCTTGTCCGTAGCACAGCATGCTTGCAATGATTACAAGGACATAAGATCCTCGTTGAGAGATAGGTGTTTCGGTTGGACAGCCCCACATTCTCGTCACTACTCATAATGAGGGTAAAAATCTTATAACCTAGACAACAAATTTAATCTTCTATTAGCATTCTTCGTCTCTCTCTCTCTCTCTCTCTCTCTCTCTCTCTCTCTGTCTCTCTCTCTCTCTCTCTCTCTTTGTTCACATTGTAAACTACCTCACATTCTCTAGTCATGTCCAATCTCCGCACACCTCGGTCTAGAGGTGCACGGAGATCAGAACCACCAGGTTATAATCTCGTCTTTATTGGTCAATGCCTATATTTGTGGGTACAAGAAATCTATACTCCCACGTCTACATGATACTGCATGTAGTGGACAAAACCCCTTTGCCTCTTCTCTAGCTGTAGCATTTCACAGCATCTTAACATCTTTTCATAGTAGATCTTTGTTTGTAGCATGCAGGTACGCCATTCTTGCAATGTAGCTCATGTCTGCTCAAGGCACTTAATTCTTACTCTAGATTTGACGGGATGTGGTGTGTGTGTGAGTGTGTGTGTGTGTGTGTGTGTGACCCTTGGAATCGTCATCTTGCATCATTGTGTAGGCTCAATTTGCTCTTCCATTAGCTCATCATGACGGCTTATTGTATGGTAGCAGCAGTCAAACATGCAGGTGGAATTGCTGGTCCGCATGGACTATCGAGGCTGTGAGCGCAGGAAATTTTCTCGCCATTTTTTACAAGCGTCGGCGGCTCTCTGAGTTGCGCCTATACGAAAATCTAAATCTAACCTTATCTTAAACGATAAAAAGAAGAAAATGGTATAACTTTTCTATCACCCAAGTGTGGTAGATTGGTTATGCCAATTCCCTCTTCAATAACAGGTAAATAACATAAATAAACATAAATCTAATCTAATATAACGTAAATCTAAATCTAACGTAAATAAACCTAAATCTAATCAAACGTAAATCTAATTAAAAATAAACATAAATCTAATCTAATTTAACTTAAATAAACCTAAATCTAATTTAACGTAAGTTTACATCTAACCTAATCTTTAACGTCTTTTGAGATAGTTTCCTACGACGTTAAAACTCTGTTCTTCTTGTGTGTGTGTGTGTGTGTGTGTGTGTGCGCGCCAATAAAAAGAGAAAAATGGTATAACATTTCTATCACCCAAGTGTGGTAGATTGGTTATGCCATTTTCCTCTTGAATAACAGGTCTTGAGTTCAACTCCTCGTCGTTTAGATCTTTAGGTCTCTTTAATTAGTTTCCTACGTCATTAAATTAAACTCTCTTCTTCTCGGGTGTGTGTGTGGGTGTGTGTGCACGCCAATAAAAAAAGGAGAAAAATGGTATAACTTTTCTATCACCGAAGTGTGATAGATTGGTTATGCCATTTCCCTCGTGAATAACAGGTCTTGAGTTCAACTCCTGTCGACTAGATCTTTAAGGTCTCTTGGGATAGTTTCCTACGATGTTAAGACTCTTCTTCTTCTTCTTCTCTCTCTCTCTCTCTCTCTCTCTCTCTCTCTCTCTCTCTCTCTCTCTCTCTCTCTCAATGTGTGTGCGCATTCTTTGTTTATGCATGTGTGTGTGCGTTTTTGGTTTATGCATGCTCTCTTTCTCTTTTCCTCTTTCAATGTGTGTGTGCATTCTTTGTTTATGTATGTGTGTGTGCGTTTTTTGTTTATGCTTGTGCTCTCTCTCTCTCTCTCTCTCTCTCTCTCTCTCAAAAACACAATGTGTGTGTGTGTGTGAGAGAGAGAGACAGGGAGAGAGAAAGAGGGGAAGGGAACATGAGAGTGAGGAGAGGGAAGGAGCATACCTGGCTCTCCTTCCTCTCCTCGTGTGTGTGTGTGTGTGTGTGGAGAAGAAAGAGAGAGAGAGGTAGAGCGTGCGTTACCTTGCTTGCTTGAGCGCACGCCGAAAACTCAGATCTGAGATCTGAGTTTTCGGACGCTCTCGGTTATTTTTTTTAGCCCTGGCGGCCTTGCTATAGGCGTCGCTATGTTACAAGTAACATAGCGACGTCTATAGCGACGCCGTGGTTTTTCATGTTTGAGCGTCGCACTACGAACGTCGCTACTATTAAGTACCTCTTGTAGTGGAAAATCCTTAAATTTGTGGGATCACTCGCATAAGCATAAAAATCATAGATAAGCATGATTTTTCATCCATATACCATTTTGGGTCACTTTCCGTGCAATTCTGCAACGACGCCTGTTAGCTGCTATTTTTGGACTATGTACATTGTCAAACCAAATTAAGCATCTTATCAAGTGAAAAAGCACGCAAATGAGCCACATCCAGGGCCACGACTCCCCGGATAGGTATGTAGACGATAGCGACCGCAGTAGCCGCTTTAGCATATATTACGATATGTACATTATTGTTTTTCTTTCCATGCATCAAGAAGTGTCAAAAGTAAGGTGAATGTTTTTATTTCACACTATCTGTGTTTTCCTTGTCGTCCAATATTTGTGATAGAGCGGTCATATGCTTGCTTAACTTAATTTATCCAAATAGCCATCGTTTCATGTTTTAATATCATTTTTGGTCAATTTTTTTAAAAAGTAAAATCATACGTTTTTTCTCAAGAAAAACAAAGAAAAATACCCAAATTTAAATCATTAAGTGCCAAACCTACGATCGATAATAACGACGATAATGTACGCGATGTTTGTGGTAATATTTAAACTATAAAAATACTCCTCCCGTTCCCCTCTCTCTTGTTTGGCCATCCCATTTTGGACTCTCTCTCTCTCTCTCTCTCTCTCTCTCTCCAAATTGCAGGGTAAAAAGCCACAATAAACATTCTCACATTTTTAAAGTGTTTTTCTCCTAATGACTTCAAAAAATATATATTTGCTACCTATATAATGCAAAGACACACTCTAAAAGAAGAAAACTTTAAAGGAAAAATAAACAAGGAAAAACATATATGTGTCAATATATACTCCACCATCTCTTTATATATGGGCACAAAAAGTCTTTTGACTTTTCATTTTCATAGGTCTTTTTATTTCCTAAATTCCACCTTCACTTATGCCCTTATAAGATGTTTTGAAAGGATTTTCTTTTTTTCAAGATTGGGGATACTTTATTGATAGTTTTTGAAAACCAAATTTGCCGACTGTTTAACTCATGTTTTGTTTTTTGTTTTATAGCTCCTCAAAAGTGAGTTCAAGTGAAGACATTAATGGTAACTTTGGGTCTTTGTCTTCATGAACAGATTGCATGCATGGTGTAAAAATAAATGAGGGTCTGATTTTACCAATATGTTTCACCAAATTATTCGTGTGAATTTTGGTTTATCTTTTACTAATCCAACAACTTACCAATCATGTACCCTTATTTAGATATCAATTCGTATGACTTCTATTTATAATTTACACCAAAAAACACATTAAAAAGTACATTCTATAGCAAGGCCAAAAGTAAGCAGCAAATCTTTTTCTTTTTTGCGCAAAAACTCACAATGCAGCTCGGTAGATTATATAAACATAAACACTTTTACGGGTTGGCCAATTGTTCTGCATGTAAATTTCAAGTGGTCAAGAATTAGGGTAAAAATGCCAATATGCGGACAGGCCCCTCAACAAGGTCATCCATACATTGCGGGGGCCTGAACAAGGACAAGATGGCGTGTCTGTTGGGGCGGTTGAATTAGTGGAGTACTACGAGTCAAGTGGTGCTCTCTCTCTCTCTCTCTCTCTCTCTCTCTCTCTCTCTCTCTCTCTCTCTCTCTCTCTCAATCAGTGCAGACTGACCTTTGAATCCCAGCGGCGAGAATGTATGTGTGTATTACAAGGGGCCTTACAAGCAAAGTTACACCTTGCCTCATTAATGGCTACTAACATTTTCCGCTCATCACTCTCTCTGCTTACTAGGATTTCTCTGCTTCTTTGCATATTCTGCTCTTTGAGCTGTGCAAGCAGAATTAAGGCCTTCGATGTTTCTGCCAAATGCCCCAGCTTGCTCACCAATGCCAGCTTGATGAGCGGCGAGACCCGCAACAACTCCAGTACGTTGCTGGTGGTGGTGCCCTGGAGGCTCTCTTTCAAGCAATTTGTGAAATTTCGGCGTGACTCTTGCTTGCTGGATGGCTTCTCCATGCAAGTCTTCCTCCAAGCCCTGCGCCACATGGAACGTCCTCCTCTGTACAAGTTTGTGCTTCATGGATCGGGCGATGCGGAACCCAATTACGACGACATGATCGACATACTTGTCAATAAGGTGAGACATTCTAATGCCATCGGCTGCAGTAAGTCAATCAGGAAATATCATCGCTAGTTGCAGGAAATATCATCGCTACTTGCAAAATAGAAAATATCATCGCTACTTGCAAAAAACAAGGGGAGGTATGAAAGCTTAGTTTTTCCACGCAATTGTGAGTAGGTGAGTGAAACCTTCTTTACCCTTATTTGCTTGTAACATAATATCAATGTCACCCACTTTCAACTTCTCTTCTATAGGTCATCCATATTCCATTAATCGTTTTTGTAACACCTTGAGGAAGAACCATTTTTGCCACTAATGAAGTTGAGACCTTCTTCGACTCTCTCCTACCTATTACATCAGATGAGGGGGATGTTACCATATACATGTGGTAGTGATATGTGTGAACACACTAGGACCGTCGGGGCATTTTTTCCCTCTTTAGGAGGTTTTTTCCCCGTGCATTGTATGTACGCCCATCACTCTAGGGTTATCTATCTTTTCATTGCACACTAAGTAATACACTCTCAATTGTGTGCCTTGAGCATCTTCTCCAAGCTATGTGTGTTTCTTGCAACCCTAATTCCAACAATTGGTAATCATAGCAGGTTGCATTCTCCCAGGCTAGTAGCTCCAACACACGCCTGCACGCCTTTTCCGATTTCAGTGAGCTTTGGACAAAAATTTTGGACGAGCTCATAGAGCCCACTCTGCTCATATTTTTGATTCGGGCTCATTTTGACCTCCGTTTTCACTACAGGCACCTGCACAGGCAATTTCGTCATTTAGTACAAAATTTCAGTCAATGTTGTTTTCTGCATTACAGGTTCCATACAGTCTACTACGGGTTGTGCTATACAGCACGTGCTAGTCTCACTCAATTTCTCCTCATTTTGAGCAGTTTTCACATCAGGTGCAGACATTTTCCATGGCTGACAACAACATAGATGTGTTCAAGATGTTTAATGTTGAGGACAGGTTGGATGGAGACAATTACCCTATGTGGGCTTACATGATGCAACATGTTCTTGTGTCAAAGGGCGTTTGGATTATTGTACAGGGCATTGATGTACGTCTCCATTCTGAGGATGTAGGCGATATTGAGGATGTTACACGTCTTGCTGCTGCCAGGATTTCTGTTGTTAGAGTTGTTTTGCCTACAGCAGAACAATCTCGTTGGTTTGTAAAGGATGCACAGGGCTCATGCATGATTGTGTTGTCTGTAAAGCGCACCATTACTCCTCACATTCGTTCAACAAAATCTACAAAACAAGCTTAGGATATTCTGGTTGGTCTTTATGCAAAAAGCCGCGATGAGGCAAAAATTGCTTTGCTACGTAAAGAGATGGAATCGAATATTATGCATGAGGAAGATGATATGGACACTTTCCTTTTTGGTGTCAAGGATATCAATGAGAAACTTATTTCTGCAAGTGAAGTCATTTCAAACAATTCCCTTGTGCAGACTGTCCTTGATGCCTTGTTAGATTCTTACCAGACTTTTGCTAGTACTTGGACCCAAGGAAATCTTGAAGTTGTCAAGTTTGATGCTTTGTGCATATTGCTATTGCAAGAGTCACTTTCTAGAAAGAACAAGACTAGACAATGTACAGTTGAACATGCTTTTATTGCTTCTCAAAGAAAGGGTGGTAACAACAATGCAGCCACTTTTTATAGTTCTGCTGCTGCGAGTGGCAAAACTTATGTTCCCAATGCTTCTGCTGGCAGCACTTCATTTGGAAATTCTGGTGATAAGGGAAAAAAGAAGATGTGTTTCCATTATTGTAAAGATAATGATCACTTGATCAAGCAGTGTCCTAAGTTGAAGGCCAAAGAGGCTAAAAAGAAAGAGGGTGGTTCCACTGCAAATGTTGGTTCCACTACAATTGTAGCCATTGTTGAGTCTTCTGTGAAAGGAGACTGTGATGCTGATGTTGATGTAGAATGGGCTTTTAGTGCAGAGTGCACTTACAATCATGTTGTTCATGATGCATGCATGTGAGTTGCTGGTGCTACAAAGCACATTACCTCACATCGTGAATTGTTTATCTCTCTAGAGTCCATAATTTCTCATGGGAATTCAGTCACTTGTGCCAACAATGCCTCTTATCCGGTTCAGGGAGTTGGAAATTTTGTGCTTACTCCTACAAATGGCAGTTCTTTCACACTTGTTGATGCACTTTATGTACCAGGGATCAAGAAGAATCTTTTGTCTGTATCTGCACTTGTTGGACTTGGACTTGTAGTCAAGTTTGTGGATGATAGATGTACAGTTCATGATCTCAATTTTGGTGATGAAATTGTTACATCTGGTCTTTTGTGTCGTGCGTTGTATAAGATCACTTTGTATGACAAGTGTGGACAAAATTTTGCAAATGCAATTGCAGATTCAAGGGCTGTTTTAGATGCAAAACTGTGGCATACACGTTTTGGGCATCTGAATTTTGCTAGTTTGCTACGTTTGCAGAAATCTAATATGGTTGCTTCTTTGCCGCCTCTTGAAGCAGCTGTCAAACATGATTGTGAAGGCTGTATTTTGGGTAAAATGCAACGTTCTAATTTTCCAAAGTATGGTTCAGTTAGGGCCACATGCAGATTGCAGCTTGTGCATAGTGATGTTTGTGGACCCATGCAAACTCCGTCCTTGTGCAATTGACTATAATTCGTGATTTTCATTGATGATTACTCTAGGCATGCATGGGTATTTCCGCTTAAAGCGAAGTTTGAAGTTTTTATGTGCTTCAGACAATTCTGGCTATGGCTGAAAATGTCTCAAAATGTACTATGGGTACCCTCCGTCCCAATCGAGGGGGGGGTATAGGTCTCATGAATTTAATGCATTTCTGGCTAGTCATGGGATAAAACATCAATGTACGGTGCCTTATATGCCTCAGCAAAATGGTGTAGCTGAGAGAAAAAAAAGGTCACTTACGGAAATGGCACGATGTATGGTCAACAGTTAAGCTTTGCCGCATTCTTTTTGGCTTGAGGCCATCATGTGTGCCACTTATGTACTTAACAAGTGTCTTACAAAAGCTTTGCAATCTATTACTCTATATGAAGAATGGCATGATAGAAAGCCTTCTATTGAGCACATGCGTATTTTTGGTTGTTTGGCATATACTTTGGTGCCACAAACACAACGCAGAAAATTGGATGATAATACTATCAAATGTATTTTTGTTGGTTATAGTGCTGAAAGCAAAGGTTACAAGTTGTATCATCCGCAAACAAAGCGTATTCTAGTTGCACGGGATGATGTAGTGTTTGTGGAAGATTCTGGTCAGCCCTTGTTGTCATGTACTAGAGACAGTAATGTAAGCTCGCAAGACATTTATGACACTTTGTTGCCTCTTTTTAGTGGTGGAAATACAAATGTAAGTTCCAATGAGGCAAATGTACAGCCTATGGGGGTTTTTGAAAATGTTACAGATCAGCCTATTACTGATTCAGATGTACATGATGTACTTGATAAGAAAAGGGCTGAAAATGAGCAGGCTAGAGGTATGCGAAAATGGTTGGTGCATACATTGTGCGTCAATAAATTGGATGCACATTTGTCTTGTCATACTCGTTCAGGCTCACGCTATGCATCGTATGCATTAGATTGTTATGCTTTGGCTGTGTCTAGCTTACATGATGTTGAGGAGTCTCTCTCTTTTGATACAGCACAAAATTTAGGAAATTGGATGGCTACCATGCAATCAGAATATGATGCACTTATAGAAAATGACACATGGACTTTATGTGATTTGCCTCCTGGCAAAAAGGACATTGGTACAAAGTGGGTTTACAAGTTGAAACGCAATACGGATGGTGAGGTTGACCACCATAAGGCTCGACTTGTTGCAAAAGACATGCGCAACAAAAAGGCATAGATTATGAAGAAACTTTTTCTCCCACTTTTTATAAGACTATTGTTCGTTTTCTATGTGCATTGGCAGCTCATTTTGGTTCGGATGTACATCAATCAGACATTGTTACTCCTTTCTTGAATGGTGACATATTTGAGGAAGTTTATGTAACGCAGCCTCGCGGTTTTGTCATGAAAGGACAAGAGGACAAAGTGTGTAGATGTAAGAAGGCGTTGTATGGGTTAAAGCAATTACTCGTGCTTGGTATGAGAAAGCTGACACTCATTTGGTCAAATGAGGCTTTCGTAATAGTGTAACAGAAAGCACATTGTATGTAAAGCGTGATGGTGATGTACTTCTCATTGTGGTTCTTTATGTAGATGATTTACTGATCATTGGACCAAATGAGAGACATATTGATGAATTTAAGGCTGATTTGAATGCTACATGCAAGATGAAAGATTTGGGGTTGTTGCATCATTACCCCGAGAAGATCACCTAATAAAAATGTAACCTATCACGTGAGTTCAACAGAAGGGTATTTAAAGCTCATGAAACTTACAGAAATATATATACAAAAGGAAATGATTTTTTCAAATTTGAAAATAACTTACAGACAGATTTTAAGAGAAAAGGGTACATTATATTCCTAACAAAACTCACAAATAAGGGGTTTTACAAACATGTCTTGAACGGACGTGATATGGTAGTTTTACACATAGTGAGCCCCCCGAGATCATTACGTGGGTATACAATTTAAGCAGTATGATGGTGGTATTGCCTTGTGTCAGAAAAGTTACACAGATACATTACTATGTAAGTTTGGACTTGAGGATTGCAAACCTATTGCCACTCCCATGGAAATAGGTTTGAAATTGAGTCTTCATAATGTTGGTGATCCTGCTGATGTCACTCTTTACCAAACTGTTGTTGGATACCTCATTTATGTATGCAACACGAGGCCGGATATTCAATCTGCAGTCTCACAAATTAGCAGATTTATGCATAGCCCAGGATCTAAGCATTGGCAGACTGTCAAGAGGATTTTTCTCTACCTTAGTGGCACTCTACATCTTGGCTTGTTTTATCCCAAGGGGAGATCATTGCCGCTCGACTTACATGCTTTTTTGGACTCATATTCGGCTGGTTGTTTCGACATGCAAGTGTCTACAAGTGGTTTTTGTTGCATGCTTGGCAGTTCATGTATAACATGGTTAAGCAAGAAGCAACCTACTATGGCCATTTAGAGTTGTGAGGCTCAGTACAGGACAATCTTCACAGCTACGGTTGAGTGTGTATGGCTCAGATGTCTTATGGCTAATTTGAGTGTTCGACAGGACACTGACAAAACTATCTACACTGACAGTCAGAGCGCATTGTCATTTGCAAGGAACCTAGTTTTTCATGCTCGCACAAAGCACGTTGAGGTGCATTACCACTATGTCAGGGAGAGGCTCTCAGCAGGAGAGATCAGCTTGGCTTATGTGCCAACATAGGAAAACCTTGCAGATCTTTTCACAAAGGCATTGTCTCATGAGAAGTTCGAAGCTTTCCACAAAGCTTTGGGCTTATTCCCTTTTGTGGGGTGATCATGTCCTCAGGGCATGGCGCTTCCCTTTACTCTTGTGCTAGCTCTCATTCATCGAATCACTCCAGCGGGGATTTGTTACCATATACATGTGGTAGTGATGTGTGTGGACACACTAGGACCGTCGGGGCATTTTTTCCCTCGTGCATTGTATATAGCTCCATCACTCTAGGGCTATCTATCTTTCCATTGCACACTAAGTAATACACTCTCAGTTGTGTGCCTTGAGCTTCCTTCGTCTTCTCCAGGCTGTGTGTGTTTTCTTGCAACCTTAGTTCCAGCAGGGGAGATAGGAAGATGAGGTCTTGATGATTCATGTCTCAACACCACCATCTCAACGAGGATGATTGCCATGATGATAATGATGAGATAAAAGATGACGAGCTGGAAGATGGTAAAGCCACAACATCCATAAACGACAATTCAATTTCTCTCTTTATTGATTTAGGAGCCATGGATTTAGATTTAGATCAATCTACTTGTAGAGATCTTTTAGAAGATGATTTATAAACATTTTGTATATTTTATTCTACGAAAGGTTTTGTTGCCCATTCACTTCTCTTTCTCTCTCTCTCTCTCTCTCTCTCTCTCTCTCTCTCTCTCTAATTTTGTCAAGCATGATAATTCATGTTAATCAAGTGGGTGTTATTTTAATGATAACATGTCTATCATTTTTTGATACAATTTTTCATGAAAAATAACAAATGCATACTTTGTAATTAATTTTTTACAAAAATAAAATAAACTACTCAAATTTGTTAGAGGCAATAACGGTGGTTATACCTCTCTCCCTTCCTAATATCCAACCTTCACACCTTTTCTTTCGTTGTTGTTCTAAAGAGTTATGGGTGCAAGTAACGTTTTTCATCGTGCACAGCGCGAGAGTGCTTTCGCTATTGAAAACTGCTTTGAAGAAGAGCTCATTTATTGTGTTCCTTGCTCAACATCTCTTCAGAGCAAGAGAGCTCGTCGTCACCACTATGTAAATCCTTTCAGAATATGCGACAAATGCATGGATGTAGTCACTCGCGTGGAATGCAAGCATAATATTCGTGGGAAGAGTGTAAAGTTCCTCTATTTTATACACGATATGTGTTTTCCTTGTAGTCCAATACTTCTAATAGAGCGGTCATATGCTTGAGCAACCTGATTTATCCAACAAGCCATCGTTTCATGTTTTAATATAATTTTTGGTCAATTTTTTTGAAACGTAAAATCATACATTCAAATTTTTTTCTCAAGAAAAACAAACCAAATTACCCAAATTTGAATGATTAAGTTCCAAACCTACGATCGATAATAACGATGATAATATACGCGATGTTTGTGGTAATATTTAAAGTATAAAAATACTCCTCCCATCCCCGTCTCTCTTCTTTGGCCATACCATTTTGGACTCTCTCTCTTTCTCTCTCTCTCTCTCTCTCTCTCTCTCTCTCTCTCTCTCTACAAATTGCGGGGTAAAAAGCCACAATAAACATTTTCAATTTTTTATTGTGTTTTTCTCCTAAGAACTTCAAAAAATATATATTTGCTATCTATATAATGCAAGGACACACTCTAAAGAGAAGAAAACGTTAAAGGAAAAATAAGCTATGTGTCAATATATACTCCACCACCCCTGTATATGGGTACAAAAAGTCTTTTGACTTTCCATTTTGATAGGTCTTTTGATTTCCTAGATTCACCTTTCATTTATGCACTTAAGATGTTTTGAAAGGATTTTTATTTTTTCAAGATTGGGGAAACTTGACTCCTATTGGGTCTACGTCCCTCTTTTAAAGGGAATCTCGCCAGATCCGTTCCTTTCTTCCTTCCCAAAACAGATAAAATAGCCTCTCTCTCTCTCTTCTCTCTTCCCTCGGCCGTTGCCATCGCTGCACTGTGAGCCCTTCCTGGACAGCAGCTCCTCAGCACCATCTGCATCGTTGTTCAGCCTGCTCAGCACCATCTCCATCGCTGCCCTGTGAGCCCTTCCTGGACAGCAGCTCCTGAGCACGACCTTCATCGCTGGCCTGGCTGCACAGCAGGTGCTCAGCACCATCTCCAGTCAGGTGCCCCGCGTAGCCGACCTCGCACAGCGCCCAGCCTGAAAACTCCAAGGTCATCTCCACTGCGAGCGGTGCTCCCGTCTGCTCTTCGCCATTCGCGTCGTTCAGTTTATCCAACCCCATCACAAAACCATCACAATGCGCATGAGAGCGATTACAAAATTGGTCTCTCTCCCTCTATCTCTATTCTGTCGACGCATGGCAATTGCATTCCAGGCGAAAAAAATCTCTGTCGCTGTTGCTGTCTCACGGCCAGCAGCACAGATGTCTCTCAAAAACTCTCTCTCTCTCTCTCTCTCTCTCTCTCTCTCTCACTCTCTCATAACACGTCTCGAGTTCAACTCTCCTCGTCGTTTAGATCTTTAAGGTTTCTTGGATAGTTTCTTACGACGTTAAAACTTCTTCTTCCACCGGGTAGGTCCCCTTTTTTTCCCTCACAGCCACAAAGAGCATTGTCTAACCTTGCTAGATGCTTACAACTAGTGTTCGGGAAAAATGTGTCTCAGATTAATATTGTGTCATTTTGAATTTAAAAAATGCCTGTTGAGGGCGAGGAGAAAAGGAAAAATTCCACCCCAGATTAGAAAAAAATAGTATAGAAACCTAAAAAGTGACCTAATTTTCCTCTTGGCAAATTCATGAAACAAAATTTTGTGTGTTTCGGAAAATGATTTTTCGTGAACATTGCTTACACTGGCTTTTGTACAAGGCGACATCTGTAATGAATGCACGTTGCAAAAATTACAAGCACTTGCAGCACTTCGAGCTACTCTAGCCACTTGGTGGGACGAAGCTCTAAAACACTTAGCTTTACTATTTATCCCTTAAAACAAAGGTATCTCCTTGGATTCCAACAAAATTAATGAATGCAAAATTGGGCAGGCCTACTTGATAGTTTTTGAAAAGAAATTGTGCGGAATGTTTAACTTATGTTTTGTTTTTTGTTTTATAGCTCCTCAAAAGTGAGTTCAAGTGAAGACATTAATGGTAACTTTGGGTCTTTGTCTTCATAGACAGATTGCATGCATGGTGTAAAAATAAATGAGGGTCTGATTTGACCAATATGTTTCACCAAATTATTCGTGTGAATTTTGGTTTATCTTTTACTAATCCAACAATTTACCAATCATGCACCCTTATTTAGATATCAATTAGTACGACTTCTATTTATAATTTAAAAAAAAAACACATTAAAAAGTATATTCTATAGCAAGGCCAAAAGTAAGGAGCAAATCTTTTTCTTTTTTGCGCAAATGCAGCTCGGTAGATTATATAAACATAAACACTTTTACGGGTTGGCCAATTGTTCTGCATGCAAATTTCAAGTGGTCAAGAATTAGGGTAAAAATGCCAATATGCGGACAGGCCCCTCAACAAGGACAATATGGCGTGTCTGTTGGGGTGGTTGAATTAGTGGAGTACTACGAGTCAAGTGGTTCGTTCTCTCTCTCTCTCTCTCTCTCTCTCTCTCTCTCTCTCAATCTCAATCTCAATCTCAATCAGTGCAGACTTACCTTTGAATCCGACCAGCGAGAATGTATGTGTGCATTACAAGGGGCCTTACGAGCAAAGTTACACTTTGCCTCATTAATGGCTGCTAACAGTTTCTGCTCATCACTCTCTATGCTTGGGACTTTTCTGCTTCTTTGCGTATTCTGCTCTTTGAGCTGTGCAAGCAGAATTAAGGCCTTCGATGTTTCTGCCAAATGCCCCAGCTTGTTCACCAATGCCAGCTTAACGAGCGGCGAGACCCGCAGCAACTCCAGTACACTGCTGGTGGTGCCCTGGAGGCTCTCTTTCAAGCAATTTGTGAAATTTCGGCCTGACTCTTGCTTGCTGGATGGCTTCTCCGTGCAAGTCCTCCTCCAAGCCCTGCGCTACATGGAACGTCCTCCTCAGTACAAGTTTGTGCTTCATGGATCGGGCGATGCGGAACCCAATTACGACGACATGATCGACATGCTTGTCAATAAGGTGAGGCATTCTAATACCATCAACTGCAGTAAGTCAATCAGGAAATATCATCGCTAGTTGCAGGAAATATCATCGCTACTTGCAAAAAAGGCATATATTGTCTGTGGGGGTGAGGGGCGTCGTAGGCGCTGCAAATGTTGTAGCCACCGGATGGGATGGATCATGGGGCTCTAAAACCCCTTGGTCTTATGGGTGTTACAGCCTTCTATTTTTACGGCTACCCAGCAACAGTGGCACACAACGGCAACTCAAACACAACTTTAGTGTTACTTCAAACAAGCGTACTACATACATGTTTTTATTTCCCCTTGAGAATTACCTACAACTTTGAAATCACAACACACACACCCAACCCCCTTCACAGCTCTTAAAGCAGCCTTCCGTTTTTGCTTGTGACATCAAGTTTGCCATAGGAAATTTGAACACACTTTGAACAGAAGTTTTCCTTTTTATGCAGTGTGTATATGTATATACTGCAATCATAATTTCTGAAAAAACAATTATGTAGCCCAACTTTTTTCCATATGTTCAAACAAATGTTTGCATAGATACCATACATATTACATACTCACAGATTGGTCACGTGATGCATAGTTATTGGTTACTTTTTGAGATAATTGTGTCTCAGACATGGCCAAGCAGTGTCCTACGTTCAAAGCCAAAGAGGCTAAGAAGAAAGAGAGTGGTTCCACTGTAAATGCTGGTTCCACTACAAATGCAGCCATTGTTGAGTCTTCTGTGAAAGGACACTGTGATGCTGATGTTGATGCAGAATGGGCTTTTAGTGCAGAGTGCAGTTACAATCCTATTGTCCATGATGCCTGCATGTCAGTTGCTGCAGATTCACATGTGTGGTACTTCAACAGTGGTGCTACAAAGCACATTACCTCACATCCTGAATTTTTCACCTGTCTCGAGTCTGTCCTTCATGGGAATTCATTCACTTTTGCCAACAATGCCTCTTATCCGGTTCAGGGAGTTGGAAAGATTGTGCTTACTGCTGCAAATGGTAATTCTTTCACACTTGTTGATGCACTTTATGTACCTGGGATCAAGAAGAATCTTTTGTCTATATCTGCACTTGCTAGACTTGGACTTGTAGTCAAATTTGTGGATGACAGATGTACAGTTCATGATCTTTGTTTTGGTGATGAAATTGTTACATCTGGCCTTTTGTGCCGTGGGTTGTATAAGCTCACTTTGTATGACAAGTGTGGACAAAATTTTGCAAATTTAGTTGCAGATTTAAGGGCTGTTTTAGATGCAAAACTATGGCATGCACGTTTTGGGCATCTGAATTTTGCCAGTTTACTGCATTTGCAAAAATCTGATATGGTTGCTCCTTTGCCACCTCTTGAAGCACATGTCAAACATGTTTGTGAAGGCTTTATTTTGGGTAAAATCTAGCGTTCTAAGTTTTCAAAGGATGGTTCGGTTAGGATCACATGCAAGTTGCCGCTTGTGCATAGTGATGTTTGTGGGGCCATGCAAACTCCTTCCTTGTGCAATTAATTACCTGTACTTCTTGACTTTCATTAATGATTACTCCAGGCATGCATGGGTATTTTTTCTTAAAGCGAAGTCCGAAGTTTTTTTGTGCTTCAAACAATTTCTAGCTATGCCTGAAAATGTCTCTAAATGTACTATGGGTACCCTCCGTTCCAATCAAGGGGGGGCAGTATATGTCTCACGAATTTAATGTATTTCTGGCTAGTCATGGGATAAAACACCAATATACAATGCTTTATACGCCTCAGCAAAATGGTGTAGATGAGAGGAAAAACAGATCACTTACGGAAATGGCACAATGTATGGTCAAAAGTCAAGCTTTGCCGCATTCTTTTTGGCTTGAGGCCATCATGTGTACGACTTATGTACTTAACAGGTGTCCTACAAAAGCTTTGCAGCCTATTACTCAACATGAAACATGGCATGATAGAAAGCCTTCTATTGAGCACATGCGTGTTTTTGGTTGTTTGTCATATGCTTTGGTGCCACAAACACAGCACAAAAAATTGGATGATAAGGCTGTCGAATGTATTTTTGGTGGTTATAGTGCTGAAAGAAAAGGTTACAGGTTGTATCATCCGCAAACAAAACATATTCTGGTTTCACGGGATGTAGTATTTGTGAAAGATTATGTTCAGCCCTTGTTGTCATGTACTAGAGACAGTAATGTAAGCTTGCAAGACATTTATGATACTTTGTTGCCTCTTTTTAGTGGTGGAAATACAAATGTAAGTTCCAATGAGGCAAATGTACAGCCTATGGGGGTTTCTGAAAATGTTACAGATTAGCCTATTACTGATGCAGATGTACATGATGTACTTGATAAGAAAAGGGCTAAAAATGATCAGGCTAGAGGTATGCAAAAATGGCCGGTGCATACATTGTGCGTCAATAAATTGGATGCACATTTGTCTTGTCATACTCGTTCAGGCTCACGCAATGCATCGTATGCATTAGATTGTTATGCTTTGGCTGTGTCTAGCTTACATGATGTTGAGGAGCCTCTCTCTTTTGATGAAGCACAAAATTTAGGAAATTGGATGGCTGCCATGCAATCAGAATATGATACACTTATAGAAAATGACACATGGACTTTATGTGTTTTGCCTCCTGGCAATTGGTACAATGTCGGTTTACAAGTTGAAACGCAAGCCGGATGGTGAGGTTGATCACCATAAGGCTCGACTTGTTGCAAAAGACTATGCGCAGCAAAAAGTCATAGATTATGAAGAAACTTTTGCTCCCACTTTTCGTATGACTATTGTCCGTTTTCTATGTGCATTGGCAGCTCATTTTGGTTGGGATGTACATCAATCAAACATAATGATTGTTACCGCTTTCTTGAATGGTGACATATTTGAGAAAGTTTATGTAATGCAGCCTCGCGAATTTGTCATGAAAGGACAAGAGGATAAAGTGTGCAGATGTAAGAAGGCTTTGTATGGGTTGAAGCAATCTCCTCGTGCTTGGTATGAGAAAGCTGACACTCACTTGGTCAAACGAGGCTTTCGTAACAGTCCAACAGAAAGCACATTGTATGTAAAGAGTGAGGGTGATGTACTTCTCATTGTGGTTCTTTATGTAGATGATTTGCTTGATCACTGGACCAAATGAGAGACATATTGATGAGTTTAAGGCTGATTTTAATGCTATATTCAAGATAAAAGATATGGCGTTGTTGCATCATTACTTGGGTATACAGTTTAAGCAGTGTGATGGTGGTATTGCCTTGTGTCAGAAAAGTTACATAGAGACATTGCTATGTAAGTTTGGACTTGAGGATTGCAAACCTATTGCCACTCACATGGAAATAGGTTTGAAATTGAGTCTTCATGACGCTGGTGATCCTGTTGATGTCACTCTTTACCAAAATGTTGTTTAATACCTCATTTAGGTATGCAACACGAGGTCGGATATTCAGTTTGCAGTCTCACAGATCAGCAGATTTATGCATAGCCCAGGGTCTAAGCATTGCAGTCTGTCAAGAGGATTTTTCGCTACCTTAGTGGCACTTTACATCGATCTTGGCTTGTTTTATCCCAAGGGGGGATCATTGCCGCCAGACTTACATGCTTTTTCGGACTTATATTGGGTTGGTTGTTTTGACACGCGAGTGTCCACAAGTGGTTTTTGTTTCATGCTTGGCAGTTCGTGTATATCATGGTTAAGAAAGAAGCAACCTACTGTGGCCACTTTGATTTGTGAGACTAAGTACAGGGCAGTCTTCACAGCTACAGTTGAGTTGGGTGTTTGACATGACACTGCCAACACTATCTACACTGACAGTCAGAGCGCATTGGCAGTTGCGAGGAACCTAGTTTTTCATGCTGGCCAAAGCACATTGAGGTGCATTACCACTATGTCAGGGAGAGGCTCTCAGCAAGAGAGATCATCTTGGCTTATGTGCCAACGCAGGACAACCTTGCAGATCTTTTCACAAAGGCATTGTCTCATGAGAAGTTCGAAGCTTTCCGCAAAGCTTTGGGCTTACTCCCCTTTGTGGGATGATCATGTCCTCAGGGCATGGCACTTCCCTTTACTCTTGTGCCAGCTCTCAGTCATCGCATCACTCCAGGGGGGATTTGTTACCATATACATGTGGTAGTGATGTGTGTGAACACACTAGGACCACCGGGGCATTTTGTTCCCTCTTTAGGAGGTTTTTTTCCCCGTGCATTGTATAAACGCCCATCACTCTAGGGCTAGCTATCTTTCCATCGCACACTAAGTAATAACTCTCAGTTGTGTGCCTTGAGCTTCCTTCGTCTTCTCCAAGCTGTGTGTGTTTTCTTGCAACCCTAATTCCAACAGGGGAGATAGGAAAATGAGATATCGATGATTCATGTATCAGCGCCACCAATCTTAGCGACGATGATTGCCATGATGATAATGATGAGATAAAAGATGACGAGCTGGAAGATGATGAAGCCACAACATCCATAAACGACAATTCAATTTCTCTCTTTATTGATTTTGGAGCCATGGATTTAGATTTAGATCAATCTACTTCTAGAGATCTTTTAGAAGATGATTTATAAACATTTTGTATATTTTATTCTATAAAAAGTTGTTGTCGTGTTGTCCATTCACTTCTCTTTCTCTCTCTCTCTCTCTCTCTCTCTCTCTCTCTCTCTCTAATTTTGTCAAACATGATAATTCATGTTAATCAAGTGGGTGTTATTTTAATGATAACATGTCTATCATTTTTTGATACAATTTTCCATAAAAATTAACGAATGCATGCTTTGTAATTAATTTTTTACAAAAATAAAATAAACTACTCAAATTTGTTAGAGGTAATAACAGCAGTTATAACCTCTCTCCCTTCCTAATATCCAACCTTCACACATTTTCTTTCGTTGTTGTTCTAAAGAGTTATGGGTGCAAGTAATGTTTTGTGTTGTGCGCAGTGCGAGAGTGCTTTCGCTATTGAAAACTGCTTTGAAGAAGAGCTCCTTTATTGTGTTCCTTGCTCAACATCTCTTCAGAGCAAGAGATCTCGTCGTCACCACTATGTAAAGCTTTTCAGAATATGCGACAAATGCATGGATGTAGTCGCTCGCGTGAAATGCAAGTATAATATTCGGGGGAAGAGTGCAAACTTCCTCTATTCTGTACACAATCTGTGTTTTCTTTGTGGTCCAATATTTGTGATAGAGCGGTCATATGCTTTGCGCAACCTAATTTATCCAAATAGCCGTCGTTTCATGTTTTAATATCATTTTTGGTAAAAAAAATTAAACGTATGATTAAGTGCCAAACCTACAATCGATAATAACGACGATAATATACGCGATGTCTGTGGTAATAATTAAACTATAAAAATACTCCGCTCGTCCCCCTCTCTCTTCTTTGGCCATCCCATTTTGGACTCTCTCTCTCTCTCTACAAATTGCGGGGTTAAAAGCCATAATAAACATTTTCAAATTTTTATAGTGTTTTTCTCCTAATGACTTCAAATAATATATATTTGCTACCTATATAATGCAAGGACACACTCTAAAACGTTACAGAAAAAATAAGCAAAGAAAAACATATGTGTCAATATATACAGCTCCATGATCTCTTACGGGCACAAAAAGTTTTTTGACTTTCCATTTTCATAAGTCTTTTCATTTCTTAAATTCACCCTTCACTTATGCACTTAAGATGTTTTGAAAGGATTTTCATTTTTTTCAAGATTGGGGAGACCCAATCGTGTGATAGGAAATAAACTACAGAGCAAGCCACAACTTTAATTTCTTATAAGTATTGGAAAGAAATTGTGTGGACTCTCCACTATACTTTTGTATGGCACTCACGTAGACCGTGCATTATCTACTTTATTGATAGTTTTTGAAAACAAAATTGTACGAAATGTTTAACTTATGTTTTGTTTTTTGTTTTAGGGTAAGCGGGCCAATTACGGGATAGGGCCCAGGTATGGGACCTGCCTGACCCCAATTTAACACTTATAAGCACCAGTTGTAGGACACGATGAAGTGGGAGGCTGGATGGTTAGCGTAGCTGGGATCAAGTATCGGCCGCCCGATTCACAGTTCGAGCCCTGTTGGTTGTTTAGTCTTTAAATACCCTTGCCCATGGTTGGCAACTGGCTCCCAGTTTTGTTACACGCGAAACCAGAACATGGTGCTGATCAACGAGTGTCAAGCTGCATTTTCATCAAGATTTTTGTTGTGCACAGGACTGTCGTAGCGCTATTGATTGCGCATGTCCATGCTCGAAACGATGCAACATACACAGATCGCACCCAACAGCTCGATAAAGGGTCTTAATATGGCCCGCTTACCCTATAGCTCCTCAAAAGTGAGTTGAAGTAAAGACATTAATGGTAACTTTGGGTCTTTGTCTTCATGGACAGATTGCATGCATGGTGTAAAAATAAATGAGAGTCTGATTTGACCAATATGTTTCACAAAATTATTCGTGTGAATTTTGGTTTATCTTTTACTAATCCAACAATTTACCAATCATGTTCCCTTTTTTAGATATCAATTAGTATGACTTCTATTTTATAGTTTACACCAAAAAACACATTAAAAAGTATATTCTATAACAAGGCCAACTGAGCAAGACTACTACGGATTTTAAAAGCAAGCAAAAAATCTTTTTTTTTTTTGCGCAAAACTCACAATGCAGCTCGGTAACAACAAATTACAAATTCTTGCAATGCTCGTTACGAGTCATGACATCTTCAAAGAGCAAAGAGCAAGGGGAAAATCCTATTACAGTGACTTTTACGGGTTGGCCAATTGTTCTGCATGCAAATTTCAAGTGGTCAAGAATTAGGGTAAAAATGCCAATATGCGGACAGGCCCCTCAAGAAGGACATACATTGCCGGGGCCTGAACAAGGACACTATGGCGTGTCTGCTACGAGTCAAGTGGTGCTCTCTCTCTCTCTCTCTCTCTCTCTCTCTCTCTCTCTCTCTCTCTGTCTGTTGAATTAGTGAAGAGTACGAGTCAAGTGGTTCTTTCTCTTAATCAGTGCAGACTGACCTTTGAATCCCACCGGCGAGAATGTATGTGTGTATTACAAGGTGCCCTTACGAGCAAAGTTACACTTTGGCTCATCAATGGCTGCTAACAGCAGTTTCTGCTCATCACTCTCTCTGCTTACTAGGATTTCTCTGCTTCTTTGCATATTCTGCTCTTTGAGCTGTGCAAGCAGAATTAAGGCCTTCGATGTTTCTGCCAAATGCCCCAGCTTGCTCACCAATGCCAGCTTGATGAGCGGCGAGACCCGCAACAACTCCAGTACGTTGCTGGTGGTGGTGCCCTGGAGGCTCTCTTTCAAGCAATTTGTGAAATTTCGGCCTGACTCTTGCTTGCTGGATGGCTTCTCCGTGCAAGTCTTCCTCCAAGCCCTGCGCCACATGGAACGTCCTCCTCAGTACAAGTTTGTGCTTCATGGATCGGGCGATGCGGAACCCAATTACGACTACATGATCGACATGCTTGTCAATAAGGTGAGGCATTCTAATACCATCGGCTGCAGTAAGTCAATCAGGAAATATCATCGCTACTTGCAAAAAAGGCTTATATTCTCTGTGGGGGTGAGGGGCGTCGTAGACGCTGCAAATGTTGTAGCCACCCGATGGGATGGATCATGGGGCTCTAAAACCCCTTGGTCTTAAGGGTGTTGCGGCCTTCTAATTTTAGGGCTATCCAGCAACAGTGGCACACAACGGCAACTCAAACACAACTTTAGTGTTACTTCAAACAAGCGTACTACATACATGTTTTTATTTCCCCTTGAGAATTACCTACAACTTTGAAATCACAACACACACACCCAACCCCCTTCACAGCTCTTACAGCAGTCTTCCGTTTTTGCTTGTGACATCAAGTTTGCCATTGGAAATTTGAACACACTTTGAACAGAAGTTTTCCTTTTTATGTAGTGTGTATATGTATATACTGCAATCATAATTTTTGAAAAAACAATTATGTAGCCCAACTTTTTTTCATATGTTCAAACAAATGTTTGCATAGATACCATACATATTACATACTCACAGATTGGTCACGTGATGCATAGTTATTGGTTACTTTTTGAGATAATTGTGCCTCTTACATGGCCACACTTGCATCGGTTATTTGTCTCATTTTGTAACTACGTCGATTTTGGCACAACTACATCAATAGCATATTTCTCATAATTGATGGATGTGTGACCATATCCTAACACTCTACACGTGCTTCCTTTTAAAGTTTTCCCTAGAGAAAATATTAAGGTTATTGAAAAACCTTGTATAGTTTGACATTTTTAAGCCATCTTTGCCTTTTCTCTTTTCTTGGACTTGAAACGTGAGACACACTTTTCTCAACCAATGATTCATGGCATATTGCATGTAGAAAGTGGATGCAGTGGTGGCAGACCTTACTATCACAGCGAATCGATCAAAAAAAGTGGCATTCACGATGCCATACCTGGCCTCCTCGATTGTCATGATCACTCCCTTCAGGTAATTGTTAACTTAACTCCTTATAGTTACACCAACCCCCTTACCACCATGTTCTTATAAGGAATCTACACATTACCACCTATCAACAAGCTTACCACCAAAATGGGTAGAGGCCTCTACATATAGAGTAAGGGGACTAATAGTATAATGGTTCCTATTACTAGCATAGGGATTTGTACAAGTGAGCACCAATAAATGAACAAGATAGAGCTTCAAATATCCAATTAGATCACCCCCCACTTCCTTGATTGATGGCAAGCGGACTCCTTACATGGGCCCTCTCTATAACAGTATAGCGAAAAAAAAATTACCTTTGGTAGAATGGAAAGTTCATCATATTCAATTGCTGACCAAGCTTGTAACTAGAGAGAGTCTTTGCTATGATGAAGGCAATTTGCCGTCCACGTTCGCTTACACAATTATTAATAGAGCATGTCATTTGGCGCTCAATGTTGGAATTTCCCTTTGTCCAAACCCCCGGGGCGGTCACTTATCAAAAGCTTCCTATATCACGTGCGTTCAAGAGGTTATTAATAATACCTCAATATACATACTATATTTACACTACGTGCCTATTTAAAAAACCCCCACCCCCCTTTGTAGGTATACATTTTGATACATTTTGATCTTTTAATAATCCTCTCCGGTTAACTCACGTGATAGCATACACATTCTAAAAAGTAATCGCCCCGGGTCCAAACCCAAGAACTTCACATGGCTAAAAGATGCCTAATATAGAAAGTCCAAAAAACTATAAAATTGTAACTGAAAGATGTGAAATGCTAGGAAAATAAAGAGGTATAATTAACAACACAATAATAATCTAAGGCACACTATTCTTGAATAACTCTTTCAAGCTGGTCCTAAACGAAGTGCTTTCCTATACTTTTCATGCTAAATGTGCTCATTTCAAAAAAGGAAACATTCAAGAGTCTCGTTAAGTTGTAATAAACCCACACAAAATGTTACTTCTTAGACCCTCAAAAAATACAAAATTTATGGGTTCCTGGTGAGACTAGCAATATGAGATACGAAGTAATCACCATTTATCACAAGTTATTCGATAAAGATTATTGGCTAAAGATGACTTACCCCCTAGGAGCAAAAGTGTACAATAAAAGGACTTGCATCATAATAATAATCTTGGTTGGGAGTGAAAGAGAGAAATATCGGAAATACAAATGTAGGAATATATGCAAAAATAGAGAAGATGAGGGAGAATCTCAAGAGCACACACCATGGGTTGTAGTACTACTAAATGTGCTAATACAAAGATAAGGCTTGTCCTAGAATGATGGGAATTTGTACAAGCAATGGCAGAAAGACCTCCTAACGAGGGGCAAAAGTGTCACAGTACTTCTAATTGTATTCTCACACATTGGTACCATGATATGGTAACAAATTCTCCTAGGACTAATGCGGTGAACATGCGCTAGCACTCATGTATATGAAAGTACCATACCTTATGTGATCTCTCCACAAAGGTGAGCAAGCCCAAAGTTTATCAAAAAGCTTCGAAACTTGAATGGCATGAAAAGATAAAAAAGGTTGTCCTGCATAAGCACATAAGTCATGTTGACCTCTCATGTAGAGAGCCTCTCTCTAACATAATGATAATGCATCTTGATGTGCCTTCTACCAGCATGGAACATTGGGTTCCTCTCAATTGTCTCAAAGTACTCACTGTTAATGAAGATCATGGTGATAGAATGATGTCCAATGTCCCAGTCAATCAAATGGCATCTGAGCAAAATGTGCTCAACAACAGCTTTGAAAACTACCTTATACTCAGCCGCACAATTAGAAGTGGCCATTGTAGGCTACTTCACTACAAGAGGTTGTGTGCACTTGTGACGTTTTTAGCGACAAAAATACATTGGGTTTTTATACTCCTCGGCGTCGCTAAGACCGTTGCTAACAGTGTCGCTATGGGAACGTCGATATGAGCGTCACTATAACCGTCGCTATACTCGTTGCTATATAGAGACGCAAATAGCGATGGTTACATGTTACCTATAGCGTCCCTCATAGTGACGTTGTAGAGCCTTTTATAGTGACGCCCGAGAGTAAACATTTTTGGGTGGCAAGGCATACACCCATCAACCATATTGAATGTTTCAATAATAGAGTAAACCTAAATGAATCCAAGATCGATAAGCCCAGATTGACCTTTGAAAGAAAGTGCAAGGTATAGACCCAAAGTAGTCACCCACAAGACAATATAACCATTAACTCCATCATCCATAGTATTGTTTGCAGAATAAAGATACAAAACTAACAAAAGTAAATTGATGAAAGTAAATCAATGACAATTGTACACATCATAGGCAAAATCACTTGATTGTTAAGCTTTGCAAATGTAATAGTTACAACACCATTTTCATTATTGAGAAACTATACATGGTTTTCCAATAGTTACAAAAAGACGTATACACGTCATCTCATTATACATGCTATGACAAAAGGAAACTAATGCTATCTAGCTACGGCTAGACTGACGTCGTCTAATCAGATGTCTCATCGCGTCCAAGCGATGTATCCACCGCACGCTGCAAAAAAAACAATAAGACAGCTTTCTATAAGTATAAACATATAATTTACAAAACAATACAACAAATAGAAAAGAGTAAACCCTAATACTAACCATGCCGCCGTGAGAACTGAGAATGTCCATTAGGGCGTTTAAGCCCTTTTTGCCTGCGTACTCGCACTCATACGGTGTGAGGTCACGTCCTATCATCGACCACTGTTCAAAACATACAAAGAATCCATTATGTTAGAATTTAAAAGTACAAATAGACGTAACTACCAAACCTAAAGAGTAATGCGAAAACACTTACAAAATCGGTCTCAAATGATGCCCACCCGGCGCTCCCCGAGTGGTGCGAGTTCCCTACCTCTACTCACGCTTTGGCTGCCTCCTTTTGTTGCTTCCACTTGTCACGATTCTCGTGTTGCTCGCTTCGCATTATTCCAATCTTCTTTGGCCAGCCAATCTTGTCTGTTCCACCCATGCTTTATTACTTTTTGCACTTCAGAACGCTTGTGCTTGCAGTATTTGCGCATTTGAACCTTCATCAGGTCTTCATTGAAGTGCTCATCCCCTGTTGACATGGGAAACTCGTCATGCAGCATGCTGATGACTCTGTCTTTTAATTCACTTGGCACTTCACTCTAGGTGTTTAATATGTAGTGTCTAAACACCTAAGAGCAAAGACCACTCATGTGCGAGATTACCTTCTTGCCTTCATCATCCAAGATGATGCCGTCGCTGATGTCAACGGAGTATGGCAAGCCCTCTCCCCTGTGACACGTGAACCTGGGTGTCTCGGTAAGGGTCTCTAGCGGCGTGTCGATGTGGGTATGGACATCAGCTGTCTCCACTGGAGTCTGGGTCCCGAAGCGAGGACTGTCGATTGGGGTGACTCCCAGAGGAGTAGGTAGTGGTGTGTAGCCAGGAACGGCCAATAGCCGTGCAAAACCTGGTGTAGATGGCGATGACGTGACTGGTGTGGGGGCGGGC
The DNA here is from genome assembly GCF_014529385.1 of Adiantum capillus-veneris. Taxonomy (NCBI): domain Eukaryota; kingdom Viridiplantae; phylum Streptophyta; class Polypodiopsida; order Polypodiales; family Pteridaceae; genus Adiantum; species Adiantum capillus-veneris. The sequence goes on along the minus strand of NC_140942.1, from coordinate 135,759,469 downwards.
AAAGAAGGGGAAGGTAAAGAGCCTCGTCGAACACGAGGTGGGGTCAAGGCATCAGCGGTGGCATCCCCACAACAACCGTCCCCACCACCACTAGAGCGTTGGTGCCTACATGAGTGTGAAGATCGTCTCATCGACATCGAAGCTTCGGAGCGCGCTAAATGCTCCAAAACAGAGGGAGACACTGAAGGAGTAGAACAATGTGATGGTGCTCTAGAGCGATGACGGTCCTCGTATCACTACCTCTGCTGGGGTGACAAAGAAGAAAGAAACTCATCATCATCCATACCTGCATTAAATACACGAACATTTAATCTTAATATTGAATGGAGAAGAAAACATGGACAAGTAGAGAGAGAGAGAGAGAGAGAGAGAGAGGGGACTCATAAAGGGAAAGGGATTCCTGTGTAGAGAGATTCCTGTGAAGTTCTTGTGAATTTGTCTCCCATGTGCAGTCTACGTATCTTGTAAAAGCACTACGCTCCGAGTGCAATGGAGACTGAGGCTACAATCACGAAGGAGGTGATTCATCTCTGCTCATAGATGTTGCTCGCCGGCACTACAACAAAAACAGGTGTTATCGACGCATATATCAACGCTGCCCGTCGCTATGCGCGTCGCTGTGAAACCAGTCGCTATTAGCGATGCGGATAGCGACGCATATAGCAATGACCATAGCAGAAAAGAAAAATCTTGGGCAGAGGGCAGGTAGCATGGCCTGTGCCTAGTTAAAAGATGGACACAGCCACAGCCAGACTTCCTACCCTCTGTCCAAGAAAGCGAGCAGCACCAAAATATCAACCATGCTCCCGCGCGCAGAAATTTTGGCAGAGTTCCCTTTGTTTTTACATAAACTTTTCAAAAAAAACCATATCATGTATACGCCTCCTACATGCTATCCATGTAGGATCTCACATGAGATTTAAGGCCAATGAAAGACAACCGTACCAACTGAAAAGCATAGCCATAACTTAAAAGCATAACCATAACGAACCATAACCATAACTTAAAAGCATAACCATAACGAACCATAACCATAACTTAAAAGCATAACCATAACGAACCATAACCATAACTTAACAGCATAACCATAACTTAAAACCATAACCGGCTATAACCACTTTGATCAAAACCATAATGCAGATAACCATAACCATAAACAAAATTAACAATAACCATAAGCATAACCAGAAAGAGAAACAATAACTGTCTATACAATGACAATGACAATAATCATAACCATAAAGGAAACAATAACTGTCTGAAAACTAACTGTTTGTACAAAAAAGAGACACAGAAGCGTGTCTGTGTTTCACAAAGCATATAGATGAAATCTGGTCCACTAATGACTAGGCGTCGCAACCTGCACATAGGACAACTCACAAAATTAGTATTGATATTACTTCACATATACTGACTTAATTAAATCAACTCACACATATTAACGTCTCACCTCAAGCGATCAGCGAGACTGTAAGGCCTCCCAGTCTACAGGCTCTCCTGAAGCTTCAAGATCATTCAGTACTTCATAGATACCTCTGCGATATCCATCTGACTCCTCCTCGTTCGATGGAGCTTGATGCATCGCAAGATTCTGTGTTTATACAAAAATCAAAGTAATAAGAATACATGATTCATCGCGTTTTAAACAACGCCATAGCTAAGATTGGATTAGAAACTCACAAACTCATAGCGAAAGGTGTCAAAGCCTCCGCTGCCAAGATGAGATGTCCCCCTAGTCATCTGTCGTACCTGCGCGGCCTCACGCTGCTGTCTGAACCACGTGGCCGCTCATCAAAGTCTTCACACAAACACTTACAAGCCTAGGCCTCGACGAGTGAGGCATCATCGATAAGATCTTGCACCGTATCATCGTCTATCTCTAATTGCAAGCATAACCCTGCCCCAACTCGTTCTGGCAGATTGTCTTCATCCATTGCATCTTCATCTACAAGTGTCAATTCTGGCTCGTCTGCGTCATCCCTCGTATATTTGTCAGCTTCCTCTGCCATACCTTCGTCCATCTTATCTAATGTCACAGTAGTATGGACGTCGTCTGACTGACTTTCCTCCAGGAGATCTTTCCCTTCAAATACTTGTTTATTTCTTGGAGCAACCTGAACCACAAACCACCATTGTCACTCTCGAGGGTCCGGTACAAAGACCACTTGCTCGCAATGTTCGGGGAGAGCAAATGTGTCGCTCACATCTGTCCAAGTCTTTGTAGAATCTATTTGCACAAGCTTGTTTCCATCTCTGCGTACCATTGCATTGCGACCAGAAGTAATCACCTTGAACCACTTCACATCCAACAAAAACATCTCAAACCACCTGAAGCTTACTTTCAGGATATCTGACACCAAACCACGGTAATCCAGGTTGCTAGTGCTCTCATTCGTGTCTCTAGCATTGGCCCTGCTCTTTTGCATGAAACTAACCATTACCCCACTGTCAAACGTGTTTCTTCTGCTGTCAATTCGTTGTGTTCTGAAATTCTTTCCATGCGACCACAGTGCCATGTATGTATGATACTTCCAGTCACATCCGATAGCCAGCTCTTCCTCTTCTAGAGATATGGGTTCTCCGATCTGTCAAGCTGCTCTCACTGTCTTGTCCAACCATGCCATTGTAGGGAATTCAGGTAGAGGAGCGAGATAGTCTGGCAAGGGTAAGCCTCTAGTCGTTCGACTTCGCCTGAAATCCTATCGCTCTAGATTGCGTCTCTCTTTCTCTTCTTCGTACCTTTCAAGCCATTTTTGCATCGGCGCTGAATTTAGTATACAGAACTTCATGATCTTTTCTCGCATGGCCAAGTTCATTTTCTTTGGCACCCCTTGCCCTTGCGGCTCCTCTCCCACCAGTCTTGCATCCTCCTCATCGCTCCACAGTCGAGGCATTTCTGGGTCAGAAACGGATAGAAATTCGGTTGTCAATACAAGAGACTCTTGCACCAGCCATCCTTCTGCCATGCTCCCCTCTGGACGCGCTTTTTGGCGAACAAAACCCTTATGTATTTTCATGAACCGCTCTAGAAAGAACATCCAATGGATGTGGAATGTACCTGCCACTGCAACCTCATCTACTACATGGACGAGCAAGTGCATTTGGATAGTTAGGCAGCTCGTGGGTAGATACTTCTCAATCATGCAAACTGCCTCAATGGAGTTAGCCCTTGCGACTGCAATAGATTCCTCCCGTATCTCCTTGGAAGAGATCCACCGCACTAGCTCTGAAATCTTGTATATGCAGGTCCGCACTTCCTCCGTTAAACACCCCTTGATCGCAATTGGAAGAATGATTTGTAAGAACTTATGCCAGTCGTGCGATTTCAACCCTGACAGTTGATCGTCACGGGTGAATGCTGTCTTGAGACATCGCATATATCTTGTTGGTGTCCTGAACTCTGAAATCACCCTTTTCACTTGTCCCTCTTCGTTTTTTAGCAATACCCATGGCGCTCTTGGAAGTTTTGTTTGACCAGCTGCATTGGTGAAAGGCCACAGCTCTGGCATCTTTCCAACCAACTGCAAATCATCTCGTGAAGCTCGATTTTCTTTCATTCCCATGATTGTCTTCCAGAGGAGCTCTCCCACATTCTTGAATATATGCATTGGATCCAGCAAATGGTTAATTAGTAGATCACCCCAGTACGGCAACGTAAGGAGAATGGACAAACGTTTCATTCCTGGAATAGGTTGCCCCTCATGTTTCTCCCATCGGCGACGCCACTCTTGTACATGCATAGGACGACATTCGACGCGACCAAGCTGGCCTTCGCGCAAGTGATGGCCATCTGGAAGATAACGGTGGTGGCCTTGATAAATTGTCTTTCGAAGAGAGGTAGAATAGCGCACGTCCAAAGACTGTCCGCAAATTCGACATGCATTGTATCCCGAAGTTGTTAGTCCTACATATATCAAAGCATGAATCAGGCCAAGGCAAAGGGCTTGCAAATAGCGAGAATTTTGTAAATCAATAACCATTACCAGAAGCTTCTCTGTATCCTGGCCAATCATGCATAGTCCACATAAGAAGTCCATGGATCCTTGCATGCTGTTGTCCTACTGGTTCAACCGCATCTGCTATGTCGATCCCATGCCATAACTCCTGGAGCTCGTCAACTAGTGGAGCTAGATAAACATCCATGTTTTTTGCCTTGAACTTACCAGGTACAATCAAGCTTAAAATCAAATGACCCTTCTTGATAGCAAGCCACGGCGGGAGGTTGTAATTGATAAGGCACACAGGCCAAGTGCTCCATGACGAGATTCTCAAGCCAAATGGATTGACTCCATCCATTGCCATGCCCAAACGCAAATTGCGTGGTTCACTCTTAAAATGTGGCCAGGTATCTTCAATGTGCCTCCAAGCCTTTGAATCAGCGGGCACCCTAAATGTTGCGTGAGTGGATCTATTGGTAGAATGCCACCGCATCAACTTTGCAATGGAACCACAATGAAACATGCTTTTTATCCTAGGAATAATAGGGAAATGCCGCAACACTTTAGCTGTCACTGTCTCGCCAACTGCATCTTGTTTGTAGTGCATTGCTCCGCACTTAGGACACGACAGACAATCTACGAATTCATTGCGAAAAAGAATGCAATCATTTGGACATGCATGAATCTTGTTGTAGTCCAAGCCAACTGAGGTCAGAAGTTGCTTTGCGTCTGGCCTAGAGGGGGGCATTTCATTGCCAGCCGGGAGAAGTTGCTCCCGCAATAACCTGTTTAAGCCACATTAAATTAAAAAGCTCTCCGAGCACATCACCGTTGCAATCGGAAAATCTCTTTTGTAAATTACGTACCTAAACAAAGCAGTGACGCTTGCATCTGACCACCCCGTACACTGACTGAAGATTCAAAAACGCCAGACAAGTACGAAGCACAGATATTTTGGCGCCTTCATAGATTGGTTGACGTGCCAACTTCCTCAACATGTCTTCGGGAGATAGGTGCACGGTTTCTGGTACTGCTTCGTTCGCGTTCTCCTCGCTTGTCTGGAAGAAGGCATCCAGCATCTCCTCCATGCCATCGTCTTCTGTCTGTAATCCCTTTTCTGCTTCCATCCGTGGCTCTATATTGGTCGGACCTTCACGCATAATCTTTTGTCTCTCTCAGATGTAGGTGCTATGTCGCGGAAATCAATGCCCGTTCCGTAGGAGTCGTATCGCAGATTCTGTACGGTTTCTCTAGCAAACTCTCCGTACTTGTGCACATGCTCATTACATATCCTACGCTTGCGCAGGATTTGATACTTGCAGAGCGTGCACGAGCATGCAATCTTTTCCTCCATGTTAGTTGATGACATTGCCATCTACAATGATTATGAATGTTGTTTTAATATATATATATATATATATATATATACTCCTCACAATGTAAACTACCTCGCATTCTCTAGTCTTGCCCAATCTCCGTACACCTCGGTCCAGAGGTGTACGGAGATCAGGACCACCGGGTCAAAATCTCGTCTTTATTGGTCAAATCCTATATGGGTAGACACATACGTGCACTCCCAGGTGTACATGGCAATGCATGTAGCAGACAAAACCCCTTTGCCTCTTTTAGTTCCATAGTTTCTTCTCTGCCTACGAACCCACCTGCCTCCATTCCGAGGTAGCCTGTTAGAGAAAGCTTTCCAATGCCGCACTTGATGAAAGCACAAGCCATGGAAGTTCTCAGCCCAATGAAAGTTTTCTACCTGATTGTAAACCGGACGGGGCCTCCATGTCCAAGCCAGAAGATAATGTGGAGATGGATGAGCAACTTGAGAAAGATTCAGAAGCCTTGCATGGTTCTTGCTCAAAAAAGCGATCTCGATCTCTCTTTCTCTCTCGATCTCACTCTCGCTATCTCTCTTTCTCTCTCTCTCTCTCGATCTCGCTCTCGCTATCTCTCTTTCTCTCTCTATTTCCTTATTTTCCTATCTCTCTCTTTGTCTCGCTCTTCACTTCCCTACCTTCTCTCTCTCTCTCTCTCTCTCTCTCTCTCTCTCTCTCTCTCTCTCTCTCTCTCTCTCTCTATATATATATATACATAACTCTCTTTCTCTATCTCTCTATTTCCTATCTCTCTCTCTCTCTCTCTCTCTCTCTCTATATATATATATATATATATATAACTCTCTTTCTCTATCTCTCTATTTCTATCTCTCTCTCTCTCTCTATATATATATATATATATATATATATAACTCTCTTTCTCTATCTCTCTATTTCCTATCTCTCTCTCTCTCTCTCTACTTACCTCTCTCTCTCTCTCGCTCTCTACTTCCCTATCTCTCTACTGATCGAACGAGCGACTGAGCTAGGGAGATCTAGACGTCCACGACTGCGGAGGACTACACAACATCGACAGAGGCTGCATCAGAGGATCTAGCTAGGTCACTTTGGCTCGACATGCATAACGCCCGATCAGGCTACTAACCATGGAGGAGATTGATGAGATCCGCCAGCGACAGCTGCTGGATCTCCTATGATCTACCTATCCCAGCTAGCTGGTTTAACCGTTTAGTCCATACCCAGCAGTTTAAGATTCCATAATATTTTATTTTGTCATCTTCTTACTCTGACTTTGAATCAGATCCATCACATTGTAACTTTGTTGTCTCATGTCTCATAGGTCACTTTCGCCTTTCGAAGACGTTAATATAACATTTCATTTCATTTCTCTCTTTATTTTATTTTTTTTTATTTTAGTTTCCTAAGCATACATTAATTCTCTATCTCTCTCTCTCTCTCTTTGATTACCTACACACACACACACATTTCTCTCTCTCTCTCTCTCTCTCTCTCTCTCTCTCTCTCTCTATTTCCTACACACACACACACCTCTCTCTCTCTCTCTCTTTCCTACACACACACACACCGCTCTCTCTCTCTCTCTCTCTCTCTCTCTCTCTCTCTCTCTCTCTCTCTCTCTCTTTCCTACACACACACACCTCTCTCTCTTGCTCTCTTTCCTACACACACCGCTCTCTCTCTCTCTCTCTCTCTCTCTCTCTCTCTCTCTCTCTCTTTCCTACACACACACACCTCTCTCTCTTGCTCTCTTTCCTACACACACCGCTCTCTCTCTCTCTCTCTCTCTCTCTCTCTCTCTCTCTTCTCTCTTTCCTACACACACACACACACCGCGCTCTCTCTCTCTCTCTCTCTTTCCTACACACACACACACGATGTAGAGAGAGAGAGAGAGAGGGGTTCGGGGGGGGGGGGGGGCATAATACCTGCGGAGCAGGTGGAGGCCAAGATTTGAGCAGAGCGCAGGCGAAAATGGCCCCTGCTGCTCGTGGGTTTCGCTTTTTTTCCCCAATTTTTTTGTGTCGATATACGCGTCGCTATAGGCATCGATATACACATGGGAAGTAAAGCCTTTCCACGCGTATATCGACGCGTATAGCGATGTCCTCTAATTTCATCGATATACGCACATCGATATCTCCATGTTGTGTTGTAGTGGCCCCTCCACTAGATCTAGTTCATCGGGTGAAAGAGATGCTAAGAAGCAGTAGTAGTGCTTCTTAGCGTCTCTTTCATCTGATCAACTAGATCTAGTGGAGGGACGAGCAGCATCTATGAGCAGAGATGGATCACCTCCTTCGCGATTGCGGCCTCAGTCTCCATCCCACTCAGTGCGCAGTGCTTGTCGTCATATCAAACTTTCATGACACACCGAGGAGTGTCCCTGCTTGTGAGAACATACCTGGAGTATACGTACCTGGAGTGGACGCAATGATGATAAAAACAATTTAAATTTCTCAAGTATAGTCACGCGAATATAATATATACTATATAACGGAGAAAATTTGTTCAAATACAATGTTCATGGCTTTAAGAGGTCTCTCTCTCATCCTCCCATAGCTCAGCACAACTCCCTATATCTATATAGAGCTCTTAGTTTAGGCAGATGTCCTCCGTTTCATTTTGTAGATCCTCTGCATGCACCCAATAGAGAGTAGCAGCTTGATGCTCGTCTGGCACCACCTCAGCGGCTTTTGACTGAGCATCTTCTCCAATCTCCTCCATTGATGCCGCTGTGATTGGCACATGGTAGCCCTTATACGTCTGTGCACTACGAGGGGCTACCTCTATGACGTACCACCAGTTTGATGCAGACTTTGTAGGTTGAAATATCACATGCCAAAGCCACATAACTTACATGAGAGCTTCCAAGCACAGAACTTCTAAAATTGGATGTTAACTATTTACATGCTTACTTGTTCACAATGCTCGGGTAGTACGAAAGTGTCTCTTAGGTCGGTCCATTTTTTAGTTAAATCCACCTCAAGGAAACCAGACTCTCCTCTGCGGACAGTAGTGTTGCGACCCTCCATGTTTATCTTGAACCATTGCACATCGACAAGTCCACAAAAATCCTCTGTAATCAATCCTCAAAATCTCTTGTAGCGTGCTAAAGTAAGTGAGTTCTACCACCACAAGATCTGCATCAGAGGACCATCGTCCACTAGACTATTCAAATTTTGCCATGATTCCACAATCTTGAGTAAAACGCTTTTTGTCGATCCGTTCCACGCTAAAATGTCGACCTGTACACCATGCTGATGTGTATGACTTATACTACAACCAACAAAGATTATGAGTGGCCGTTCAAACATCTAGAAAGTCACTAGTCATACATTGCAAACTTACCTTGGTCACGCAACCCCGAGAGTACTCCCACTCCTCCTCAGTCGCTTCTTCACCGCATTGTTGTATGCTTTTCAATTGGTTGTGCAACCATCTTAAGCTCATGAATGTTGGTAGTCACTCCAGACTCTCCGGATAATGCATCGGTGGTTGTCTTCCCCATCTCCACTCGATCCGTGCCCTTTGTCGTTGTTGCTTTGCATCCGCGTATTGTGAAGTCCACTTTTGCATCACTGGATTGTGAAGCATGCAAAGTCGATTTCTTTTAGCCTCTAGATATTCCGTCATCTTCTTCTCAACACTGAGATTTCACATGACAATCCCAGATATGCACTCATCGTTCACCATAGCATGTCCCGGGATTTATCAAATCCGTCTAGCCACTCTCCAATGTAAACTAGGGACTCTGATACCAACCAACCTTCTACCATGCTACCCTCTGAAAGTGCCTTCTGACGCACATATCCCTTAAGTGTTTTCATGAAACGTTCTAAAAAGAACATCCATCTGGAATGTACTGTGAACAAGAAGATGCACCTAAATGGTTAGCATGGTAGTAGGAAAGTGTTTCTCAAACATGCACACAACCTCCACAGAGTTTAGTTTGGCAAATGGTATGGAGTCTACATTGATCTCCTTTTGTGAGATCCATTGCACCAACTTCATAATTTTGTAGATTGTGTTACGGACGTCAGGAGACAAACATCCCTCAATGGCCACTGGTAAAATAAACTGCAAAACATGACTATGAGGACTAGTCATGTATGGATATGTTAGCCTTGACTCCTAGAAGATCACCTCCCCTTCATCCATAGGGACTATATCCACATGTATTGACATAACCATATAAGCCTCTAGCATGATCATATCAAGAAACTCTATATCATCCATCTCTGTTACGGGATCGAATCACAACAGCTATAAAATGCATGCAACACAACCTAGATCAACATAATGTCAATCAAGGACATAGATGACACAATAGGCACACGGAGACAATCACTTTCTCTTATCAGGCTGAGACCATCCCATGCATACAACACTTTGGAAGGCTAACTAAACCACAATCTAGAATCTCACTAATCTCAACTACACTATCCAACCCGCATACACACAAACAAAAGGAAACTCACTAAATCATACCAGAATTGTACAAAACTTAAGCAGCGCCATCCCCTTACTAGGATACACCTGTCCCAAAGCCTCTACACTCAAAAATACTAACTCTAAACCCATCTGCGGTGGAAAATGCGTATGAAGACAGAGCCAAAATTTTGAAGTGCCCAAAATTGAAATCTATGAGTACCTGTGCGTAGCTTATGTCGCCACTATTCTAATGACTACTTGCATGTAGAAACAGACATCATTTGATATACTTATGGACACAAATAGCTCATAGATGCGTGAGCACGTGTGCTCTGTTCCATGAGGAATGCTTGGCATTGGTGCATAGCTGTTGTTGAGACTAGCACAATGGTACAATCAAATCTCCAATGTGATGATCAAGCAAAGAGTTGCATCACCATGAATCTCACTCTCTCTCTTCCTCTCTCACACACAGTCGATGACAGCTTAAAATTTGATTATGATAAAATTTCTCTTTACAAAATGAACTAGGTACCTTATATACTAAGGCTACCATAGGTTAAACCTAAAATAGAGAGCAAGGTGTCAAATGTCTTTGTATTTACAATCTGGAAGTGCCATTGCACCCGGCTTTTGCAACTAGACTAGCTACTTATTACAACTGATGTTTCCAACCATAATCCGCAGCATTTCATAACTCTCTAAAAATAAGGCTTTGTTGAGTTATGTCGTGCTTTTGACCCACATGTCAACACTCCCTCGCAGTTTCATGTCGTCCTTGACATGACTTGGTGGTCAATGTTGGTGCGGTCTTTGTTGTTGTTTTTCTTTCTTGTGCTCAATTGCTTGTACTTTTTTCAAACCAAACAAGAACTATGATCCATGAAAATCATAATTGATGACGAACTTTTGTCCTTCACATCCATGCCCGAGCTGCAGCTGCTTGTGGTTTCCATATGTCTCAAGTAGATATGTTAATAACACCAGTCTTGGAACATTTTCAATTGTCGCATGAATGGTCTTCCTAGAATGATATCATACTTGTTCTTCTTGCCAAAGTTAGCAATAGAAAAGGTATGCTCATATTCTATGCCACAAGAAGTAATAAATACTTTTTCTAGCAGTTCTATGGGCCTTTTTGTGAGTCCGTTTGCAAGCTGTTGTTTCAACCTCGTAGCCCTCACTACTCATTTTTCCCATTTTTTCCAAACCTCTTTTGTTGTGATGGAAACACCAGCTCTATTGTCAAGGATTTCCATGGTTTTTACACCTTGGTATTCCACAGGAAGAGTGGTGTTCTCATCTTCTCCCTTGTAGTACTCACCTACCTTGTTTAATGGCGCTAGACTAGTGTTTAGCTGAGGCATTTCTAGCTCTTTGATGCCTTCCTCGATTTGAGTCATTGGTCTTTTGAATTCAAATTTCTCCAGGCATTTTCCCACAGTAGCCCACATGCTTGGTTGCATTCTAAGAAACTCGGCTAACTTTATCGTACAGGTGACTGGTGTCGACAATATGGCTATCAACCCTTTCAAATCAATGACCTTGCTGGGAGACAATCTCTATGATGGGACTGCAACAACATCTGACTTGGCTTCATACTCTCCTGTATAAGATGGTAGTGTTCTTAGCAAATGGAGTTGACTGTCCATAGACTGTACAGATTCTTTGTCTCCCCAATATGACTCCACTTCTAGATTCATTTAAGATCCAGCCTCAAATTCCTCTATTGGAAGAAGAACCACTCCTCTTCCATCACCCGTCTGGTTTACTTGTCTACTTAGCTCACTTGCTTCATTGGCCTCTCTGATTTGTTTCCACAATTTTTCAAGACCATCTATTTCTTTACAACTTTCAGGTATAGCTATGTGAAATCGCTTAGAAGAGTTATTCGTGATATTCAATGCTATCCTTGGTTCTAATGCTGGGTCCTTGAGCTTTGGTCCATGCTCGTGACTGGAATCTGGCTCTATTTGTTCCTCATTTGGTGGGATTACTGGTGTTGGTGGGACAAGGGTCACACCCTCTAGTTTTCCAATTGGTGGCTCTAGTAAAGCTTGGGCTATTTGAATAATTTTTTGGCACATTTCAAACCTTTTCTTTTCTAGTTGTAAATATGGATAGTCATCCACATCTATTAGTGGGTTTGGTTGTTTTTGCGTTGTGTTTCAGAGGTAGGGTGTCTGATGGCTCATTAACCTTTTCAACCAACATCGATCCTCTTGAACTAGCACTTCTTGATTTACATTTTGTTGATGGTTTTTTCTATTGGTTGAGACATCTACATAATAGAAGGTGAAACCCTCTCCTCATGTTGTCTTATCTTCTCTTTAGCTTGGGTAAGATCCTCAACTAGGGATTTTTTCTCTCGTTCCCTACATGCTTTCATCCTAGACTTTCTATCTTTCCAATTATTCCTTTTGTTCTTGGTTTTTTGACTAGGTGCGTCAGTTTTTGGTTCACCTCTCTGTGGACTCGCATCGGTTTTTGTTTTTTTTGTCTCTGGGTTCTCATTAGCTTCCATTTGATCTTGCGCTCTCGTAATTACTTGAACCGGCATGATATTTTTATTTTTTGAGCTATTAGGTAGCTGGATGATTCCTGAGATACTTGTTGTAATATTATTGACTTGATTAGATACTTGTTGTGATCTTTTTGACTCGATTTGGTTTTCTTGGACAGGCAGGGATCAAGTGAATGACACCACAGTCTAGACAGTAGGCATTTACTTGAATGATCTCTGTGTGAGGACATTGTGTGATGAAGTGGTTGCCACGACTTTTGTGACAATTTGGTTTAGGAGCTTCTTTTAGCATTTCCCCTTGGCTGTAAATATGCACTGACTTAGCAAAGCCTCTATTCACAATGAACTGCAATTTACTTTTGTCCATCTCATACCTTCTTTCTTCAAGTCAAAACGAAAGAGGTGGAGGTTATACAGGCCTCACCACTCCATGTGTTTCTCTCATCTTCTGTCTCTTTGAAGGGCAGTACCCACTTTGATTGTTATAGTGCATTATAGTTGGTACTAGTGCTTGTTTATTGGATGCTTACATCATCAACGTGTATCTCATTTCTATAGGAATTCTAGCACTTGTCAGTGGATGTTGTTGTTCTAAGACAGGCTGTGGCCTTGAAGATCCTACTAGACTTGATGCATTTTCCATAATGTATCTAGGTGGAGGAGGTGCTACTAGGATAGGTTGTACATATCTCTCCCTCGCATATTCCATGCTATAGTAACACTCTTTGCTCGTATGGTTTGTCCATTTTCTCTCAATTTTGCACCGCTTAGGCTCCCTCAAATCAGAGGAATTAACCTCTTTCTCAAATCAGAATTTAAAAAAGGAATTAACCTCTTGACCATTTCGTCGATAAACTTTTCTTAATCGATTGGTGCAGTTGGTTTTGCAATGGACTCACTCATTTGTGAATCACTGTGCTCAGAGGAGGTGTTGTCCTCTTGACTCTTACAATCCTTTTCTTTATATTCCTCACAGTTATCCACCAGATAAAGAGATTCTTTGATCAATTTGTTTAGCGTCAAACTCCTTATCATGTGCAGATCCTTCTGAAGACTGGTGTCGTGCAGCTCCGATCCCATGCTAAGAAAGATGCAAAAAATGTACATCAAGCTTATTTAAGCTTACTTGATTAATGGTTAGTGATTGGGACCTGATAATAGGCCAAGCTTAATGTTGAATGTATGTCAAATGTGGCTAAATAGGCCAAAACATGCCTTAATGATGCTAAAAAGGACTGTTCTTACAGTGAGCACAAATGGGAGATTATGATCTAGAACTATAGTACTTGAAGTGCTCTATTGGCCTATCTTTACAGCTTGTCGATTGGAGCTACGGTGAAGAAGTTATGGCAATTTGAAGTTTAAGTCGATTGTAGAACCGTACCGGACTGGGAAGCTGTTAGCTGAGGGGTCAGAAATGAAATGAATGCACGGGCCTGAAATGATCACTGTAACTTGCTGACATAAATGATCAGCCAAGTTTAAGTCCTTGACTTGTTCTCAATTTTCATAAGTCAACAACCCCACCATAACTAGTGTTTAAGGTTGAGAACCAGACTTAAACATGAAGGGACTAAAACTAGTTGCAAACATGCTTTAACTGGTGGTAAGCAAACTCCAAATAGAGTAATAAATGCTTACTAATTGGATTTCTTGGTGCTAATGTACGCACTTTGCATATCCTTTAGCACAACATTACACTTTGTAATATGCCTATCCCCTTGGATAACTGACAATACTGAGGTGTGTTTCACCCATGGTTTACATACAGTCTTCCCAGATGACTGGTAAATAAGAATCACAATATTGGACAACATTGCGGAGAAATCAGCAATGTCCTGAATAACCATCGTGGTTAACTTGAAAGATCCACAAGCACCTCTATTGGTGATTGGTAGACCCCAAAAGCAATCTCATAGAGATATTGCACATAGAGTGTGAAATGCTTCATAAGAAACTAATGGGATGAATATGCATGCCGCTCCAAATCAGCCTTTGCTAAACACTAGGGACCATAACACCTAGCGTGCATATATTTAGCAAAAAACAGATCTGAACTTGTATATCCATGATCATCCTGGCCAATACATATGGCGAATGTGATGCTCCTAGCACACATGAAAGAGGAATGTAAATAGTTCTGAAAAGAAACTAAATATTGTCAGTGACAATCATTTGCAAGCCTTGCTAAAATGTTTGAACCATAATAGAAGGTGAAACAGTAATCACTTCTTGCTATTTCCATAAACAACCATCTGTAATGTTGTTTAGCTGCACTTGTACCTTAACAAGTCACTCGAAGTATCCAACAATTTTTGGCCATCAAAATTGCTCCTGATACATCATGCTGAAAATGGTCTAGAAAACAGATTTGACCAACACCTAGGGACTTTGTTGTGACACATACTTGAAATAGTGGACGCCAGTGTCACTCCTAGAGACTCATATTCTCCACATGTGAAATAAGTCTCATGTAAGGATGTCCAAAAAAAGAACATCCTTGAAGTAAAAAATGTACTTGTGCGTGGAGGTAATTGCAAACACTCTATGACGGGGGTGAGAGGGACCCTCATTAGTCTTTCTCCATACGGGCTAAATAGAACTTCTTGAGTCCCTAGACCATGTTGCATCCCATGTGACAACATGTACCAATTAAAACCCTACAAGTGGGTGAATACCTGCATGAAGAAACTACCCTACAAATGGGTGACTATCAGCAAGTAGAAACTTATTTTGGACACCACAACCCACATTTCTTGTCTCTTACATGACCTTGTCATTTCTCGGAAGAGCAAGAATGGATGACAACATAGCTTATGCATCCTACATGGAAAAGCCAATAAAAAGAAACAACACCAGATTAGATGCATACCTGGAGGTTGAACATAGGGTTTACTTATCTAAAAGGCCCTTGCCTAAATTGCCGCCTACAAAGGCGTGGGAGTTCTAACTGAAAGGAATGAGGTGCAAATAGAATTGCACATGTAACCTTGGGTGCTGCCTTTGCAATCCAGACCCCTTGGTTAAAATCAACATTGTCAAACCCCTTGGTTAAACTGTGAAGGAAAACTGCTCAACTAGCAGCCGGCCCTTGGCCTGTGTCCGGGAACCCCCCTGTTGGTTTGTCCTTGGCATTATAGGCCTTTGGAAGTTGAAAGTGTTTCACTATCCCTTGGCAGTCTGGGGACTTCTTTCCTTGAAAGTGCAAGTGTGAAGATTCCAAGAATCAACCATCACACTGAAGAAGTGCTTTAGAAATCATGAGCTAGGTCTTACCCCCAAAATTGGACTCATATAGACACTCTTAGTGCTATAGATAAAATAGAAGATCCATGCAAGTTTGAATTGTATTCACCACTGGATCTACTCTATACCCCAAATTCCATAATTATGAGTTTTTGTGAGCAGCCGTGCTGTAAAAAATGTTGGCCTTTTCTATACACCTTGGTAGAGACAAACCCTTACGAGTTTAACACGTTCAAAAACTCAACGTGACCTGCACACGTAAAGTGTGTATTGCCAAAATAATGCCCAAAAAATCGCTAATGGCAAGACTCTTGCTTGGCCATTAGAATCGATGGGTACTCAACTGAATAGAGTTTGTTCAATCTTGAAAGCAATCACGGATGGATTACAAATAGATGGCTTGTAGCTATTCCAAAACAAGTGGCTTTAAATGTCTCAGAGCCCTTCTTGTTGGCTCTTAGCCCTTACTATTACCGTATTGACCAATCATATCTAGTGGCACCTTTCCCGCATTGAAAAGAGAGAGAGAGTTTGAGAATGCTGGACTGAGAAAAACCCACGATTCAAATGGGGTGTATGTCCTTTGCATATGATCCAGTGCAGACCATGTTTGTGTCATAGTTGGTCCTATAAGTGTACAAAAATGGGTGCATATGTATGGCACTTTACCTATGAATAAATATAAACACAAAATGTTTCAAAATATCTATAACTGACCTCGTCCTTGACATAGGATCTAGTGCTATAGTGTAAGCGTATGAAATGATGGGTGTTGTACAACCATCGTACTAGTATACCATGCATACAAAGCAAAAAATAGAAGAATAAGCCCCTGGCTTCAATGACTGTCTCAACCATGGGAGACCTGTGATACATGCCTTACACGACTACACTAACATGGATACATCAGAGTGCACTGTTGCAAAAACTGTGAGCTTATATCCACGTAGTGTGAAAGATGTGTGACAATAGTGTTGTGTTAATGTCAATTGATAATAGCTTTGCACATAAGAGAAGCCTTGCTTCGCGAGAAAAGTGGCAAAGCACTGTGGTGTGAACAACAACATCATATGGAGTCTGCCCAAGCACTTTGCTTTGCATAGCAGAGAAATTTGTTCCAAAATGAAAGGCAAAACAAAGACAAAAACAAACATGACTTGAAAATGTACTAACCTTGTAACCTTGTCACCTAGTTGTGGCCAGGTTTCTGGTAGTTTTCTTGAATCCGCTCATAGCTAGATATATTGCTCGCATGAGTTAGTATATGTATCATATACACCCTCATGGGATGTAAAAACCTGCAATCATCTTGGCAAGTTTTCCGGAGTTTGTATGTTAAGAGAATATTGCAAACTGTGAAAATCACAATGCCAAATACCAAAAGGAAGCCTTGCTTCACATAAGTACTCATGGAGATCTGGTGCTCATAGTAAACAGATACCCTTGCCAAGTAACAATGTTATAGAAAAAGAAAGTCGACTTTATCGAGCATTCACAAGTAATCAATCTTGGCAAGCTGTAGGTAATGGTTGGTCTTGCCCAGGTACCTGTGCCTCCTTCATCAAGGCTAGCACCATGCCATGCTGACGTCTAGGAGATGCTCAAGCACTACCATGCCCTGACCTTTTCTAGGCATGGGAAGAAGCATTTCTTTTAAATGAGAACATTGCTCTGATACAAGTGAAAGGCCAAGGGGAGACTCAATGCTGGATCCTCCTCCTAGCGAACCTTATATAGGAGGGCCCATGGACCTTTTCCCTAAATGGATCCCCTCTCCACACCTTCAATCCGGCCCTTGGCCTAGATCCTTGACCCCCCTAGGTCAGACCGTACCCTCTAGCCCTTAGCCTGACATCTTTCTCTTGCACTGCAAGTTTCTTATACTTAATACCTACTAGGGATATGAGCCCCTAACACTTTGGAAATATTGAAATTGGTTCATTCCTGATCCATATGGCACTCAGGAATTCAATAGGGTGCTGACATGTTGGTTGACGTAGACCACATGCAGGAATTCTCGAATTGGTAACCCCGTAGGAAGAGTCCGAGGAATATGCAGGAAAGTCCTTGAAAAAGTTCTTCTCAAATCTGCCAGGGAAAATCAAAGTTGCAATTGCTGACAAGGTAGTTACATCATTTTTACCTTTTAGGTGCCTGCAATTTGCCTTCATGTTACAGTTGTATGAAAGGAAAGTGTTGGTACAACACTTAAGACAAAAGAGAAGAAGCAATACATGAGTGGGTCAGGGAAAGGGTCCATTGTACCACAACACTCATATGGTACAAGGCTTAGACTGAGGAGAGAGTTCTCTTCAAGGGGAAGATGGGAAGAAGAGTCTAGTAGTGATGACCAAGAAGAACCTATAAGGCTGGTTGTTGCAGGAGTAGGACATGTTGGGTTGGGGATTGAACTACAAGAACCTGAACTCAGTCTATAGGAGATCCCATCTGTAATCCAAGGAGGCCAACAAACAACTCCTCCCATATCAAACCCACTTTTTAGACAATTGGTTAATGTACTACTAGCTCAAAAAGTCTTAAGGACAAGAAGAGAGTTGCAGTTTGTACCATCAGGGATAGATATATACCTTTCAATCCACTCGCAATAGGAGAACTCAGAGCACTTCCAATACCTCCAATAGATGTGCACTGAATCTCAAAGTGGGCGCGACAAAGTTCAGTGGAAAAAAGTCCCAAGATGATGACAACCATGTTGGTCAGTTTTAAACAAAGTGGTCCGCAAGTGAATATGAGACATTACATCCAGATATAGTGAAGAAAGAGAATTTGGCAGCAACACTATAGGGTAAGGCCATAGATTGGTTGTTGAAGTATGGCATGGTAGCTTTTGCTCATTATAATTATTTTAAATAGAGATATTTATTAAGATTCAGGGAGAATAAAACACCTGAAGACATTTTTAAGAAGTTGAGGAAATTGAAGCAAAAAGACTTGTTGGCTGAAGATTATGCATAGAAATTTAGAAATTTGAAACAATAGAGTGGAGGCAGCACAATAGCCTTCTATGGACCAATTGGGAGACTACTTTTTTAAGGGACTCAAAAAGGAGTTCAGAAGTGAAATAGCAAGGAGACCCCCGTTAGCAAATACATAGGATTTTATTGATTTGGTTCAAGCAGCTACAAGAGCTGAAAGACTATATGGAGGTAAGGCAAAACTAAAGGAAAAGAAGGAAAAGCAGAGTGAGGATTCAGATTCAAAACTAGATGATTCAAAATCAAAAGATGAAGATTTAGATCAACATACTGAAGATAAAATTGATATTGATGATGAAGATTGGCCAAAAAAGAAGAAGAAAAAGAAAAAGAAGCAGGAAAAGAAGAAGCAGAAGAAGGATAAGGGTAAGTAGAAGAAGGGAAACAAAGTAGTAACTGTAGATGCCGTCGACAAAATTATTCAGACAAAACTGCAGACAATTGGAATGAGCCACTTTGGAATGTCAAGAAAACCATATTGTCACATTTGTCAAAGATTTGGTCATGATTATGAAAATTGTTATTATAATCCAAATTTCACGGGAAGAAGACCTGAGTATGTTACTCAAAAAATGAGTGAGGGCAGCTTCAAATGTGGTAGCTCCTCAAGGTGTTAAAAAGAGATATTAGGAACCTGCACCTTAAAGAAGGTTTCAAAACCAAATAATTGGGGATACCAAAATAGAGATCAGAATAATATGCAACAGTTGCAATGTAATTACTGTGGAGTATTGGGACATAGACAATGTCCTAATTGTGAACTGTGGTGTAGACACAAGTTGATAAAGACATTCTATCATCGGGTACAACAATAAAAATCATAATAGGTCTCAGGAATAGGATCATCAACCTCCACCCCAACAGCAACAAAGACCTCCTGGTCATGCTAATTTAGTGATTTGGAGGAATGGATTGAATAAGAATAGACCGAGGAATAATGGATTTTGGAAAAGGTAAAGTTTCATCAAGAGGAACATAAAACTGATCAAAGAGTACAGGAGTGTTATTCTACTCAAGGAATGGGTAAGTATTACAATTGTGACTGTGCAACATGTATCCAAATTGAGGACATTCTTGAAAGCAGTGGATGCACTGAAGTCATTGTTGTAACAAGATCAAAATCAAAGCCAAGAAAGGAAATTGTGCAGGAGAAAGAAGATTAGGGCACTATGAATTGGAAGGAGAAGAAAGTAGTGAGAAAAAAAACACTCAAGGAAGTACAAGAGTCCTAAGGAGGGAATATGCCACCTCAAGAATGGGAGTTTTCTACAAGATCCTTGGATGACCAAGGGAAAAGTGCATCAGAGAAAATAATATATTGAAAGAGCAAGGCAGTGGTGATGAATCTTATGAATCTTTGTTGTCATCTCCAATAGAAATTACTGAAAATCAAATGTTGAGGTTGGTACTTACATTTTTCTAGTAGTTGCTGAAAAGATTGACTAATGAAGTGGAAGGTACAAATCAGGCAATAGGCAAGGAATTTGAAGAATTTTTTTGTGGAGAAGCATGTGAATTCATACCAATGGATGTTGATTACAAGGTACCAATAGTGGGTGTATCTATTGGAAAGTTGCTTGTTCCAAGGTATTCTTGGATGGCGGGTCAAGAGTTAATATTCTCCCAGAGTCAATCTACGAATGTCTAAATCTCTTGAAATGGGATCGAGCACCTTTTTAGGTGAAGATGGCAGACCAAAGACGGGTTTAGCCTTGGGGATTTTGAGAAATTTACAGATCTCAATTGGGGGACTGTAGCCAAATTTGTAGTTATCATGCTGGAAGAATATACTTGCTCTTATCCAATGATATTGGGGATGCTACCGTATACATGTGGTAGTGATGTGTGTGAACACACTAGGAATGCCGGGGCATTTTTTCCCTCTTTAGGAGGTTTTTTCCCCCGAGCATTGTATATACGCCCATCACTCTAGGGGCTATCTATCTTTCCATTGCACACTAAGTAACACACTCTCTATTGTGTGCCTTGAGCTTCCTTCATCTTCTCCAAGCTGTGTGCATTTCTCTGCAACCCTAATTCCAACAATTGGTATCAGAGTAGGTTGCGTCATCCCAGGCTTAGTCACCAACTGCTCCAGCACACGCGTCCTCACTTTTTCCGATTTCTGTGAGCTTTGGCAAGCATTCGCAGATCGATGAAAATTTTGGGGGAGCTCATAGAGCATTGTCTACTCAGATTTTTGATTCGGGCTCATTTCGGCCTCCGTTTTCACTACAGGCAGTACTGCACAGGCTATTTCGTCATTTTGTGCAGAATTTTTATCAGTGCTGTTTTCTGGATAACAGGTGCCTCATAGTCTTCTACGGTTTGTGCTATATAGCACGTGTTGTTCCCGCTCCGTTTCTACTATATTTGGCAGTTTTCACATCAGGTGTAGCGTTTACCATGGCTGACAACAACACAGATGTGTTCAAGATGTTTGCTGCTGAGGACAGGTTGGATGGGGACAATTACCCTATGTGGGCTTATATGATGCAACACGTTCTTGTGTCAAAGGGTGTCTGGAATATTGTGCAGGGCATTGATGTACGTCATGGTTCTGAGGATGTAGGCGATGTTGAGGATGTCGCAGGTCTTGCTGCAAGGATTGCTGCTATTAGAGTTGTTTTGCCTACGACAGAACAAGCTCGTTGGGATGTAAAGGATGCGCAGGCTCATGCATTGATTGCATTGTCTATGAAGCGCACCATTGTTCCTCACATCCATTCAGCAAAATCTGCAAAATAGGCTTGGGATATTTTGGCTGGTCTTTATGAAAGTCGCAATGAGGCGAAAATTGCTTCGTTGCGTAAAGAGCTAGAGTCAAAGATTATGCATGAGGAGGATGATATGGACACTTTTCTTACTGGTGTCAAGGATATCAATGAGCAACTCATTTCTGCAGGTGACGTCATTTCAGACGGTTCCCTTGTGCAGACTGTTCTTGATGCCTTACCAGATTCTTACCAAACTTCTGCTAGTACTTGGAGACTTATGATCCAAGGAAATCCAGAAGTTGTGAATTTTGATGCATTATGCACATTGCTGTTGAAAGAGTCACTTTCCAAAAAAAACAAGACTAGGCAGCGTGCGGTTGAACATGCTTTTATTGCTTCTCAAAGAAAGGGTGGTAACAACAATGCAGCCACTTCTTATGGTTCTGCTGCGAGTGGCAAAACTTCTATTCCTAATTCTTCTGTTGGCAGAAATTCGTCTGGAAATTCTGTTGAAAAGGGCAAAAAGAAGATGCGTTTCCATTATTGTAAAGCGAATGATCACTTGATCAAGTCGTGTCCTAAGTTGAAGGCCAAAGAGGCTAAGAAGAAAGAGGGTGGTTCCACTGCAAATGCTGGTTCCACTACAAATGTAGCCATTGTTGACTCTTCTGTGAAAGGAGACTGTGCTGCTGATGTTGATGCAGTATGGGCTTTTAGCACATAGTGCACTTACAATCCTGCTGTCCATGATGCATGCTTGTCAGTTGCTGCAGATTCACATGTGTGGTATTTCGACAGTGGTGCTACAAAGCACATTACCTCACATCGTGAATTGTTCACCTCTCTCGAGTCTGTCCCTCATGGGAATTCAGTCACTTGTGCCAACAATGGCTCTTATCTGGTTCAGGGAGTTGAAAAGATTGTGCTTACTGCTGCAAATGGCAGTTCCTTCATACGTGTTGATGCACTTTATGTACCTGGGATCAAGAAGAATCTCTTGTCTTTATCCGCACTTGCTAGACTTGGACTTGTAGTCAAATTTGTGGATGACAGATGTACAGTTCATGATCTCAATTTTGGTGATGAAATTGTTGCATCTGGACTTTTGTGCCATGGGCTGTATAAGCTCACTTTATATGACAAGTGTGGACAAAATTTTGCAAATGCTATTGCAGATTCAAGGGCTATTTCAGATGCAAAACTTTGCCATGCACGTTTTGGTCATCTGAATTTTACCAGTTTGCCGCGTTTGCAAAAATCTAATATGGTTGCTTTTTTGCTGCCTCTTGAAGCACCTGTCAAACATGTTTGTGAAGGCTGTATTTTGGGTAAGATGCAATGTTCTAAGTTTCCAAAGGATGGTTCAGCTTGGGCCACATGTAGGTTGTAACTGGTGCATAGTGATGTTTGTGGGCCCATGCAAACTCCATCCTTGGGCAATTACCTTTACTTAGTGACTCTCATTGATGATTACTCGAGGCATGCATGGGTATTTCCACTTAAAGCGAAGTCCAAAGTTTTTATGTGCTTCAAACAATTTCTGGCTATGGCTAAAAATGTCTGAAAATGTACTATGGGCACCCTCCGTTCTGATCGAGGGGGGAGTATATGTCTCATTAATTTAATGCATTTCTGGCTAGTCGTGGGATAAAACACCAATGTACAGTGCCTTATACACCTCAGCAAAATGGTGTTGCTGAGAGGAAAAACATGTCATTGACGGAAATGGCACGATGTATGGTCAAAAGTCAAGCTTTGCCGTATTCTTTTTGGCTTGAGGCCATCATGTGTGCCACATATGTACTTAATAGGTGTCCTACAAAAGCTTTGCAGTCTATTACTCCATATGAATCATGGCATGATAGAAAGCCTTCTATTGTGCACATGCGTGCACAATAGACTGTTTGACATATGCTTTGGTGCCACAAACACAACGCAAAAAATTGGATGATAAGGTTGTCAAATGTATTTTTGTTGGTTATAGTGCTGAAAGCGAAGGTTACAGGTTATATAATCCGCAAACAAAACATATTCTAGTTTCACGGGATGTAGTGCTTGTGGAAGATTCTGTTCAGCCCTTGCTGTCATGTACTAGCGACAGTAATGTAAGCTCACATGACATTTATGACACTTTGTTGCCTCTTTTTAGTGGTGGAAATACAAATTGAAGTTCCAATGAGGCAAATGTACAACCTATGGGGGTTTCTGAAAATCTTACAGATCAGCCTATTACTGATGCAGATGTACATGATGTACTTGATGAGGAAAGGGCTGAAAATGAGCAGGCTAGAGGTATGTCAAAATGGCTGGTGCACACTTTGCGTGACAGTAAATTGGATGCACCTTTGTCTAGTGGTACTCATTCAGGATCTCGCCATGCATCTTATGCATCAGATTGTTATGCTTTGGCTGTGTCTAGCTTACATGATGTTGAGGAGCCTCTATCTTTTGATGAAGCACAAAATTCAGAAAATTGGATGGCTGCCATGCAATCAAAATATGATGCACTTATAGAAAATGACACATGGACTTTATGTGATTTGCCTCTTGGAAAAAAGGCCATTGGTACGAAGTGGGTTTACAAGTTGAAACGCAAGCCGGATGGTGAGATCGATCGCCATAAGGATCGAGTTGTTGCAAAGGGTTATGCATAGCAAAAGGCATAGATTATGAAGAGACCTTTGGTCCCACTTGTCGTATGACTACTGTACGTTTTCTATGTGCATTGGCAGCTCATTATGGTTGGGATGTACATCAATCAGACACTGTTACTGCTTTCTTGAATGGTGACATATTTGAGGAAGTTTATGTAACGCAGCCTCGTGGTTTTGTCATAAAAGGACAAGAGGACAAAGTGTGTAGATGTAAGAAGGGTTTGTATGGGTTGAAGAAATATCCTCGTGCTAGGTATGAGAAAGCTGACACTCATTTGGTTAAACGAGGCTTTTGTAACAGTCCAACAGAAAGCACATTGTATGTAAAGCCTAAGGGTGATGTACTTCTCATTGTGATTCTTTATGTCGATAATTTCTGATCATTGGACCAAATGACAGACATATTGCTGAATTTAAGACTGATTTGGATGCTACTTTCAAGATGAAAGATTTGGGGCTATTGCATAATTACTTGGGCATACAGTTTAAGCAGTGTGATGGTGGTATTGCCTTGTGTTAGAATAGTTACATAGAGACATTGCTATGTAAGTTTGGACTTGAGGATTGCAAACCTATTGCCACTCCCATGGAAATAGGTTTGAAGTTGAGTCTACATGATTCTGGCGATCCTGCTGATGTCACTCTTTACCAAACTGCTGTTGGCTGCCTCATTTATGTATGCAACACGAGGCCAGATATTCAGTTTGCAGTCTCACAGGTCAGCAGATTTATGCATAGCCCAGGGTCTAAGCATTGGTAGGTTGTCAAGATGATTTTTCTCTACCTTAGTGGCACTTTACATATTGGCTTGTTTTATCCCAAGGGGGGTTCATTGCCGCCAGACTTACATGATTTTTCGGATGTTAAGTATGAAGCCTGATTTACCCTTGTAATTTTTTGTGGTAAAAGCGCACATTTGTAAGGCCCCCATTATAAGGAGAAGCCATCGTGCATGAAGGAAAATCACTCACCGAAAACCAAAATTTTCACGGACAAGAATCAGGGGCAACTTTAGGGGTTGGTTGGCCGGTGGCCGGTAGGCAATGGCCGGTGGCCGAATTCAAAAGCGGACTTGTCTTCTCAAGGGCGGCCACACATGGGCGGATTGGAGGGTCCGATTTGGACTTATTCGCACAAGGGCGGCTACACATGGCTGCCTCTCATAAGAGAGGGCATCCCTTTTGGCCTATAAAAGGAGGCCATTTCTACACACATTTCATAGTGTGAAGTTGATGCAACAAGGTGAGTGTGAGGTGGTGAGAGTGAAGCAAGGAGGGAGCTCCATTAAGGGTATAATCCCTTTGTAAACTACTTCTTGTTTTGAAGTACTAAAGCCATTGAGTGGTTGCTTTCCCGTGGACGTAGCCCACATTGGGTGAACCACGTATATCGTGTGTACTCTCTCTCTCTCTCTCTCTACTCTATAATCTCTTGTGTGTGAAATCTATCTCTCTCCATTAACTAATCTACTCAAATATCTATTTAGCTACATCTTATTTCTTAACAACTGGTATTAGAGCAAGGTTTGCTCGTAGCTAAATTATCTCAAAGAAAGGATTCCTTGAATTGAGTGGGAGTTATGACGGAGGAAGGGAAGCTCAAGATTGAGAAGTTCAACGGCAAAAACTACCAACATTGGAAGATGCAGATTGAAGACTATGTCTACCAGAAGGACCTCTATTTGCCACTAGGCGGTCTTGCGAAGAAGTCAGCAACAATTGCAGATGAAGCATGGATTGTCCTTGATCGAAAGGCACTGGGAACAATCCGGTTAAGCTTGGCGTCAACGGTGGCCTTCAATGTTTCGGAGATGAAGACCACGGAGGACTTGATGAAGTCACTTGACGACTTCTACGAGAAACCATCGGCATCCAATAAGGTATTTCTTATGAAGCGCTTGTTCAATCTAAAGATGGCAGAGAATGGTTCAGTTGCAGAACACCTAAATGACTTTAACACAAACATAAGTCAACTTCGATCGGTGAAAATCAATTTTGATGACGAAGTGCGAGCTCTCCTTATACTATCATCTCTACCGGATAGTTGGGACAGCCTTGTGATGGTTGTAAGTAATTCTATCTCTGGTACAAATACTCTTAAATTTTATGATGTTGTGGGTGTTCTCCTAAGCGATGAAATACGAAGGAGAAGCACAAGAGAATCATCAAGTGCTACATTGTCAGTGGAAACAAGAGGAAGGCCTAAGGAGAGGTTCAAAAACCAAAAGGGTCGTGATCGCTCAATACGAAGCAAGTCACGCACAAAGTCAGTTCTTGAATGTTGGAACTGCGGCAAGAAGGGCCACGTCAAGAAGGATTGTTGGTCCAAGAAGAAGAAGGAGACAGAGTCTCAAGACAACAAGCCAACATCGGAGGCCAATGTGGCAAGTAAAGTAGAGCAAGATGCTCTAATTCCATCATTAGACAATGTGTCTAATTCCTGGATAGTAGATTCTGGGGCTTCATTCCATGCGACACCACACAAGCAACATTTCCAAGACTACACCAAAGGTAATTTTGGGTATGTATACTTGGAAGATGATGAAGCTTGTGAGATTGTCGGCAAAGGTACAGTTTCTGTCAAAATTGCTAACGGAAATGAATGGAAGCTTAAAGATGTTAGGCATGTTCCTTCTCTTCGCAAAAATTTGATCTCTACAGGATAATTGGATGATGAAGGTCACAACATTGCATTCGGAAACAAACGGTGGAAGATCTCAAAGGGATCTTTGGTGGTTGCCAAGGGAGAAAAGGTCGGTACACTTTACTTGTGTACTGTTAGCACGCAACCTTCATCTTGTGCAACAACTACCGAAGTTGATAGTGCGGTGTGGCACTATCGACTTGGACATATGAGTGCCAAAGGAATGCAAATCCTTCAAACAAAGAAGCTTCTACCAGGTTTGAAAGAAGTGGACTTAGAGTTCTGTGAAGATTGTGTTTATGGTAAACAAAAGAGGGTAAAATTTCACAAATCAAGAAATGAAAGAAAAATAAAAAAACTTGAGTTGGTTTATTCTGATGTTTGGGGTCCTGCAAGTACACCATCACTTGGTGGCTCATTGTACTATGTAACATTCATAGACGATGCGACTAGAAAAACATGGGTTTATGTCATGAAGAATAAATCCGATGTATTTTCCATATTTCAAAGGTGGAAAGCCTTTGTGGAGAATGAAACAGGTACCAAGGTTAAATGCCTCAGATCCGACAATGGAGGTGAATACTACAGCCAAGCTTTTGTGCTAGCAATGGCATTCGGAGGCAAAGGACAACCCCAAGGACACCTCAACAAAATGGTATTTCGGAAAGGATGAACAGGACAATCATGGAGCGAGCACGAAGCATGCGGCTTCATGCAGGCCTACCGCTTGAGTTTTGGGCGGAAGCTGTAAGTACGTCTGTGTACTTAATCAACCGGTCATCCTCAACGGCCTTGGATGGGGGAGTTCCAGAAGAGGCATGGACAGGTAAACCGGTGAATTATGCATTTCTCAAAGTGTTTGGGTGTGAGGCTTTCATGCACATAGATAGAAGCCTAAGATCAAAGCTAGATGCAAAGTCCAAAAAGTGTTTCTTCATTGGCTATGGAGAAGGTGACTTTGGATATCGCCTATGGAATCTTGAAGATGGTAAAATCTTAAGGAGTAGGGATGTAATTTTTAACGAACAAAATATGTACAAAGATTACTTGGAAAGAAAACAAACAAAAGAAACAGGTGATGAGTACATGGAGCTTGAGGACGGTGAAGACTCGAGGACTGCAAACGGTGACAATGTGCAACAACGTCAACCAAATGAGGAGACTCAACCTATTCCCCGAAGATCTACAAGAGCAAGTAGACCTCCAGAAAGGTTTGTTCCTTCCTTCAACCATCTCTTGATCTCAGATTCTGGAGAGCCGGAATCATACGAAGAAGCTATGCAACATGAATCCAAAGAAGAATGGACGAAGAGCATGCAAGTAGAGATGGACTGAATACATCGCAACCAAACATGGGAGTTGGTTGAGTTGCCTAAAGGTAAGCAGGCACTTCAAAACAAATGGGTGTACAAGCTGAAGGAAAAGGAAGGTGGGAAGAAAAGGTACAAGTCTAGGCTTGTGGTAAAAGGTTTTTCTCAAAAGAAAGGTATTGACTTCAATGAAATATTTTCTCCTGTTGTAAAAATGAACTCAATTAGGCTTGTCTTAAGCCTTGTGGCTGCTCATGATTTAAATCTCGAGCAAATGGATGTAAATACGGCATTCCCTCACGGTGACTTAGAGGAGGAAATCTACATGCTTCAACCAAAGGGGTATGAAGTAAAAGGTAAGGAGAAAATGGTTTGTAGATTAAAGAAGACCTTGTATGGTTTAAAGCAAGAATCAAGACAATGGTACTTGAAGTTTGATCGATGGATGTTGGATCACGGATTCACAAGATGCAACTCGGATCACTGCGTTTACACGAAGAATTTGGGAGATGGGAAGTTCATCATCCTAATGTTGTACGTTGATGACATGCTGATTCCAAGTGCTAACATGCAGGATATCAAATACCTAAAAGAGGAGCTGTCTAAATCTTTTTCAATGAAAGATTTAGGTGCTGCAAAGAGGATACTTGGTATGAAAATATCAAGGGATAGGACGAAGAAGACAATAAAGCTATCTCAAGAAGATTACATCAAGAAGGTACTAGAAAGGTTTGCAATGCAAAATGCAAAACGAGTTTCTACACCTTTGGCTGGTCATTTTAAACTAACAAAGGATACGTGTCCAAAGACACAAGAGGAGATAGCCTATATGTCTAAAGTTCCATATGCTGCAGCGGTAGGTTCTCTAATGTATGCTATGGTCTGGACAAGGCCAGACATTGCACATGTAGTGGGAGTTGTGAGTAGGTTCATGGACAACCCAGGTAAAGAGCATTGGCAAGCTGTGAAGTGGATACTTAGGTATCTAAAAGGGACAACAACAAATGCTTTGTATTTTGGAGGAATTGATATTTTTCTAGAAGGGTATGCTGATGCAGATATGGCAGGTGACAAAGATACTCGAAGGAGCACTACTGGCTATGTGTTCATGGTTGGAGGCCCAGAAGTAAGCTGGGCTTCCAAGCTGCAGAAAGTGGTTTCACTTTCTACCACGGAAGCAGAGTATGTAGCAATGACGGAGGCAAGCAAAGAAATTCTGTTGCTTCACAGATTCTTAGAAGACCTTGGATTCAAACAAGACAATTGTGTCTTGTATAGTGATAGCCAAAGCGCTATCCATCTTGCGAAGAACTCAGCCTTTCATTCAAGGACAAAGCACATTGAGGTGAGATATCACTTCATACGCACTCTTTTGGAAGAGGGACAGCTAAAGCTAGGAAAGGTGCATACAAGTGAAAATCCTGCAGACATGTTTACAAAGGTGGTCAACAAGGAGAAGTTGAGCTTTTGCTCATCTTCAATCGGAATTCAAGGATAAGAAGCCGGAATGGAAAGCAGTCACAGGTTTGGTTTGGAGATCAGTCTCTAAGTGGGAGATTGTTAAGTATGAAGCATGATTTACCCTTGTAATTTTCTGTGGTAAAAGCGCACATTTGTAAGGCCCCCATTATGAGGAGAAGCCATCGTGCATGAAAGAAAATCACTCACGGGAAACCAAAATTTTCACGGACAAGAATCAGGGGCAACTTTAGGGAATATTCCTTTTCGCCGGAATATTCCTTTTCGTCGGAATATTATGGCCGACCGGCGGCCGGAAAGTGATCGGAAAACAACCGGTCGGTTGGCTGGTGGCCGGTAGTCAATGGGCGGTGGCCGGTGGTCAGAAGTCAATGGCCGGTGGCCGAATTCAAAAGCGGACTTGTCTTCTCAAGGGCGGCCACACGTGGGCGGTTTGGAGGGTCCGATTTGGACTTATTCACACAAGGGCGGCTACAGATGGCTGCCTCTCATAAGAGAGGGCATCCCTTTTGGCCTATAAAAGGAGGCCATTTCTACACACATTTCATAGTGTGAAGTTGATGCAACAAGGTGAGTGTGAGGTGGTGAGAGTGAAGCAAGGCGGGAGCTCCATTAAGGGTATAATCCCTTTGTAAACTACTTCTTGTTTTGAAGTACTAAAGCCATTGAGTGGCTGCTTTCCCGTGGACGTAGCCCACATTGGGTGAACCACATATCTCTCTCTCTCTCTCTCTCTCTCTCTCTCTCTCTCTCTCTCTACTCTATAATCTCTTGTGTGTGAAATCTATCTCTCTCCATTAACTAATCTACTCAAATATCTATTTAGCTACATCTTATTTCTTAACATCAGAATTAGATTGGGCTGGTTGTTTTGACACAGGAGTGTCCACAAGTGGTTTTTGTTTCATGCTTGGCAGTTCATGTATATTATGGTTGAGAAAGAAGAAACCTACTGTGGCCACTTCGAGTTGTGAGCCTGAGTACAGGGCAGTCTTCACAGCTACGGTTGAGTGTTTCATAAAATCTAATATCTAACCAACCCAAATTATTTTCTCATATTAAATTGATCACTTAATGTGGGAGAATAAACGGGAAGAAGTGTTAAGATATAGATATGTGCTTATAGATCTATCTCAACACGGGGCCAATAGTAAAGGGGCCCAAATGGGAGATGGTCTATCAAGAGCAAGGCTAACCAATGGAGCATAAGACCTTAGGGTTAGCTTCATTGAAGACCTCCAATAATGTGTGTAAAAGTCCTTTGACCTTAGGTAAGCTAGGGCTTGGGAACCCGGCCCAAACTCGAGGTGTTTGTCGTGCGTGAGGTGCTTGTCCTGCTTGAGGTGCTTGTCATGCTTGAGGTGCTTGATTAAGATGCTTGAGGTGCTTGACTGGCTCCATGCTTGAGGTGCTTGACTTGGTGCATGATTAAGGTGCTTGAGGTGCCTTGAGAAGCTTGCCTGAGATGCTTGTGGGAACACCCCCTACTTCAAGTGCTTAGTCATGCTTGATGACTAAGGGGCTTGCTCATCCAAAGTCAAAAAGATCCCTACAGGGAGGGGGGCGAGCCTACAAGGGGGGGTGGGGGGGGGGGGATGAGAGAGAACAAACACACACACACAAGGGAAGCCCCAGCTTGAAGAGGCAGCAAGGACACTTGTCAAGTTCCTCCTCATGTTGCCCTCATGGTGTGCCTGAAACCTATTGGTTGGCCACCCAAGGGGTCCAATGATAATAAAGGATATTTAATTAATTGATTTTTCATTTATCAAGTCCTCTCTCTCAAAGGGGAAAGGGGGACACTTGTCCCAAGGCTATCCGTGTTGCTTGTAATGGCTCCTGCTTGTGATTGGCTAGGTCTGGAGGGGTCCAATGAGCTTCAAGCATGAGCTACAAGGGGGGGTCAACCCAAGCAAGCTAGGGGGGTGCTTAGGAGGTATACTCACCCACACACACTCACAAAAACTCTCATTGTGTACTATGCAAAGTGCAAGAGCTCCCTCTCTTTCTCCAAGCAAGTAGAGGTTGAGAGCCTACACCAACACTCTTGGCTATGGAGTGCAAATCCATCCAAGAGCCATGCTTCAATGCTTGCACTTGCCATCTATTTCTTATTCATTACTATGCTATTATGTATGCTAGCACAAGAGTTATGATAAGTGAGGAACTAGATCTTTCTCGTATGAAATGTTTCTTCTTCCTCTTCCCTACCCTCATTCCCTGCTAGCTCTCTCCACCTTCGAAGGTGTTTGAGGTGTTGGGACTGAGGCTTGGTATAGTTAAAGCTTTCTTCAAGTTTAGGTTATGCTATGATGGTGATGCATGAAGCTTTCCATCTTCATTGCTTCACCTAGGTCACAAAGAACACAAAGAATGTATTGTAACAAGTCTCTCTTTATGGGAGAAATCATAATACAAATGCCTATTGGAGGGGGGACCGGCTCCACATAAATCCGGTCCTCAACTGTTGTCATGTTCTCTAAATTCTCTCTCGTGCAAAAGTATTGTCTATGCCAAGTTAACTAATTGCTATGATTATGTTGCTATCTTCAATTATGTCAACCCGCTATGCTCACAAAATCATTTCTTGAAAGTACTCTCATTAAATTCCGCTACTCTCAAATTGAATAGGCAAATTCCATTACATTGGTATCAGAGCATTTGGTTTCTCTTTTCTTGCTTAAGAAGAGAGGTCCTTAAGTAGCCTATAAATGGTTGATGTTGTTAATTATAATAGAGTAAGTGGAACTGGGATCTAATATCGGTTTTCTTAAGCCCTCTATGTGGGGGATGGTGCACACCTCGGGAGCTTTGGACTTAATAATGGAGTCATTTTAGACTTGCCTACGGCTTTACCATTATTGAGCCATAAGAAGTCCGAAAGGAGCTAGCCCTTGGCAACTCTGCTATGTTAGACCTACTCCTCTACTCTCTATAATTAACCACTTTGAGCCGTGGGTGTAGATACTTAAGAGGCGATTTTCAAAGGCTAAGAGGAGTGGCAACTAAGGTTTTGTATTGCCAAAGCATACACTAAGTATAAACATAAATTTTGTTAACATGGCTGACAATAATCAAGAGAGTAGAATGAACATTGATAGCTTTGATTTTGCACATGAAGGTGCTAATGATGATGCTCCCATGTTTGTGAATTATCTCATCACTAGGTTGCAACAAGCTATGGGCAACCCTGTTTTGCAAGCCGAAGTTACTCAACAACTTCGTGCTGATGGAATTTCCCTTCCTCTCCCAGAGGAGAGAGAGCTTAGGAGGCCTCTTGAAGAGACCCCCAAAAGAAGACTCTCTCCCATTCGAGAGGAGGAATCCAAAGAGAAAGAAAGCAATGACAGTCTAAGTTCTTCTGAAGATGTGGCTCCACGAAGACGGCGGTCTAGACGATCGCCTACTCCTCCCAAGAGGAAAAGAGCAACCCATAGTCCTTCTCCTCATCACTCTGAAAGACAAGAGAGGAAACAAAGGAAGAAAAGGGCTAGGAAGAGGTCACCCACTTCTCCTTCTTCTTCACCTTCCTCCTCTTCCGATGAAAGTTATGGCTATTCTCCTAGAGAACACAAGAGGGGAGGACATCGCAAATCATTTCCTGCATGGCGAAGGTCACAAAAGCTAAAAAAACTCAATGAGGGAGGAAAGAGTATCTCTTTTCTCACCTATGATGGCACCTTTGGTGCTATCGACAAGGTGTTGGCCTTCATCCAGCAATTTGATGTGGCCTTTGGGGACGAGGGCTTCACAGAGTCCTCCAAGCTACGCCATGTAGCTATGCACTTCCAAAAATCAGCTCGTCAATGGTGGGCTAGCCTTCGTGGCAATGGAGAAGCCCCAAAGACATGGAAAACTCTACGAGTTTCCATCATGAAGCAATTTCTTCCAAGTGATACTAAAGATAAAGTTCTTACCGAATGGCGTGGCTTGAAGCTTCTCTCTCATGAGTCTATCAACAAGTATGTAGACAAGTTTTGGGATTTACATCTCAAAGCTACTGTCTTTCAAAAGATAGACTTTGCCGAGCAAAGACAACAATTCTGTGCGGGATTACCTGAAGAGATGGCCGAATACATCAACTCTCAACGGCCCGGTACTATTACCGAAGTAATCCACCACACCATGGTTGCTTCACGCATCAATTTCCATCAAGGGGCTAGACGTAATGTCAAGCCCATGGAAAACAAAGATAAAAATGATGCAAAGGGGAAATCCAATGCTCAAAATAATTCCCAAGGCACTTCCAACAACAACAACAATCGGTCCAAGGAGAAGGGAGTTTACAAAGGTAAAAACAAACTCTCTCCTGAAGAGCTTGAAGCTTTTCGCAAGGACCATAAGTGTTTCAAGTGTGGGGAGCAAGGACATGGCTATTGTTCTTGCCCCAAGAAGAATACTCGCAATGAGACTCCTAAGGCTTCCACCATCGAAGCTCCAAAAGAGGATGCTCATTGCAAAGGATCATCACTTTCCTATGCGTGGGGAAAGGTAAGAGAGCATGATGCCTTCATCTTGTTTGACCCAGGCTCTACTCTCAACTTGATATCAATAGAGTTGGCCACAAAGTTGGGCATTCAAGCTTTTGAGATGGGAGATATAGTAACAGTTGATGCAGCTTTCAAGGGACAACAAGCATCCGTTACTCCCTTGATTGGGAAGTTGAGGCTTCATGTCCAAATCTATGTCGACAAAGAAGACTTCTTCATCTCTCCTCTCCAACATCAGGATGTTATCCTAGGGGCACCATGGTTTGATCGCATGGCTGCCAACATGAAGTTCCCTGAAAGAAGAATTTACTTCACCTACAGGGGAAAGAACATGTATATAGATGCTAGTGAGCGTGGTCACACTATTCTACTTGTAAATCCTCTTTCTTTTGATAAATCAATGAAGAGCTCAGTTTCTGCGTACATGATTTATGTCAAAGAGTCTCTAAAAGCTAATAATGTTTCATCAAATGAAAATGATAGGAATCAAGAAGAGTTAGACTTGTCTACTTTTTTAAAAGGATTCCAAGATGTGTTCATCGATGATATCCCTATGGACCTACCTCCAAAACGAGGGGATGATGACCATCGTATTGAGCTCCTTCCAGGAAGCTCACCGCCTAACAAACCTCCTTATTGAGTCTCACAAGCTCAACAAGAGGAGATTATGAGGCAAGTACAAGAATTGGTAGACAAAGGGATGGTGAGGCCTAGTTCCTCTCCCTTTTGTTCTCCAGTCCTTTTAGTGCAAAAGAAAGATGGTACATACCGTATGTGTGTGGACTATCGAGCACTAAACCATATCACTATCAAAAACAGATTTCCCGTGCCTCGGGTAGAAGATCTATTTGATAAGCTAC
The DNA here is from genome assembly GCF_014529385.1 of Adiantum capillus-veneris. Taxonomy (NCBI): domain Eukaryota; kingdom Viridiplantae; phylum Streptophyta; class Polypodiopsida; order Polypodiales; family Pteridaceae; genus Adiantum; species Adiantum capillus-veneris. The sequence continues at coordinate 135,724,817 of NC_140942.1, read as the reverse complement.
AAGGCTCTACCTACTTCAATAGGATTGACCTTAAGAGTGGCTATCATCAAATAAGGATAGTGGATGAAGATATCCTAAAGACCGCGTTTCGCACAATATTTGGTCTTTATGAATATCTAGTCATGCCTTTTGGCTTGACTAATGCACCAGCTACTTTCAATCGTCTCATGGAGAAAATTTTTAGACCATATCGTAAATTCACTGGAGTGTTCTTTGATGATATCATCATCTACTCCAAGTCTTTGGAGGAACAAACTTTTTCTCAACCAAAAGAAAAGTGAATTCTTCCTTCAAGAGATTCAATATCTAGGTCATATTATCTCTCACGATGGTATTCGTATGGATCCATCAAAGTTAGAGGTAATAAAATCATGGCCTAACCCAAGGAATCTACATGAGCTAAGAAGCTTTATTGGTATGTGTGCATACTATAGACGCTTCATAGAAAAATTCTCTCAAGTAGCAGGACCACTACACGACTTAACAAAGAAGAACGTTAAGTTTGTATGGACTGCTAAGGAGCAAAATGCTTTTGAAAAACTCAAAGAGAAGCTTACTTTCCAACCAGTCCTCGTGCTTCCGGATCTCTCAAATCCATTTGAGGTCCAATGTGATGCTTGTGGTGATTGCCTTGGAGCGGTTTTGCTTCAAGAAGGGCATGCCATAGCATATGAGAGCTGAAGGCTCAATAGTGATGAACGAGTCTTGGGCATTTATGAGAAAGAGCTTTTAGCTGTTCTACATGCCCTAGACACATGGAAGCACTACCTATTGGGGACTCCATTTATCCTACGAATCGACCACCAAAGTCTCAAGTATTTCATGACGCAAACCAAGCTTTCTGTTAGGAAATAAGACGTAGCTAAATAGATAATTGAGTAGATTACTTAATGGAGAGAGACAGATTTATATACACGAGATTATAGAGTAGAGAGAGAGAGAGAGAGTACACACGATATACGTGGCTCACCCAATGTGGGCTACGTCCACGGGAAAGCAGCCACTCAATGGCTTTAGTACTTCAAAACAAGAAGTAGTTTACAAAGGGATTATACCCTTAATGGAGCTCCCGCCTTGCTTCACTCTCACCACCTCACACTCACCTTGTTGCATCAACTTCACACTATATAATGTGTGTAGAAATGGCCTCCTTTTATAGGCCAAAAGGGCTGCCCTCTCTTATGAGAGATAGCCATGTGTAGCCACCCTTGTGCGAATAAGTCCAAATCGGACCCTCCAATTCGCCCATGTGTGGCCGCCCTTGAGAAGACAAGTCCGCTTTTGAATTCGGCCACCGGCCACCGGCCATTGACTTCTCATCACCGATCATCGACCATTGACTTCCGACCACCGGCCATCGGCCATTGACTACCGGCCACCGGCCAACCGACCGGTTGTTTTCCGACCACTTTCCGGCCGCCGTCCAGCCATAATATTCCGGCAAAAAAAAAAAATCGGGGACGGAGGCCCCCGAGGCCTCTAAAGTTGCCCCTGATTCTTGTCTGTGAAAATTTTGGTTTCCGGTGAGTGATTTTCCTTCACGCACGATGGCTTCTCCTCATAAGGGGGCCTTACAAATGTGCACTTTTACCACAGAAAATTACAAGGGTAAATCACGCTCCATACTTAACAATCTCCCACTTGGAGACTAATCTCCAAACCAAACCTGTGACTGCTTTCCATTCTGGCTTCTTATCCTTGAATGCCGATTGAAGATGAGCAAAAGCTCAACTTCTCCTTGTTGACCACCTTTGTAAACATGTCTGCAGGATTTTTACTTGTATGCACCTTTCCTAGCTTTAGCTGTCCCTCTTCCAAAAGAGTGCGTATGAAGTGATATCTCACCTCAATGTGCTTTGTCCTTGAATGAAAGGCCGAGTTCTTCGCAAGATGGATAGCGCTTTGGCTATCACTGTACAAGACACAATTGTCTTGTTTGAATCCAAGCTCTTCTAAGAATCTGTGAAGCCAAAGAATTTCTTTGCTTGCCTCCGTCATTGCTACATACTCTGCTTCCGTGGTAGAAAGTGAAACCACTTTCTGTAGCTTTGAAGCCCAGCTTACTGCTGTGCCTCCAACCGTGAACACATAGCCAGTAGTGCTCCTTCGAGTATCTTTGTCACCTGCCATATCTGCATCAGCATACCCTTCTAGAAAAATATCAGTTCCTCCAAAATACAAAGCATTTGTTGTTGTCCCTTTTAGATACCTAAGTATCCACTTCACAGCTTGCCAATGCTCTTTACCTGGGTTGTCCATGAACCTACTCACAACTCCCACTACATGTGCAATGTCTGGCCTTGTCCAGACCATAGCATACATTAGAGAACCTACCGCTGCAGCATATGGAACTTTAGACATATAGGCTATCTCCTCTTGTGTCTTTGGACACATATCTTGCATTTTGCATTGCAAACCTTTCTAGTACCTTCTTGATGTAATCTTCTTGAGATAGCTTTATTGTCTTCTTCGTCCTATCCCTTGATATTTTCATACCAAGTATCCTCTTTGCAGAACCTAAATCTTTCATTGAAAAAGATTTAGACAGCTCCTCTTTTAGGTATTTGATATCCTGCATGTTAGCACTTGCAATCAGCATGTCATCAACGTACAACATTAGGATGATGAACTTCCCATCTCCCAAATTCTTCGTGTAAACGCAGTGATCCGAGTTGCATCTTGTGAATCCGTGATCCAACATCCATCGATCAAACTTCAAGTACCATTGCCTTGATGCTTGCTTTAAAACATACAAGGTCTTCTTTAATCTGCAAACCATTTTCTCCTTACCTTTAACTTCATACCCCTTTGGTTGAAGCATGTAGATTTCCTCCTCTAAGTCACCGTGAGGGAATGCCGTATTTACATCCATTTGCTCGAGATTTAAATTATGAGAAGCCACAAGGCTTAAGACAAGCCTAATTGAGTTCATTTTTACAACAGGAGAAAATATTTCATTGAAGTCAATACCTTTCTTTTGAGAAAAACCTTTTACCACAAGCCTAGACTTGTACCTTTTCTTCCCACCTTCTTCTTCCTTTAGCTTGTACACCCATTTGTTTTGAAGTGCCCGCTTACCTTTAGGCAACTCAACCAACTCCCATGTTTGGTTGCGATGTAGTGAGTCCATCTCCACTTGCATGCTCTTCGTCCATTCTTCTTTGGATTCATGTTGCATAGCTTCTTCATATGATTCCGGCTCTCCAGAATCTGAAATCAAGAGATGGTTGAAGGAAGGAACAAACCTTTCTTGAGGTCTACTTGCTCTTGTAGATCTTCGGGGAATAGGTTGAGGCTCCTCATTTGGTTGACGTTGTTGCACATTTTCACCATTTGCTGTCCTGGAGTCTTCACCGTCCTCAAGCTCCATGTACTCATCACCTGTTTCTTTTGTTTGTTTTCTTTCCAAGTAATCTTTGTACATATTTTGTTCATTAAAAATTACATCCCTACTCATTAAGATTTTACCATCTTCAGGATTCCATAGGCGATACCCAAAGTCTCCTTCTCCATAGCCAGTGAAGAAACACTTTTTGGACTTTTCATCTAACTTTGATCTTAGGCTTCTATCTATGTGCATGAAAGCCTCACACCCAAACACTTTGAGAAATGCATAATTCACCGGTTTACGTGTCCATGCCTCTTTTGGAACTCCCCCATCCAATGCCGTTGAGGGTGACCGATTGATTAAGTACACAGACGTACTTACAGCTTCTGCCCAAAGCTCAAGCGGTAGGCCTGCATGTACCGCATGCTTCGTGCTCGTTCCATGATTGTCCTGTTCATCCTTTCTGAAATCCCATTTTGTTGAGGTGTCCTTGGGGTTGTCCTTTGCCTCCGAATGCCATTGCTAGCACAAAAGCTTTCAAAAGATTGGCTGCAATATTCGCCTCCATTTTCGGATCTGAGGCATTTAACCTTGGTACCTGTTTCATTGTCCACAAAGGCTTTCCACCTTTGAAATATGGAAAATACATTGGATTTATTCTTCATGACATAAACCCATGTTTTTCTAGTCGCATTGTCTATGAATGTTACATAGTACAATGAGCCACCAAGTGATGGTGTACTTGCAGGACCCCAAACATCAGAATGAACCAACTCAAGTTTTTTATTTTTTCTTTCATTTCCTGATTTTTGAAATTTTACCCTCTTTTGTTTACCATAAACACAATCTTCACAGAACTCTAAGTCCACTTCTTTCAAACCTGGTAGAAGCTTCTTTGTTTGAAGGATTTTCATTCCTTTGGCACTCATATGTCCAAGTCGGTAGTGCCACACCGCACTGTCAACTTTTGTAGTTGCTGCACAAGCTGAAGGTTGCGTGCTAACAGTACACAAGTAAAGTGTACCGACTTTTTCACCTTTGGCAACCACCAAAGATCCCTTTGAGATCTTCCACCATTTGTTTCCGAATGCAATGTTGTGACCTTCATCGTCCAATTGTCCTGTAGAGATCAAATTTTTGCAAAGAGAAGGAACATGCCTAACATCTTTAAGCTTCCATTCATTTCCATTAGCAGTTTTGACAAAAACTGTACCTTTGCCGAAAATCTCACAAGCTTCATCATCTCCCAAGTATACATACCCAAAATTACCTTTGGTGTAGTCTTGGAAATGTTGCTTGTGTGGTGTCTCATGGAATGAAGCCCCGGAATCTACTATCCAGGAATTAGACGCATTGTCTAATGAGAGAATTAGAGCATCTTGCTCTAGTTTACCTGCCACATTGGCCTCCGATGTTGGCTTGTTGTCTTGAGACTCTGTCTCCTTCTTCTTGGACCAGCAATCCTTCTTGACATGGCCCTTCTTGCCGCAGTTCCAACATTCAAGAACTGACTTTGTGCGTGACTTGCTCCGCCTTGAGCAATCACGACCCTTTTGGTTTTTGAACCTCTCCTTAAGCCTTCCTCTTGTTTTCACTGATAGTGCAGCACTTGCTGATTCTCCTGTGCTTCTCCTTCGCATTTCCTCGCTTAGGAGAACACCCACAACATCATCAAACTTAAGAGTATTTGTGCCAGAGATAAAATTACTGACAGCCATCACAAGGCTGTCACAACTAGCCGGTAGAGATGATAGTATAAGGAGAGCTCGCACTTCGTCATCGAAATTGATTTTCAATGATCGAAGTTGACTTATGTTTGTGTTAAAGTCATTTAGGTGTTCTGCAACTGAACCATTCTTTGCCATCTTTAGATTGAACAAGCGCTTCATAAGAAATACCTTATTGGATGCCGATGGTTTCTCGTAGAAGTCGTCAAGTGACTTCATCAAGTCCTCCGTAGTCTTCATCTCTGAAACATTGAAGGTCACCGTTGACGCCAAGCTTAACCGGATTGTTCCCAGTGCCTTTCGATCAAGGACAATCCATGCTTCATCTGCCATTGTTGCGGGCTTCTTCGCAAGACCTCCTAGTGGCAAATAGAGGTCCTTCTGGTAGAGATAGTCTTCAATCTGCATCTTCCAATGTTGGTAGTTTTTGCCGTTGAACCTCTCAATCTTGAGCTTCCCTTCCTCCGCCATAACTCCCACTCAATTCAAGGAATCCTTTCCTTGAGATAATTTAGCTACGAGCAAACCTTGCTCTGATACCAGTTGTTAGGAAATAAGACGTAGCTAAATAGATAATTGAGTAGATTACTTAATGGAGAGAGACAGATTTATATACACGAGATTATAGAGTAGAGAGAGAGAGAGAGAGAGTACACACGATATACGTGGTTCACCCAATGTGGGCTACGTCCACGGGAAAGCAGCCACTCAATGGCTTTAGTACTTCAAAACAAGAAGTAGTTTACAAAGGGATTATACCCTTAATGGAGCTCCCGCCTTGCTTCACTCTCACCACCTCACACTCACCTTGTTGCATCAACTTCACACTATATAATGTGTGTAGAAATGGCCTCCTTTTGTAGGCCAAAAGGGCTGCCCTCTCTTATGAGAGACAGCCATGTGTAGCCACCCTTGTGCGAATAAGTCCAAATCGGACCCTCCAATTCGCCCATGTGTGGCTGCCCTTGATAAGACAAGTCTGCTTTTGAATTCGGCCACCGGCCATTGACTTCCGATCACCGATCACCGGCCATGGACTTCCGACCACCGGCCATCGGCCATTGACTACCGGCCACCGGCCAACCGACCGATTGTTTTGCGACCACTTTCCGGCCGCCGTCCGGCCATAATATTCCGGCAAAAAGGAATATTCCGGCGAAAAAAAAGTCTCGGGGGCGGAGGCCCCCAAGGCCTCTAAAGTTGCCCCTGATTCTTGTCCGTGAAAATTTTGGTTTCCGGTGAGTGATTTTCCTTCACGCACGATGGCTTCTCCTCATAATGGGGGCCTTACAAATGTGCACTTTTACCACAGAAAATTACAAGGGTAAATCAGGCTCCATACTTAACACTTTTCGACAAACAAATGAGGTGGGCAAATTTTCTTTCGCAATTTAATTTCCATATTGCTCACATAGCTGGTAAGCACAATCAAGTTGCTGATGCACTTTCACGACGACCAAAAGTTAATGCGGTGTCTATAGCTACTCACAATGATCTATCCTCTATGATAGATGAGTATGCTACTGACCCTGACTTTAGAGACATAATGTCATCCCTTGCTTTGGGGAAGAAAGAGGAACCATTCACCTTGCAGGATGGTTATCTTCTCCACGGCAATAGGCTATGTGTTACCCATTCCCTTCGTGAAAAGGTTATGTATGAATCCCATGCTCCCCCATATGCAGGGCATAGAGGTATTCAACCTACTCTCCGAGGAGTAGAGACGTATTTCTATTGGCCTACCATGAAAGTGGACATACAAGAGTATGTTTCAAAATGTGTAGTATGCCAAAAGACCAAGTATGATAGAGGGAAGCAACCTGGATTACTCCAGCCATTGCCTATTCCAAATTCACCATGGGAGAGTATATCCATGGATTTCATCTTTGGATTACCCAAGTCTATCCATGGGAATACAGGAATATGGACAATAGTCGACAGGTTTAGCAAGCAAGCACATTTTATTCCTGTCAAAAAGACTATTAAGGCACATCAAATGGCAACTCTCTTCATATCTCAGATTTTCAAGCACCATGGATTACCCACATCCATCGTGTCAGATAGAGATCCTAGAATGACCAGTAATTTCTGGAAAGGTCTCTTCGAAAATCTAGGAACAAGATTGAATTTCTCTTCGGCCTATCACCCACAAACGGATGGCCAAAGTAAGATAGCCAATCTTACGATACTCGATCTACTCAAGACTTATGTTACCGAAGTAGATCAACGCTCACAATGGGAAAAGTATTTACCTCTAGTAGAGTATGCCTACAATAATACTGTCCATACTTCTACGGGGAAAGCACCTTTCAAGATCATAGAGGGAAGACCTAAAAGTCCCTTGCTACTCAAAGTACATGGGAAGATCTTCGCCGCTGATGAGTATAGCCGTGACCTACAAGAATCTTTTCAAAAGATTAGGGAGGCTATAGCCATCTCTCAACAAAGGCAAAAAGCTGCTGCTGATAAGCACAGAAGAGCCTTAATGTTCAAAGAAAATGATTGGGTCTTACTCAAGTTTCCTAAGGCTCGATTAAGGCAAACAACGGGCAAAAATCCTACGGGCCATCAAAAGTATTATGCTAAACTAGCAAAAAGATACTATGGTCCTTTCCAAATCTTGAAGCCCATCAATGAGACGGCTTATCAACTCAAGTTGCCCAACCATTGGCTTATACACAATGCCTTTCATGTAATCCTACTTAAGCCCTACAAAGGAGAGCCACCAACTGAACCAATTATTGAAGACCCTCCCAAATTTGAAGACCAAGAAGAGGTGCTACAACCCAAAGCTGTCCTTCGGCATGAAGACAAGGTACTACGACATGGTAAGATAGTCCGACGGTATCTTATTAAGTTCAAAAATTATCCTTTTGAAGATGCTAGATGGATGCAAGGAGTACAACTTAAGGATGGTATGAACCTTGTCAATGCTTACAATGCTACATTAGAGTAAGAAAATGTATAAATTTCTTTTAAATGACTCATGTTTTTGTCTTATAAGACTAGTCCTTTTTTTAATTGTGCACAAATTTAACTAGTATGCATGCTTAGAATCATGTTTGTGATGGCGACGTCTCTCAAACACCAAGTAGAATTTGTCACTCTACTTTGGGAGAATGAAATGGACTAAAGAGCAGACATGCTTGTGGCAGCTATGTCTCCCAAGCACCAAATGGATTAGTCATCCATCTTGGAAAGATGTCGTAGGGTAAAAAAGGGATCCTCTACCCGCTAAGTACCATTGACTAATGACTAAGGCTTTATCTCTTCTACCTCATAGTCGAGGACGACTATGATTTCAAGAGAGAGGTAATGTCATAAAATCTAATATCTAACCAACCCAAATGATTTTCTCATATTAAATTGATCACTTAATGTGGGAGAATAAACGGGAACAAGTGTTAAGATATAGATATGTGCTTATAGATCTATCTCAACACAGGGCCAATAGTAAAGGGGCCCAAATGGGAGATGGTCTATCAAGAGAAAGGCTAACCAATGGAGCATAAGACCTTAGGGTTAGCTTCATTGAAGACCTCCAATAATGTGTGTAAAAGTCCTTTGACCTTAGGTAAGCTAGGGTTGAGCTTGAGGTGGGAACCCGGCCCAAACTCGAGGTGCTTGTCCTGCTTGAGGTGCTTGTCATGCTTGAGGTGCTTGATTAAGATGCTTGAGGTGCTTGACTGGCTCCATGCTTGAGGTGCTTGACTTGGTGCATGATTAAGGTGCTTGAGGTGCCTTGAGAAGCTTGCCTGAGATGCTTGTGGGAACACCCCCTACTTCAAGTGCTTAGTCATGCTTGATGACTGAGGGGCTTGCTCATCCAAAGTCAAAAAGATCCCTACAAGGAGGGGGGTGAGCCTACAAGGGGGGGGGATGAGAGAGAACACACACACACACACACACACACACACACACACACACACACACACACACACACACACACACACAAGGGAAGCCTCAGCTTGAAGAGGCAGCAAGGACACTTGTCAAGTTCCTCCTCATGTTGCCCTCATGGTGTGCCTGAAACCTATTGGTTGGCCACCCAAGGGGTCCAATGATAATAAAGTATATTTTATTAATTGATTTTGCATTTATCAAGTCCTCTCTCTCAAAGGGGAAAGGGGGACACTTGTCCCAAGGCTATCCCTGTTGCTTGTAATGGCTCCTGCTTGTGATTGGCTAGGCCTGGAGGGGTCCAATGAGCTTCCAGCATGAGCTACAAGGGGGGGTCAACCCAAGCAAGCTAGGGGGGTGCTTAGGAGGTATACTCACCCACACACACTCACAAACACTCTCATTGTGTACTATGCAAAGTGCAAGAGCTCCCTCTCTTTCTCCAAGCAAGTAGAGGTTGAGAGCCTACACCAACACTCTTGGCTATGGAGTGCAAATCCATCCAAGAGCCATGCTTCAATGCTTGAGCTTGACATCTATTTCTTCTTCATTACTATGCTATTATGTATGCTAGCACAAGAGTTATGATAAGTGAGGAACTAGCTCTTTCTCGTATGAAATGTTTCTTCTTCCTCTTCCCTACCCTCATTCCCTGCTAGCTCTCTCCACCTTCGAAGGTGTTTGAGGTCTTGGGACTGAGGCTTGGTATAGTTAAAGCTTTCTTCAAGTTTAGGTTATGCTATGATGGTGATGCATGAAGCTTTCCATCTTCATTGCTTCACCTAGGTCACAAGGAACACAAAGAATGTATTGTAACAAGTCTCTCTTTATGGGAGAAATAATAATACAAATGCCTATTGGAGGGGGGACCGGCTCCACATAAATCCGGTCCTCAACTGTTGTCATGTTCTCTAAATTCTCTCTCGTGCAAAAGTATTGTCTATGCCAAGTTAACTAATTTCTATGATTATGTTGCTATCTTCAATTATGTCAACCCGCTATGCTCACAAAATCATTTCTTGAAAGTACTCTCATTAAATTCCGCTACTCTCAAATTGAATAGGCAAATTCCGTTACAGAGTGTGTATGGCTCAGACACCTTATGGCTAATTTGGGTGTTGGACAGGACACTGCCAACACTATCTACAATGACAGTCAGAGGGCATTGGCAGTTGCAAGAAACCCATTTTTTCATGCTCACATAAAGCATATTAAGGTGCATTACCACTATGTCAGGGAGAGGCTCTCAGCAGGAGAGATCATCTTGGCTTATGTGCCAACACAGGACAACCTTGCAGATCTTTTCACAAAGGCATTATCTCGTGAGAATCTTGAAGCTTTCCACAAAGCTTTGGGCTTACTCCCTTTTGTGAACTAATCATGTCCTCAGGGCATGGCACTTCCCTTTACTCATGTGCCATCTCTCGTTCACCGCATCACTCCAGGGGGGATTTGTTACCATATACATGTGGTAGTGATGTGTGTGAACACACTAGGACCGCCGGGGCATTTTTTCCCTCTTTAGGAGGTTTTTTCCCCCGAGCATTGTATATACGCCCATCACTCTAGGGATATCTATCTTTCCATTGCACACTAAGTATCACACTCTCTATTGTGTGCCTTGAGCTTCCTTCGTCTTCTCCAAGCTGTGTGCGTTTCTCTGCAACCCTAATTCCAACAGGGGAGACCCTAGTTAAGAGCATCAAGAGTAAAATAGCTATGGGAAGTAGACTCTATAGTGATTAAAAGAGGAAAGAAGAAAGTGAGAATGAAAATGGATGCAAAAAAGGTGATACCACTTGGTTTCAGGGCATTGCATGCACAAGGACTGAATATGGTAGAAGAAATTGGAGAGTATGTAGAGGAGGAAATTGTTAGAACTAATTCCTCAATTGTATCTTTTTTTGAAATTGATGTGAAAAATATAGAAACCAAGTCTATGTTACAACTAGAAGATGATGGAATACAATCAATAACTTAAAAACCAGTGATTGCTTGAGGGATTAAGAAATCAATTGACAAGATGGGTAATGAGCTGTTAAAGAATTTGCAGATTGAAAATAAAGAAGAGGTGGAAGCCATTGAGGTAGTGAAGCAAGCAGAGAGATCCTTTGAACATCAGATGGAAAGAATTGCTAGGGTGACTCAAGATGAGCTGTAGGAACTGAACTTGAACACTTAGGAGGAACCACAGACATTGAAGGTATCAGTAGATATGGATAAGAAATTTAAACTGAAATTGAAGGAATTGTTGTTAGAATTCAAAGATGTTTTTGTATGGAAATACACATATATGAAAGAAGTAGATGCGAGCTTTTGTTGACACAAAATTAATTTGAAAACAAAAGTAGTTCTAGTTGTACAACAAAGGTACATGATGAATCCTAATTATGCCAAACAAGTTAAAGAAGAGATTGACAAACTGTTGGCTATAGGTTTCATTTATCCTTTGGAGGAAGTTACTTGGTTGTGACCAATTGTTATAGTTCCAAAGAATAAAGAGATTAGTATTGCTTACTGCACAAAAAAAGAAAGATAAATTATCCCTAGAGTGATGGGCATATATACAAAGAACGGGTAGAAAAACCTCCTAGTGAAAGAAAAAATGCTCCAACGGTCCTAAGTGTGTTCACACACATCACTACCACATGTATATGTAAATTGTTTTTTGCCAGGTTGATTTGGCGAGTCTATTTTTATAGCCCTTTCCTACACACTATATCAGTCTTTGCAAAAAATCTCAGATGGGGGACATGAATTGTGATCCATGTTCCATCACTTTTGGACTTAAGATTTGGTCAACTGGTAAATTACAATGTTTAGAGACTACCAAAATGGTTTTGGATTGGTTTGGTTTTGGTTAACCAAAAGTGAAATCCCAGGTTTGTTTTATTTTTTCTTGGATTTCTTCTATTTTTGTCTCTTTTGGTCACTCTTTTTAGTTTTCTTTAGGAATAGCTTTAGGTAAGTGATCTGATTCTGATCTAGAGCTATTCATCCTTGATTTTTTTGATAAAGTGCTTGTTTGCATTCACAATATTTGAAAAGTTGATTTTGAGGGTAAAGATATAGTAAACACATTTTTGTTGACATTTTTGCATGATTGGTTGGCCATGTGGATATAAGAGAGCATGTGCAAGGGTTCTGTGTAGAAAAAGTGAAATTAAAATTTTGTAAACTTGGACATCATATGCGTATGATGTCTCAAGGGGCATCTAGAGATCAAATTTGACAAATCTGACTTCACCAAAGTGTTCAAATGGGGGGTTTTACCCTAAGTACATATTGAAACTAGAGTTTTGACCAACTCTTGACACCCAAAAGACAAAAGACGGAGTGTCAAAAACAGAAAAAAGAAAAACTTGTGATTTTGAGCAGATTTTTGCGGGAAAATTGGTACAAGTGCTTGAAAACTACTGCTACAGACTTTGGGATCCTTGTGAATGAAATCTATTCAAAAATTCACTAGCAGACATCATACGTGTATGATGTCTGAAGCGTGATTCTAGTAGCCAAAATGAACTTTTGACATTATACCCATTTTCTGCATGTTGTGTTGAGCACATACACCAAATTTCACTTCATTTGGGCGTGTAGATTAAGAATTAAGAAAATTTTACTCTTTTCAAAGATTTCCTTGTCAAAAGTGATGATTTTGTGCAATTTTGTTGTGAGCACATATTTAGGTTCTACACATCAAGGGGCACCCTGGGTAGAAACAGAACTGAATTCTGACCACCTAGACATCATATGTGTATGATGTCTTAGAGGCCAGATCTGAGGTCAAAAGTTGCATCTAAGTGCACCCTTGTGATCTAGAACATTTAGGAAGCATAAAGGCCAAATTCCACTTAATTGAAGCATATTTGGGCTTGCAAAGACCGCAGATGGATCTTGGGAAAGTGATTTCTTGAATTGATCATATCTAGCATAAAAAGTGTTAGATTTGAATTTTGAAACTTGTTCTGAGTTGCCAGTGTAGTGAGGAATCTCTGGAGTGAAATTCACTTAAAACTGACCAATTAGACATCATACGTGTATGATGTCTAAAGGGCGCTTTTAGGGACCAAAATTGAAATTGAGCTTGCACGGTGTCAAGTACAACAAAAAAATCTTACATACCAAGTTTGGGCCAATTCTAAGCACATAGACATCATACGGGTATGATGTCTTAAGGCCAGATCTGATAGTCCAATTGCACTTTTGACCACACAAGGGGTTTGAAAATGATGATTTAAGCTTGCTTGCAAAATTGTCTCATTTGGACACATATCTTTGAATCTAAGGATATTGTTGCAGATCCAAGAAGGTAAAGGTGAAAAAGTGGTGATTTTGAGAATTTTTGCATCCAAAATTTGTTGTGATCACATATTCTTGTTGTATGCATCAAGGAGCACCTTGGGTAGAAATATACGTGAAATCTGAGCCAAAAGACATCTCGTGTACGATGTCATAGGGGTCAGATTTGGGTCAAATCAAACATTTGAGTATACCCTAGTGTCCTAGAGCATAAAAGAAATCCCTAGCCAAAATTTCATTGAATTTGGAGCACATTTGAGCTTGCAAAGGTGAAAAGAAAAAAACTGGGCAAAGTTATGCTTGTATTGACCATAACTTGCACCAAAAGTGTCCAAATTGAATTCAAAAAGTTGTTGAGAGTTGCTTAAGTGATAAAGAGTCACATGGGTAAAGTCACTTCATTTTGTCACAAAAGACTTCATATGCGTATGATGTCTCAAAGTGCCAAATTAGAGGTCAAAAATTACATTTGGGATCACAAAAGTGTTTTCCATCATAAAATAGGCCAGGAGACCAAGTTTCATTCAATTTAAATAACCTTTGGCTTATTAACCTCTCGAGGAAGTTGCAAACAAGAAAGCAGAAAAAGGAGTGATAGACCTGACTAAAAGTGTCAAATTCACAAATTGGACTTGGAGTGGTTAGAGTACATCACGGAGAGTCTACAGTTAAAGTTTGGAGCAATTTTGAGCCAACAGACATCATACACGTATGAAGTCTCGAGATTGACTATTTTGGCCATAACTTGAGCTATCGATATCGGATTTAGAAACTTTTTTCATGAAAACAAAGCTCCAGAGTAGCTCTACAAGATTCAATGTGACCCTTGATCAAAGATCCTTTGGGTCATTCATTGTTGGTTAGTGTTCGAAAAAACATCGTTTAAGGCCTCAAAATTCATTCGGAAGTTAGGGGTGTCTAAAACTGACAATTTGAGGAAATTGTGAGAAACCTGTCGCGTTTTTGAACATAGTTTTGACCTTTTCCTAATCAAATCACTTGAAAACATTGGTATAAGTATTCTTAAATCGAGCTAGAGTTGTTAAGCCCAAAGATCATGTCCTCTTTAGATTCAAACTCAGTTTATACAAGCTTCAAAATCCCAATGATAGACAAGCATCCGCCCATAATGGATCTTCCAAACTTGCAATTGATAAAGATCAATTTGTTGAGAGAGAGTTTGGATGAAAGATCATGAGAGTGAATAACTGTATAGAAACATTGACGGCAGTGAGGTCAACCTTAATAGGTGCTAAGAGCCATACCCAGAAGAGCTGACGGATTACAAGCTCTTATATGTCTATACATACGGAGTCAACTACCAATGGAAATCTACAGTTGTTGACAAGTATAGACAAGAAATAGAGTTTTATAAAGCACAAAATCCACGGACTACATTAGGAATAGGTGAACATTTGGTCAATGAAGGACCACAAATACCTCCACCAAACACAAGGATTCCTATGAGAATTCCCAAAAGGGAGCCACTTGGATTCTAATCTAGAGTGATAATGAGAGATGAAGTGATCAAGAGATGGCAGATATGCCTTCTCAAGGACCAATCTCCAAGAGAATAACCAATCCCTTCAAAGAAGAACCTAGCTATAGTAGAAGGCCTGGAGCAGAGAAGGATTGGGAGAGTCTATGGAAGACTTGTAGACAATCTACAAGTTAGACCGTCCCAAATCCAGAAATGGGTAAACAGGAAATACTTCGGAGATAAAGACCCGAGAGATTACATAGCAGCTTTCAGAAGAGTAATGAGAGCAAAGGAAGTGTTGGATTTTTTGACACATTTTGCGAGATTTGGACTGACTATGAAAGATGACACTGCTACATGGTTCAACTCATTGAAAAGACGCGATTTTTGAGACTCTAGACAAGTTGTTTGAGTAATTCATCAAAGAATTCTCACAAAAAGGCATATCTCACAATACGGTCTCACAGATTCAAACAAAAAGAGGGTGAGTCAGTATGCAAAGCAACATTACGGCTCAAGAGATACATCATGTTCTTTCCAAGAGCTGAACTACCTACACAAGCATGATTGATGTTGATATTTATCCAGGGAATGATACATGCCGTTGTCAAGGGATATGTGTTTGAAACGCGAGTTGGGCAGATGCCGGGCCTCTGGCTGTGGGAGGTGTGAGAGAGAACAAGAAAAACAGATGCAACTGAATCTGGAAATCACCGTACCCTTCAAGTAATCAAGTCAAGCTTTAAGTACAACTTAAACGATAGCCAAGGCGGGCTATTACCAGCACCAACACTTGGATCAATTGGTAAATAGGAGTTTAAGCTCCCTTTATAGATTAACCAGGCTGTTAACGACACCGAGACTTAATAGCTATATTTAATCAATCTTCGAAATGATGACGATGATGGAAATTTTTCTCTCCCGCTTTAACTGCTTCAACTACCTTTAAGAGCTCTCTGCACTGCTTTCGTTCCTTTGATTGTCCTCATAAAACTTCTCTAAGTACTTTCCTTAGCCTGTTCTCACGCTCCTTCCATTGCTTCAGCTATCAATAATAAGCCTCAAGTTTCCCTTTCAATGTTGTTAAGAGCTCTCAAAACTCTCTTTGATTGCCTTGCTTTGCTCGATCAAGGACGACATCTTAGTTTGGTTCCCTTTGCTTTCCAAGCTCCAATATTTGCTCTTGCCAAGCACCCATCTCTTTGTTGAGCTAAGTCGAGGTCGAGGACAAGAGAGAGAGAAACCTTTGCTTTGCCTCCCCTTCTCGAGAGAGAGACCGCTTGCTTTGCTTTGTTCTTAAGCACGAGAGAGAGAACTGCATTGCCCTTCAACACGAGAGCGTGAGAAAGCCCTTCCTTGTCGTGGATTTCCCAACATGAGCGAGAGAGAGAACGGGAGAGAGAGAGAGCTTTGCTTTTGCTCCTAACCAAGGACAAGAGAAAGAGAGAGCGGGCAAGAGAGAGAGCATGTCTCTCCTTCTTGCTTATGGCCCTGCTCGTTAATGACTTCCCCCATTTTCCCTTCGTAACCCTACTCTTTGATATAGATGCTATATCCTTTTTATGCAACTACGGCGCCGTCGTTGTGGGAACGGTGCCGATGATGTGGCAAAGTAGATTTCGAGCCTACGTGGAATTTAGCGAGAGCGGTGCCGAATAGCAATTCCATGTCATGCTTATCCAAAATAGCAATTCCATGGCATGCTTATCCAATATTGCGTCCTATGTGTTGTCATCGGAGCAACACCGTGTAGCGTGAGCAATTCTGTCCCTCTTCCCTACGTTACTCGTTGCTGAACGACACCATGCCTTCCCTCCTTTTCTTTGGTTCACACTTCCTAAAGTTTAGGGTGGCCCCATTTACAATGGGCGGCCATAATCCTTTTGGGTGGCCACTTACTAAGGGCATCACATTTTGGGCATGCATGCCGGCCATGCAATGCTTTAGTTGGGCACCACATTTATATACATACCGACAAAGGCATCACCCGCAATCATTGTATTCCAGAGATGAAATTTCCGACTAAGACCTCAAGAAGAACTTTTTGTGCTTTCCTAATGGCACCATACCTTGCATGCATATCATCTCGGCAATGTTAAGCTTGGCATTCGGCTCCAAAGGCTTTTACCATTACCGTAAATTAATATGAACCTCTTGTTTGGAATATGTATCGGCTAAAGCTTTGTTAAGCACATCATGTTTTAGCCGGCCATAGAATTCAATTCAATTGGAGCATTAGCTATCAATGCATTGCAAGAGATTCAATTCTGAACAAGATATTCCTTGAGAACTTATTCCACCATTTTCTAGAACTCAGATGAAGCTCAAAACTCCCAGATGGCACTCCGACCGAGCCGACTAGACTGGCATGGAACCGGCCCCCAGTGAATCGTTAACAACCAATAACTTGGCAGTCGGAACTCTGATTACTAATCTAAAAAGACTGACGTGCTCCACAAAGTGAGCACTTCAGGCACACGCATTCATTTCAACTCTGTCCCCTCAGCAACAGCTGTCCAATCCAATATGGATCTGCAATCGACTTAAACTTCAAAGTGCCATAACTTATTCATCGTAGCTCCAATCGACGAGCCGTAAAGAGAGGCGGATAGAGCACTTCAAGTACTGTAGTTCTAGATCATAATCTCCCATCTGTGCTCACTTCAAACATAGTCCTTTTTAGCATCATTAAGGCATGTATTGGCCAATTTAGCCGCATTTGACATACATTCACCATTAAACTTGGCCTGTTATCAGGTCCCGGTCACTGACCATTAATCAAGTAAGCTTCAAATAAGCTTGATGTACATTTTTTTGGAATCTTTCTTAGCATTGGCAGTGGAGCTGCACAACATCCACTCCCTTTGAACCTACACAACCTCTGATCTGTGTCAACTGCACTTCAATCTGGATCTGCTATAGGTACCTTAAGCTCTTTGCCATCATCAGACTCACATAACTGGTAAACATATGAAAAATAAACTAAGGATTACACCCTATCATCAACGTTTTAACTTAATCATTAGGTAGCTACCCATCAAAAGTCTTTAAACCATATTTGTCGTATCTCCAAAGCATTCAATTATGGAAAACATGTTTAGTGAAACCCACCAGACTCAAGTGCTCCAGTTAATGATGCACATGGATTGACCATTAAGCTCGCTTTAGGAAACCATGTGAAGCTCTAGTATGCCTTACTCTTTTTGCACATGGAATGGACGTCAAGTCATTTACTTCAAGTTCTGGTAGCAGAACCAACTCAGAAGATGTGAAGATACTTCATCAATTGTCCAATTATTTTAACTGGAAGCTAGCCATGTAAGCTTATTAAATGCATAACCAAAAGCTCTGCTGACTTAGCATAATGTAGACCTAGTACCATGCAACCTGTTACAACAGAAAATTGGTACTTCTCAAATCTGCAATTGGCACTTTAGTAGCACCCCAAATCAAACGGGAAACCAATCATTTGGCCCATTGTGAGCATTCCTTTAAAACATTTGCACCATCCTCCAGGATCATAGGGAAAATAAAATAATTTCCAATCAGTAGAGCATAAACATATATTAATCCACAAATCTTCATTCAAACCGCCCTGGATCGTATGGCATATAAGTCAATTTCCCAGGACTATGCATATATCTGTCACCTCGTGGGTCAAAAGCTAGCTCAAAACCTCCTCCTACATCATAGGGTAACATCAGATCCCATATAGCATCATGTAGCATCAGATACTGCCATATCCCTTGTGCAACTGGCTCATCCAATTGCTGATCATGAATCACAGATAAAAGAATTGGTAGTGCACCTTCACTCTCACTAGTATTGGAATCCCAATCATGCATATATGAATACATCAAGTCTCTAGAAAAACTCTCTTCATTAGCCTCGCAAGATGGATTAGAAAACAATTCTCTATCTTGTAGAGGCTCTAAATCAAGTAAAGCATCATCCAACAACTGCATAAGTTCATCATTAGCTGTATCTAAACAAACCTGCTCATGCATGAATATATATTGATTGGTATCCTTAGCATCTCTATTTGAGAACCCTTCCAAAGCTTCGTCCAATAAGCACATAAGGTCTAGGTACACCACTTTAGTAGGTTCCTCCATCTTGCACATCTCAGGCTGCTGTAAACTAAGATTTCCACATATAACATGCATAATAAATACATCTACTGTAAACTGCTCTTCAAGTCTTTCACCCTCAGCCAAATATCTTTGCACTTCTGTAGCACAAAGTTCAGCATGTATATTGAAAATTTTATCTATTGTCCTGTCTGTATCATCGGCACAATGAAACCAATCATATTCAATATGAAGAGATTGCACTTCACTATGCACCCCCTCTAAATCAGCATCATCAAGTTGATGATAATCTTGCCATAGTGTGAGCCTTGTGTCACAAATTCTTGATAGAGAAGAGGATTTATCCCCTTCTAAATCATCAACAAATTCATGATCAGTCTGCCATATTGGTAGCTCTAGGTCACAGAAACTTGTCAAAGAAGGAGTCTGCACCCCCTCTGATTCATCATCATCACATCCAAGACCAGTTTTCCACTTTGGTAGCTTGGCGTCACATTAAACTTGTCAATGAAGGAGTTTTCACCCCCTCTAAATCAACATTTTGCATATCTTCAAGCATATACTCTTGCTTAACCAAGTCCTCAAAATTTGGTACAACCAAATTTGATAAACCTGGTATACCAAAATCCATGATCATGCTGCTCTCAACAACAGCCTCCTTGCTTTGACCTAAAACATATGTATCCTCATTAAAATCTATGGTAGAATCTGTACGAGTATCTTCAATCAAATACATGGTAGAATTTGTATCAAAAAACTTTTGCTCATTTTTTGAGTCAGTAGAATTTTTTTTGGTTGAAACCAAATCTTTATGCATGTCTACTTGAATATTGCTGCACTCATTCACCTACACAATTTATACTTGAGCTTTAGCCACTTTGTTTTTCCCTAATTTATTTTCCTCGTGTAATGCATGTATAGGTTCTTTGCAAAATTCACCCTATGTATCCTGAAGCTGTGAAGTCTCACCCTCAAAGACTTCTACTTCATGCACAACATCTAAAAAACCCAACTTTTCATACACATCTTTAACTATGTCTTCATCATTAGCTTGTAAGAAGGTAGCATTTTGTACAATACACTCATCAATCACAACTTCTAACTTTGATCGCACTTGTCCTCAAATATCTGTGTAGTTTGGTAGACTTGGACTCTGTTCTTTATAGCTGTCATAATGCTCATAACATACCTGTACAATAGCTTCTTTGAAATATTCCCAGTCGTCGTTGTAGGATTTAGTGACCTCTTGAATCTGTTCCTTCTGCACTCACTAACTGCTCAAAAGATCTGAGCATTAACTCTTCTGGTATCCTTCTTACCTTGGTTTCCATCTCATAACAATCAAGATAGCCTTCTGGATCATATCCATCAAAGAGTCATCTTTCGTCATATACCGCATCTAAAGCTGTCTCCAAAGCTTCATCTATTTGATTCTTATCGTTTACAGTCTCCATTTCAAGCAGACATCCTTGAACCAATAGCAGAATCTTCAAAAAATCTAGAACTATTGACTTATCATCAAAACAGTTTGCACTTAACTCTGCAATCAAACTTCATATCTGCTCAAAATTCTCCATCTTTACCTCCCACCCTGGCTTCTTTCACGTCGGGTTCACCAAAGATGTCGGGGGATAGTACCCTTCAATTAACCAAGTCAAGCTTTAAGTACAACTTAAATGATAGCTAAGGTGGGCTATTACCAGCACCAACACTTGTAACAATTGGTAAATAGGATTTTAAACTCCCTTTATAGATTAACCGGGCCATTAACGACACCGAGACTTAACAGCTATATTTAATCAATCTTCAGAATGATGACGATGATGGAAATTTTCCTCTACCGTTTTAACTGCTTCAACTACCTTTAAGATCTCTCTCCACTGCTTCCGTATCTTTGATTGTCCTCATACAACTTCTCTAAGTACTTTCCTTAGCCTGTTCTTACGCTCCTTCCACCCATTGCTTCAGATATCAACAATAAGCCTCAAGTTTCCCTTTCGATGTTGTTAAAATCTCTTGAAACTCTCTTTGATTCCCTTGATTTGCTTGATCGAGAACAACATCTCAGCCTACTTCCCTTTGCTTGTTGAGCTCCGATATTTACTCTTGCCAAGCACCCGTCTCTTTGTTGAGTTAAATCGAGGTCGAGGATAAGAGAGAGAACAAACCTTTGCTTTGCCTCCCCTCTTGAGAGAGAGATAGACCGCTTGCTTTGATTTGTCCTTAAGCACGAGAGAGAGAACCGCTTTGCCCTTCAATATGAGAGTGTGAGAAATCCCTTCCTGGTTGTGGCTTTACCAACACGAGTGAGAGAGAGAGCTTTGCTTTTGCTCCTAACCGAGGACAAGAGCAAGAGAGAGCGGGCAAGAGAGAGAGCATGTCTCTCCTTCCTGCTTATGGCCCTCCTCGTTGATGCCTTCCCCCGTTTTTCCCTTTGTAACCCTACTCTTTGATATAACCGTTATATCCTTTTTATGCAACGACGGTGTCGTCGTTGTGGGAATGGCATCGATAACGTGGCAAAGCAGATTTCAGACCTACGTGGAATTTAGCGAGAGCGGTGCCGAATAGCGATGCCATGGCATGCTCATCCAATCTCGCTTCCTATATTTTAATAGCTATTTTTTGGCTATTCATAATTACCATAGTGATCTACCTCACCCTACCAAAATCACTGGAACATTATGGTTATTCTCACCCTTTCACTGTACATAGGCGTGTGTGAGTTAGGTAATTTTTTTCATATCTCCTTAAAACCCTCACTTAGCTAGTCATTGAGCTAGTTGAGCTAAAAAGATAAAATAGAAATATATTATGGCCCATTTGTGTGTAGATATTGCATTGTATATAGGGCCTAAAGGTAAGGAATTTTCATAATTATTTTGGTATTTATTTAAATATTTCTACCTAGGTGTGCGTTATTTGCCTATGTATGCTATATACATTGACTCACTGGCACCACAATTTTCTTACCATTTTGCATACTCTTTACTCCATATAAAAATACCTTCACACAAGATTCTCTTATTTTTGGTGTGAATCCACTCCTAAGAAAAAAACCTCAAAAATACCTTTCACCATCAGTCATTACCTTTCACTAAATTCCTATTTCCTACAAGAACTCTTTCTTACCTCCTGTAAATAAATATACATCAATAAAACAAATGAGTTCCCTTCTCATTTGATTCCCTATATTTTCATATATTTATTTTTTATATATTTATAGTCCACACTATTCTAAATTCCATAAATTGTTTATATATACTAGCCTATCATTTTTCATCATATCCAGATATTATATTTATGCATAATCCACAACCATGCATACTTTCAAACCTTTTAAGAATCAATTAGGTCATGCTCTCATGCAAGGAGGAACTCACCTTTGGAGCCATATGCAAATTCAACAAAAGGGGGGCCACTGAAGACTTTTTTGTGAAGAAAAGTAGGCATTTTGGTGGGATTTTTTTATATCTATCTCCACTCCAAATTTGAAGTGGTGATTAGAAGACAAAATGTGAATCAAGTGCTGAATAATCACCTCAAAATTTTTCATAATTTTGGGAGCTACCACCGGTGAGGTATGAGTTTTTGATTGGACCCCAGTCTGCCCACTTTTCTCACAAGTAGCCCATAGTCTTCTCTCACCTCTTTCCTACTTCCACACACACACACACACACACACACACACACTCATTTCTCTCAATACCTCACTCAAACCTGCACCTTCTATGGTTTCTCTCACCTTCTTCACCATTAACCTCCCCTCTTACTTCCATAGCTCTCATATGAGCTCTACATGTACATACACCATCTCTATACCTCTCTCTATTACTTCCAAAGTGCAATTCCATCTTACCCCTTCTCTATATACATGAAAAATAGAATGTAAACCATTCTTAACCTCTAAAAATTGAGAGATATCATCAACCGAATTGGCATTTTCATCGCCATAATCAACCTTAGCGGCGGTGGCATAAAGAAGAGAAGAAGAAGAAGAGGATCGATAGTCATTTTGGGAACCTACACAAGTAAGTCCTTCTTCAAGCTTCACCATCACAAGGATTCCCTCACTTCATTCAACCATCTTACTTCAACCATCCACCTCATTCTACCCATTGTAAAATAACATTAACTTTCTAGTGATTACTAACACTAACCACTAACATACTAACATAAAATAGATATTGACCTAACCATAAAAGACACCTCACCTCAAAACATGTGCATAGTAACTCTCTCAACCTCTCTCTCTCTCTCTCCTTAATTAAAACTTTACTTTCACCTTATCTATCATCAATAATTCTCTTCTTTGAGCCCACATCCATGACTCATGCAGACAAAGAAGGCCCACAATGTTTTGATATTCACAAAAATCATACTCTTGATTTGTTAGCTTGAAAATTAGGATTTCCAATAATCTTAATGAGGGGTCTCCAACCTATGAATAGGCCCCTCTCTTTCTTGTAAAACAACCTCCAATATCTCACATAGCACCCCAACACTCTATGCGTGAGGAGAGACTTAGGTGTAGCAACCACTTTGTGAGCTTCACTTTTGGTGTGAGAGAATCTTTCAAGCTACACATTGCAAGTGAGAGAGAGTGAGTTCAAAAATCTCAAAACCACTATTGTATATGCTTCTCCATCATCAATAAATTGAGGTTTGGTGCATCAAAGGCGTGATTTGACGTTCAAATCTTCATCCTTCCATTTGTGCAATACGGTTTGGTGAATTCAAGGTGACTTGTGTATTTTGAGTTTCTATCGGTTCATCTTGTTTTAGAAATTATTTTAGTGTGTTTACATTGCCAATTTTGTGTCCATTGTAAGAGGGTATTGTGGTGAGAGGTCTCCCACACCCTAAGACAATGTGTGTGTGTTGGAAATGTTTAGCATTCACTAAGCATTGGGTTAGTTTCGTACAAGCTCAACGATAGCATCATAATAGACCATCTCCATTTGCAAGTCAGAAATAAGTTATTACGCAAGATCCATTCCTCTCTCTCTTCCCTTTTCTCTAGCTCTCTCTGGTCCATTTTGTGTGTGTCTTGGTGTGAGGTTGCTTGTGTGTTTTGTGGCGCATCTTCTTGGTTGTGAAGAAATCTCTCTTACGTCCTAGTTTGCATACCATAACTAGGTGGTGCCCCTATCTTGTTTGGGTTTGGCTATGGGTTTGATGTTGTGTTGTGCTTGTGGTTTCCCTAGCCCCAATTGAGCAGCACAGGATCCTTGGGGGGTGTTTAGAGGTCGCCTCTCTTGTTGCCCACCCCAGACCGTCTCAACGTCGTCGACGGAGCAACACCGCATCCAGCGTGAGAAATTTTTTCCCTCTTCCCTGTGTTACTTGCTGTTGAACGATGCCATGCCCCCCTCCTTTCCTTTGGTTCACACTTCCTAAAGTTTAGGGTGGCCCCATTAAGAATGGGCGGCCATAAGCCTTTTGGGCTGCCACTTACTAAGGGCATCACATTTGGGCATATATGCCGGCCATACGATGCTTTAGTTGGGCACCACATTTATATATATACAGACCAAGGCATCGACTACAATCATTGCATTCCAAAAGACGACATTTTTGACTAAGACCTCAACAAGAACTTTTTGTGCTTTCGTAACAGCACCACAATTGGCATGCATATCATCTAGGCAATGTTAAGCTTGGCATTTGGCTCCAAAGGCTTGAATGGCTCCAAAGGCTTTTAGAATTATCGTAAATTAATATGAACCTCCCTGTTTGGAATATGTATCGGCCAAAGCTCTGTTAACCACAACACATCAACAGACATGTCCTAATATCTCCATGAGTCGGATAATGGGTATAGAAAACCATACACATAGGGGAGCTTGAAGTATCCAATTATATCTTTTTAACCTAGGCTCTGATACCAATTGTGAGATCCCCAACCCCGTGAAGATTGGGGCGACTTGATAGATGGACTTCCTTTATTCTCAAGTTCCATTGACGACACCCTATGCCATTTCCATGGAGCAAAGATACGAGCAACAGAAAAGAGGAAGTCCTCTATCCATAGTGATCGTGGTTGTAAGGGTCATACGCCACAGGCCAAGTCAACAAATCAAGGATTCTAATGGAAGATATTTCCTATAACATAGAGCTGAAATCCAATTGACATATGTAGAATCCATAAACACATTTTTCCCGACGTTTAAGAGACACGACCGGCATTGATAAATCTTGAATATGATATGAAACATAGTTTAAACTAACTAGTAATCTTGTGCAAAGTACCCGACTAATCGGGTCCACCCATCCATAAACTAGTATCCTAACGGATACTAGTCTGCCCATCCATAGACTAGTATCTTAACGGATACTAGTCTCCCACTTTCCAGATCACACTCATCTGTTCTTCTTGTTTTCTAATTACAACTACACTGTTTTATATACAAATAATGTTCCTTAATTAATTCCGAACACATGTTCTTTTATATAGCCCTTAGAACAATACCAAAATAATTCAAACAAGGTCTAATGAAGACAGTCCTATATTTCAACAAAAATTAACTTTTCCAATTTCTTATGAGTTGTCGCTACCTACGGACTTTCTTTTTCTAACCAACAGAGCTTTTGCAAAGGAGTTTTTTATTTGCTAACTGCTAATTGTGCATCCTTTCTATCTTGATAACCGCGAGGCATTTTGCTTACCGCAAGGCATCTCGCTAACCATGAGGGATAGAAAGAGAGCCGATAACCTCAGCTTAATCTCCACTAATTGTGGAATCATCTCGCTAACTGTGAGGCATCTCGCTAACCTCAAGGTATCTTGATAACCACAAGGCATCTTGCTACTCGTTGAAAGGCATCTCGCTACCCGCAAGAAAAAATAGATATTCTTTCAACAATTTTTCTCTTTAAATGATTCATCAGACATGATCAACCAGCTCTTCATATCAAGTAGTAGCAACTTATCAAACAATAACAATATTTCAAGCAATAACAATTTAACAAACAATGACAATTTATGGGTGAAAGCATGTTATCCTATTGCGCTTTTTGTGCTAGTTAGCAGTTTCAAGTTAGCACATCTTCAAAAAGTTGGGCGTCTGGTAAATTTTTTACAAATAATATCAAAAATTTTCGGAGGTTGTACATTTGGATTCCTTGTTTCAAGTGCTTTTTATTGATATATCATATGTCATAGATCTTGGAGATGTAGCTCAAGTTATTGTACTAGTTAGCATATGTCAAAATTGTGCTAGTTAGCATTGTCCGGGACATGAAAAAGCATGACAGGTTAACATGCTTTCACCCTTATTAAAGAATTCTTTCACTAATCTATGAAAATATATGCTTGTTTTTTGTGATAGAATCATGTTTCTTGGACATTTTAAGAGATT
Source organism: Adiantum capillus-veneris (assembly GCF_014529385.1). Taxonomy (NCBI): domain Eukaryota; kingdom Viridiplantae; phylum Streptophyta; class Polypodiopsida; order Polypodiales; family Pteridaceae; genus Adiantum; species Adiantum capillus-veneris. Next base: position 135,698,631 of record NC_140942.1, on the reverse strand, counting down.
CCCTATGCTTGACTTCCCAAGTCAACATGAATAACAATGCAAAATTATAAATTTGTCTTACTGGATTAGCGACATGTTTGATTACCTCCCGTGTTGGAGGTTGGACGGCTTCAACTTCTTGTGGAGTCAATACCTCTGCTTGAGTTATGATTGGAGGAGGTGATACCTTCTTTGGAGATAGAACAATATGAGCATCCTTCAAGCTTTGAGTAATTTGCTTTGGGGCCATCGTATCGCAAAAGAGAAGGGAAAAAGAGAGAAATATAACTCAAGAATTTCAAGAATTTGAGGCACAACACGCTGGCGATAGAGAAGAAGTTGGAGATGGAGATGGATTGAGGGTAAGAGCTTGAGGGAGAGAGGTTGAGGAAGAGAAGGTAATTCCGGTGTCAAGGCAAGAGAGATTTTTCTTCTAAGAACTTTTGTGTGTGTGTGTCTTGAAAGTGAGGGAAGAGGGGCCTTTATATAGTGTCTCAAGAGCCAAAAGCACAAGCTAAGAGTAGCAAAAAGTAAAAAGATAAGTTCGTGCACGTTCGTGGCTCTGAAAAAGTTAAAAATAAATTTTTTTGTTTTCTTTTTACAAGACATGAATCCTTATACACGATTTTGAGTCTATTATTTTACAAAAAGTGTGGCTTCCACGAAAAGAAACTCTAATCTTGACTTACTCCTCTTTCTTTTTTAAAAATACTCGTCTTTCCTAGAAATACTTCTTCTACTCCCTCTCTTCTGAAAGTACTCCTCCTTCTCTAAAAATAATCCTTCTACTCCTCTTCTAAAAATAGTCCTCCTTTCCTAAAAATATTCCTTCTTTCTTGAGGGTCAACTTTTATCTTAGAAATGGACTTGAGGCTCAGGTTTCCCATATCAACCTATTGTTTCTAAGTGAATAAAGGTCATAATTAATAGTTCCAGAGTCCGATTTTCTATCGGATTGTTCCGTTGGAATGCTTTATGGCTTAACAAAATGGAAACCTTGAACATTTGCAAAGTAAATGAAATATATTCATTGAAAGATATTGGGTACATTATACCTCTTTATAAAAGTCCTGCAAAGATCGGGTCCGCAAAGCCGGCCACATGCACTTTAGTTCTCCTTTGAAAGCATCAAACCACGTCTTTGCTCTCACTCACATTCGGTAGTGGAATCGTCTGCATCTTGTTATCCTCGGTAGGCATATGTAACAACAAGATATACATTTCGAAGTCGGCCATCCACTCTTATGGATCTTCCTCTATCGGACCATAACCTCTTGGTGCCATCACTGCTTGATGAAAAACACTTCTTTGATCAAATCCAAAGATCAATCAGATGCTCCTTTGTGGGGGCACCAGAAGATGAAAATGGGAAAAGAGAAACACACATGGCACACAAATAGAACGCCTTTCTATAGCCCAAGATAATCACTACACCCCTAGAGTTCACCTTCAAAACTCGATAATCTTGCAAGCAAACCATTGTTTGCACCCAACTACACACACACACACACACACACATTTTGAGATCACAAACACTATCAATTACCCTCTACATCCTGATTCACTAGCTTCACCACACACACAACCTCTCTCAATCCATTTGTGCACAAAAAATCATTGGGGAGGCCACAACTATCAACACACACCCTGAAACACATTCACACAAGTAAGAGAAGAGAAGGGGGAAGGGAAAAATAGACACCAACTGCATAGCAATGATGCATTAGCTTGTAAAAAAACCATATACATGATAGCTCCAAGATGATACACTCTTGACAAGCAAAAAAAAATCAATCTGTAGCACTTTGGCTCCGCTTGACGCTCCCTGCGGTGCAAAAAATTGGCCCCAAAGCCTCTTTTTCTCTCCCTCTACCGAAGAAAACCCCCTCCAAGCTCTCCTCCATCCTTTCTTAGCTTCCCCCCAAAGCCCCCCCCCCCCCCCCCCCCCGCAAGGAGGAATCCAACCTTCTCTTATTGGGAGTGGATTGAAAGGTAAAGTACCTATCCCTGATGGTACAAATTGCAATTGTCTTCTTGACCTTAAGAGTGACTGAGCTAGTAGTATATTAACCAATTGTCCCAAAAGTGGGTTTGCTATGGAAGGAGTGTTGTTTTTGGGCCTCCTTGGTTTGCAGGTGGGATCTTCTGCAGCCTGTGTTCAGGTTCTTGCAGTTCAATCCCTGCCCCAACAGCTCCTGCTCTTGCAACAACCCCCCTTATAGGTTTTTATTGGTCATCACTACTAGACGCTTCTTCCTATCTTTCCTTTGAAAAGAATTCTCTCCTCAGTCTAAACCTTGTACCTTGTGGTACATTGGACCCTTGCCCTAACCCACTAATGTATTGCTTCTTCACTTTTGTCTTAGTACTATACCAACACTTTCTTTTCATATGCAGGCACCAAAAGGTAAAAATGATGTAACTACCTTGTCAACAATTGCAAAGTTGATTTCCCTTGGCAGATTTGGGAAGAACTCCTCTAAAAAATTTCCTGCATATTCCTCAGACTCTTCTGCCCAATTTGAGAATTCTTGCAGGTGGTCTATGTCAACCAACATGTTGGCCCCTGCTACATTTTTGAGTGCCATATGGTTCAAGATAAATTTGAACCAATTGCAAGATCGCCAAAGTGTTAGGGACTCATATCTCTAATAGGTATTAATTAGAAGAAACATGCAACAAAAAAGAAGATAGTAGACTACACATTAAGTCATAGAGATGCAAATCATATGAATAATAGACACCGTGATTGACAGAAAGAAGGTACTATTTCACTATGTATTCATCATCATCATCATCAAATTCTAGGCCCAAAACAACAATACGACTACAAGAAGACTGCAAACTACTCATTTTGGTTACATCCAAAAACTACTACATGCCATAAGCTCCCATAAGACAATTCGGGTATTTGAAACTACCTAAGCATTAGGCACTTGTGTAAACATACCCCTAAGGTTTAAAACTAAGACCTTAGTTACAATTCAAAAAGATAAGTACCCTAACACATCAGGCACTAACACTGATAAGGGAAGTTTCTCATGCACAATGACTTCTTCTCATAAATAGGGGCCTTACAAATGAGCATTTTTGAGAATAAAAATAACAAGGGGTGAATCAAGCTCCATACTTAACAATATCCAACTTGGAGACAACTCTCCATACCAAACCTATGAGGAATTTTTCTCATGCACGATGACTTCTCCTCATAAACCGAGGCCTCACAAATGTGCATTTTTGAGAATAAATATTACAAGGGGTGAATCAAGCTCCATACTTAACAATCTCCACACCAAACCTATGACTGATTTCCGACACCTTTGTTAACATGTTTTAAAATTCTCGCTTGTGTGCACCTTTCCAAGCTTTAGCTATCCCTCTTCCAAAAGAGTATGTATCAAGTGATATCTCACCTTTGTATGCTTCATCCTTATATGAAAGGATGAATTCTTTGCAAGATGAATGGATCTTTGACTATCATTGTACAAGAAACAATTGTCTTGCTTGTATCCAAGCTCCTTCAATAAATTTTTGAAGTCATAAAATCTCTTTGATAGCCTTTGTAAGAGCTACATATTTGGATTTTGTAGTAGAAACTGAGGCCACTTTCTACATCTTTGAATCCCAATTGTTCCTATAACCATTGGATAGGGGAAAGGGGAACACACCTGACACAAAAATAGCACGCCTCTCTATAGCCCAAGATAATCATTACACCCCTAACCACTAGAGTTCACATTCAAAAGTTGATAATCTCGTAGGCAAATCATCATTTGCACCCAACTACACACACACACACACACACACACACACACACACACACACACACACACACACACGCACATTGTGATATCACAAATACTAAAAATCACGGACTCACTACCTTCACCACATGCACAACCTCTCTCAATCCCTCTGTGCACAAGAGATCATTGGAGGAGGCACAAGTGTCAACACACGCCCTGAAACACATGCACACAAGTAAGAGAAGAGAAGCGGGAAATCAACAAAGACTCCGCAACAATGATGGCTTAGCTTGTGAGAACACCATATACATGATAGCTCCAAGCCGGTCCATCCTCGACGAGAAATTTTTTTTCAATATGTAGCCCTATGACTCCGTGTCAACATCAAAGCCACACCTCCCAGCTTGACGCTCTCTGTTGATGCAAAAATCTGGCTTGAAAGCTTCTTTTTCTCTCCCTCTATCGGAGAAAGACCCCTCCAAGCTCTCCTCCCTCCTTTCTTAGCTTCCCCCCAAAGAAAAAAAACACCCCCATCATAAGAGGAATCCAATCTTTTTCAAAGGGGATTTTTTCCCCCCTTGCCCGTGCTGCCTACTTTTTTGCCTTCCTTTTTTTGAATTTCATTAGAATCTCCCCTCTTCCACACATTTTGCATCCTCATTTTGGCATCCCTTGCATGCTCCCCACATTGGCTAGTGGCCACCCTTTATTGAATGTGAACCACACACCTTAGCCGCCAGCTCCGCCTTACAAATCATGCACATGATCCATCCCTTAGAGACTAGAGCCACTACTGTCCCCCATGGGAACTAAGCCTTCAATCAAGAATGCTGGTACCATTTTAGGCATGCAAGAACGAGCTCATTGATAGAGCCATGTCATTAAATGCTTCACACGAGCGAGCGCTGCCCATGGCTGTTGACGGACGCCGCACAAAGCCACCAGGGCCACGCACAACGCCTCCCTATAGCTCCCAAGGATCTCTTCACACCTTGCATACGTTCAATGGGCTCACGCCCTCGCCCATATACCCCTAGTTTGCCAATGCACCCCGTACATGTGAGACAACGGGGCATGCCATGTGGTGCATCATTGTGCATTGCACCCCAAGATCTCCCTAATATCAAAAGTCCACCAAAAGAACCTTGTTTTCTTTTGCTTCCACTTTGGCCATTTTCCATTCATGGGCTTGTTGATTCATCTACCAAGCCATAAAGTGCACTAATAACTCATACTGTTGGCCTCGATTTCCACCATCTCGGCCACACTTCCATTACGCAATGATCTTGAACGACAATCACCAACATGACAAAAAAAACATTAGATTCCTTGTCACCGCCACCAATTGTTAATTTCCACCGGCCATAACTTCGGGCTTTGATTGACACACAGTCGTCTCTTGTTAGCTCCACATAATTTCCCCTACCTCTACAACCTTTTTTCAAGCTTCAAAACTCCCAGGTGATAACTTTTTCCAAGGCGATCAAACTGGCTCAGAATCGGGCCCGACAAAACTCCATCTAGCAATATCTTTCACATCCAACCAACAGGATCCATAAATCAAGCACTACCCACCCATTTGTTGAAACTGGATTTGACTACCTAGCATTACCTGTCATGTCCGTCCCAGATCTGTAAACACCTCCTAGTTTAAACTGTCATATCTTGAAACTTACAGCTCCGTTTGACGAGCCATCTGGACCAACTGACCCAACACTCCAAATTCTACATATCAAGGCAAAAATCCCTCACTTTGAGCATCTTTCACCTACCACCTTATTTGGACCACTTTAAAGCCCTTCTTAGTCTATAAACCGCATCAACCATACACACCTGCTACTACTTGTTTTCCTAGGATCTTTGTAGCTTCTCCATCACTATGGCAAGCCCTCCAGAGCCCGTACAATCTTATTTTTCACTCTTTTTAGCACCAAACATCTTTGGCTGCACCATCATGAAGATGTAGCCATTAGTACTCCTTCAAGTGTCTTTGTCACTTGTCGTATCTGCATCAACTTATTCTTGTAAGAAAATGTCAGTGCCTCCAAAACATAAATTATTCAATGCTGGTCCATTTAGATACATAATTATCCACTTCACATCTTTCCAATGCTTTTTAATTGGATTATCCATGAAACTACTCACAACTTTCACTACATGTGAATTATTTGGCCTTGTCTAGGCCATAGCATACATTAGAGAGCATACCATTGCAACTTATGGAACTTTAGACATGTAGACTATTTGATCTTGTGTCTTTAGACATATCCTTGGTTAGTTTAAAGTGACTAGACAATGGTGTAGAAATTATCTTTCCAATTTTCATTGAAAACCTTTCTAGTACCTTCTTGATGTAATCCTCTTGACATAGCTTTAGTGTCTTCTTCTCCCCGTCCCTTGATATCTTCATATCAAGTACCCACATTGCAGCACATAAATATTTCATTGAAAAATATTTCAACAACTCTTTTTTCAGGTCTCTAATATCATGCATGTTACCAGTTGCACATAGCATGTCATCAATATACAACATAAGGATGATAAATTTTCCATCTCCCAAATTCTTTGTGTACACACACTAATTTGAGTTGCATCTTTAGAATCCATGATCCAATATCCATTAGTCAAACTTTATGTACCATTGTCTTGATTCTTGATTTAGACCATACAAGCTCTTCTTTAATCTGCAGATCATTTTCTCCTTATCCTTTTCTTCATACCCCTTCAATTGAAGCATGTAAATTTCCTCCTCCAAGCTTCCATGAGAGAACGCCGTGTTTACATCCATTTACTCATAAATTAAGTCATGAGAAGACACAATGCTTAAGAAAAGCCTAATGGAATTCATCTTTACAACATAACAAGAATTTCATTGAAGGCAATATCTTTCTTTCGAGAAAACCCCTTTACCTCAAGTCTACACTTCAAGAAAATCCACCAATTTCCATGTTTGATTGTGATGCAATGAGTCCATCTCCACTTGCATGCTCTTTGTACATTCTTCTTTGGATAGGTGATGCATGTCTTCTTTGTATGACTCTGGCTCTCCAAAATCTAACGCAAAGAGATGGTTGAAGGAGGGTATGAGCCTCTTTGAAGATCTACTTTCTCTTGTAGATCTTTGGGCTATATGTTGAGGTTACTCATCTAGTTGATATTGTTGCAAGTTGTCACCTTTTTCACTCCCCGAGTCTTCATTGTCCTCAAATTCCATGTACTCATCACATCTACCTTTTCCTTTTTTTCTTTCTTAATAATTTTAGTACAAAATTTTCTCATTAAAAATTACATCCCTACTCCTAAAGAATTTACCATCTTTAGGTTCCATAGGCAATACCCAAGGTTTGATTCTTGGACTTTGCATCTAGATTTGACATTAGAGTTCTATATGTGCATAAAAGCCTTACATCCAAACACTTTCAAAAATGCATAATTCATCGGTTTACTTGTACATGCCTCTTCTTGAATTCCTCCATCTCGTGCTATTGAGGGTGACCATTTTATCAAGTACACATATGTACTTACTGCTTTTGTCCATACCTCAAGTGATAGGCTTGCATAACTCATCTATTAACATGTCCATAGTAAGTACACATAAGTAATTACTGCTTTTGTCCATATCTCAAGTGATAGGCTTGCATAACTCATCTATTAACATGTCCATGTCTTGACCACTTTATCAAACACTCATATGTACTCAGTGCTTTTGTCCAAAGCTCAAGCGATATGCTTGCATGTAGCTGCATGCTTTGTGCTCGCTCCATGTAGTCCTATTCATCCTTTCCAAAACTCCATTTTGTTGAGGTGTCCTTGAGGTTGTCTTCTACCTTTGAATTCTGTTGCTAGCAAAAAATATTTCAAAAGTTTGGCTACAATACTTGCCTCCATTGTTGGATCTACGGCATTTTAGCTCAGTACGTGCTTCATTTTCCACAAAGCATTTTCACATTTGTAATATGGAAAACACAACGGATCTATTCTTCATTGCATAAACCCATGTTTTCCTAGTTGTATTATCTATAAATGTTATATAGTAGAAAGATCCACCAAGGAATGGTGTACTTGCATGATCCCATACATCACAATGAACCAGTTCAAGTTTTTTAGTTTTTTTTAAATTTCTTACTTTTAGAGAATTTACCCTCTTTTGTTTATCATATATATAGTCCTCACAAAGTTCCAAATTCAATCTTGAAAACATGATAAAAGCTTTTGTGGATGAAGAATTTGAATTCCTTTGGAACTCATATGACCAAGCTGATAGTGCCACACCACAACATCAACTTTTGTAAAATTTGGAAAATTGAAGATTGCACGTTGGCCATATACAACTATAGTGTACCCACCTTATCTCCTTTTGCAAATACTAAAGATCCTTTTGAGAAGTTCTAGTTTTTGTTTTTCCAAATGCAACATTGTGACCTTCATCATCCAATTGACTTGTAGAAATAAGGTTTCTGTACAGAGAGGGAACATGCCTGTTAGCGGGTCCCTGCGATGGCAGACATCTGTAGCACAGCTATCTGCCACTAACATAATGTCAATACTTAGAGAAGCAACTTGGATGGGACATGGAGACTCTTTGATGGTGTCAACCTCAAGAAGTGAACCTGCAAAATGAAGCTATCTCTTACACTAGCAAATCTACCACTCTCAAATTTGGCAAACTACCCATGTCCCGTGTCACAGTTCTCAATCATCAAGCCATTTTGGCATTTAAACAAAGTTCAAATACAATGAAACTTTAGGAGGAGGTTTAAGAAACTTAAGGACACTATCCTACCAAGTTTGGTTGCAATCCAACAAGGTACAAAAATCATGATTAAAATTGCATCTAAACATACCAGAAAGGTCACCCTATGGTCTAGGAACACTCACAACAGAATTGACAATGATTACACTTAAGTCAAAGAGCACTAGACAAGGAACATAATAAAAGTTCTGGAATCAAAATTAGATTACCAAAGATCTAGATAAATGGACTACAAAGTGCATGAGAGTAGCCGCTCTTAGCCATACGCTCCAAATGTCAAAAAACATTGATAATGATAATGTGTCTTCCCACTTACAAAAATTAGGCTCTAGACCTAGGGCTCTCTTGGACAGTGGGCTTTACAACACTCATACTCAATTTTAGACTTTATGACTTGGATTTTACATAAACTAGCTCAAAAATTATCTGACTAAAACCAGATACTCTCATATAGTTAAAATAATTTTTTTTGAAAAATAATGATGGGATATCAAAATTTTAGGGCACATGATGGAGGGGTCAACTTGGAGGGTGCTTGTCTAGTCCATCTTCCAACATTACCCACTTCCTAGTCTTTACACGCCCTCACGCAAGCTTTTTCTTTGTCTTTGGCTTTAGCTTTGATAGCAACTAGTCTTTAGGTCGATGTACTGGTGTCTTTAGTAATCAAAAGTTCTTTCCTCTAGTGTCTTTGTGAGGCATCTGGATTTTTTTCTCAAGCCTCAATCTCAATTTAGACTGCCAAATCCTTGAAAGGATTGTTCATTAAAGTGCTTTGATAAGCGATATAAAAGCATTAAAATTCTTTGTAATGGGGTTGAAGATGGTAGAATTCATCTCAAAGAAACCTACCATGAACGCCTCCTTGAATGTTTGTAGGTATTGGGAAGGTAGAAACATGACTTGAACGTACAACCCCGTGATGATGTTGCAACTTGGAATCTCTATTTCCATATTCCAGCATAGGCCTTTTGTGACCTCAAGAAACACCTACCATGGGTGCTCCATCGCCTTGATGTCCTTGAAAGCTGTGATGCATGTGAGAATCATTTTTGCTATCTTTACTAGCATCTGACAAGTGAGGTCCATGACATTGCACATTTGTGTAATCATCATCTATAAAGTATGGACCATAAAGCTCTCTATTGGCAGGAATTTATTGGCTAGTTCAGATATGACAGGATAGCTGAGTACCAACAACCTTCTGCTTTGCAATGTGAAATAGTTGTCCCAGGATCGCCTTGTGGAATTGGCCAATATGTTAGGTCAATCCAAAGATTTTGTGGTGCACTCTTGTACATGGAATCATCCTGTGGCCGCTTGTCAAGCCATCTTTTGCCAAAGGGGTTGATCCTCTAGAATAGCTAGCACCTGGTCCACTATCATATGCACATATGTTTGGCTCAAGGGTGGGCAATAATTTCTAATTCCATAGGATAGCCTCTTGTTTCATGAGCCGTAATGGAATCATTTCATTGCCAAAATTTTGTACTACTTCATTTGACTTGATCACTAAGAGGGCTGCTGATTTAAGTACCTTTAGATTATATTGCATATACTATTGGTGACAGGGATCTTATACTTTTGAGATTCACTTTTTGATTTCTTCTCTTGCATCATGAGTCTCCTCTACCTCTTCATAATCATGGATGCCTCCCTCAATAGATGTGCTTGGAATCTCTACTGGGGGTAGGTCTACCCTTGTGAACTCTATTTCTATTGCTTGTTGTGGTTGAGCAGACACAATTGCTTGGGCTTGGTTGGAATTGATTGCGGGGGCAATTGTAGAATAGGATAATCAACCAAAGACCAATAGAATTATCAATCCTAGGATTGGCAACCCGAATGGAAGCACGAGCATTGGATGTATTAAATGAGAGGATTCAAGAGTATGCTCATCCAATACAACAAAGATTAGTCATTAATCACTAACTCTAATCACATCATCAATCAACCATCACCTACACACATTAAGCCCACTGAAGTCCAACCTACCATAGACTAGAATCTCTAAGCATACTCTTGATAAGCACACACTAATTGGTGTTGGCCTCTCCAATCACCACATGCCAATCAAGGCACTTCATCAAAAGATACACACACAAGGTGAATGATGCTAGAGTTTCATAAAACCCATCCACACACACAAGAAAACAATAGGGCACATACACTAATTACAAGATTAAGAACAAACTTAATCAACCTAGTTAGAGATGTTAAATATCACAAATCGAATGCTCATAAAAGGATAGGAGTGGTTAATAAGTAAGAAGTCATTACACACACTCAAATCTAGAATAATGAGAAAGGTGAAGCTACTCCATGACATAATGGAATAGAAGAATTAAGACCAATGAGAAAGTAGAGATTAGATTAAGAAAGCTTATCTAATTACAATGGATTAGCACTAGCCTCTTAACCATGGGCATTAAGCTCAAGACTAGGCCATCCATAGAGTGAACACTCAAGAGAGAGAGAGAGATCTCAAAAGTGGATCCTCAAGAACGAATCATCCTTGCATAAAGGCTTCCTTATAAGTTTGCACCACAATCCCTTCTACTATGGGTTTAAGTTTGAGCCCTCTAGCTAACATATACAACTTTGGAACTCCCAATGAGCCCAAGACCTTATACAAACATTAATAGGAAATATTACATGCATATCCATAGCATATCTCCTACTTGATGCATAATCGGTGTAGCCTATGTTAGCCGCTGCTAACATTCCCCCCTTCCTAATTTGACGCATGTCCTCATGTCTCGGTGAAGCAAAACACAATGACATGGTAGAAAGCAAGTCCATGGAAGAATGTGGAGCTACAAAACATAAGAACAAGTAATGAGCATGAAAGTCCGACAAGGATAAAAACATGAAGTAAAATGAACAATCATGCAAAGTGAAGTTTTTGCTTCTAAAAGATGGGTGAATCATAGTCAAAAATTGAACAACATAAAGCAAAACAACACTCAAACTATCATGAAAATTAAACCACTTGAAATTTTAGTTTTATGCATGAAACACAAGCAATCAATTATGACCCTAGGCTAATGCAAGGTCATAGACCGACTAGCCTAAAAACTATGTGACCAATCTTAATAAAGTATTTAAGCCTATCATGTCTATGGGCTATGAAAAAGCTCCTAATCTATTAGTACATTGTCACAGCTTTTTGAAGCTCATGTAAGATTTGTTTTTGTCATTGATTAAAAAAAGTAAAACAAAGGCTACCACCCCAAGGTAAATCTAGGTACGACTCGCGGCTCCTTGAACCCTCAAGAAGGTGTTCCAAAAGTCTACTAGCCTACCAAGGTGATGGCTAACCCCTATCAGCCTAGGGCATCAATTAAGGGCCTTGACCAAGCGAGCCAAGGTGGTTTCCCTTGCGTGCCAAGTGCCAATAAGGTGCTAGGCCTCACATAGACACAACATAACATAGAAATTTTCTTTTCACATGTCTAGTAGCATTTTTGCTACTTTTTCTTGACACGTTTTTGCTTTATTGATTCATTTTTAAGCAATTTTTTATTGCTTCCAACATGAAATGCTAATAGAAATTGGACTAAAGGACTAAATCCTAATCATAGCCCAAGGTCATGTTAAAAATAAATGGAGTATTAAAACTATCACTAAGAGTTTAGGACCTATGAGAATTGAACCTACATTAACCTAAGGTCAAGGCCAATTACCTATGATTAACACACATAAAACAAAACTTTTTGACGAGTTAATATTCACAAAGCAAAGTGTTGAAACTTGTCTAGGTTTTGAAAATGAAAGAACCATAGTTTAGAAGCAAAAATTACTTAAGCCAAGAATAGAGAATAGAGAGATGAACAAAAGAGCGATAACATGGAAGGATTTCACCTATTCATGCTCTTTGTGAGCAAGCATCCCCTTTGTGTAGAGAAGTCTCTTGATATTTTTATTTAAAATCCAAGCTTTTTGAAGCTAAGTGAAAACACAAGCTCCAAAGGCCTTTTATTGATAGCCACACAAAAAACATTATTGAAAACCTAAAGCTAGGGTTTTGCATACACAAATTTTCCAAAGGGAAAAAAACCAAGGCAAAAAGTGCCTTTGGTTATGCACATGATGCTCTTTAGTAGAAAATTTATGCATACATATTAACAATGAGAGAGAATGAACTTCTACATAAGCGAATTTTGCAATTTGGAAGTCTCTCATGCATGATTAAGTGTTAGCTCACTTGAAATATGGAATTTAAAACAAGCCAAGAGCTAGAAATAATGCAACTTTGATGAAAGTAAGTGGCTCTTGAAAGCCAAATTCTACAATTTAAAGCTCTCCAAAATAGTTGGGTAAACACTAGCTCAAATGAAAACATTTTCACTTTAGACCAAACTATGAGCTAGCATGTATACAACTTTTAGTCAAAAGAAGTGGAATGGCTCTAACTAGCCACATTTTACAATACATTGCAATGATGACCCCTTCTTGGATCAATGAAAGTTTTTGTTGTCCACAACCCTTCAAAACAATTCAAATAATTATTTCATTGATTCAATGTGCACTTGGGGATATTCTCTCCAACACAAATTAAACACTCAATCCATCAATCACAGTTCAACTCATGGAGTGTCCATGCATTGGTAACTATATCACCAAAGATTATGATTATAGAGGTCAACGTCCTTATCCAATGTAACTCAAGATTTCATGTATACATCATTTTTTCTTGTCGCTACATACATATTCAATAAAAATCACAACAATCCTTTGTGTAATTGAACCTCAACATATCCACTATTAATGAGTCATTTTGATGCTTCATATACGTGCCCACCTAACATTCAAGAATAGAATCATCACAAACTAGTACACAATCACAAATAAAATTCATAAATGCTCACACATCCATTGCAATCTTGGAATTTGACTCAAGTGAGCAATGCTCATATGAAAATCTAATGCATACATCCTCTCACTTGCAAAAACCAAACCAAGTTGGTAATCATTGCAACATGAGTTGCTCATATCCCTTATGCAAAATCACTCAAACCTAATTTAAATTTGTGAAGCTACCCACATTTGATTGTTGCATTTTCAAATACACAAATCATATCCAATTGAATTGGCATAGAACTCAATGATAATACATACAATCATTCTCAATTACGTGCAATTGAGTCATTCATCTCAATTGATTTGACACCACACACACAAAGGTGTAGGTCTATTCAATCATTATGATTAGTGATCAACACCAATCATTCATTCCAAATTGGATATCAAGCACCATTGCATAGGCACACATTCAATAAAATTCCAATCAATTTGGCTTCAATGCAACGGTAGTGCATTAAATCATCCTCAATTGTGCAACTGAGTCATCTCAAATCAATAAATCATACATGTACCAAAATTTAGGTCTTAATCATCACAATTGGCAACCAAGACCAATCATTCATCTTCAATTTGGACATCAAATGCTATTGAATAGGCACACACACCCAAATTTAGAACAGAATTATATGCAAAAATTACGTCAATTCCACATTGCAATGCTCAAATGTCACACTTTTACAAGCATAAGTGAATGTATGCATGCTCAATTTTTAAAAAACTAGCACTCATTTGACCCAATCAAGCAATGCACACACTAAAAAATTAAGCACAAAAGTTCAAATTTGGCTCAATTGGCAACGCATTTAAGCTTATACCTAATGATTGCACACACTTTTCATGCACATTCCACAATCAAAAAACATTTAAGTGCCCCAATTGACCATCAACTGTTGAAAATTGAGTGGTCTTGGATGGGCGCACACACTCAAATTTTGCCCAATTTTTTGGCAATTAGGCTTATCCAATGATTGAACTATCCTATAATACACATCAATTACATGATTGCATACTCATATACCATAAATTCCATCAATTTCTATGCATGCACACACTCAAGATTAGGTGCACATGTACACACTTTAATTTTTACTTGATTAGAGTGATGATTCCACCACTTAAAAGGGGATTGACCATACATTACACTTCAAATGTTAGTGGTTAGGCTAGAAAAGTTAGTCAAGAATTAGTAAAAATTAGCATGAAATTAGTACAATTAGCATGGAAATGAAGTGAAATTAGTAAGAGTTAGTATGAAATTAGTAAAATTGGGGGTGAAATTTGGGATTTGGGGTATTCATAACTCAACAATTAGCTTCAATTTGTTGCACAAAAATCATAAAATCAAACCAAAATTGAGTTACACACACTCAAAACCAATGAAATTAGTAGTGAAATTACTCTATTCTAAACATCCTATACTCACTAGCTTAGGTTATTGATCCCCGGTAGCGGAGCCAAATGTTGGGGGCAATCGTAGCATAGCCTAATCAACCCAAGGCCAACAAAAGTATCAATCCTAGGATCGGCAACCTAGCTAGGGCATGGAAGCACGAGCATCGGATGTATTGAATGAGAGGATTCAAGAGTATGCTCATCCAATGGAATAGAGATTAGTCAGTCATTCACTAACTCTAATCACATCATCAATCAAGCATCACCTACACACATTAAGCCCACAAAAGTCTGACTTACCATAGACTAGAATCTCTAAGCACACTCTTGATAAACACACACTAATTGCATTGGTGTCTCCAATCACCACATGCTAATCAAGGCACTTCATCAAAAGCTACACACACAAGGTAAATGGTGCTAGAGTTTCATAAAAGACATCCACACACAAGCAAACAATAGGACACATACACTAATTACAAGATTACGAACAAACTTAATCAACCTAATTAGAGATGTTAAATATTGCAAATAGAATGCTCTTAAAAGAATAAGAGTGGTTAATAAGTAAGAAGTCATTACACACACTCAAGTCTAGAATAATGAGAAAGGTGAAACTACTTCATGAAATAATGGAATAGAAGAATTGAGACTAATGAGAAAGTAGAGATTATATTAAGAAAGATTCTCTAATTACAATGGATTATCACTAGCCTCTTAAGCATGGGAATTAAGCTCAAGACTAGGCCATCCATAGAGTGAACACTCAAGAGAGAGACAGCTCTCAAAAGTGGATCCTCAAGAGTGGATACTCAAGAATGAAGCCTCCTTGCATAAAGGCTTCCTTATAAAGGTTATCACCACAATCCCTTCTACTATGGGTTTGAGTTTGAGCCCTCTAGCTAGCATATACATCTTTGGAACTCCTAATGAGCCCAAGACCTTATACAAATGTGGATAGGAAATATTATGCACATCCATATCACATCTCCCGCTTGATACATAATCAATGTAGCATGTGCTAGCCGTTGCTAACATTCCTCCTTTTGAGGAGCTAATTTTTCCTAAGCCTTTGCCATTTGTTCCTTGAGATGCATGATCTCCTAATGTTTTTGGGCTTAGATAGCCCTATGTCTTGTAGCCAAGATTTGCCTATCATACTTTTCTTGTGCAAGCTTGTCTTTGACTGCTTTCAATTCGTCTAAGATTGCAAGTAGAGTTGATGATGTTGAAGCATGGATAGGTCAGTCTTGCATGGTTTGAAAATGTGATAGCGTGCTTTTTATCACAACATATAATTTCCCAAGCTTTGTGTTCTTTTGCCATTCCACCTCTAGCTTTTCTTCAAAAGTCTGCCTCTCCACTTATATTTGGCTATTTGCCTCAATAAGTTCTTGCATGATTCGGGAGAGGTTTGCCATCTCCTTCTTTTCTTCCTTCAGGTCCTTTTTGAGCTAAATTAAGCTCTCTTGAAAATATTCAACTTGCTATTGGAGCCTCTGATTCGGTTCTTTCAATGTATGTGCTTCAGCTTTGATCTCCCGCACGTAATGGCTCTTTGACAGTAGAATTTCAACTTGATATGTTTTAAATGTTTGTCCAGGTCAAACTCTTGAAAGAGACTTGCACCATCTTTGATTATATCTCTAGAGCGCGGAGATATTGGCCCTCTTTTGAATGTGATGTGTTGTTGATAGATACAGCTTCCGAATCTTTATTTTCTAGTAGCTCTTTCTTTTCAGCTCGATCTTCCTCTTCACATGGAGTTTGCTCTATCCTTTCAAGTTCTTTGCCTCCTTGATCTTCTTTTTGCTTGTCAGGTTCTTGCTGCTCTGGAGGAAGCTGGTGTTGAGTGGCCTCTTTTTCTTGGAATTTCTCCCTCTCTTTGTCTTCACGACCTTGCTTCTCTAGAGGTTGTTGCTCTTGAGTTTTTTTATCGCTTTTCAAATTCATCTTTTGTCTCTTCAAGAGGAGAAGGTGTGGTTGACTTGGGGAAGAGGGATGGAACTTGTTAGCAGCAAGCTAACGCGGACACATTTTTCGGAGTTCTCCTTGTAAAAAAATTATTATTTTGGGGGAATATTGTAACTCTTATTTCCTTGGTAAACCTTGTAATTAATGAGCCGGGGCTACAAGCTTCCAGATTGTATCAGCCAGTCAATTCCCAGCTTTGATAGAACTCCAAATTATTAGTTTTGACCACTCAAAAACCTTGGCTAAGGTATAAAAGCCAATTTTTGTAAGTTTTATATAAGTTTTTAGATAAGAAATACACAGCGTGAGCTAACGGCGCTCACTCCTCTCCTTCTCGCGCTTCCGACTCCCTCTCCAGTTGTCACATTGCGATTGCGTTTGTTGCATTGCAACCGCAGGTAAAAGATCTACGCATTGACGTAAGCCATTCACCATATTTTGTACCTTTTGGCGTCGCCGACCCGTGGCCTAATTTCATCATAATTAGGAATTTACATTTTTAAATCAAAAACTAAGCATAGGTGGGGTATTGGGGCATCATTGCTAAGCATTTAGATGCATTTTGGATCGAAAATGACTAGGTAAAAAATCCACTGCTGTTAATAATCCCGATTTTGGAACTTGACATAAAGTGGGGTTTGAGGCAATAGGCACGTGTGCTTAGGTCTTATAAAATTTTCCTAGAAGTTTCGTTACGTTTGGATGTCATTTGATGTTGTAACTGATGTGATTTGCTTGCCGATGAGCGATTGGCTTTTGGTGATTTCAGTCACTTGAGTGTAGCTTGAGTTAGATGCGAGTTGTTAGATTTTTTTTGAGAGATTGACAACCTCTTGTAGCCTCTATGCACTAGTCGAGTCAGCTTCGTCCCATGGTTTGATAAATTAATCGTGATTCTCGCTAATACTGCAATAAGATGTGATGGTGAGGTTAGACATACGTCCCACAGTTGGTGCCGTTGCCGGGGATCAAATAGACCTAAACTAGAGAAAACACGAGCGTCTTGTGTAATTGTCTATTAGCTTCCTCTAGGTTCACCTAGAGTAAAATTCTCTCTTTTAGAAACCGCATAGCTTAAGAGTGTTGTCTTTTGTTGTGTAGAGGTAGCTTGGAAGTATTCGTACTTGCTAAGTGCCTTTAGGACTGTAGGATTGTAGATCTAGATTAGGAATTGGAGAATGATTGGTAGACGAGATGAGTCTTAAGATCAAGAGGAGATATACACAACCGAAATGGAAACCACGGACGAGGATGGTAAGGATGTAATGCATGTTCCATCCCATTACAAAAAGTATACTCTCCAAGATCAAAAAATCATAATTGAACAACCTGTTAGGGAACTACGGAAACAAGACAAGTCTTACGAAGGACCTGAAAATACTAAAAGGGTAGACTTGGCTGAACCAGGAGAAGAGCCTAGACTGGCTTACATTGCAAATGAAATAACAAAAGAAGAAGAAAAGCTTTTGCTAAGCTTGTTAAAGGAATATAGGGATATCTTTGCTTGGTCTTACAAGGATCTCAAGGGTGTCGATCCAGAAATTTGTCAACATACTATACCCATGAGAGACGATGCGAAACCAAGTAGACAGAGACCATACACCTATAACGAAACATTTGCCAGAAAGATCAAAGAAGAGATTGAAAAATTGAAGCAAGCTGAATTCATTTACAAAATTTAACACACAAATTGGATGTCTCCAATTGTGGTAGCACCTAAGAAGAATGGGAAATTATGAGTGTGTGTTAATCTCAAAAAAGTGAATGCAGCTACCATTAGAGACAACTTTACTCTTCTAATAACTGAGCATGTTTTAGAATGAGTGGCAGGAAAAGAAGACTACAACTTCTTAGATGGTTTTTTGGGATACAATAAACTTTTGGTTGACCCAAAAGATCAGCATAAAACTGCTTTTGCAACAGAATGGGATATATTTGCCTATCGGGTTATGCCGTTTGGGTTAACTAATGCTCCAACCACATTTCAGAGATTGATGAGCCATGCTTTCAGAGAGTATCTTCGGAAATTCTTGGAAGTATACATTGAAGATCTATGCATACATTTGTCAATCCGGGCTGATCATTTTGAACACCTCAAAAAGGTATTCGAGAAATGTAGACTTTATAGGATTTGCTTAAATCCTGAAAAGTGCACAGTCATGGGAAGACAAGGGAAAATTCTTGGACATATAGTGTCTAAAAATGGCATAGCTATCGATATTGAAAAGATTCATGTCATTGCTAATTTTCCTAGACCAACAACAGTCAAGGGGGTACAAGCCTTCATGGGACATTATGGATATTACCGATGGTTCATCTACATGTATGATATAATTGTAAAACCCATGTATAGCTTGATTACGCACTTTGAATGGACCGAGGCATGTGAAGAATCCTTCAAGAAGCTTAAGCAAGATCTCACCTCAGCTCTAGTATTGAAAGCACCCGATTGGGATAAGGTATTCCACATACATGTAGATGCTTCAAACTTTGCTATTGGTTGTATACTAGCCCAACCAGGAGATGGAAAATTGACTTTCCTATTTCTTATGCTAGCCGACAATTGAACATGGAAGAAAAGAATTACACCACCACTGAAAGAGAAGGACTAGGAATGATCTATGCTGTTCAAAAGTATAGACATTACCTATTAGCCAGCAAGTTTGTGTTCTTTGTGGACCACCAAGATTTGTTATATTTGGTCAACAAGCCATGCAGCACAGGGAGAATAGTGAGATGGTTCATCATTCTACTTGAATTTGATGTCACTGTGGTTGTAAAAAAGGCACTACACAACAACAAGCAGATCATTTGTCAAGGATTGTTTCAGGGGAATCACCTAAAGGGGTAGACGATGATCTACTAGATGCCTATTTGTTCTCCATGGAAATGATACCTAGACAGTCGGAAAACATTGTGTCATTGATAACAATAGCTCAAGTGGATTCACAAATACCCCTTCTTATCACAATTGGATTAATCGAGCAATGGGCTATGTATCAATTACTAGCTGGACGGCATACAAACAAAATCGGGACGGAATATTGATTTTATGCATTAACCCTGAAGAATAAGAACAATACCTAAGTCAAGCACATGTTACCATAGTAGGACTTCACTTTGCGGAAGATCAAACTATGCAACGAATCTTGAGACTTGGAGTATTTTGGCCGACTATGAGGAGAGATGTTAGATCTTTTGTAAAAGATTGCCCTCAATGTAAAACAAAACCACCCATTCCTCATGTAACACTGTTTCAAATGTCACTTGTTCCTAAGTGGAGTAATTATCTAGTACTTACTTATCGAGCCGAACATTTCCTGAGGATATGAGTAAATGCCATCAAAGAGAAATTGAAACTGAAGCAAGAGACTATGCTCTTATTGGGAACCAATTGTACCAGAGAGGTAAAGATCAACATTTGCATCTTTGTGCAAATGAAACGAGTATATTTTGATTATCGAACAAACACATGTTGGATTAGCTAGAGGTCACTTTTCTAGTGAGACCACCGCAAGAGCAATCTTGATGGCAGGCATATGGTGGCCAACACTGTTTGCAGATGCCAAAGAATATGTTCGAAGGTGTGATGCTTGTCAACGAGCAAAAATGCCAACACGAGTAGACAACATGCCCTTAAGACCAATGATGGGGGCTAGAGCCTTCGCAAAATGGGGTATAGATTTTTTTGGACCGATACAATCACCTGCTTATAGAACCCAAGCTCAATATATAATTGTAGCTACAGACTATTTGACCAAGTGGGCCGAGGCTAAAGCGACTCAAAAGAATGATGCCAGAACCACTACTACATTCTTATATGAGTATGTATTCACGAGATATGGACTGCCAATAGAGATTGACCGTGATCGGGGAACTCATTTCCTCAATGAGGTAATAGAGTATTTGCTTAATGAATTTATGGTCATCCATAACAAATCAGCTCCCTATCACCCACAAGAAAACGGACAAGCTGAGCATACGAATAAAATTCTTAGCTCGGTAGTGACCAAGGTGGTTAGTTCAGGGAGGACAGATTGGGAAATGAATCTCCATGCTGCTCTATGGGCTTATCGAGTTTCATTCAAAATAGCTCTAAACGCTACACGCTTTAACGTTGTTTATGGTCGTGATGCCATACTTCCAATAGAGTTTCTATTGCTGACATTAAGGGTAGCACAGAATCTTGCGTGGACTGGACATGAATTGTCAGAAAGAATTGAAGATTTGGAAAAGCTAGACGAGCAAAGGCTAACTGCTGTAGCTCATATCTATGCACAAAAGAGGAAACAAAAATAGTTTTTTGATTCCCAAATCACCAAAATCTTCAAAAAAGGGGACTTAGTTATAGTCTATTCCCTTAAGCAACACATTCCCAAGTTTAAGAAAAAGGGAAGCGGACCATTGAAGATGTATCTCCAAGTGGAGCAGTAAAATTGTCCACCCTAGATGGTGGACCAATGGCTAATTGGATTAGTGGACATCATTTAAACAAATACAATTTACCACTAACCAATGAATTGCTAGAGAGAATACATGTAGCCAAACAAAGGAAGATCAAGTGACAGCAGGCTATTGATGAAGCCCAAGAGAAAGCTAGACTTCGGGTACTCAAGCGTAAAGTTTCTCTCAAGAATCAACAGATACCGATTCCCCTCAACACTTTGGAACTAGGTGATCGACAATGGAAATTACCTAAAGACGCAGTTTCAACAGATGATGACTGGTTAGATGGAATGGATCTGCGTATCAAGGTACAACTCAACAATCATAACACCAATGCTTTGGTAGACACAGGAGCTAGAGTGAATGTAGTCAATTATTCCACATACAAGAAGACAAAAAGTCAAGCATTGACAGCAGGAATAGCAACAATCAAAGGATGCAACAAGATTCCAACTCCAACATTGGGAGTAGTCAACTTGAATGTGGTAGTACATGGATGTCATATCCGCATCGGTTTGTATGCTTGCTAGATGAACACATGAATGAGATGATGATTCTGGGAATTCCTTGGATGCGTACATACAAAGCAGTACCATATTGGGATACGAATTAGCTAAATCTATCACCTAAAGGAGGGCAACTCATTGTTCCAATTGCACCAAGCAAGGAAGAATGGAACAGATGCAATCAGAAGACCAACCCACGAAGCAAATCTTCTCCATCTCCTCGACAATCAAATGCTACAAGTAGCATGCAAGGAGTCAGGAAAATTTGGGTACCAAAAGCACAACTTAAGGATAATCCAATTCAGATCTGGGTACCTAAAACTTCACCGAAGAAACATAAGACGGTTCCAAGGGTTCGAACACTAAATCGAGCATCTACGAGACAGGAACCTAACACGAAAAGGTTTTGGAGGAAAAAAGAGTACTTATCTTCTCCACAAACCACGAAACCAATCAAACAGTGGCAAGTTAAGTCTCAACAGACTCCAACACACCATGCAACACCAAGCCGAACGAACTACCAATGGCGAGAAAAAGCTCGACAACATTCTAACGTGCTACCAACAGCTCAAGCAATCAGCATGCTAGAACACCTTGATGGTACAATCAAACAGAGAGCACAAAAGCTATAAGAATTGCTCTTTGGAAGACATAGCAGCAAACCTCGACATCGGAAACCCTTGAGTTATTTACTCAAGACCCAACTCTTGCACAACATATTCCTTTGAATGCATAGATCTTCATATCATGGTAGAGCCAACCACGGCTATGCATAGACACAATGGTTCAACCCATGCATGTAGTCGTCCCGGAGTATGCCATTTAGGAGGGGTGGAAGGGCACTAAGTAATTTAAGTAATTAAGGGCAATGTTTGAAGAGGAAGGAAAAAGTTCCACGTTAACGTGTGATTTTTTGCAAAATTACCTAATAATGCCCTTATAATTCATCGACAAGGAAAAATTCATTGATAATATCTTCCCGATGAGTGTAAATAGTATATACACTATCAGAAAATCATAAAAAATAGTCCCTTTTTGGGTATTTTTCATCATTTTTGTTGATGAGGAGGCTTAAAAATGGAGAAAAGCAATAAAGCTGTGTTTTTCAAGGGATTTTCTTAATTATTGGATTTTCACTTTACGTTTTTAGAGCATTTTGCTATTTTCTTTAATTTTTTTGAATAAAAAGATAAAAAATTAATAATAAATAGCAGGGAAGCTCAGATGGAAAAATGGAAGACACGATGGTGATTAGAAAGACAAGGTGGACAAGCACAAAAATTTTCAACAAATTCGGAAGATGGAAGCGGGAAGCCTAAATTAGGCGGCCAAGGCTACTTTTGCAAAATTCTTGCAGAATGAGCTACAGGAATCCGATCAGGGAAATTTTTGAGTCTAACATAGAATTCACGGCCTAGTAGGACTAATCAGGGAATCTGGAAAAATTTGGTTCGGGAAGTCCAGGTATAGATATCTAGGGTAGGCTAAAACCACATCATTTCCACTTGGAGCCTTTGCAGAGAGAGTTCTCAGCTTCTTTCGCGCGTCATTTTCAGAGCCCACAGTTGACCTTTTTCAGTGCCGTCTCATACGAGACATGAGGGGTAAGTTCTTTACTTGATAATGATCCATTTTGTATGGATGGTAACTAGTCTAAAGTCTTCGAAAAACCCTTAGAAACCGAGCAGTGCACGAAGACCTACGACCTAAAACTGACCATAGCGGCCTGCCAACTTGACCAAATCGGACGGGATTTGAACCATAGCATGTCCTAACACAATAGAACCTTTCTATACCATCAAATGACCATTCGGCTGGGGTCAAGGGGGTCCCCAGTAGAGAAATTAGGGTTTTTGGAAAATGCCAGAATTTTGACCTGACTCTACAGATGGCTTGCTAATGAGGTCCATATACAATGTATATGTTTGGTCTGGTGAAATCCATCAAGCAAAGCCCTCGAAAAGCAGAAAACAGCTCGAAGGGTACAAAGCGTCAAATTTGACATACGAGGCCAAACTAACTCCAAATGAGCCAGAATTGGACAGGTAGCTTCACGACTATGTACGGACAAGTCCAAAGCCTCAAAGGTGACCGACCAACCCAACAGACAGAGTAATCACAAAAAATGGTGATTTTAGAGTCGACAGAGCACAAAGTGATGCCGACATGACCAAACTTGACCAAATTCAATTTAGGACTTGTATTAGGTGTATGAAACATGTTTAGGTCAAAATTTGTGAGATTTGCAAAGTTTTTGTCACTGCTGTAAATAATCGTGATTATTTACTTTTGCATGATTTTTGCTTGAAAATTGTCAAATCACCTCACCCATCATGTGTGCACACCTATTACATGCCAAAAATCAAGGATGAGCCAAAATGACCACTCATTACTTGTAAAATTGCCAAAAAACGCAAAGAAGTCCTTGCAAGCCAAAATCCGGGTTACGAACAACTTTTCTTGATCCAAATCACCTCATATATCATACCCAAGGTTTATACCATGCCTAGAACCAGTTTATGCCAAAAAATGTCAATTTTGGAAGCAAAGTTAATAATCACGATTATTTACGTTTTGATCAAAATTGGAGAATTTGGATATTTTGTCATCATACATCCAAAGTACATGTTTTGATAAGCCCACTAGCCAATTTTGAATCAATTTGGAGTTCAAAATCTCAAATTTCCTTTATATTTACTGTTTTAGAGACCTAAAGCCAAAATCTAGTACCATTTTCAACCTGTGCATCCAAATGAGCCCATACTTCACTCAGAGCATGTATTTGGCATATACTTCAAGCCTATAAAGCCAAATTTGCAAGAAGTTGAAAATTTTCCTCAACTGTAAATAATCGTGATTATTTACTTTGGTTGCAAAATTTTGTTTTGACCATACAGTTTTGTTCCTTGCATGATTTTATGTATCTTTGCTTGTTCAAAAATTGATTTGAAGCAATTTGGACCAGATTATCAGCATTTCAGTCTAAAGGGACATTCCAGAGAAAAATCCGACAACTCTGCTAACTTTGCACTCTTCACTGAACAGGAGCAATGCAAGCCGTGGAGAAGGCCAAGAAAAAGCTAAAACAAAAAGAGAAACTATAAGAATTGCCTGCGTATCAACTGGACCCCGAGTCATTCAAGGCGGCAAAAGCATCCTATCTTTCTAAAGAACACCTGGAAGAACACCACACCACGGTCTTCACTGGCAGGTTCAAGAGTGAAGAAGGGCATCAGGTGGAGTTGCAACTCTTGCCTAAAGAGGTCTACGATGTAGCTGCAAAGCCAAAAACCAAAGAAGCTAACCGCAGGTTGGGACTCCGACATTTCTGCGAATAAGAGCCTTGCAGAGTGGACTTTCATAGGCTTACAAGCTTCTGTCCACCATCAAAGAAGATGAAACCGCCCAGATATCAGACACCCAAGGGAACAAGGTCGAGGTGGTAATCACAAAAGAAATAGTGGCAGAGGCACTAAGACTGCCCACGAAGGAATGACCATGCGGACAAGAGACAGGAAAATCTCGGGTACATTTACCAACGAGACAGCCACGGCTACATTCACTGATCTCACCCACAAACAGGTAGAAGAGCCAACCCGTCTGTACCTTCAACACTTGCATTTCCTAGCAAAAAGGCCACCAAGGTACACGACACCAAATCACGCCGTGGCTACTACCTTTACTCAGGTTCTGAAGTCAACAACAAGGAAGCCTATGGATCACATGCAGTATGTCTTGACAACCTTAAAGGGCACCAAGAAGGAGGGTAAAGTCACATACTTGGGTGCACCAGAAGTGTTGACAAGAATAGCCTATCATGCCATTGGCATGACCAACAATCTACCTCCTGCCCTTGATCAAAATACATGGATCTTGGCAGCACAACCCTCTCCAAGAGCTACAAGATCAGGTAAAGATATTTTAAATCAGGTGATGAATCAGATGATAGCTCGTCAGAAAGTCACATCAGCAAGAGCTCTGACAATGAGGAAAGGAGGCAGAGAATTGAAGAAATGAAAATAAAATTTGTGGCCGCTCATCAAGAAGAGCTGGTGCAGAAACAAGAGTGTTTTGAAAGAGAAAAACAGGCTTACCAGCGTAGTAGGCAAGCACAGGACTGAAAGGACCTCGAACGAAGCATCATACAAGAAAAGAGGCCGAGGATCCAAAAGATTATTTAGAGATAATGTACCAGGATTCCGAAGCCCTAAAGCTAAAAGAGACAAAAGAAGCAGCAAAGAAAGCTGAGGAAGCGGCAACCCAAGAGCAAAGCCAGGCATCTCCCCGACCCACCTCACCCCCGTCGGAACACCAGGACCATCCCACGCCTAGTCCACCACCATCACCGCCAAGCCAAGATACCAATGAAGAAGCCAAGACC
The DNA here is from genome assembly GCF_014529385.1 of Adiantum capillus-veneris. Classification (NCBI taxonomy): domain Eukaryota; kingdom Viridiplantae; phylum Streptophyta; class Polypodiopsida; order Polypodiales; family Pteridaceae; genus Adiantum; species Adiantum capillus-veneris. Next base: position 135,672,588 of record NC_140942.1, on the reverse strand, counting down.
GAAATAGAAAAAGATTCTAAATTCACCCACCAAAGAGAAGCTACACAAAAGGCTAACCACACCGAACGACAGGAGGAAAAAGAAGCTGATCCAGAATAGCAGCAGGCAATAGCAGCAGAAACTCAAAAGCCGGCGAGAGAAACTGATAAAGAGGTAGATAAAGCAAAAGAGCATACCATTGCACATAAGAAAGAGCTCGAGCCAGAGAAGGCGAAAAGGCTAGCACCTAAAGAGATGGTAAGGGTTGAGACAACACCAGCTATCTCCACTCAGCCAAAAACTGTCGAGGCATCAAAGCCTCAAGATGGCCAAGGAAAAGAACAACCATCCACCTCTACATTGCCACCAGCACTTACAACACAGCAAAACGAATAGGAGGCTGCAGGCACATCCCAACTAGCAAGATAGGAGGAGTCGCAGTCCAATGAGGAGGAAATTCTACAAGTAAACGAGTATGCAAGGCAGATGCACGACATGACGGAGAAACTCCGCTTAGTAGCCTTAAACCGTAGCACAAAGACTAAGGAACTAGAAATGGTCATCGATGCTCTTCAAGGAGAGCTCGAAGACATGATGATTACTATCACTGATCTCCAAATGCAAGTGCAAGAGCTAAAGACAGAAGCGGAACAACATCAGATAGCTAGGGACAAACAACAAAAGGAAATGGAAGAATTAGGTGAACTCCTCACTAAATTATCTGATGCCTGCAAGGTGAAAGACCAACAACTGACAGAAGTGACGAATGAACTTCTTACCACCTCTCTGTCAGCTCTAAAAATTCAAGTGCAGCTAGATGTTGCCAATGCTTCACTGCAATATTCCGAACAAAGAATCAATGATCAGGCCATTTTCTTGCGGCAAATCAGAGAAATCCAACCGTGGCCTCGATCAAGGGAACATATGAAGTGTACAATGCACTTGAAAAGAAAAATAGAGATTTAGAAATGGAATTGAAGCTTGAACAGTCACAGCGCAGAGACCTGGCACTGATGCGGGTCCAAAGAGAGGAGGAGCTCCTAAAGGAGATTGCAAAACTGAAACGTATGAATCAACTCTCAGAGATGGAAAGCCCGACAAACAGGAAGAGGCAGGCACTTCAGAGCCGCCCCAAATTGACATTCCCTCGATCTCGTTTGCTGAATTTGAGACGCAGTCTACAGCAGAGCCGAGTGGTGATGAATACTTTCAGGTCTACATTACTCATGAAGATACAGTGTGTGCGCTCCTTGCCGCACTGTCGAAGCAAGGGACTTGCCTAACACTGTGTGCGAGCCACAGACGGCTCCAAGCACACAACTAGCTTAACTAGTAAGCTCAAAGAAAGCGATAGTGTGTCACTCACTGCTCTACGCTTTCTTTGTGGAGGATTCCTCGCCGTGAAGAAGAAGGAGCCGCCGCTTTGCCGTGCTCAACCGCTTCGCCGCCGCCGTGCCGTCGTCGCAATGCTCGATCGCACACTCTCTCTCTCTCTCTCTCTCACATACACACACACACAAGGAGGTGAAGAAGAAGAAGATGGAGATGGAGATGGAGCAAGAGCACTCTTCTATTGCACAAATGAGAGAATGAATGAATTTTAGGTTTAGTTGGCTTTTATATGAGCTCACCCCATTCACACTTGGGCGCCCATGCTTAGCCAACTAATCCCTTGAATGTCCCAGTTAGAGTGCGCCTCTCATCGGCGATCACTCTTACCCTTTTCCTATTGGTCCGACAAGCCCGGTACCTGACTCTACCAAATACATAATACACGTCCGTCGTAGGTGATGGGGTGTCCGTGAGCCGTGAGGGTTAACATGCCCCCCTTCTTGATGTAGATTCCGTCCTCGGAAGCTATTGAGTTGAAGCTCGTTCATCGAGGTGGAAGAGCATTTGAGATGAATGTCCTTAGCCTTCTTCAGTCACTACAAAATCAAACAACATTGGCACAGTAATTGCATTCTCATAAGTGATTAAAAAGCATATGCAGTTTTAGGTAGACAAATTGATTGGTAAAAGAATTTCAAACAATTTGTGAGCAATGAACATTAAATTGCAATGTAATCAAATGCATAAACATATGTAAAGGTAAAAAATTAAACAAGTCTGGGGTCGCTAATTTGACGGTCGAAAGGCACTAGAGATCGAATATTAATACCATGGGTAATCTTCTTAATTTTCTGTGGTCAATTAAGTTGTTTAATTGCGAGAGCCAAGTATTCATGTTCGAGGGCTGACTACAGGCTATAAAGAGAAGACCTTGTAGTTAAGCTACCATAAAAGAAATTTCTCATGAAATCATCGCCTGACTAATTACTTTTTCTTTGACCCCCCAAATTCTTTTCACAGTGATTCAATTTTGATGTGTGTGCTTATTTTGTATGCCTTGGGTTTTTTGCTTTTCAAGTAAAAGCGCCCATACTGGGAACCTCTAGGGCTCTAGTACCATAGGCGATACATGTGAGTGAAGTACCCAATCACGCTGAGATTTCTCTTCTAGCTTAAGATTTTACAATGTGGCACTTTGATTTTTTGTTTGTTCATTTGCATCATTTTAATTTTGTAACTTTGGGGGGTCATATAACACTGATACACCTCCCCAGACTCATCACACTAGTAAACTCCCTTTATAATACTTAAGCTAAAGGTCAATAGGGTCAAGCCCACTAGAAAGTCCTAGTACATTTCACACAATGCTGCCTAAATCGGATTAAGAACCTAAGTAACCATTAATTATTAGGAAGGCATTCTCCATGGTATTAAGAGAAGATCTCTAACACCTAACTTGGTCAAACTAGCTTAGTCGGACTTGCTTGATGTTTAAACCTAGACAAGGGATTATGACAAACAAGACATTGAATTAAATGTTTGATACTAAGCAAATGTGCTGGATATTATGCTACCAATCACAATCAAAGCAGACAATCATAGATGCAAAAAAGATAAGGGACAAAGCTAATGGACAAGAAACACCTGTTTGTGTTGATGGTGGCGCTTGATCTGAAGTGTGAACGAGAGAAAGGTTCCATGAAGGTCCAAATCCTATCAATAGTAACACGCTCCTGTACACACTAGGAAACAAAAGGAATACCTCCAGGAGGCACATTAGTGGGAAAAGGTACCAACACTTATTGAACACAACAAAAAACATAAGGAACCCTAACCTAATTAGTTACACTCCCCTTAGAGAGTCAAGGGAATAGGATATTGTAGAGGTTGGGGGGAAACCCTAAGGCTAAACCCCTATCCTCGTCGTCGAGATAAACAAAGTCATCATCCATGAGACCATATGTGCCATCCGTGTAGTCCTGTAAATTTTCTTCTTCATCATAGGTGCCCATGTTTACTAAGAAGGTCACTAGACACCTATAGTCATCTTGGTCAAAAGGGTAGGCTTGTGCAATGGGAGAAACGCTCTCTACTAAGTATGGATCAGACGTGGTTAAGAGACGTACCATCCATTCTAACTCCTCAAAATTCCTCTCACATGCTAGCGTACCTATCAAATCCCATTCACATGCAAGCACTAGAAAGACCATGTGAAATATTTGTTAAATGTAACGAGGGTACCTCTCACCCAAGGTAGGAGTGGATGACTCTAGCGTATTAGCCATATCTGTACACGCAAATAGATGATGGTTAGAGTGCAAATATTACAAGGGTCGTGTTCTTGTGCATAATTTGTTTTTATGATTTTGTGTTATGGCTCTTGCTCTTTTACTTTTTTATCTTGTTTTTGTGAGTATAAGGCTTTATATATACATTCCCTAAGATTGGAGATTAAGGGGTCAGGGGGAAAGGTTGAGAGGAAAGTGAGTGAGTGATGATTGTCAGCAAACACTCCCCCCTTCCTTGGGTAGATCATACCGTTTGAAATGAGCTCGTCACCCTTTGAAACCAATTGTTCCATTTGGTAATAGGTGAGGATTTTTGCCAGTAGTTTTCTATTACCCTAGGTGCCTCGTCAAGTTGCAAGGGTGGTAAGGTACTCTCCCAGGATCGAACTTGAAGTGGTTCATCAGGTGATTCTTGAACACTGGGAGGTGTGGATTCTTTTGTAGATTCATGGAGGTCCACTACTATAGATGGAGGTTGTGTAGAAGCTTTTACCTCTATGGGTGTATTACATGACGAGCTAGAAGCTTCATGGAACTCCCCCCTTCCTGAGCTAGGTGGAATAAATTGGTTTTGCCTTGGAGCCCAAACTAGCTATGGACTAGGTGTGTAGCATTCTGTGATCTTTCCCTTCCCACGGTCTGCCATTGGCTTTAGCGTTACACTGTTTGACTCATATGGGTTTGTTGTCGATAGGGAAGGACACATTTTACGTTTAGGTACCCAAATTTGCTCATTTCCATCATAGTAGCCTTAGGCTTCTAATAGTCGTTTTGGAATCCATTGTGATTTGGTCTTGAATCTCCTAGAGCGCGCTCTTGGTTCTCCAGGGAAATTTTTTCTTGAAATGGATGGGAGGGTTGAGATAGTTGGAAGTAAGGCCTTGGGGACCCATTGATATGTACTCTTAGGTCGTGCAGGTTGAGTACTTGCAATATTACTGCTTGCTGCAACTACAAGTGTTGAAGTGCTAGGTTCATGGGTAGCCGGCAAAGACGAGTTAACCACCTTGGCTTGTGAATGTTGGCTATCCTTCAACTTTGCTAGAGTTTGCAACGTAGTGACTTTGCTTGAATGATAGGGGTAAGAGTCGGTGGTCGCGTCGTGACACTACCAATATCCCAATCAATAGTGCATTTGGTTGCCAACATCCACGTGCGTCCCAGGTTTACGTTGCCTTCCATAGCTCCCGCGGGCATGACTAGAAACCTCTGCACTATGCTTCCATTGTCATAGACAATAGGGGTCTGAAGGACTCCAAGAATAGCAATTTTCTTTTTATTAATGCCCCTGACTTGCATCGTACTCGGGGATAGGGTCGGTTTCCCTAATTGACACCAAACTCCATAAGATAACAAATTGTGTTTAGATCCCGTATCTAATAAGGCACTGTATAGTACTTTCCCATAGGGGCTATTTAGCTCAATTGGGTATCGTAGGGGTGGCTCAGATTCTAATGAGTCGTCATCTGTGTCCTCGAAAAATGCTTGCGTGATTCTCAGATTAGCCTCTCGTTGGCATCTAAGACATTGTTGTCATTCTCGAGCCTCAACTCTTGCTTGGATTTTTTTAAGCTCTGCTTGTTCCTTGGCAGCCTTCTTTTGATGGATGGCTTGCAACTCTTCCTGGATTAGAGGATCATAATATCTTTTGAATTTACTCCCATTAAGGAATCCAATGGTTTCAACTCCATCTAGAGTCTCCACACGAATGGTACCTTGCGGGGTAATTTCACACACGATATGGTCCCTTACCAGCGTATTTCAATTTCTTTTTTTCATTACGTACCCCGTACATAAGAACTTTATCACCAACCTTGATGTCTTTATCCTTTAAATGGCTATCAAACCACTTCTTTCTCCTATCCTTCTCCACTAGAGCATTTCGCACAGCTAATTGCCTCTCTTCATCTAGCCTTTCCAGGATATATAATCGCTCAACTAAGGGGTTACCATCCCAAACTTCTTGAGAAGCTACTCGAAGACTAGGAATGACAAACTCCCATGGAATAACTGCTTCTTGGCCATACACCATTTTAAACGGTGTGCAATTAATAGCAACTTTATACGCAGTACGATAAGCCCATAAAGTTGATGTAAGCTTTAGGACCCAATCAGTGCGATTAGCCTCAACTGTCTTTGTCAAAATGGAGATGAGAGTTTTGTTGGTACTCTCAGCTTGGCCATTGCTTGGGGATAATAGGGTGTAGACTTGTGGTGAGATATCATGAAGTTTGATGTCAGTTCTTTTATTACTTCATTTATAAAATGAGTTCCATTGTCACTCACAAGTTCAAAGGGGCATCCAAAACGTGTGATAATGTTCTCAAAGAGGAACTTAGCTGTTGTTTTTGCATCCACCTTTCGTGTTGCTTTTGCTTCAGCCCATTTGGTTACATAGTCGGTAGCCACAATGATATATCGTGATTGCGTGTTACGTGCAGCCGGACTAATCGGTCCTAAAAAGTCTAAGCCCCACTTTTCAAATGGTTGGGTTACCTTGATGGGATGTAGAGGCATCCTATCACTTCTTTGTGGCTTCTTGAAGCGTTGGCATTCATCACATCCCTTTGCAAAAAGTGATGCATCCTTAAACAGAGTGGGCCACCAATAGCCTGACTGTAAGATCTTTCGGGCAGTCAACTTTCCTGAAAAGTGACCACCAGCTACGCCCATGTGTGCCTCTTGTAGAATATATAAATACTCATCCTCGCCGGCACAGCGTCTAAGAACATCATCTTTTCCTCTCTTATAGAGAGTTCCAGCCAGTAAGCAATAGGGTTTACATTCCTTGATTAATTTTTGAGCTATATCGTTTTGCAGCTCTTTGGGTGGAAAACCATTAACTAAGAAGTTAACAATCTTTTCACTCCATTCAGGCATTGTCTCAACAATGAACAAAGGAGTATCAGGCAGTTCATCATCAACCCCCGTAGGAGCTTCGCCATTAGGGATACGAGATAAATGATCCGCTATGACATGTTTCCTCCCATGCCTCACAACAACGGTGAAGTCAAACTCAAGAAGAATTAACAACCATCGTGTAATTCGACCTGTGGAACACGGCTTGTTTACCAAATATAGCAATGCTTGACGATCAACATAAAACACAAACTTGGTAGCAAGAAGGTAATAGCGAAATTTCTTTACTGCGTAAATCATAGCTAGACCTTGGCGCTCTGTAGTAGTGTAGTTCATCTCGACATCATTTAATTGGCGACTTGCAAAGCTAATAGGGTAGTCCAATTTATGTTCTCCTGGTTGAGTTAGAACACACCCAATAGCAAAATTTGATGCATCAATATGCACATGAAAAGGTACATTCCAATCAGGTGTTCGCAGGATTGGAGCACTTGTTATGGCCTTCTTTAATAGCTCATAAGATTGATGACATTCTTTCGTCCAGTGAAACTCGATAAGAAGCTTGTACAATGGATGCGCTATCTCGGCAAAGTTTAAAATAAACCTTCGATAATAACCAACATGGCCCATAAATCTTTGAACTCCTTTATAGTTAGTAGGTGGTGGAAAATCGGCAATGGCTTTAATCTTACTCTCATCTGTGGATATCCCGTTCTTGGACACTATATGCCCTAGAATGACTCCATGCTTAACCCAAAATTGGCATTTGAAAGGGTTCAATGAGATGCGATAAAATCTGCACCTTTCAAATATTTTTCGTAGATATAACAAATGCTTCTCCCAAGAAGAATAAACACAAAGGTAGTCTAGGAAAGCTTCACAAAACTCCCTTTGAAATTCTTTAAACGCAGTGTTTATTAATCGTTGGAATGTAGCAGGGGCATTTGTTAAGCCAACAGCCATAACACGAAATGCAAACACTCCAAACTCTATGATAAAAGCATTTTTAGCTTGGTCCTCTAATGCAATTGTGATTTGATTGTAACCAGAGTACCCATCTAAAAAGCTATAAGCTTCCTTGCCCGCAACTCTTTCAAGCACATGTTCTGGATATGGCAAGGGATAATGATCTCTCCAAGTAGCTGCATTAACTTTCTTGAGGTCCACGCACACTCTTAGTTTCCCATTCTTTTTTGGCACAATGACTATTGGAGAAACCCATTCTGAGTGCTCAATAGGGTATATGAATCCACATTGGATAAGTTTTTCAATCTCCTCTTGTAAAATTTTGGCGTACTTAGGATTCATTGGATAGGGTCGTTGCTGGACGGGTTTAGTAATGTTGATCATGGGAATTGTATGTTGCACCACAGAAGGTGGAACGCCCTTCATGTCATGATATGTCCAAGCAAAGATATCCTTGTATTCCTTGAGGAGCTCCTTAAGTACAGCCTCTTCAGTTTCGGTAAGGTCTTTAGCAATAAAGACTGGTTTAGACTCCTCACCTGGTTCTGCTAATTCTATCTCTTTAACTACCACTGGACCATCAAAGACTCCACTGCTTCCATTGGTAGGTATTTGTTGGGCTTTGGCATACACAACCTTTCGCTCCCCGGCAGTGGCACCAAAAATGTGCGCTCCTTGCCGCACTGTCAAAGCAAGGGCCTTGCCTAACACTGTGTGCAAGCCATAGACGTCTCCAAGCACACAACTAGCTTAACTAGTAAGCTCAAAAGAGGGCAATGGTGTGTCACTCACCGCTCTATGCTCCTGCCGTGGTATAAGATTTAAAATGGTCAGGAGCCGTATGTAAGTCAGCAGGCTCTTGTCCTGACGGAGACCTTTCTTTTAGTTCTGCCTCCTTTTGTTGTTGTGCTAACTCTCGGTTTTGACGTCTTCTTATAGTTCGACTCAATTTTGGCTCTGTAACCTCCAATTGAGCGAGGTCAATGGGTCGCGGGCTGCACCACATGAAACTCTGGAGATGTTCACCCCAATTGTCTACTAGCTTTCGATGAGCATCACATGCCCCTAGATAGCTAATCCATTCTGCAGTTGATCTTTCCTTGTTTATCCTAGCTCTCACATTTGCTCGATATCATCGTCTCTTATATGACCTTTGTTTCTTGTTAAGGTTTTGATTTTGGTAAATGTTTGAACTCGACTCGCCTGATAGGTCTTCGCTTGTATCTTCTTCACTCTCATATAAAATACCATAGATGGTCGTACTAGGCCTTGAGTGTTCAGTTTCTATACTTGGTTCACTCGATGTTTCTTCAGGTTCTGAATCCATTTCTCCTTGAGATTCCGTTTCTGATGTGTATTGGCCTGAAGCCTTTGAGGAATCATCGGTTTCACTCTCAGGTAGGTGTGCCTCTTTCTTATCATCGGATGTTACATGTGCTACACCTAACATGTTTACTGGTGCAATGTGTGGTATCTCTTCCCCATATGGTGTTACCTAGGTTGTTCCTCTAGCTCCCCATGTATCTTTAGTTTCCGCTAGGTGCACCCAATCGACATTGTTTGACTCAGCCATTCCGGATAGGATATCCATAAAAGGAGAGTTCTCCCCAATATCCGTGTCTTCTTTACACGTGTAACAATATTGTAATGGAGCTGAGTGAATTGTTGTGTCTGATCGATTATCAATGATGAATTTATTTCCTAGAGGATGCATTCGACCACTTAAAAGATCAACTTGAATGACAGAGTCTTGGAACTGTAAGTAGACGTGGTTTTTGGACCAGTCATGCACCATTTTTGCTTCCCTCATGAATGGACGCCCTAAGATCATCTCAAATGACATAGGATGCTTGGAAAAATCCATAACAATGAAAGTCTGCCTTACCTTGTGTCCCAAGACCTTGATCCTGAGATCCTTTAGCATTCCAATAGGTGTAACAATAGATCCATTAGCCATTTTTACCACTACGCTTGTGGCTTCAAGGTGAGGTCGCCCCATAGACTCTCAACAACTCTTTGTCAACATGCTGACTCCCGCACCACTGTCAAGGACCCCCTTTATAGTTAATCCTTTAGTAGTGATTGGTAGAGTAGCATTAGATTCATCACCTTCAAAGTATTGCCCTAACTTGTTAACGGGTATTTCAATTACAGATTCATGTCCCGCTAGGTCAGATGGTGGTGCTAAATGTTCCTCATCATTCATCACCGAGTCAGGTTTTGTTCATATGTGCAAACTGTGGTAATCCGGCCTGTAATTATCCATTGAGAAGCACTCGCAGTGCTAGGAATAATTCTGGATCTCCGTATAACTTAGATATGATAGTCGTACATGTTTCTGAGGACATGAAATCCATCAGCTTGGCAACATTTAATGGCATCTTGTGGGACGTAGGACCCTGACAAGAGAATGGTGAAGATGGAATCTCCACTTCCTCAAGGGGGTTGGGCATTCCCTCATTGAACATTCTCTCTAGTAGGAAAGGTGTGTGTCCACTTTCAGATGTCCTACCCTCACTCTCTTCCCGAATGATACTGGGTATAGCTAACGGCCTGTAGTTCTTGTGAGGTTGAACTTGTGTGGGAAACACTGTGTCCGACATCTGGATATGTTTGGGTTCAGGTTCTAATGTTCGTTGAATTTCTTCCACCAAACCCCTCAGTTGTTGGAGTCGTTCAATTTCCACTGTTGGGTTTGGATAGGTTCCAATCTTTCTCTTGCAATCCTCATTTTTTGTCTCTCATGGCTTATCTTGGGGGTTCGCAACTGGGTGGTTTAACTTTGAATACTCTTTTGGTGTTCGTCGTAATTCCCTCTCGTGATCCTCCTCACTGGCTTTTTCCTTTGTAGTAATAGTTTTGGTCTCCGTGGTCTCTATCGAATCTGAGTCATCCTCGGGGTCATTCATATACACGGGATCCTCTCCTGTCCCTATGTTAGTCTTTGAACTAGGTTTTGAGCTAGAAGCATTAAGGGATTTCTTTCTTCGTGTTTTCTTCTTTCTCGCTCGGCCAACGGATGCAGCATCTCTCTCTTTGAGGATGTAATTTTGCTTTTGGAGCATCGACCGTGTGAGTGCATTCACTGGTGCTATGTTTATAGTTGGTGGTGTCCCATCAACAATCTCTATTATGTTCAATGGTGTGATTTTCGGTGCGCTTGGATTGTTAGGACATTGTGCGATCAAATGATCTATGCCACAACGATTACAAGTGAGGATTGACATTGCGAATGCACTCCCTTGACTTGTTTGCATTAGTGCGTCATTCTTTTGCATTCTAATAGGGCACTCAGCTACTCGATGTGGTCCACCACATTCGTAGCACTGAAGAGGTGGTCTCCGGGAAAAACTATTAATGTTTTGGCCTCTTGCTGCTAGCGCAGTAGCTTGATATATCGGTTTGATTTGTCCCCAATGGTCTTCCATATAGTACATGGGACACTCCTCAAGCATGTCAACTCCATAGGTGATACTAGAGTCTATGTCCTCTTCGCAATCTACATAAGTACTAGATGACTCGCAACCTATTTGGTTCATAGGTGTAACTCTTGGATGAGGGGGTTGCGGTCCTAGCACTGGAGGTGGAAACAGTGTGGTTTGGACCACATTTTGGGTTCTAGGGACCATGTGCTGTAATGGCAACTGTTGCTCCATGGGTGGGGTAGGCATCAATGCAGGAACTCGAGGTGAGTATGCCCAAGCTATAGGCGGTCTATTTTCCATGATGCGTTTAAGCATAGGCAATCCTTCGCTTGATGGCCATACCTACCACACGCGTTACAAGTCCCGTTAAACTTTACTCTGAAAGTAGGGCATTCACTCGTAGTATGTGGGCCCAAGCAAATTGAGCACCATTGTTGCTCCCTTCTTGGATACATATGAGTATTTTGTGGAGCACGATTACCCCTAAGGCTTTCTTGGATGGCCTTGGTGAGATCTGCCAAAGTCATCTCAGATATCGTTTGCTCTTTCACGATTGGCTTTATCTTCATTGGCTCATGCCCTGACGCTTGCGAGCTACTAGACTTCGGCTCGGCGGACACTCTTTCTCCTGCAATCATTAAATTATCCTCCAATTGGATTGCATTCATGGTGACTACTTCCCAATTAGTGATACCTTTAATGACTAGGCCATTATAGATACTTTTATGTCGTAGTCCCCTAATGAATCTATCGAGCAATTGGTTGTTGTTGAATCACTCGTTTGGATTGCATCGAGAATTCAAATTCTTTAGGCGACTAATGAAGTCTCTCACGGATTCACCTTCTTCTCGTTGGGCTTTCTGGAGCTGAGAGGCTACACCCCAAAGTACTCCCTCTCGTATGTATTCTTTTAAGAACAGTCTCCTAAGAGTAGAGTAGATTGTTTTCTCTTCTACTCTTAAGGTTCTATACCAATCTCCAGCCTTTCCGCTTAGGGTCAAACTCAAAGCCTTACACTTATGTAGCTCATTGTGCTCTTCCAAGGAATCGCACACATGTTCAAAGACTTCCATATGATTTCTAGCATCTCCGTCTCCACTAAATTTCTGTGTGAGCTTAGCTACTTGAACTGCCTTGCTCCTAGGCTCTCTATCAGGTTCACTACGCATGTTTTCCGCAATAAAGCGACCGATAGTTTGAGAAAATGCTGCCAAATCTCCTATTTGAGCAGGTATAATGGGTGTATGTGCTCCTGGAACCACATGTGAGATGGGAGTTGGCCTTGGCCTTGGCATATGCGTGGCTCTTGGGTCCCATATTTCGTATGGTGGTGTACCAGATGGTGGTCCAAAGTTTACAGGCGTGGCCCTAGGCATAGGGGGTGCCTGATATGGCATGTTATTATTAAATGGCATGGATCCACTTGTATAAGAGCTTGGATAATGCCATTGTGGATTGTAAGATCTTGGAATAATCGGAGGTGTAGGAGCTACATGAGGCTGAGGTACGACAGGTGCACACGATTGATACATACATGTAGGTATAGTTGGGGGCATTGTGCTACTAGGCATCAGCGCAGTGTTAACAAATGAACTCCATGGTGTACTTCTTGTCATGCTCACCACTGGGATATGCATGGTAGCCGTAGTGTCATTAAGAGAAAGATGAGCTAGATCTGGGAAGGTAAAGCTGCCACTTGTGGGCTCAGATTGTACTGAGGCTCCTGGCGAAACAACATATGGAGGATCAATGGGGCTCACTGAGGGAGTCTCCATTTGTGATAGGGTTTGTTGGTTGGACTTTCTCGTATCCAAGAATCTCATTAGGCCTGTTGAAGGCATGTTGATCCCTGTGTTCCGTCTTTCTAACTCGACAATCCTATGGAGGAAATCACAGACTTTCTATTGTTGCTCATCTATGCTAGTAGCACCCGATGTGGATTGTAGAACATCTAACCAACCCACATGATAGGTGTGTCCTGTGTACCGATCAGTTAAAGCTTCTGCCAATTTTCGTTTAGGAATATCCCATCTAGGACTGGCGTGCTGGAGGTTTCCCTCGAAGTGGAAGCATTATTGCTCCCCATCGCTTGCCCCTTCGTGACTGCTACCTTGGGAGCACTCGGTTGCTCGGCTGGCATGATTGTTGTCATAGGAGCCTTTGCTTTCAGGGCTCCACTTTGTTCTAGCCTTTGTAGGTTCTAAATTTCCCTCTCCCTTGTTGCTTGCATATAACGTTCGATCTCTTGTACTTTGGCCAGACTCCTACCATCGGGTAGTGAAACCTCAGAGGGAGATAGTCCTAAAGGATCAGGAGCTGCAGTGGATGGAACATTCACATGCACACTCTCAAGAAGCATAGGGTCTATTTTAGGCATGAATGACGAATTTACTTCCCCACTCCCTTCATTTATTTCATTAACCGCATGTTCGGAGCGAGTAGCTCTACTAAGGGTCTCTTTTAAGCGGCTAAACACGCTGGACCCGGGCCGTGGGCCCATGGCATGCATGTCTTGACTTGAACTATTAGGGTTTGGTGTAGGATACCCCTCCATGACTTCGTAGTCAGAGGAAGAATCACTAGACGCTATATGAGGATCTTGGGTCGCGCTTCCTTGAGTCCCGGCCGAAGGTTCAGAACCTAGGGTGGAGGAATAATGGGTGCCCGCGTAAATGGAGGCACTACCAATATGCTCGTGCTCTAACACTCGTCCACAACGTAGGTTCATATGACTTGGATCCCCTAGAAGTGTCAGTGAGTGCCCGTGAAGGCTGCTCACCTAGTATTTTTGGGTGTTTTGCAACCCAAGTCTTTTCTTAAAAATTTTTTATTTTTTGATTTTTTGGTCCTTTTTTTCTGACCCAGCTATAGAATAGAACGTATGATAGCTCAAAAAGAGCGTCTCGGTCAGAGGGACGTGCCGTGCTTTACTGCCCTTCGTTTGGTCACTTTATGCCCTCGAAATCCCTAAAACCGTCAATTTCCAGTAGGGAACTAGGCCCAAATTAGAAAGTCTAAGGGTGCAAGTGGGAAGAGAAGGGAGGAGAGTGGAGGACTTGCCCCACATACTCTCATTCCCTCTTGAGGGGGTAGGGTATATATATAAGAGTGAGTCTAGTATATATCTTAGGACTGAGGCCTGGGCCTGGGCTTGGGCTTGGGCTTGGGCTTGGGGAAATGATCCCGATCCCGATCAAAATTTTAGTGTAGCCCCCCAGTCACACGCTTAAATATTTTCGGTTTTTTTTTTTTTTTGAGGCGACGACCGCGCGCGGTTTAGGTGACCCTTTCTTGGCCACACACACTGTCAACACCTACCTAACCTCTCTGTCAACAACTCACAGACAGCTCACTACCTTATCTACTTACTAACAGTGCTGCTAACCACTAACTAATCTGTTAACCACTCTGCTAACTGCTTACTGACAATGGGCTAACTGTCCACCTACTTCCTCTCTCACTACCTTACTGTGCAAAGACTATGTGCAAACAAAAAACACAACATTATGCAGAAATCACAGAACTTGCAGACAATACAGAAATTAACAACTTGCAGAAAAATAACTCATTCCTCTTCCTCTTCCTCTTATTTCCTACTACAAACAACTCATAGGAGAAGCACAAAGTGCCTCTTGGGCTTAGTGCAAGGCGATTACCCGGAAACGGCGCCCAAAATGTGCGCTCCTTGCCGCATTGTCGAAGCAAGGGACTTGCCTAACACTGTGTGCGAGCCATAGACGGCTCCAAGCACACAACTAGCTTAACTAGTAAGCTCAAAGAAAGCGATGGTGTGTCACTCACCGCTCTACGCTTGCTTCATGGAGGATTCCTTGCCGCGAAGAAGAAGGATCCGGTGCTTTGCCGCGCTCAACCGCTTCGCCGCCGCCGTGCCGTCGTCGCAATGCTTGATCGCACACACACTCTCTCTCTCTCTCTCACATACACACACACACACAAGGAGATGAAGAAGAAGAAGATGGAGATGGAGATGGAGCAAGAGCACTCTTCTATTGCACAAATGAGAGAATGTATGAATTTTAGGTTTAGTTGGCTTTTATATGAGCTCACCCCATTCACACTTGGGCGCCCATGCTTAGCCAACTAATCCCTTGAATGTCCCAGTTAGAGTGCGCCTCTCATCGGCGATCACTCTTACCCTTTTTCTATTGGTCCGACAAGCCCGGTACCTGACTCTACCAAATACATAATACACGTCCGTCGTAGGTGATGGGGTGTCCGTTAGCCGTGAGGGTTAACACAGTGCCAATGGTCCAACTGTCAAAAGCTGAAGAAGACGTACTGAAGGAAAAGATCACCTTAGAGGTGGATGAGAAGTGAAAGGCCGCTATGGATTGGGAGTTGAGAGTTTTACACTCTGTCAACGTCACTCAACTCACTCCTCATCAAATCAGTGCTCAATGGCACCAGCTATCCTTGTCGTACCCTCTCATCAATGTAGAGCTCTTATAGGTAAAAGAAAGGCTGTACAAGGATATGCAAGAAGATGGTGCAGATAAAGACCACCCAAAGTGGAAGTTAAGCTGGCTGAACAAGAATCTAAGATACCTGATTCTATTCACTAGAGCACCTGCAGCCTTACAAAAAGATTCAACATTTTGTCTTGTACCCAGAGTAAGGACATGGCAAGTGCATGAAGCACTGCATAAGAGAAGGCCAACATGGCTCAATTTCCCCAGGCTGCCAGCTCCAGAGAGAGGCCAAGCGACGAAAGAATACATGGTGAAAACCCTAATGGGCGCCATGACATTCTTCAAGATTCTGCTAGATCTCTCTTGTGCAATGCTATATAAGATCTGTAGGATGCTACTCACGCATACAGGTTTTCAATGAGCCTCAGCAGGCAGGAGCCCCATGGCTCTCATTCTTAGAAGGGAACAAAGGCTTATGCTACGATCTGAGTGGGAAACCTTCAGAAGAAATCCTTTACGGATTCTATGCCAGATGCATGTTCCTGCCATCGCACAATATGCTAGCCTTTGAAGAAGCATGCTACATTGGATTCTTCACCTGGAGAACGAGGATATTTGCGCCGGTGATAAGCAACCTCACATCCAGATTTGTAGGCTACTCCGCGGTGGAACCGAAGAATCAAGTCACCATGCAATTTTTGCAAGTGCCTGACAAAGAACGCAAAATCACATACCAAAAAGCACTGGAAGCACTGAAAGACCGCCTCGCCTGCCGTCAACCGGAAGACTACTTCAGTCTATAAAGCTATGTGAAGGGACGACATAGGCGAGGAGGGGGGGAAATGTTAGCAGCAAGCTAATGCGAACACATTTTTTGGCGTTCTCCTTGTAAAACAATTATTATTTTGATAAAGTGGGAATATTGTAACTCCTATTTCCTTGGTAAACCTTGTAATTAATGAGCTGGGGCTACAAGCTTCCAGATTGTATCAGCCAGTCAATTCTCAGCTTTGGTAGAACTCCAGAATATTAGTTTTGACCACTCAAAAACCTTGGCTAAGGTATAAAAGCCAATTTTTGTAAGTTTTATATAAGTTTTTGGATAAGAAATACACAGTGTGAGCTAAAGGCGCTCACTCCTCTCCTTCTCGTGCTTGCTACTCCCTCTCTGGTAGTCACATTGCGATTGTGTTTTTTGCATTGCAACCACAGGTAAGAGCTCTATGCATTGACATAATCCATTCACCGTATTTCGTAGCTTTTGATGTCGCCGATCCACGGCCTAATTTCATCATAATTAGGAATTTACACTTTTAAATCGAAAACTAAGCATAGGGGTATTGGGGCATCATTGCTAAGCATTTAGATGCATTTTGGGTCAAAAACGACTAGGTCAAAAATCCATTGCTGTTAATAATCGCGATTTTGAAACTTGACCTAAAGTGGGGTTTGAGGCCATAGGCTTATAAACTTGTCCTAGAAGTTTTGTTATGTTTGGATGTCATTTGATGCTGTAACGGATGTGATTTTCTTGCCGATGAGCGATTGGCTTTTGGTGATTTCAGTCACTTGAGTTAGATGCGAGTTGTTAGATGTTTTCTAAGAGATTGACAACCTCTTGTAGTCTCTATGTACTAGTCGAGTCAGCTTCGTCCCATGGTTTGACGAATTAATCGTGGTTCTCACTAATACTGCAATAATATAGGATGGTGAGGTTAGACATGCGTCCCACAGAACTGGTCCAATCTGGATCTCTAAAGGCTCCACACCTATCTCCTCCCTTGGTGGTTCATCAACATCTTTCTTTTTTTCCCTTGAGGGAGTCATCAAAGGGTTCCACGTCATTTGTCTTTTTATTTTTTGAGTCCTCTTGAGCTCTTTCTTCCACTTTTACCTTGAGAACAATGGGGATATGTTTCCACATAGAGCCGACAAGTTCCACCGCATTCACAATTGTTCTCCTCAAGTTGTATTGCCTGATTTTCTCAAGCCTCTTAGATTTTCTTTGCTCAAGGGAATTTTCCATATCATCCTCTTATTCTTCATCTCATCCGCACCCTCTACCTCTACCTTCTTCTTTTCCTTTGCCAGTTCTTGCCCTTGTTCCTCTCTTAGTCTTTGGGCCTCTTCCATTTATCTTTGAGTCTGGGAGATAGGGATTTGGTCCTTTTACTTGCCCTTATTTCTCACCAGTGGAACAATGATATCTTGTTCCTCTTCATCAATAGTGGTTTGGAACTCAGACGATGTATCTCTGTTTCTTCTCTTTATTTCACCATTAAGTTCTACATCTATTTCTATCCCCACATTGTTTGATGCCTTCTTCCTAGAGCATTGTACTCTTACATTTATTGTGCCAGGTGCCAATGAAGAACTTCCTACCGCCCAGACCGCATGTTTGGATTTGTGAAGAAGGTTGATTTGAGAGTTGGATGGAGGTAGTTGAGCGATCTTTCCTAGGGCTTGGTATGTAATTTTGGTAAGCACCAACCTTGCATTCATGTAGGTTTTGTTTCTCTCAGTGCTCTTGGGATTGGCATTGACTAGTGGATCACCCATTGCTTTGCCAACTCCATGGACTGGCATTAATCAGTGGATCCCCATTGTCATGATGACTATAATGTGTAGATTTGGCTTAGTGTACCTCGACGGCTTTTGTACTTTTATGTGCTGGGAAATCAGCCACAATGACAGCTCTGTCTCTAGGTACACCAGGTCTTTGTACATGAATGTGTGGCCTTGCTGCTTGAAAAAGGCCTTTTCATAGTCAATAGCTTTGGTCTTTGTAGTAGATTGTGCTTGCCAGGAGGAAGGTGAAGTTCTTGGTTAATAAGGTCATTGGTGATCCGAACCTTAGCTGTCTCCCAATCTTTGTCAGTCAAAGTTGCCTCTCCATTACATTGTATAAAGCTCATTAGCTCATGGGATCTCTAGAAGTCTGTGCCCCATGGCGATAACATAAAAACATTTGCCATCTACAAGCATTTGGATCCCGTGATCACTTCTCTTTTCTGGTGAAAATTCCATAGCTCTTTAGGGAATATGGTTGTTTTTACTTTGGTTTCATCGGCCTCTTAAATTATTCTAATGAAAATATTGGTCAAAATCTTGGCTAGATCCTCCTCCAAAATGTGAGCTTTCTCATTGGAGGAGATCTCCATCACTTTGTGAGGGGGAGCCTCCCACTACTTTCTTGGTCTTTTGCAAGGTATGCTGGCAACAAAAAATCATTCAATTAACTCCTAAAGTTGGACAAAAAGTTCTCAAGAAATTAAAAAAAGCACAAACTTGACCATAAAATGAAAAATGAACATAACTTGATCAAAACTAGTCCAAACTTCACCAGTGCATCTAGGACAACTACATGTACTAGGTCATGTGGTTATAGGTTAGATTTGGCTTGGGAGGTCATGGATCATGATCCATGTTGGAACACATCTGCGAACTCTAGTGATATCATCTGATAAAGAATGCTTTGGGGATGCTATGGTTCACTTTTGTTTGAATTTGGATCACTATTTGGAAATTTAAGCCACTTTTTGTAGGTTTTCTTAGATTACAAAATTTTGGCAATTTGATTAGGGTTTTGAAGTTCAAATGACTTGAAACTCTATGGTTAGGCTATTCTTGGTATTTGGGACCTGATGGCATGACTTAGGTCTGGAAAGCTCACAAGGGGCCATGGATCACGATCCTTGTTCTATATGCTTTTTGGACATATCCTAACACACTAGTGAAGTTTTTTTCAGATTTGGACAAGTTTTTCTCAAATTTTTCCAATTTCCCAACTTCTGGCCTAGTTTGGTTTGACTTTTCCATATTTGGTTTTTGTTGGCATCTTTGATCCACCATTGTGATCCATTTATTCCCCTATTTGATGATTTTGAGTTGAGGAAGGGCTTAGATCCTACTTGTCTATCAATTTTCATCTCAATTGGTGTCTATTTGGATCTCCCAGGCCTCAAGGAAAATTTTGGCTCACCTTTGAAGCATTTTCAGGCAGTTACCATTAGTTCACAATCTTCTCTTGACTTTGTACTTTGATCATAGCCAT
Source organism: Adiantum capillus-veneris (assembly GCF_014529385.1). NCBI lineage: Eukaryota > Viridiplantae > Streptophyta > Polypodiopsida > Polypodiales > Pteridaceae > Adiantum > Adiantum capillus-veneris. The sequence goes on along the minus strand of NC_140942.1, from coordinate 135,653,255 downwards.
ATTTCTAGTCACTGGCACTTTGATAATGCTGAACTTTGAAAAATGAAGCAATTTATATGACCATAGACTAAAGTTTTTCCACCATGCACAATCATCAATCTGTACAAACACTTTGCCACCAATTTTTTATGAATCTGCATCTAGGGGTCATGGATCGCGATCCATGTTCTAAACCCATATTGGACAAAAATCTTGAGGTAGCATCTGAACATGTTCCCTCACCTATTGGTGCTTTGGGTCAAATTCTCCATCTGTGAGTCAAAATGACCATTTGGTGACTAAAATCTCAATTTTTGTTAGATTTTGATGGTTTTAAAGTCCATTTTACCCTACATTTACAGGGCACATTCCCCAAGGTATGTACAAATTGTGTGCACTCAATTTTCCTTGTTTTGGCATGTTGGGGGGTCATGGATCATGATCCATGTCCTACAACTTTTTGGATATGTGATTACAACAATTTGAAGGTGCTTTCACAAACATTATTTGCAGAATAAGGTGGGGGGTCATGGATCATCTTAGCAGCAAGCTAACTCGGATACCATTTTTTGGAGCTCTCATTGTAAAAACACTTATTGTTTTGATAAATTGGGAACATTGTAACTCCTATTTTTCGGATAAACATTGTAATTGATGAGCTAGGGCTACAAGCTTCCAGATTGTATCAACCTGTCATCACCCACATTTAGTTAGAGCTCCCAGGTTATTAGTTTTGACCACCAAAAACCTTGGCTAAGGTATAAAAGCTAATTTTTGTAAGTTAATTTGAAGTTTTGAATTATGAAATACACAATGTGAGCTAATGGTGGTGCAGCCAAAGATGGTCCGATCTAGAAAATGGTCTATGCCAAGCAAATGTAGCAGTCAAGTGCAATGTAGAAGGCTAGGGCAGGTGCCAAGGACCTGGGCAGCCAAAGGGTAGCAAAAAAGTATGTCTGAAGCGGCTTTTTAGACCCAAAGTGATGCGGGATGGTTGAGATGGGATGGAAAATCAAGGTGTCTGAAATGCCAAGTTAGTGTCCTAGAGTGTAGTATGCAGCGTGCTCTAGAAGCCAGTCCAGACGGCTCGTCAAACGGAGCCCCGGTGTGCAAGATGTCAAAGTTTAAAGGTAGAGTGTGTAGCAGATCCCCGACGGACAAGGCAACTGGGGACATGTGGCCCCAGGTTGATGTCAGCATATACAGATGTAGTGCTTGAGCTGTGTGAGCTATGGAGCATGCTTGTCTTCTCGGATTGTGAATCGGAGCTCTGGTTGGCAAGATATGGTCGGTTGAAATTTTTTAGGGGGCCGGGTCTGAGCCCATTTGACCGCATTGGGAAATGCACCATCTGGTGTTTTCATGAGCTCCTCAGGCATTTACTACGCAGTATGTAGTGTATGATGCTAGCAAGAAGTGACTACACATCAGATGGAGTCCGGAGTGGTGAGATATTGAAGTTGGAAAATGAGGTGCATTTTCTCGGATTGGGCTGCATGCGATTTGGTTAGTTTTTATGGCCTCGGTTCGAGGCCTCAGTTTTTATGGCCTCGGTTTGAGGTCTTCCTAACCTAGGGGTGAGATGAGAATTATGCGACTTGGAGCTGGAGATATGAGATCTCAATGAACCTTGATTGCTTGGGAGTTGAATCACTAGGTGATGTTTGGCAAGTTGGGGGAAACAAGTTTTTTGTTTAAAAGGTTTTTTTGCTTTTTCAAAGGCCTTAAAAGGCTAAAGCGTTGCAGAGCTACCACATGGCATCGAAATTGCCCCGATGCGGATGCGCAACAATTGGAGTTGGGGTATGAAGGCAGGAAGATGGCGCCTCAAAGGGCATCCAAAGGTGGGTGAGAGCACCGTGGTGGCTATGGCATGGACCCTTACGGGCGCTGTGTCGGCGGTCATGGGCGCAACGTAGGCGTTCGGTGGCGCATCGTGATGGTTTTGGCCAGGGCGGGGCGGCACAGGTGGCACACAACCGTGAGTGTGAAGGGAGATCGGTCCACTGATGACGTGGCAAGGCCGCTTAAGGGGATGGTCGCGTGGCTCTTGGGGCCCCCCAAAATTTGGAGAAAGAGAGGGAGGGAAATAGCGACATCGCTATTGCCTCCCCCCATCATGAAAGAGGGTCGTCCTGCGACAATGAGGAGAAGGCCCGAAGGCAGCTGGGAAGCTAGATGCAAAGGGAGAGGTTCCCGCGGTAGGGGCATAGAAAGAGAGAGGATGAACTCAAGAGCGGCCAAGAGGACCAAGCTAAGAGCAAAAGGTCCGGACAAAGCAGAGGCCAAGGCAAAAGAAGGAGGACCATTCCAAGGCCATCCAAGCAAAGAGCAGGAGCCAAATGAAAGGGCAAAAATGAAGGCCAAGGCCAGAAGGGAGCAAAGGAGGAGTCGGATAGAGAGAAGGAGAGAGTCAAAGTCAAGCCATGTAGCACAATGGATCCCACAAAGGGGTAAAGAATGAAAGATAAAAAGTAAAAAAATGAAAGAGGCCAAAGGGCAATAGCGAAATCGCTAATGCCTCCCCCCAAGTGCAAAAGAGAGAAGAAGAGAGCAGATAGAGCAAGGCGGTGCCCTCTTTCCCTAAAATGCCAATTCAAGGTGCCAGGTGGACCAATTAAAATGTAAACTCTCAAATTAAAGCCCCCCCCCCCTATAAAAGTCAAAATGGGATCAAAATTAAGGGCTTTTTTCTGGCCTTTTGGGTGTTGTTTGAAGCCTGCAAAGTAGAGCTCTCTGACAGAGGGGTGTGCTTGTCAAAGCCCTTTGAAAATGGCCATGGTGATGGCAGTGGAAGTCAGTGTACATGTTTTTTGAAGCGCAATCAAGCCACAGTTGCCTCCCTTTGCTGTTGTTTCCCCTTCCCCCCTCCTCTTTCTCCTACTTTTGTGTTTCTCCTTGGTGCTAGTTGTGTGGATGTGTGTGCCCCCCCGGACCAATGGTGTTTTGAGGGAGAGAGTGAGATTGAGTGGTGGTGTGTGTGTGTAAGGGTGGAGACACGTAGTAGTAGCAGGTGTGTCTTGTGTGGTGGTTTGTGGAGTGTGTGAGCATTGTAAATTGAGCACGCGGTGGTCTGCTAGTGTAAAGTGTTTCTTTGAAGGTGTTTTCTGAAAGGAAAGGGGTGTTTTGAATACCCTTAGCTATAGAGAGGACCTTGTGTTTGTGACGGGCATGTTTCCCCATTCCCCCTCTCCATATTGTGGTCCCCCCGCTGAGGAGTATGCTGATGCTTCTAGTTGAAGTCAAAGCGGTGATTTCAGTGATGCCAAAGGTGCGGCCTTTGAAGAGAAGGTGCTGCTAGTGATGGCTTGGATGGGATTTCCCATTTTCACTTGGGTTGAAGATGTGGAAACCTGGCTTCAAAACTACGGATTGTTCGTGTTGGAAAGCGGTTTATCGAGAGAAGATGGTGCGGTACAGGTGTTCCCGCTCTTGGTTCATGGTAAAGCAAAGCTTTAGTTTGATAGCCTTGATGAAGAAGAAGAAAAAATTTGCGAGGCTCTGGAGACGGCTTTTTGAAGAAGATTCGTTGTGGATGTGCAGCTAGATGAGGTAAAGCGGAAGTTAGAGAGTTTAAAGCAAAGCTTGGAGGGAGATTTTCAAGCATTCGAATGGGAATCGGAAGCCCTATGGGGGAAGTTAATCAAGGCAATTGCTGCAAAAAACACCAGTTTTTTGAGATTGTGTAAATTCATGGATTTCCTGCATGAGGAAGTGCGAGATAAAGTGAAGGTAGATGGCCCAATGTCGTATGAAGAGGTGGTAGCTCTAGCGAGAGGGCGAACCAAAAAGATTTTGAAGAAGCACGAGGCTAGGCAGGATTTGCCAAGTGCGGTGAAGCCAAGGCACTATGATGCGGTGGTAACCGAGCCATAGGTGATACAAAGAGAAGTGCAAGTGTGAGAAGACCCAAGGGTTCTTTGGCTACAGAGAGATAGAGTGGTTCCTATGCAAAAGATGCTGGCTAGAGAGGTTCCAATGGTGGAGGAAGTGCAGGTGGTTCCAGAGTGGAAAAAGAATGTGCTGCCAAATTCAAGTGTAGCTGTTGAAGCTCTATTGAAGTGCGGTAAAGAGCAAGGAGTGCGGTTTGCAGACGAGGTTGAAGCGGTGAAGCTAGAGGAGATTCCTGAGCTTGAGACCAAAGAGGAAACTGTGTCGAGTGGTGATAGCTCTATGGACGCAGATACGAGTTGGGAGACCGAGTCATCCCAATCCAGGTATGATGAGCTCGACCTCTTACATGTGAGTGGAGAAGCTATAAATATGTGCGGAAAGCAGCATGAAGTGCAAACCAAAGTGCTTAGTGAAGACCAAGTGGAGCAGTTTATGCCCACAGGTGGAGAGCAAATAAAGCTGATGTGTAGTGCCATGATAATGGCCATGTTGATGAAGGTAGCTATGGAATATGCCATAGTGGTGCAGTAGGTGCAAAATTTTGCCAAAAGGTATGAAGCAGTTACACCTATGGAAGAGGACAAGGAGGATGTGATAGAGAACAAGTTTCTCTCTTTGTTGGCAGAGCTTGAGGATGCAGTAGTAGAAGAGCAAGTAATTGCAGCCGACAAGCAGGTGGTGCTTATTGACCTTGAAGGGAAAATTGACGAGGAGGAGCTCGACGATGCTGGATTGAGTTCATGGCAGGTGAGAAGGGCGGAGCAGAGTCAAAGTTAGAGGTACTTTCTACGCAGTCAGTGCCCTCTATGACAGGTGATGCGGATTCCAAGGCACTGTCCAAGCTTTCTAAGGAGGTCTGTAATGGTGGCTGAAGGGGATGCTAATAAAGGCAGCTGTGCAGTATGGTGTTGAGTAGGTGCACGATCTGCTAGATGAAGATCTAGCTTTACATGGTTGGGAGGATGGTTTAAGTATGTCAAGTATGTCAGGTCTATTTGGTGCGAGCGATGGTGCAAGTATGTTTTTGGATGGTGAGCACGATGGAGCTCTATTCGGTGTTCTTGGAGATGCTTGGTTGCGAGTGGGCAGTTTGCCGATAAGTGCTTGGAGTGGTAGAAGCATGCTGATGGCAGGTTAGATATGTGCCTTGGTATGGCACTACGCAAGTTTGTTGCAGGTGGATGAACGAGACCAATGCAAGGTGTTTGACCCAGGCGGTTGATGACAACTAAAGCAGGGGCTTGGGCAACCCGCATGAACCAAGATGGCGGGTTACAGGTGTCAATTTTGTACATATGGTGGGTGTTTTGTAATGTATAGAGATTTTTTTTTGGTGTGTTTTTTTAGTGCAATAAGCCCATGTGTGGTTGAACATAAATGTTCAACGAGGGGGTGGGCAATGATGGTGCAACCAAAGTTGGTCCGAGCTAGGAAATGGTCTATGCCAAGCAGACGCAGCAGGCAAGTGCAATGCAGAAGGCTAGGGCAGGTGCGAAGGACCTGGGCAGCCAAGGGTAGCAGAAAAGTATGTCTAAAGCGGCTTTTTAGACCCAAAGTGATGCGGTATGGTTCATATGGGATGAAAAATCAAGGTGTCTAAAATGACAAGTTAGTGTCCTAGAATGTAGTGTTCAGCATTCTCTAGAAGCCGGTCCAGACGGCACATCAAACGGAGCCCCGGTGTGCAAGATGTCGAAGTTTAAATGTAGAGTGTGTAGCAGATCCCCGACGGACAAGGCAGCTGGGGACATGTGGCCCCAGGTTCATGTCAGCATATACCGATGTAGTGTTTGAGCTGTGGAGCATGCCTGTCTTCTCGGATTACGATTCGGAGCTCTAGTTGGCAATATATGGTCGATTGAAATTTTTTTGGGGGCCGAGTCTGAGCCCATTTGATCGCATTGGGAAATGCACCATCTGGTGTTTTCATGAGCTCACCAGGTGTTTAGTATGTAGTATGGAGTGTATGATGCTAGCAAGAAGTGACTGCACGTCAGATGGAGTCCAGAGCGGTGAGATACTGAAGTTGGAAAATGAGGTGCATTTTCTTGGATTGGGCTGTAGGCAATTTGGTCAGTTTTAATGGCCTTGGTTCGAGGTCTTCCTAACCTAGGGGTGAGATGAGAACTATGCGACTTGGAGCTGGAGATATGAGATCTCAATGAACCTTGATTGCTTGCGAGTTGAATAACTAGGTGATGTTTGGAAAGCTCTGCAAGTTGGGGGAAACAAGTTTTTTGTTTAAAAGGTTTTTTTGCTTTTTCAAAGGCCTTAAAAGGCTGAAGCGTTGCAGAGCTGCCATGTGACGTTGAAATTGCCCCGCATGCGGATGCGCAACAATTGAAGTTGGGATATAAAGGCAGGAAGATGGCACCTCAAAGGGCATCCAAAGGTGGGTGAGAGCACTGTGGGGGTTGGCTATGGACTGGACCCTTACCGACGCTATGTCGGTGATCGTGGGTGCAACGTAGGCGTTCGGTGGCACATCGTGTTGGTTTTGGCCAGGGGTGGGGAGGCACAGGTGGTACGCAACCGTGAGTGTGAAGGGAGATCGGTCCACTGATGACATGGCAGACCCGCTTAAGGGGATGGTCGCGTGGCTCTTGGGGCCCCCCAAAATTTAGAGAAAGAGAGGGAGGGCAATAGCAACATCGCTATTTCCTCCCCCCCTCATGAAAGAGGGTGGTCCCGCGACAATGAGGAGAAGGCCCGAAGGCAGCTGGGAAGTTAGATGCAAAGGGAGAGGTTCCTGCGGTAGGGGGCATAGAAAGAGAGAGGATGGACTCAAGGGCGGCCAAGTGGGCCAAGCTAAGAGCAAAAGGTCCAGACAAAGGAGAGGCCAAAGCAAAAAAAGGAGGACCATTCCAAGGCCATCCAAGCGAAGAGCAGGAGCCAAATGAAGTGGAAAAAATGAAGGCCAAGGCCAAAAGGGATTGTAGCCTCTATGCACTAATCCAGTCAGCTTCATCCCATGGATTGACAATTTAATCGTGGTTCTGACTAAATCTGCAATAAGATAGGAGTGAGGTGAGACACCCATCCCACATTTGGCACCGTTGCTACAGATCGAAGAGACCTAAACTAGGGAAAAACACGAGCGTCTTGTGAAGTTATCCTTTAAATTCCTCTAGGATCGCCTAGAGTAAAAACATTTTTTTAGAACTGCATAGCCTAAGATTGTTGTCTTTTGCTGGGTAGAGGTAGCTTGGAAGTAACATACTTGCTAAGTGCCTTTAGGATTGTAGGATTGTAGAACTAGATTAGGATTTTGAAGATGATTGATAGACAAGACAAGTCTTAAGATATACTCAAAAAACCATAAAAAACATAAAAGCGAGTGTTTGTGGACACTTTTCACAACCCCATTGCATGAGAACCTAGGAGTAGGGTAAGTAGGATCCGAGGTGGATTTCAAAATATTTCTCTCTTTGAAAGAATCATTATGAGTAGTTATTTGAAATTGCAAAATTTTAGGCCTATGGCTAGAAATAGCACGAAGAGACTCCAAACCACTCAATCTGATTGGAGAGTATGCTTAAAAGTTGTATGAACCAGTGGTTAAGCTCAAGGACACATTGAGGTAAAATTTGAAGAGTTTGCAAAAACTCAAATTATTTATTTTTCCTTGATATTTTAGGCGAAATTAAGTTTCCGCTTGATTTATAGGCTTAAATTAGCTCATGAAAAGACTGTCCATTGAAAAAGTGCAAAAAAATGTTCATTTTAAGCCTAAAGTAAATAATCGCTACTATTTACTTTCAGCTAAAAACTGGCCAAGCTTGGTACCAATGACTCATTGCACATGTACAAACAACTTTTGTGAAGGACCAAAGAATTTGGATCAGTAAACTAGCAAAAAACTGGGTTAAAACTAAAGTTTGTACTGACTTTCGAGAACTTGAGTGTAAATTGGGAAAAAAGTTATCCAAACTCAATGAAATTTGATTCATAGGATTATATTAATGTGATAGATATGTGTACATGATCACTTGACCATAAGAGATGCAAAACCTTGCCAAAAGTAAATAATCACGATTATTTATATCTGTCTCATTTTTCAACTTTTTTGAATAAGTTAGCATACCACTAGTTTTACCATGTTGTAATAAGCCCATAAATCAAATTTGGTAAGATTTGGATCATTGGATTGAAAATTTTGACCAAATTTGTAAAGTCAATCTGCGGGCACAAAACTGATGACCATTTGACCAAAAATTGTCCAAACTTGATGAAACTTGGCTACAGACCTTGAGGTGCTTAACAGATCTATGTCAAGATTGGGAAAAAAACTTGCAAAAAATTAGCTAGCGTTAATAATCGTGATTATTTACATTTTCTATAAAATTTGACAAACTTGCACATTTGAGCATACCACAAGGTCAAGCATATCAAGTAGACCATACAAATCAATTCTGGTGAAATGTGGATCACAAAAGTGAGACCTAAGCCAGATTCTTGAAATCAGAGTCTATGGACATGAAACAATTGATAAACTTGAACATATTTTGTCCAAATTTTTTGAAACTTGTCCAAGGACCTTAGCAGGTTGTATACTTGGCAAACCAAGCCAAAAAGTGTCAAAAACTGACAAAAGTAAATAATCACGATTATTTATTACTGCTACACAGAGCCACCAAATTTGACTTTTGAACTTGTACAATGTTAGACCAACATTGTACAAAGCCACCGGGCAATTTTGGATTCAATCGGATCCAAATTGGTACATGCTCACTTAGTTTCCAGGTTGCAGATTAATCCTTTGATTTTTTACCAAAGTGAAGTTTGAAAGTCAATTGCTGACTCCCATAACTCAAATTGAAGTGATACACATAGACCAATCACAATAGCTAGCAAAAACTACATAGTCTTTGTGAAATAATAACTAACTTGATCAAAATTGATACAAGAATCATGTTGCAGCCAAGGAATCAGCAGCTTGACAAAAGTTGTAATCAAGTCAAGTTTTTTGGGAAGAAATTGAAACCAAGTCAATCCAATGGTAAGTAGTCTATCCAAGGCTTCACAAGAATTTATGAACCTTAGATCTGATCATGTACTAGGAAATCAAGGCATACTTGGAGAAACCTCTAGTAGAGTATCCACCAAAGAAAGTGTGAATCAAGGCAATTCCTTGCACACTATCCTCAAAGAAGTCTCAGACACTTTTTCAAATTCAACATATGAAATGTCTTCTTACTCGACTCACTTAGAAACCGGAACGACAATGCACTATAAGCATATACTCTCATTTTATAAGACTAATCGCCATGGAGCTCAGGTTTACCTTGATCCTAACAAAGAGTATGCTATTTGCATTGATGAGCATGGTATTGAGTTCTAAGAAGAGATCAGGGCGAACAAACAAGGAAAAATATACATGGATAGAAACGAAACTCAGTATTTACAAGTCGAAAACCCTGATGTGATAGGCAAATGGGGATAAGAAGTAAACACCATAATTCCAGATATGGCAGCTAAGAAGGACCACTGACTTTAAAATTTGAGGGATACGATCAAGTTGATTTGAACCCTTTGAAATGGCTTCGAACGAACAATCCTAGGATCGAAGTCTATTGCTGGGAGGATAGAAATATAAAAGATCTTATATGGATTTCGCATGCCAAATTAGGAAAACTAACATCCACGAAGATCATCTATATCTTTAAGATCAAAGATAAGGGATCATCAGATCTACCTATCTACCTGTTTAGGGATTGTTATAACAGCAACTTTGTTTTGATGACCCCTGAGGAGGTGAAACAAACCAAATACCAAGGGTATTCACTTAGGGATTGGATATTGGGCCAAGGACTAGAAACTGTTCCAGAGATGAACACCATGAGAGACCTTTTGAGAGTAATGTTAAGAAACCAAAAACTATCTCATCATGAAGAAAAATGGGTGACACTAAAGCGAGTCCAAGGCTACATGAGTCACTATTTCCAATAGACTGGTTTAAAGGACTCAGAACATGACCAACTGCCAGGAGACCGGGAGTTGAACCAAATAGACGCGTCAGACGAGTTGATTTTAAAAAATGGGTCAAAAAAAGTGGATCGAGGGATCCATATGATCACTTAGAAAGCTTTAAGCAAGTGCTAAGAGTAGAACACATATTTGACATCCATATCCAATTCGGGGGGTTTGGAATGACATTAGAAGGAAAAGCATTAACATGGATCCAAAACATTCCACCAAGATCAATCATGGACTTGAACACAGTAGCTCAAGGATCTGTAGCTTCTTATTCCAAAACGGGGATCAAACACAATACGGTAGCTCAAATCTACAGCTTTAAACAGAAACAAGGTGAGTCTGTTAGGGATTGTGCAACTCTAACGAAACAATACATTTCCAGGTGCCCAAGCTAGAGATACTTGCAAAAGAACGACTAGTATCATTGTTTCTAGAGGGACTACTAAACAAATAACTTCATGCTATACTGTATAGCAAGAAGCATACAATCCTAGAAGCGTGTGTGTCAGGTGCTATTGACTTAGGAGAAGAAGATGTCCCTAAGGATAACCAAAGTGAGAAAACAACATCCACTAAACCAACGCAAGTGGGAACGGCTGCTACTATAGCACCACTTTCAGCCATAGAAGACATGCTCAAAAGGATGAATGACATGATGAATAACATGAGAAAATCACATATGAGAGAACTAGGACAAGGAATACCTCAACAAGGACAATCAATTAGACTGCAAAAATGGTGTACAATCGAGGGTAAATGGATCAACCATGAAACCAATGAGTGCTACTATCGACCAAAGTATGATGGGAATGTTCAGTACGTGCCGATGAGGCCAGAAGGACAACCCATGTACAGATGTCAGTCTAATATATCCCCAGCTCAAAGACCACTGATGGGTATGGAAAGACCTCAAACCGTGTTAGGTCAACAACCTCCTTATCCGGGACATAATGCAGTGTCTATAAAGTACATGCATTCAAAAGGAGTCATAGAGGAACAAGCACTAGTGCCTGTTACACCCTATGCTGAGCCTAGTCTATCTACAGTAATGTAGAAGGAGATTGGTATAATTCACATCCACCACCAATGGAGGAACCTATGACTTATGATTCACTAGAGCTTGCACCAATGTATTATGTAGCTAATCAAGGTGTTAAGACCTCCTATGGTAAGAGCGATGATTAAGCCAAGAACGAGAAATTGTCATAAATGTGGTGCAAATGATCATTGGAAAAATGAATGCCTAGAGCCTGACAAAAACCCCAAGTTAGTTGAAGCTTATTGTATACAATAAGATTCAACTGGAGAAATGAATGCCAACAGCCTGACAAAAACCTCAAGCCAGTTGAAGCTTATTGCATAAAATGTTGCAAAAAGGGAGGATATTTCTCAGAAGATTGTCCAACTTTAAACAAGGATAAAACAATAGTAAACGTAGTCCAAGTGATACATAGTAGCTCATCTGCGAGTGAACCAATTGTTCCAATCAAGTTAATCACTAGAGCCGAGGCTAAGAAAAAGAAACATAACTCCTCTGATGATTTAGAGAATACAAAAAATACCTCTCAAAAGACCAAAAGAAGCAGAAGCAAAAGGTATGAGATGAGAAAACAGAAACAACGGATTGAAATCGAGGAGAAAGAAAAACAACTATTCCAAGAAAAGGTGAAAGAAACTGGAAACAAATCAAAGAAACCACTGTGAAATCTGAAGGATCAATTTTGGTTGATAAAAATTTTGAGCCTTGCATCCATAGAAGCCTACCAAGCAGGACTTAAAGCAGACCAAAACATGGAAAACAAATGAAAAAACTATCCTTCTCCAGATATGGAAGCAGCTAAGCTTGAAGATTATCAAAATTTGGTAAGAATCATGCAAGAGATGCTGGGAAAAAAAAACCCAAGCTCGAAAGTATGGAAAAACCTGAGGAGCTTGTGGTAAGAGGCAATCAAGAAAAATCCGAAAGTGGTGATAGGACCCCACCTTGAAAGAAAAGAGTCAAAACTTATAGTGTCAGACGATGAAGATGTACTAGACGGAATTCCGTTCATAGAAGAAGACTAGCCAAGACACTTATGGAAAAAGTTAGATACATCAATGACGAGAGCCTAACTCTTAAGTTAGCTCCTATAGAAGAAGTATGGTTAGACAACCTACCTCCTGATATAGACATAGATGCACAATCCTTGTATGGGGATTGTGGATATGAAGCTTCAAGAATGTCTAAACCAATGACCTTGAAAACATTACCCTCTTACTTGGGAGATAACGAAGATGAATCCATAGTGTGTAAGAACACTCAATTAAAAAGAGTGGAACAGACCCTAGAAGTAGATAACAGTTATTCAATCATGTCTACACCCATCCAATGCACTGTTACTTTAGGAGAACTGTTAAAAATCAGACCATCTTTATGGAATGATCTACAAAAAACTCTAAAGAAGGTGGGAATAATGGGGCTACACAAAAAATTTGGGAAAATTGAAACACAAAATGGATAACAAAGAGATTCGATCTGTTCCAATGAACAAAGTCGGAGAATACTACGAAGGGGAAGAAGGAAACACAACCCTTCCAGTGAAATATAATGACATAGAAACCATGGAAATACTAGATAGTGGGGCAGGCATAGCCATAGCCAGAAAAGCAGTATGGGAATCCTAGGGACAACCAGCCATTAGAAAAACTCGAATGAAATTGCAATTAGCTGATGGACGCATCAAAAGACCCTTAGGACTGCTTGAAAAATTGATAGTTAATTCCTATGGGATTGAATATCAACACACTTTTGCGATAGTAGACTTTGGGAAAAAACTCAGTTACCAAATCATATTGGGAAGACCTTTCATGTGACAGGTACAACTCATCCAAGATTGGGGAAACAATTATTTGTACTTGAAGCAAGTGGGATCAATAACAAGGGTGAATCTAAAAGATCACACTTATAGAGATGTCATGAAAACGCCCATACAAGAGTTCGATTCAGTCTCTTCGGCTGAAACTGTAACATTTAATGGCCTAAAATCTTATTTGTAGCGGAAATTAGCATGAACATAGTGGGCATTTCATTAGAATAGATTCCTAATGAGAATTATAAGAGTGCTTGGGTGGAGAGAGCAACAAAAAGCATAACACCTAGTTAGAGAGCATCGACAATACTTTCAAAAGAGAGAGCAATTAAGCTATTGACAACAGTTGAGGACCGGATTTGCATGGAGCCGGTCCCCCCTCCAAAAGGCTTTGTATTATGGTTTCTCCCATCAAGAGAGACATTGTACAATACAATTCTTTGTGTTCCTTCAAGACTAGCTAGTGCAATGAAGATGGAAGCTTCATACACCAAGCAAAACACTTAATCAAACACAACTTGAATTATCCCCGTTCTCAGACCCAAGACCTCACACACCTTCGAAGATGGTGAGAGCTAGCAGGGTATGAGAGTAGATTGAGAGGAAAAAGAAGTATCTTACGAGAAAGAAGTACATCTCCTCACATAATCACTCATATTAGCATAGCTTAGCTTAGTAATTAGCTTGGTAGAGAAGATGAGCATGCATTGAAGCTTGGCTCTTGGTTGGATTTGCATCCACATGCCAAGAGAGTGTTGATGTAGGCTTCTATCTCACAAGCTTGGAGTAGGTGATGAGCTCTCCATTAAAGCTTGGGAGGAGATAGAGTATTTTCCCTTCACACATGGTCAAGTGTGAGAGTGTGAGTGTCAATGCCAAGCAAAAATCAGCCCCCTCTCTCTCTTGGGCGAGCCCTAGCTGCTAAGTTAGTCTGGCTTTTGCCTCATTGGACCTCCCCAGGTCAAGCCAATAGGGATTAAGCAGCATAAGTGATAGCCTTCTGACATGTGTCCCCCTTTCCCCTTTTGTGAGAGCTTTAGATAATTAAATAATTAAACTAAACTCTCATTGGACCCCTTTGCCTCCTGGCCAATAGGAATCAGGCAAGCCATGGGGCTCCTGAATGCTCATTGGACCCCTTGGGAGACTGCCCAATAGTCTTCTAGGACACTTAATTCTTATTGGTTTCTTTTATTAAATGTTTTTAAATTAATTAAACTAGATTTACTCTAGCCTAATTCTCATTGGTCCACTTCAAGGGTCTTCCAATAGGAATTGGGCATACCTTGTGGGCATCTGGCCTAGGGAGCTGACATGTGTCCCTCATTCCCTTTGTGTAAAGGGAGCCTGTGTGTGTGTGTGTGGCTTTCTCTCTCATCCCCTAGCTTTGGGGCTCGCCCCCTCCCATGTAGGGATGTAGAAAGACTTTTTGGGCACACACTAAGCATCCAATTTTCCCTAAGGTTGACCTTTGGACACAACCTTTGAATTTTGGAACCTTAGCATTTTGGAAGTCTTAATGGGCTGAACCTTAGGGTCTTTTTAGCCCGTTGTTTCACATGGCTCTTTTGCAGATGGCCCCCCCTTTGGATCCCTATTTTCCCTCCTTTGGATCCCTACTGTGGCCGGTCTGCTAACTTAACCAATATTCTAGCTTTTTCTCCCTTGGCACTTCCCCACATTAAATGATCAGTTTAATATGAGAAAATCATTTAGGAGAATTAGATATTGATTATTATGACAGAAACTAAGCTTCCATCTTGGTTGAACAAAGACACTCCCATTTGGATGTGTGGAGGTTCAAAAAACAGGAGCTTAAAACGAGAAGAATATATCTTAGAAAGGGATTGCACAGATGAAGCCTATGTACCTGAACCCTTTTAAGAGCATTTGTTTGAGCCATTTGAATGGACTCAAATTTTAGCATCAATGGATGTGTGTGTGAATACGGCTATGCCAACTCAATTCTGTAATGAGAACGGCTATGATATAATTCCCACACAAATGATCTCAACCCTCCACATTGAAGACAAATTTCAGGAACATCAGGACTTGAGGAAAGCTCAACAAATCTTTTCAGACCTCTACTACGATACAATAGATGAGTTAGAAGAACAGTCATCTACCTCAGAGTATTCGGGGTCAGCAAAAGAACATGTGAGAGCTAAGCTACTCATGAAAGGAGGGGAGGAAAAGTTGTTTTAATTTCCAAATAGAAGTCAAAAATGGTATAGATGAAAAAGAGACACCAAAAATTTGAAAGCTAGAACTATGCCATCAGTCTCGAGTAGAACACAGTTCCTGATGCAGATAGATGCACATGATTTTGTCAAGGACAAAATCACTAGTAGATATCCTTCAAACAAAAATCCAAAAATGTCAAAAACATTGAGAAAAATGAGAAAGGAAATTTGTCAACGTACCACACCCATGAGAGATGATGCGAAACCAAGTAGACAAAGGCCATACACATATAATGAGAAATTTTCCTGAAAGATCAAAGAAAAGATTGAAAAACTAAAGGAAGCCAAATTCACTTATGAAATTGAACACACAGATTGGGTGTCTCCAGTTGTGGTAGTACCCAAGAGAAATGAAAAACTACGAGTGTGTGTCAACCTCAAGAAAGTGAATGCAGCTACCATTAGAGATAGATTTCCTCTTCCAATCACTGAGCATGTTTTAGAGAGAGTTGTAGGAAAAGAAGCTTACAACTTCTTAGATGGATTTTTGAGATACAATCAACTTTTGGTTGACCCAAAAGAGAAGCATAAAACTGCTTTTGCAACGGAATGGGGTATTCTTTCCTATTGGGTTGTGCCACAATGGTAGCATTCTATGTCACCTTTTGACTTTGAGTCACGAGACTTACTTTGGTTTTGTGCCTTCTTACCATTCTTCTCTTTAGAATGTTGTCTCCCTCGAACGACCAAAGCACTATTACCTTTGTCTTTGTCAATGTTCTTCCTGTTCACTTCCTCTGTGAGCAAGCTGCCTTCTACATTGACACTTGTAAGACCTTCTGGCGTGACTGAATTACTTAACGCTTTGCGGAAAGTATCCCAACTATCTGGCAAAGTGACTAAGAGAAACATAGCCTTCACTGAATCTGGAAAGACTATCTCCTATGTTGTTAATTGGCTAAAAACTATATGAAATTCATTGAGATGATTTGACATGGCTGTCCCTTCCTTCATCTTCAAATCCACCAATTTCTTGAGCCAGTAAATCTGAGAAGCAACACTTTGTTTAGCTTTTGCCATACAGCATATGCTGTAGTCTCTTCTGCTACGTTGAAGTAAACATTTTCTACCGGTGTGAACATGATTGTGGAACAAGCTAACTCGTCAAGCTCTTCCTACTCATCTTCAGCCAGACCTTCTGGTCTCTCTCCTTTGAGCTTCAGTTGCTTCACTTGTTTTTTCTGCACCAAAACCTGCCAAATCTGTTTCTTTGAGAATGGAAAATTTGTGCCATCTAGCTTCTTTATGTTGTAAAGAATCTCACTTTGAGAAGATGCCATGCCTGCCAAACTGTTTACTCCTAGGAAAAATCTGGAAGAGTTTCCCCTGTAAACTGGCCTCTGTACACAATAAAAACAAGCTGTAAACAACTAGCTAAACACCTCTCCTCAAGAACTGTTAGTATTTTGAAAAATTTTGATAGAGTCTCCCCTATGAATTGATCTCTGCAAACCAAAAGATAGCTCAAAAACAACCATAAATAGCTGACCAATGACAAATCTAAAATCTCTGTAATATTCTATCCTTTAAGCATACATTGTCTCCTGTCTGGGCGATCACGGAACCTGTATCTGTCTCAAGATTGAACCCTGAACCCTGAACAATGCCTCAACGTCTTGATGCATAAGATGCAATCCTGTGTCTACACAAAGTCATATATCTTATGGGATAAAAGTTGCCGCAGAGGATGTGTGTAGAGGGGAACTCCAGCAACCTAATCTACCTCACACTGGGTAACCCAGCCCTTAGTGCTTGGCTTCAAAAAACCTCACACACGACCCTCTCAGATGGCTCAACAAACTGCGTAGAACTAGCATACATCCTACAATAGACCAATCACTGTCCTATGACCGCTGCGGAGGTCTGTCTGCTAGCGTGACTCACAACTAGCAGACCCACAATCACAGTATATCAATCTGCAATACATGCCATTGGCCACACCTCCCTTGGAACCTGGCAAGCACAAAAGGTAGCAATGCAGACTGTAATATATATATCTAATGATATATATGTGTACCTGGTCTATAGATGATGCTTTGAAGACTAATGAGTGATGTATATCAATGCCGTATTGATACCGACCACCTCCTGCTTGCCAATCTACACAAGATAGGTTTCTTTGCGGCTGAAACTATCTTTTGATGTAGAGCTCAGAACAAAATTCTGAGGGCATAAACAACTTTAAAAGGGGGGTAGAGCCTCAGGTCGCCTACTGGAAATACTCCCAGAATGTCGAGTACGAATTTCCAAGCTCCGGATCTAGAATCTGCTTGGAAAGTGTGCACGCGTGATTACACAAAAATACACTGAGCCTTGCTCTGATACCAATTGAAGTCGCAGAGCGGAGCTTAGATCGAATCACACAGACACATAGATACATAGACAGAGAGCTTACACAGTATGCAGAGAATTTGTTGAAGGGTTATCACCCAAAACTTATTATTCACACAAGTGAGTATATACAAAGAGTTAGTGATAAGCGAGTTAGGCGGCCGGCCGGCCATATCCATATAAGAGGCCACTTGGGCTTTAATCCCAACAAGTAGGACTTCACTTTGCGGAAGACCAAACTATGCGACGAATCTTGAGACTTGGAGTATATTGGCCAACTATGAGGAGTGATGTTTGCTCTTTTGTAAAGGATTGTCCTCAATGTCAAAAACGAACACCCATACCTCACGTAACATTGTTCCAAATGTCGCATGTTCCTAAGTAGAGTAGCTATCTAGCTACTTACTTAACAAGCCAAACATTTCCAGAGGATATGAGTAAACACCGTCAAAGAGAAATTGAAGCTGAAGCAAGAGACCATGCTCTTATTGGAAACCAATTGTATCGGAGAGGTAAGGATCAATGTTTGCGTCTTTGTGCAAATAAAGACGAATGTATTCCAATTATAGAGCGAGCACATGCTGGAGTAGTTGGAGGTCACTTTTCTAGTGAGACCAGTGCAAGAGCAGTCTTAATGGCAGGCATATGGTGGCCAACACTTTTTGCAGATGCCAAATAATATGTCCGAAAGTGTGATGCTTGTCAACGAGCAAAAATGCCAACAAGAGTACATAGCATGCCCTTAAGACCAATGATGGGAGCTAGAGCTTTTGCAAAATGGGGTATATATTTTGTTGGGCCAATACAGCCACTTGCTTACAGAACCCAAGCTCAATATATTGAGGCGGTCCGGGGCGGGCAACAAGAAGAGTGGCCTCTAAGCACCCTTGTAGGATCCCGTGCTGCTCAATTGGGTTGGGGTTGGAAAAAACAAAAAACACACACACAAACCCGCAACCTAACCCTACACAAATTTGGGGCACCACCTAGTTTTGGATGCGAACTAGGACGCGTAGAGAGAGAGAGAGAGAGAGAGAGAGAGAGAGAGAGAGAGAGAGAGAGAGAGAGAGAGAGAGAGAGTGCTTGGGCTTCTTTGAAATGTATCAGCAATGATCAAGCAAACACAATTATATATGTAAGAAAGAGAGAGAAGACGGAGGGGGTGCTTGTTGCATTAATACCTTCTTATAAATCTTTCATGACCGATCAAAGTGAGATTAGTATTTGTTCAACATAGCTTGAGTAAATTTCACCACGACACATCACAAGAAAAGCCACCCCAATCACTGTCTTAAGGCCAGGGGAGTCCTCTCCACCCTGTCGTCCTCTTACAATATGTGGGATTTATGGCTAAATTGATGACAACACCCAGACACAAGCTATCAAGAACTAAAAATATCACCAAGACACTTACACATCATTGTTGTCCATTACTTCACATTGGAAGAGAGACAAAGTATCCAAGCTTAGTCCAAATCCACCCTCCTTGATTCAACAAATGTTGGGCTTACACTTAGTAGGAGGAATGATAGATTTTCCACTCTCAATTGAATGATCGCTCTCTCTCTTACAATGGCATAGAGTTCCCGTGCTAGTCACCCCTATTACAACACATGCACAAGCATACGACAATGAGCTTCCACTCAAGAGCTCCTTCTAGAGAGGTTGAGCTTGGCTTCTCAAGCTATAGCATAGTGCTCTTGCTTATGGCTCTCCCTTTTTTGTGCTAGCTACACCCTCCTTTTATAGCAATTTTGAGGGCTAGGGTTACTCCTCTAACCATGGTTGGGTTAGATTTTCAGTACTTATCTAATTTCTTTTGCTTGGAATTATCAAGAAGTTGGTGGGGATAGATGAAGAAGAGAGAGAAGAGAGAAGTGGAGGTGATAGGATTTTTCA
This sequence comes from Adiantum capillus-veneris, assembly GCF_014529385.1. Lineage (NCBI taxonomy): Eukaryota > Viridiplantae > Streptophyta > Polypodiopsida > Polypodiales > Pteridaceae > Adiantum > Adiantum capillus-veneris. The sequence goes on along the minus strand of NC_140942.1, from coordinate 135,634,084 downwards.
TACTAGGTTAGTGTTAGTAAATTAGTAGAGTTAGTATTTTTATTGATTTACAAATGGAATTGGATATTTACAATGGGAGTATCCATGTAGGATACAAATAAATAAGAAAAAGCTCTTAATAGGTAAGAAAACATGGATTTATTACAATGTCGATGCTCCAACTGTCTTGAGTAGGGTCAATTTTGACGCTTGTTGACGGTCCACTAGCTTTGACGGTACGTTTTTTCTCCACTCTTGACCTTCCTTGGGAGCCAAGGTAAGTGAACATGAGTAATCAATCACCATGGTGCTATCTTTCAAGAGAAGAGGATGAATTTTGTGGTTTTTTTGATAAATATGGGTAATATGGAAGAGAAAAAATGAGACTAGGTGGTCAATTTTGGAATGGAAGTGTGTGTAGGAGACATGAGTTTACCATGGTTTCTCTTATTCTTTAAGGTTGAGAAGAAGGTGAGTAGGGTGCAGAGAGGAGTGGTGAGAGAGGTGGGGATGATGAGTGGAGAGGTGTGTGTGAAAGAGGAAAATGATAAAGTGGAAGAGGGAGTGTGGCTGCATAGCATGGGCAAACTGGGGTCCACAAATAAATCCTAGCTCACAGCTCGTAGCTCAAAAAAATATGAAAACATTTGAGGTGAAAGTTCAGCTTACGAGCTACAACTTTTGTTTGTATCACCTTTTCAAATTCGGGGAGCATGTGATCTTTAAAAATTCATCAAAACCGACTGTTTTTTCCACTGCACAAGGTCCTTGTGAGGTCCTTCTTTGGATGATTCTTTTGAATACCTCCAAGAGTGAGCTCCCCATGGTGCATGCATGCATTACACATACCCTTGACCTTATTTGGTAGGTCTATAATTGAAGATATTGTTGAGATCATGATATAAGTGAATAGTACAACTAAGAAAATCAAATATTTAGGGGTCTAAAAAAATATGTACATGTCAAATATAAATAATATAGGTGGAAAAAATATAAAGGGGTTAAAATAAATATCTCTCATTATAAGTTTACCATAAAAAGATGAATATTTTTGGTGTTCCAATTTATGAGAGTAAAAGAGAATAGATGTAGGAAGGAAAAATCACAATAGTGAAAAAATATACACATAAATAAAACTAGTTTTTTTGGATTTTTGTTGGGATGAAGTTACACCAAAAATAAGAGAAGCTTGCATGAAATTATTTTTATATGGAATAAAGAGTATGCAGAATGGTAAGAAAAAATATTTTAATGGTGAGTCAATGTACATAGCATAAATAACACACCATAGGTAGAAATATTTAAATAAATACCAAAATAATTATGAAAAATATTTTTATTTAGGCCCTATATACAATGAAATATTTACACACAAATGGGCCATAATATACTTATATTTTTTATTTTTTTGGCTCAACTAGCCCAGTGACTAGCTAATTAAGGGTTTTTAAGAAGATATGGGAAAAGTCCCCTAACTCACACACACCTATATACAATGAAATGGTAGGGATAGACACAGTGTTTGGATGATTTTGGTAGGGTGGGTTAACTCACTATGGCAATTACGGAGAGCCGAAAAACGGATATCAATATCATTGTAGCTACAGACTATTTGACCAAGTGGATCGAGGCTAAAGCAACTTAAAAGAATGATGCTAGCACAACTATCGCATTCTTGTATGAGTATGTATTCACAAGATATGGACTACTAATAGAAATTTTGAGTGATAGGGGAACTCATTTCCTGAATGAGGTAATCGAGTATCTGCTTAATGAGTATATGAACATCCATAACAAATCAGCTCCCTATCACACACAAGCGAACGGACAAGCTTAGCATACGAATAGAATTCTTAGCTTGATATTGACTAAAGTGGTTACTTTAGGAAGGAAAAATTGGGAAATGAATCTCCATGCAACTCTATGGACTTATCGAGTTTCATTCAAAACAGCTTTAAATGCTACACCCTTTCATTCAAAACAGCTTTAAATGCTACACCCTTTAACCTTGTTTATGGTCTTGATGCCATACTACCAATAGAATTTCTATTGCCGACACTAAGGATAGCTAAGGATCTTGAGTGGACTGGACATGAAATATCAGAGAGACTTGAAGATTTAGCGAATCTAGATGAGCAAAGGCTAACAACTGTAGCTCACATCTATGCACAAAAGCAAAAAAAAAAAACAATTTTTTGATTCCCATCTAATTGCAAAAATCTTCAAAAAAGGGGACTTAGTTTTAGTCTATTCCCTTAAGCAACACATTCCCAAGTTTAAGAAAAAGGGAAACGGACCATTTATCATTGAAGATGTATCTCCAAGTAGAGCAGTTAATTTTTCCACCTTAGATGGTGAACCAATGGCTAATTGGATTAGTGGATGTTGTTTAAAGAAGTACAATTTTCCACTAACCAATGAATTGCTAGAAAGAATGCATGCAGCCAAGCAAAGAAAGATAAAACGACAACAGGTTATTGATGAAGCCCAAGAGGAAGCTCGGCTTTGGGTACTCAAAAGGAAAGCTGCTCTCAAGAATCAACAAACACCTATTCCCATCAACATTCTGGAAAAGATGACCAACAATGGGAATTGTAGAAAGATGCAGTATCAACGGATGATGAATGGCTAGATAGAATGGACCTTTGCATCAAAGTACAAATCAAGAATCATAGCACAAATGGTTTGGTCAATATAGAAGCTAGAGTAAATGCATTCATCTATTCCACACACAAGAAAGCAACAAGTCCGTCTTTGGCAGTAGGAATAACAACTATCAAAGGATGCAACAAGAACCCAACACCAACTTTTGGAGTAGTCAACTTGATTGTGATAGTACATGGATGTTCATGTACTCATTAGTTTGTTTGCTTACCAGATGAACACATCAATGAGACAATGGTTCTTGGAATTCCCTAGATGTGGACGTACAAGGTATTACAAGATTGGGATACTAATCCGCTAAGCTATCACCTAAAGGCGGACAACTCATTCTTCCAATTGCACCAAGCAAGGAAGAATGGAAAGGAAATTACCAGCAAATCAAACCACGAAGTATTTAATCTTCTCTATCCTCTCGACTAGTAAATTCTACAAGTAGCATGCAAGGAGTCATGCAAATTTGCGTACCGAAAGTACAGCTTAAGAACAAGCCGATTCAAATTTGGGTGTCCAAAACATCCTTGACAATGCCAAAGACGGTTCCAAGGTTCAGAACAAAGAGACGAGCATCTCCGTGCAAGGAACCTAACACAAAATGGATTTGGAAGAAAAAGGATCACTTATCTTCTCCGCAAAATGGAAAATCCATCAAGCAATGGAGAGTTAAGTCTTAGAAAACTCAACCACACCATTCTACACCAACAAAACCGAGATATCAATGGCAAGCAAAAGATCAAAATGTAGTCAAAACTGATATCAACAGCTCAAGAAATTACCGTGCTAAAGCATCCTGATGGAACAATCAAGCAAAGAGTACACAAGCTACAAGATTTTCTCTTTGGAAGACAGCATCAGAAAGCCTCGACATCGGAAACCCCTGAATTAATTACTCAAGACCCAACTCTTGCACAACAAGATGGTTTTAATTGCATTTATCTTCAAAACATGGTAGAGCCAACCAAGGCTATGCATAGACACGATTGTTCAACCCATGCACACAGTCGTCCCGGAGTATGGCATCTAGGAGGGGTGGAAGGGCACTTAGTAATTAGGGGAAATGTTTGAAGAGGCAGAATAAAGTTTGATGTTAACGTGTGATTTTTTGAAAAATTATCTAATAATGGCCTTATAAATCATTAGCAGGGAAATTTAACTAATAATATCTCCCCCATGTGTGTAAATAGTGTATATACTACAAGAAAATCATAAAACATTAGTCCTTTTTGGTTATTTTTCATCATTTTTCTTGATATTTATACTTAAAAATAAAGAAATCCACAGAAAACAACAAAGCTACGTTTTCCAATGGATTTTCTCAATTATTGGATTTTTACTTTTCTTATTTAATGCATTTTGTTATTTTCTTTGCTTATTAGATCATATTTGAACTGTAGCATGTCCCAACATAATAGAACACTTCTATAGCAACAGTTGACTATTTGACAAGGGTCGAGGGGGTCCCAAGTAGAAAAGCTAAGTTTTTAGCAGATTCCAGAATTGGATTCTGACTCCACAAATAGCTTACATACGAGGTCTATACACAATGTATATGATTGGTCTCATAAAATCAATCAAGCCAAGCCCTCGAAAAGCAAAAAACGGCTCTAGGCTACAAAGCATCAAATTTGACATATGAGGTCAAACTCACTCCAAATAGACCAAAAGTGGATGAGTTGCTTCACGACTATGTTGCGGACAAGGCCATAGCCTCGAAAGTGACTAACCAACTCTACAGGCCATGTAGTCACAAAAATCGGTGATTTCAGAGTTGACAAAGCACGAAGTGATGCCGACAAGACCAAAGTTTACCAAATTCAATTTAGGACTTGTTTTAGGTGTATAGAATGTGTTTACGTCAAAATTTTCAAGTTTTGCAAGAAAAAAGTGACTTTTATAAATAATCGTAATTATTTACTTTGCAATATTTTGACTTGAAATTGATATCATCACCTCACCTATCACTTGTATACACCTATTACATGCCAAATTTCAAGTGTGAGCCAAATTGATCAATTATAACTTGGAAAATTTCCAGAAAATGCAAAGAAGTCCTTGCAAGCCAAATTCTGAGTTATGTGCCACATTTTTTGATCCAAATCACCTCATATCACATACACAGGGTCTACACCATGCTTAGAACCAAGTTGCACCAAAAAATATTCATTTTGATGAAAAAGCTAATAATCACAATTATTTACTTTTTGCTAAGATGGGAAAAATTTACAACCTTGCCATCATAGGACCAAAGTACATGATGTCCTAAGCCCACTAGTCAAGTTTGAACAAATTTGGAGCTCAAAATCTCAAAATTCCGTTACATCTACTATTTCAGAGACCTAAAGCCTAAATCTGGCACCATTTTCATCCTTTGCACCCAAATGAGCCCATATTTCACTCAGAGTATCTAATTGATGTATACTTAAAGCCTATAATGCCAAATTTGCAAAAAGTTGAACAAATTACTCAACTGTAAATAATCACGATTATTTTCTTTTGTTGCAATTTTTTGTTTGGACTTCATAATTTTGATCTTTACATGTTTTTATACATCTATGCATGTTCAAAAATTGATTTGAAGCAAATTGGACTCAATTTGTTAGCAATTTAGATTGAAGGACATTTCAAAAAAGAATCTGCCAAATTTGCTAGCTTTGACACTTTATTCACCTAATAGAAGCCACACAAGCTACAGAAAAGGCCAGAAAAAGAGTCACTCAAAATGAAAAGTTGCAAGAGCTACCGCCATACCAACCAGACCCCAGTTCGGTCAAAACAACCAAAGTGACCTACCTGTCGAAAGAACAGCTTGAAGAGAACAATACAACAATGTTCACAGGTAGATTCAAAAGTGAAGAAGGACATCAGGTAGAACTGCAACTTCTACCAAAATAAGTCTATGATGTCACCACAAAGCCCGAGACAAAAGAAGCCAACAGAAGGCTAGGGCTCAGAGAGTTCTACAAACAAGCCATGTGGAGTGGTTTTCCAAAAAGCTTATAATATCTTGTCTACAATCAAGGAAGATGGAACCGTCTAGATCTCTGACCAGCAAGGTAACAAGGTAGAAGTGGTCATTACAAAAGAGATAGTGGTAGAAGCTCTAAAATTGCCAACAAAAGGCATGACGATGAGAGGTAGAGATAGAAAGATGGTAGGAACCTTCACCAAGGAAACCGTTACTGCCACATTTACTGATCTCATCCAAAAACAGGTGGAAGAACCTGCAAGATTATACCACCAACACTTCCACTTCCTTGCCAAGAGACCGCCAAGATACACGATACCCAATCATGTGGTTGCCACCACATTTACACAAGTTCTAAAGTCAACAACTAGGCAACCAATCAACCATGTGCAGTATATGTTGTCTTTTCCACACTAAAAGGAACAAAGAAAGAGGGTAAAATAACATATCTGGGAGCACCATAGGTACTCACAAGAATTTCCTACCATGCTATCAACATGACAGACAATTAGCCACCTACCCTAGATCAAAACACATGGATTGTGTCCGCACAACCATCCCCTCAAGCCACAAGATCTACCAAGAGAACATACATATCTGATGAAGAATCTGTTGTGATCTCGCCAGAATGGCATAGCAGTGAAATCTCTAACAATGAGGAAAGAAGAGCATTCAATGGAGGAAGAAAAGCAGTGGTAGCACATCAAGAGGCGCCACAAGAGAAGCAGATGAGGTTTGAGAGAGAGCAGCACTCTTATGAACGCAGCCACCAAGCTCAAGGTTGCAAAGTGGGTACCCATTGAACTAAAAGGACCAAGCACAAAGCACCATGCTAGGAAAGAGGCCAAAAACACCACAAAATTATTAAAAAGAATGTATCAGGAGGCAGAAGCCTTGAAACTGAAAGAATCCCAAGAAGAACAATGAAAAGCTAAAGAGGTGGCGGAGTAGCAAAAACAAGCCAAAGAAGCAACCACACAAGGAGAATCCCAACATGAACAAGGTGACATGTCTCCCCGACCATCTTCACCTACTACAGACCAGGACAATCACCCCATGCCAAGCCCACCACCATCACTAGCAGATAGAGCCACAAAAACTGAGCCCACAAAAGAAAAAGAGCCTGAATAGAAAGAAGACACTACATAGGGGAAAGCCAAAGCACAAGAACCAGACCCAGAAAGGGAAGCAAGTCCTGCACCAGAGGAGACCACAAAGTTTGAGAAAACAAAATAACAGAATTCAGAAGAAACCCCTTCTACCTCCACACAACACAAAATGAACGAGGCATCCACGAAGCCTCAAGATGACAAAGCAGAAGAAGGCCAACCACAGCCTCAAGGGAAAGAACAACGAGCTGCCATGTCGCCGTCGAGAGAGTCACAAGAGACTGTCAAGACGTCTAGACAACTCACAAGAAATGAGGATTGGAAATTCAATGATAAGGTAATCCTGCAAGTCAATGAATATGCAAGGCAAATGCAGGATATGACGGAAAGACTCTGATCAACAGCACTTAGCTGCAGCACAAAGGCTAAAGCACTAGAGATGGTGATTGACGCTCTCCAAGGGGAGTTAGAAGATAGATTAAATGTCATCATCGATCTACAAAAACAAGTGAATGCATTGAAAGCTGAAGCTGAACAACTCTAGCTAGCACAAGACAAACAGCAAAAGGAGATGGAGGAGTTAGGTAAACTTCTTATGAAGTTGGCAGGTGCTTGCAAATCCAAAGATGAAAAGCTGATAGAATTTACCAAAAAACTTCTAACTACAACTCTATCATCTCAAAAGATTCAAGTGCAGTTAGATGTAGCAAATGCCTCCCTGCAATATTCAAAACAGAGGATCAATGATTAGGCAACTTTTTTGCAACAAATACCTTGAGCTAGAGCTAAAACTGGACCAGTCTCAACACAAAGACCTGGCATTAATGCGGGTGCAACAAAAAGAAGAGTTGCTAAAAGAAATATCCGAGCTTAAAGGAGTCAAGTAGCTGCTGAGAGATGGACCGCAAGGCACGCATGAAGAAGCAGGAACTTCAAAACAACCACATATAGATATTCCCTCAGTTTCTTTCACTGAGATGGAAACACAACCAATAGAAGGGCTAGGTGGTGAAGAGGATTTTAGAGTACCATTAACCGGCACAAAAGTGCCAATGGTCCAACTGTCAAAAGTTGAGGAGGATGCACTCAAAGAAAAGATTACCCAGGAGGTGGATGAGCAGTGGAAGGCAGTGATGGATTGGGAGTTGAGAGTTCTTCACTCTATTAATGTTACTCAACTCACTCCCAATAAAATCAATGCACAATGGCATCAACAATCCCTGACATACCCTTTGATAAAGGTGGAGTTGCTCCAAGTCAAAGAGAGACTTTATAAAGACATGCAAGTAGAAGGTGCAGATGAAGAGCACCCAACGTGGAGGCTGAGCTGGTTGAACAAGAATCCAAGATACCTGATTCTGTTCACAAGAGCACCTGTGACACTTTAAAAGGATCCCACTTTTCGTCCTGTACCAAGAGTAAGGACTTGGTAAGCACATGAGGTAATAACAAAGAAGTGGCCAATATGGATGAACTAACCAAGATTGCCAGTTCCAAAAAAGGGACCACCGACGTAAGAATAATGGTGAAAACCCTAATGGGCACCATTGCATTCTTCAAAAGTCTACCTGATCTATTGTGTGCAATGATTTATAAAATCTTCCAAATGCTGCTCACCTGCATCGAAGTTTCCCAGAGAAAGCAGGCGCCCCGTGGATGTCATTCCTCGAGGGTAATAAAGGTTTATACTATGATCTCAATGGTCAACCTTTCGAAGAAGTCCTTTATGGTTTGCGATGCATGTTCTTACCTTCACATAATATGTTGGCGTTTGAGGAAGCGTTCTACACGGGGTTCTGCACTTGGCGAACGAAGATTTTTGGGCTAGTGATCAGTAATCTGACTTCGAGATTTGTAGGCTACTCCACACTTGAGCTTAAAAATAGAGTCACTATGCAGTTTTTGCAAGTGCCAAATAAAGAGAGATGGATCAAATACAAAAAGTCTCTACATGCACTCAAAGACCGCCTCGCCAAGCGTCAACTCAAAGACTATTTTAGCCCATAAAGCTATGTCAAGGGACGACACAGACGAGGAGGGGGGGAATGTTAGCAACAAGCTAACTCGGATACCATTTTTTGGAGCTCTCATTGTAAAAAAACTTATTATTTTGATAAATTGAGAATATTGTAACTCCTATTTTCCAGATAAACATTGTAATTGATTAGCTTGGGCTACAAGCTTTGAGATTGTATCAACCTGTCATCACCCATCTTTAGTTAGAGATCCCATATTATTAGTTTTGACCACCAAAAACCTTGGCTAAGGTATAAAAGCCAATTTTTGTAAGTTAATTTGAAGCTTTGGATAATGAAATACACAGCGTGAGCTAACGGTGCTCACTCTCTCCTTCTCACGCTTCCTACTCCCTCCTAATTGTCACATTGCAGTCGCGTCTGTTGCATTGCAACCAAGATAAGAGCTCTACGCATTGATGTAAACACTTCACGGTATTTTGTAGATTTTGTTGTCGTCAACCAATGGCCTAATTTCATTATAAGTAGGAATTTACACTTCAAAATAAACAACTAAGCATAGGCAGGGTATTGGGGCATCATTGCCAAGCATTTAGGGTCGAAAACAACGAGGTCAAAAATCCACTGCTATTAATAATCGCAATTTTTTCACTTGACCTAAAGTGGGATTTAAGACCATAAGCATGTGTGCTTAGGTCTTATAAACTTGTCCTAGAAGTTCCATTACGTTTGGATGTCATTTGATGCTGTAACGGATGTGATTTGTTTGTCAATGAGCAATTGGCTTTTGGGGATTTCAGACACTTGAGTGTAGCTTGAGTTAGATGCGAGTTGTTTGTTGTTTTCTGAGAAATTGACAACCTCTTGTAGCCTCTATGCACTAGTCAAGTCAGCTTTGTCCCATGGGTTGACAATTTAATCATGGTTCTCGCTAAATCTGCAATCAGATAGGAGTGAGGTTAGACACCCATCCCACAGATTACGATCCATGTTCCACCTTATTTTTGAACTTTGATGACATGTCCTACTTTTTCTAGATAATCGGAAACTTTTGGTGCAAAAATGATTGAATTTAGACTTGAATTAAGTTCCAAAGATGCTATAAAAATTTCCAAAAAACCCTTCTGAGATTTGATTGATCAGTTGTTGTGATTGTTTTTATGCATATGGACCATACACAACTGTTCATGCACTGACAAAGAGCATACCTATGAAATTTGGTGTGGTATGAGGATCCTAGATGGCTGTAGCAAGGTAAAATTCGATTGAGAGCTCTAGGTGAGAAAGCTGTGTGTGTGTGTGTGTGTGTGCGCGCGCAAATGAGGTTTACCTTGCCCTTTTTGCCTATATGTGTATGGAATGTCCCAAGTGCATTGTGCATACTTACATTACTTGCCCACATTTCTCTTGTCATACCACTTGCGGCTCAGACTTCATCAATTGGACACTTGGTTGTTAATTGGTCATGATTCTACAATTCTAATCCGTTGTAAGTTGGCTCAAATTTTGTCATATGCCAAATCCTTCCATATTTGACATGCTCAACGCTCTTGCTTTGTAGATTCGGCATTTTCTTTCAGTACTTGAATCAAAATTTCTTGGCTCTGTTTATTAAATTTTTATCATTATTAGTTTAAAAAGAAAAAACCTAGAAAAAATTATTATTAATTGGCCAAAAGTTTTGCCAAAACTACTCCTCTCCATCATATGTACATACTCTCACTCTAGGCATCTCCCTCCTTGAAATTTGTCAATATGGCTCATTATTATGTTGCTAAAAGTAAAATTTTGCTAAAAGTCAATAAAAAATAAAAAATTTAAGCGTCAAAGCACACTTTGTACATTGTACACATAATCACTCATCATTCTACACCTTAAAATACTATAGCAATTGTTACTCATCATTTTGCAGCTTAGGATCTTGCATATATGCTACTCTAGCTATTGTTACTCCCCTCTTCCCATTCTCAGTCTTTTTGAACAAAGGTTTGTATGATGTGCATGGGTGTGAATAACATGTCTATGCAAGGCCCCATGGAATGTAGCCCTATTATGATTATGGAAGAGATGAATTGGGTAACAAATTTCTATGCAAGATGTGGGTACTAAACCGGTTGTTCAATGGTTTCTGTTGGCAAGGTTTCACCTATGCTTCGTTTTCCATACAAAAGTTGCTGAAGATGAATCGCCTGTTCAAGTTGATGGTTGGTTTGGTGAGTACAATGGGCTGTGGTTGGCAATTGGTGTTGGATACTTTGGAGATGTTTGGAGGTGTGATTGTTTGGGTATCCATTGCCATGTCTGTGCTTTCACGATTGTTGACTTGGCGACTTGGTGACTTTCACGATTGTTGACTTGCCCAATTGAAATTTGGGAATCCATTTCTACTTTGGTGATCTTGATGAAGCATTGAATTGCTATTTGGATTTCCTCCACCATTTTATCTTATGTTGAGGTGTTTTGGATACTTGGAAGTTTGGCTTGTCAAGGGAAAGATTGATTGGAAAGCACGCCTTTGGGTATCCATATTTGCCACATATTTTGGTTTTTATGATTGACCTTTTTACCCAAACTTTCTTAAAATTTCTTCCACAAATGCTTGTAGACTATTAAGGTTGGATAGCTAACTGTGGCTCATCTGGATCCAATTTTTCTGACTGAGACTGTACATTCTAAATGTGACCTGTTTGGGCCAAGGGTGTAACATATGATATACCCTTGAGATTCTACTTCAAAGTGTTGTCCTGTCAATCTAGAACTTCTTTGTAAGTGTGCATCCATCATAACTCCGAAGATGATTTCCTCATTGAGATCCTTGTTTATCATGATGTGGAATTGATGTGGGTAGTGGTGGTTACAGTCGATGTTAATTGAGACATTATCTTGTCCCAAACTAACCATTTTCCCTCTATTAGATGATTTTGGCTCAATCTGGGTCGATTCAATCATGGAGTTTGATATTTTCAAATATGTAGAATATCACATAGCATTAACACGCACCTTAGTATTTACAAGTGCTCTTTTTGTCATTCAATTGGTTTGTTGGACATTGATGTATGTGTCTATACATCCAAGTCAACTCTACTTGATTTAGACTGCTATAATAGGAGGAGAAGGTGCTTCTACTTGTCGTAGGGGAGCCAGAATTTTTCATTCTTTACGCTTGAAGATACGCAATTGAGATTCCTCCTCTACTTGTTCTGGAATTTCTTGAGAGTTTTGCTTCCTTTCCTTAGCTTTGTAAATCTTTTCCAGCATTTTTGCAATGAGATGTTGATGATACTTCTTCAATCTGCATCCATTGACCCAGTTAGGATTCACCTCTCCTCTAATATTCCAAGCTATACGACACCACTTGGTGATATGTCACTGATCACAAATTGGCCATTATCTCGCTTTTTTAATTTCTTGGAGTGTTTCTTTAAGGTGTAGACTAATACATAGTCGCCCTTTTGAAACTCCTTGTTGATCATATGTTGTGAGCATGAAATTCTTTCATTTTTCATTTTTCTAGTAGATGGATGCAGACACCTTGAGTTGCAACTCATGTAATTGGTCCAAACACCAAATTGAAAGGTGTCATATTTTGTGCCTCTTTGTATGCTACTCTATATGCCCATAAAGTTGAGTATAATTGTTAGGAATTGGATCGTGCCACCTATGGTGGATGAAAGAGAAACATAGCATCAATGTGTGAGTGTGTGTGTAAGCAACGTTATCACTCAAGTGAATTAGGTTCCAAGATAGAATTAGCTTGGACTCATAAACACAATCTTGAGTATTGACTTAGCTTAGCACAAGCTCACCATAGACAAGCATGTAGTGCAAAATAGAGTTGATGTTTATTCATTCATGAAATGATCTTTAAGTAGCTCTATAGCCTTGATCCACAGTATGTGGGATAAATCCACTCTCCTCTCCTTGACTCACACCTTAGGACAAAGCTCACACTTTACAATCCTCCCCTTGAGGTTTGTTGGACTAAGACAAGATACTGAAGATGCATGATCCACACAGGCTAACAGAATCCACATAGGATGGTGATATCCACACAGGAAAATAAAGTCCACAAAGGATGGTGATATCCACACAGGATGGTAAAATCCACAGAAGAAAAATCGACAAAGGATGGTGATTCCACATAGGATGATAAGATCCACAAAGGAAAAAGTCCTCCCCTACAAGTAGAGAGTCTGCATCTTCAAAATGGGTCTACATAAAAGACAAAGTTGCTCTCGTCTTCATCCTTTTTTTCTTCTACTATGTGAGCTGATCCTCTGTCAGGTCTCTTGCCTTCGTTGCTTCTGTTGTTGCTTCTACTCCTGCTGCTTTCTCCACTTCTACTGCCTCCATTTGAGTAGCACTAAGAAGGAGGGTGTCCCTTCCTACCACATTTTTTGCAAGGTTTGTTTGTGTAGCAGTCTTTTGCTACATGTCCCATTCTTCCAAATTCATAACACTTTCTTCCGTTTGTTGATGTTGATGGCGAATGCCTTCCCCTTGAAGATTTTGCAATAAAAACTCCTCCTGATGAGGTGAGTGAACCTCTTTGCTTTCTTTCTTCTTCTTGGACTGAGTTGATGACATCTTGGAATGGTGGTGCTGGTTCTTTTTCTTCAAGAATTGCAACTAAGTGGTCATAAGAAGGTGGAAGTGCACTTAATAGTATGGCCACTTTGTAATCTTCTAGTACTTCGACCTAGATGTAAGTAAGTGCATGAAATGCTCTTGAGCCTATTCCCTAGGCTAGCAATGTCCTCCCCTTCAATCATAGTAACTTTGTAAGCTGTATTTTAAGACTAACTTTGCTTCTTTTGGCCCTAGCTCCAAAATTACTTTCTAGGACATGCCAAGCATCATGTGCATGCTTACATTCATCTATGAAATGCACGTAGTTGTCATGCAAGGAGGTCATGATGATTCCCAATGCTTTTTCATCTTTGGCTAAATTCTGTGCACTTGCTATGAGTGTAGATGCCCTAGTGTGCACTCCATCGGGTTCGGCTTGTTGCTCTAAGGCAGTGCTGATGACATACCACAAACAATTTTTCATAAGGTAGCCTCTTAACTTCATTTGCCAAGTGTGAAATCCTTCCCCGTTGAATTTCTCTATTCCCTTGTCTCCCATTTGTGCTAATAGAGGGGTCTTAGCTTAGGAGACTCTCCCAACCAGTGTCTGCCTCTTTACACGGCGCACAAATAAAGAAAGATGATTATTTATTTGCAAGTTATTGTGCTTGGCTGCAAGATTTGAAATTTTAATGTCTTCTTAATAAAATGTGAAGTACTTCTTCACTCGAGGTGAAGTCACCCTTCACATACACCTTTGAGTTCTTCTTTGATGTCTGGAATGAGCCTTTGAAGTTGGCTTTGGATACCTTTGGAGCTCACTTTTAAAAATCTTGAAGATGCTTTGTTTGATGACCGCCTTTGAAGTCCGGTGTAAAATATTTTAAAATCTTTGAGGTTTAAGGGGGTTAAAGTGACTTGAGAGGGATGTCCACTTAGTGGGAACAAGGCCTTGAGCTTGGGAGCTTTGGGCCTCTTGGGCTCTCGGAGGCTTGAGGTAGCAGGACTTGGCCCTTATTGGGGAGCTTCTTGGAGCTGGTGCACAGGGTGGGAGCACCCCCTTGTGGGGAGCTTGGCCTTTGGCCTCTTGGGCACGGGATCCCGTGCTAGTGCCAGTGGGCAAGCGGATACTTTACGAGCACGTTGGGCAGGCCGGGCACCTACCGGGCAGGCACAGGCAGGCACGGGTAGCAGGGTGGTTCTTTGGGCATGCGCAGGAAGCTCTGGGGGCACATCGGGCAAAGCCTTTGGGCAAGGTGCGCAGTCGATTGTGGGATCTCCCCCTTGCAGACCTGCCAGCCTTAAAAAGGTTGATTTGAATGCAAATTCGGGTCCGTCCAGGAATCATACTGAAAATAGGCACGCCAAGTTGAGCTCACGACCACCTTTCCAACTTTAGGAGTCAATGCCTTAAGCCAAGTGGCCCATGTGCCTTCGTGTGAGGTAAAGCCGAAAAAAAATTACTTATGCGAGGTTCCGCAGTCACTTTCCCACACAAACTCACACACACACCTAAATATAGGCAAAATTGAGGATGAAGTTTAAGAAGTTTTTGAGCTCGGATTTGAGTGCTTGCAGGCTCTATGGAAGCTTGCGTCAAGCACTTCGAGATGAGGTGAGCAATGCAAAAGGAAAATGAGTTTAATGAAATTAATTGAAGAGGAAAATGATGCAAAAATTGACGCAAAAAAGGCAATCTAAAATGCAATTCAAAGGATGCTAATCCTCTCCCTAATCAAGTCTACCTAGCCATGGAGGGTAGTGGCCTCTTGGGTGTGCCAAGGACATGCCCACACATAGCTAGATTAGTGCTTAATTAGTGAGATATGCATATTAACTATGAAAATGTTAACAACAATTATGAAGTGCTAATCGATCTAATGGAGATGCTAATGATTAATACACAATAATGCATAATGACAATCCTAGCTAGCACACCATGGCTCTGATACCAAATGTTAGGAATTGGATCGTGATAGCTATGGTGGATGGAAGAGAAACATAGCGTCAATGTGTGAGTGTGTGTGTAAGCAAGGTTATCACTCAAGTGAATTAGGTTCCAAGATAGAATTAGCTAATTGGACTCATAAACACAATCTTGAGTATTGACTTAGCTTAGCACAAGCTCACCATAGACAAGCATGTAGTGCAAAATAGAGTTGATGTTTATTCATTCATGAAATGAGCTTTAAGTAGCTCTCCAGCCTTGCTCCACAGTATGTGGGATAAATCCACTCTCCTCTCCTTGACTCACACCTTTAGGACAAAGCTCACACTTTACAATAATTTCAGATCCCAATCAGCTCTTCATTTGATGACAATTTTTGTGAGCATCATGCATAGAATTTTGTTTGTGATCTTGGCTTACATGTTTGCTTGAGGGTGATATGGCACTGATTTTGAATGAAGCACCATAAATTCTTGCAATAGATAATCAACCACATTGTTGATGGAATGAGTCCCTCAATCACCCACTATCTCAATTGGAAGCCCATATCTAGTAAAAATATTCTCATACAATAGTTGTGTTACCATTTTGGCATCATTCTTTTGTGTCGCCTTGCCTTCTACCCATTTGGTCAAATAATCTATGGCCACTATGATGTATTTAGCATGCATTTGATACGTCGGTGATGAGATAGGTCCAATATAGTCTATTCCCCATTTGGAAAAATCCCTTGTCCCTATCACTCGTCTTAATGGCATTTCATCATGTTGCATAGGTACTTTTGTTTATTGGCAATCATCACATTGTCTGACATAATGTTCTACATCCATGTACATAGTAGTCCACCTAATTCCAGCAAGAAGTGCCGCTTTTGCGGTTTTGTTGATCAAAAAGTGACCTCATGCTGGTCCACTGACCTGTGCTTGCTTGAGAATGAACAAGTACTCTTTTCCATGGCATAAGTTCTCAAGTTATTTCTATCCCTCTTTGATAAATGCTATATTCAATGATGACGTAATTTTTTACTTCTCTCTGCATTAAGAATCGTTTGGATGTAATCAAGTTTACTGACAAGACTCCTTGTTTGATGTAATACACAATGAATTTTTTCCACGTGGGTGCTTCTGTTATCCTAAATGGTGTGCATGTTTGATTAGCTTTTGGATGGCCCAAGTGTCACATTAACTAACATGGTCATGGACGCTTTTCTACATATGAGGCCAATACCCCAAGTATCATCACACTCTGGTATATTTGTATTTTTGCATTATGAAATTCCGTTGTTTAAACGTGAGCTTGTCTCAAGTACAATCCTTTCTTGGATGTGTCTTTACATAGTCTAAGTATTTTGTCTTTTCTTTGAGTAAATAGTCATCTTTCTATTAGCACAAGCAAGTATGTTTACTCAATGATTGATGGTTGCATATATAGGTGAGTAATGGTATCACATGTTTGTTACACCTAATACCATCTAGATGTTGAAGAGATAAGAATCTAGCAAGGCATCATCAACCCCAAGAGGTGCTTCTCCATGTATCAACCAAGATAAATGGTCCACCCTTTGATGAGTAGTTCCTTTTTTGATCATACGGTCAAATCAAACTCTGGCAATATAATGAACCATAGAAATATACGACCAATATTGCATGGTTTTTTCACTAGATACAATAGTTCTTGTTGATCCACAAAAAAAACAATTATTTTTTCAAGAAGGTAATGACTAAATTTTTTAATAGCATAGATAATGTCCAAGCCCTCTCTTTCTGTGTTCGTGTAATTTCTCTCCACATTATTGAGTTGTCTACTAGAGTAATAGATTGGAAAATCCATATGGCTCTCTCTAGGTTGTGCTAAGATTCAACCAATAGAATAAGATGATGCATCTACATGAATGTGAAAGATTTTGTTTTAATCAGTGTCGTTCAAAATTGGGGAAAAAATCAGTCTCTACTTCAATTGTTGAAATGCTTTCTCACATTCTTCATTTCACTCAAATGTCATGATGAGAGAGCATAGAGAGGTTCAACAATGACTGCATACATGTAAATAAATATTTGATAATAATCGCAACCTCTCTAACTTTGGTGGGTTTTGGAAGAGAAAAATTACTTGTATCTTCTCAAGATCTATCGAAATGTCATTTTTGGACAAATTATGACCCAAAATGTTACCTTGTCTTACCCCATGAAGACACATTTGGCAAGATTTAGGTATATGTAATAAGTTTGACACTTATAAAAGATCTTTTTCAAGTGCTCAACATGCTCATCTCTTCATAGAGAATGCACACACAAGTCATCCATATAAATCTCAAAGAATCGTCTTAGATACTGCTTGAATGTGTGACTCATTAGCCTTTGGAATGTAGCAGGTGCAATGGTTAATAAGAAAATACGTTTCCATCCTATGGAAAAGGTTATTTTGTGTTGATCCTCTGGCTTTATGGCGAGTTGATTGTAGCCCAAAAATCCATTGAGGAAGCGACTCTCTCAATCACATGATCTGTGATGGGTAAGGGATTATTGTCTTTGATCATGGCATTGTTTACCTGCTTGAGATTCACACACACATGATTTATCATTCTTTTTGGAACTACCACAATTGGCAACACCCACTCTGTGTGCTCTATATTGTAGATAAAATTTTCTTCCTTAAGCTTGTCTATCTCCTCTTTCATTTTCTTTTTGAATGTTTCGTTATATGTATAGGGATGTTGTTTGCACGGCTTACCATCGCTCTTAATGGGTATCATATATTGACATATGCTTGTTTCCACTCGCTTGAGATCCTTGTATGACCAAGCAAACACATCTCTATATTGCTTAAGAGTAGCAATCAAAAGTTGTTATTCCTCTTGGGTGAGATCCGTGGCTATGTAAGCCAATCTCGGTTCTTCCCGTGGTTTATCTAGATCAATATCTTTGCGTTCCGAGGCCTATTATACAACGTTCTTGATTCTTTAGGTTCTCTCATTGGTTGTTCAATTACAACATGTCAACCTTGAATGGTGTTCTTCTTGTAGTGAGAGGGTGCATTGAACGTTTTTGTGCTAGAATCCCATTCACTTTCCATCTATTTCAATCCTCTTTCAGTGTCTATTTCAACTTTTAGTATTCAATCTTTCATTCAATTTTGGACATTGTGTTTGATGTTTCAATTCTTTCCTTTGGTTTCTTTTTGCTTTACTTCTTTGGGTTTTCCCATAAAATTACCAGTTTCAATGGTTTTTGGTGATTTTTGTCTTGGGCCCAATCATTTGCTCCTATGCACATGAGATTGTTTTGGTCATCAATCTTGGCATTGTTGTTAAAGGTTTCTTTGCCTCAAGAAGCATGGTTGCATGAGCATGTTGCACTAAAAATGAATGATTTTATAGGCTATTTGACGATGATACTTGCAATCAATCAGCTAATTGGAGCTCTTTGCATATAAAAAAAGAAAAAAGCAGGAAGACAAACTGCTAGAGACTAAGACAAAAATCAACTTGATGTGATTCAAAATCATAAAGAAAATACAGATTGATTGTTAGAAAATATGTGGTGTTATCAATATGTGGGAGGAGATATGCACAAGTGCATTATGTGTATGTGTATGTGTGTAGGCATGGGCGTCAGACGAGAAGATAAGAGGGAGACGAGGTCTTGAGGAATGATTGTATGACGTTAAAATTACTTTTTTGAAGGGACTTTATGTGGTGGGAATAGGGTCTTTTAAGACCATAGTAAAGAAAAAAAACAAAAGGCCATGAAGAGAGTGAATGAGGAGGAATCACTGGGAGAGAGTGGCCATGGGAGAGCAACGTGGAGGTGAAGGAGGTTTCCATGAGGAAGAGAGTCAGAGTCTACTGTAGAGGGGGATTTCTCTAAAGGTGGTGGTGCATCCTCCCACAATGAGGATTGACTACTACCTTGTATGAGCATGCGGAGGGGAAGAGGATGAGGAGAACTGAGTGAGGGATCCAGAGTCGCCACTTGCAACGCTAAAGAGAGAAAGTGAGTGAGAGGGGATTTCCATGAACATGCATGCGAGCATAGTAAATAAGGGGGAATGGTGATGAATGAGAAAAGACACAAAGGGGGGTGCTACAAGAGCACTTGAGAAGACAAGGGAGAGGTGTGTATGAGGAGGGTGTGCTACAAGTTCAAGAGTATGAGAAATAGCAAGGAAGCCGGCCTATGTGGTGTTGTTGTAGAGAGGGGCCGCCAACCTTTAGTGAGGGAGATGGGAAATTTATAGGGATGAGTCACCACAGATACAAGCTTAGGGAGGAGGCCATGAAGGAGAATAAGGAGATTGAGAGTACAGAGGAGGGGACTGAGGGTGATGTGTGCTACCCATGATGAGAGAGCACTGCCCTGCGTGAAGCATTAGAGAAAGCGTGTTTCTTGGCTAGAAATCTCAAGAGGAGGGGACTTGCTAGGGGAGAAACATGGTCAAGAGGGGGTATAAGTCGAGGAATTCCCTCTGTGTGAGTTTGTGCTTTGTTGTGGAGACAGTAGGAGTAGGGGGCAGGATTTTTGTAGCACTGGCCCGAGTGTGAGAGAGGAAAAGGCTGGCACGTAGTCCATACGTAGAGGATGAATCAAGGAAAGAGTGAGAGAGGGATGCCCTCTCCTGAGAGAGAGAGAGAGAGAGAGAGAGAGAGAGAGAGAGAGAGAGAGAGAGAGAGAGAGAGAGAGAGATGAGTCCATGACAACCTTGGTGATGAAATTATACAAAGTTAAAATAGGTGTGTTTCCCTATAGGGTGTAAGCCAAGAAAGTGATTGGGCTATCATCGGCCAAGAAAGTGCTTGGGCTATTGGCCTCATTCAAAATTTTTCAAAGCTCTGAACATATGAAGTGCTCTTGAAGACAAAGATAAGTTTTTCTCCATTTGTTGTAAAAAAAAAATTCAATATTCATAACTACACAATAATTTCACACCATTTGTTAGGATCCTTGGCTTTCTCTCTCTTTTGAAATATGGCATGATATATTCTTTCCTCTCTCTTTGTTTTGATGAGTTTTGATACTGAGACTACATGCATATTCCTTGGTAGTGGATTTTAGCAGCATTTATAGCCATTTCAGGTCCAGGGAAGTTTGGTTTTGGGAGTTTGATTATCATTATTCTTTGCTAAGTCTTTCTTGTCTGGGTTTGCTCCATGGGCCAAGCCTAGAAAAATATCTATCACTGGCACACCCAATGGGACTAGCTTGCAGCATCTAGGTGTTCTATGTTAGGACAAGGGTCCTACGGGGCAAGGCCCAACCTAGGGGGTCAGGGACGTAGGCCAAGGGCCGGCTACACCAGTGCGGACTGGGGATCCGCTTAGGGCAAGTGCTAGGAGCTAGCCTATATAAGGGGCGGTAGGGAGGAGGATCCTATGTCCAGTTACCCTAGGTCTTACATTGGTATCAGAGCTACAAGGGAAGGGAGAGCCATGGAGGATGGAAAAGGGTTCTCTCTCTCTTTAGGTCTCTCTCTCTCTCGATCGAGGAAGAAGGCAACCTCTCGAACTCTCTCTCAACTTCAGCATGAGGCATAGCCTCTGAAGGGCACTCTATCTCACTCTCCAATTGTGGACAACCCGATAGGACATGGCCGTGGGAAGGATTGCTCCACAGGCAGGGAAGGTGGAAAGAGAAGCCGACAGGGCATGGCCGTGGGCATGGTCTCCAAGGAAGGACGTGGGCATGGCACTTGAAGACACAGAGAGCCGAAGAAGTCGGGGCCGCGGGAAGCGACCCCTATGTTGGGAGGGACAGGATTTTTGGCATGGCCGTTTCGGCGAGTATTTTGGCTTGCTGAGGTCACCCGGTCCTGGTGGTCAATTCTCGACATAGGGGCTTGCCCTGGTTGGGCCTGCAACGAGGACCCTCTCCTCATCTTCACTGGTGCACACACAGGCTGCCGCCATCGTTGCTTCTCTCTTTTTTTTTTTTAAAGATGGGCGCCCTAATTTTGGGCACCCCCCAATTTAGGGCTTTGGCCCACGGTTCCAGTCAAAAGTTTTAGCACCCTCGACACTTTTGAACGTGGTTGCCAAGGCACCAGCTACATTGGGGGCAAGACGGACCTGATATCCAGAAGCTTTGCAATTAACATCAATACTGAACACATAAGCAGGAAGAGGGAGCGATTCAAGGAATTCGCATTCGAGGCCAAACCAAGTTACCAATATTTGCTGCACAGTTTGTAGATTTTGTTTTTTCGCATTCAGCGGAGGCGGGGTTATGATGACATCATTCCACCACTCGAAGCGGACGATAAGAGTCGGTAAGCAAGTTCACATTTCTGTTTTACATTCTTCATTCATGAAATCTTGCAGATCTCTTCGTACTCTTGGCATGGCAAGCAATTGTTGCCTCTATTCTACAAGTTTTTTGGGGCTAAGCAAATTGCTTTCAATGGTTACGCCCTTGCATATCGCTTGCCAAGGTCAACCATGTACACGAAGAAACATGGCCGACAAGACTAGAAAGTGTATCATGCATGGTGTATGTGTGATAACTTATACGGCTTTGAGCACAACAGCTGGGTCGGTTTGATGCAAAAGCATATCAAGTTGTCATTGTTCTGGAATCTCAAGGAGATTGACCTGGCTTGCTGATTGACTTGATGTACGGTGCCCTGTTGCTCGGCATGACTGCCTACTGTCACCTTTTCTAGATATTGGCAGAGAATACATCAGTTATGCATACTTTTTATAATTCTCAAGATGCTGAGATATTCAACATGGTCATTTGGCTAAAAGTGTTTGACAAGGTCAATTCGTTTTTGCCAATTTTCCATGTTTTGTAATCTCAAGGAGATTAGCGCATCCTACTGCTTGCCTTGATGCAGGAGGCACGTTGTTCGGCATGGCCGACTCCTTGTAACTATTTCTAGCCGCTGCCAAAGGATGCTTGTCACACTGTCTTAGCTCATTTCAGTTGAAATTCCTTGACAAGGTCGATTCTTTTTGTCATGCTCTCTGCATGTCAACAACCGCCTCACTTGGCTATCAGCAAGGCTTTAATTTCTGTGAAGCAAGGCTTCAAGTTAGGAATCTTGCATTGAGACTCCCCACGTTTGGTATATGCTATAAGCATACAAACTTGGGAGGAAATTGGTAGTCTACTTGCAGGTTCTTTCATTACATGCTAGATGGATGTATATGATACAAGGGACGTATATATATACACACGACAACTCTCTCTCGTGTAGCAGACAAGGCTATGAGCAGTTATGGAACGAGTTCTTCTCCATCAAAATTTCAGGATGACTGGTTACAACGGGATAACCAGGTGAGTCGAATCTTCAATATGTTTGTTTTTCATGTTTTCATTGGAAACATTGTCTGTTATGTAAAGCAAAGTGCTTTGACAAATTCCATGAAGCAAGGCTTCTCACGCGTGCCACGATACTGCCCATTGACTTGGCATCAAGGGCATTGGCACACCAATTTGGGAAACTGAAGGGCTTACAATTATGCATGCACGGCATGCTAACCGGGTGGCATGAATTCCACCGATTCATGGATTACGCTTCCACTACACACTCGAAACTCTGTCAAGGACAGACTAAGTGATGGATTGTTTAATGTGTTTTTTGATTGCTGTCAACACAACAGCACTAAAAAGAACCAAAAATTTGGACTTGATTCCCAGGCACAGTGCCAATAACAAGTCATTCTCATACAATCACGACCCCTACAAGGTAGGTGGGTCGGAATGAGTTTTATGTTTTTCTATTCCCTCTCTCGATGAGAGAGTCATACCAAAAAATTGTGGACTGCTTATACGATAAGCTGCAAGTCAGGCATAAGATGCGTCAGGGCACACAGCTTGGTTATACACTCTACAACCTTAAGGAAAGTTCCTCAGCCCAGCATGTTCTTCTTCTCTCTCTCTCTCTCTCTCTCTCTCTCTCTCTCTCTCTCTCTCTCTCTCTCTCTCTCTCTCTCTCTCTCTCTCTTTAAGAGAATAATTAAAATTTTATAACAAGCTTTTGATACATGTTTTGCTGGTGAGTCGCCTGAGACGAGGTACTCTAACTCTTAGCTAGAAATTGGGCAAGACGCCATCTAAATTAGTCTTCATCGGTTCCTCGATTGAACACTAATTGCCACAAGGGCTATGAGCCACACACACTGGCTAAGAGTCAGTGTCAGATCTCGCATAAGACCCAACTATGGGTATTCCTTGGGAGATTGTTCTCTAGCTCAAACAGATCTACCCAGGGGAGTACACATCGAAGTTAATGGGCAAGCAAGAGTCTTGCCATTACGGATGTTTAGGGTGTCATTTTTGCACTACATGTTTTCACTGCGACACTCAAGTCGAGTTTCTGATAATCTTCAACTCACAGCAGCTGATCTCTACAAGGAAGTATTGATGTAGCAATCAGTTACGACAACATGGCTGTCCATAAAGAGCTAGGGAGTTCCCTTGTGTGGATTCCCTGCTCTCCCTATAGGCAAGAAGGTCCTCAAGTTCAATAGTCTTCATTTTCAATAACTATATAGTATAAACAAAACCCTTCAAAAATTCTCTTTGAAAGAGACGTGGACTCTTTCACGTATGGCCAGGGACCAGTGCTTGAAAAAACTTTGTTTTGAAAACTTGGCAAACCTACCTATGAGAATTTTAGTGGTTAACTGACTAAATTTGAAGGTTTTTACACCAAATGACGCTAAATTTATAAATTTTGTAGATTTCTCACTCTCAAATTTAAAATTTAGAGGTAAATCTCAAAATTTGCAGGTGGGATTACACTAAACCTAGGTTTTTTATTTCAACCCCTCCCCCTCTCTTTTTCTCCCCTCGCACTCTCTCAATCTCTTTAAAAAATAAGTCTTGGAAAGAGCCCGCGCCGGTGTGGACTTTTTGTTTAGAGAGATTGAGAGAGATGGAGGAGAGAGAGAGAGAGAGAGAGAGAGAGAGAGAGAGAGAGAGAGAGAGAGAGAGAGAGAGAGAGAGAGAGAGAGAGAGAGGAGGGGATCGTATATGGGCGAAGGAAGGCTAGAAGGGAAGAGGCCGAGGAGGCAGAGATCGTGCATGCTGTAGGATCAACATATCTATGCTGATGTGCGTCACACGACCTTGTACTCTGTCACAAGGAGAGCTTCTGCATGTTGACGCTGCCGAACCTAATCTCTTGTCGCACCATTTTTTTTTATGTTGAGGCTTGAGTAGGTTTTTCCCAACCCAATTAAGCATCTAGTGTGAAGAATCGTGATGGTTGTTGGACTAAGTGAGGCAGGGGAGGGAGAGCATGCGCTCCTGCGAGGCAAGAGTTCAAAAGTTCTGTTAGGGATGCGTAGAGGCAACAAAAGGAGACCTTCGGACTCCGGAGAGGCGCGGTGCATAATCGTAGTTCTCTCCCCCCCCCCCCCCCCCCCCCCCCCCCCCCCCTCTCTCTCTCAGTAAAAAAGAAACTCCCTCTCTCTCTCTCTCCAAAATACTGTACTAGATGTGTCCAAAATTTGAACCGCTTGGCACAAAAAATTAAGCATTACAAAAGCCGATCCAATTATATGATGAAAATTTTGTATTTCTCAGAAAGGAATCCTTATTATCTCATACATACTGGTAGCCTTTAAAAGAAAATTGATTACTCTAAAGATTCCCTCAACCCAGAAAACCAAAAGTCACCACCTCCTTTGCCTCCAACTCCCACTCCGTCTTTGCCTCTCTGGGACAATCTCTACCTCCTGAGTCACCTCCATTTGCATGCTATTGCCTCTACCCATCTCTCAGTAGCCCCGATACCCATGTGCAGGTCTGACGTTCACTCATGCCAAACTTGGCCCTCTCCTATCACCTACAGTCGTTATGTTGTGCCTCCATACCAGTTCCCAACAGCCTCCATACTAGCACCTAGACCTGATGCTTCCCTATCACCTCTACAAACGATGTGCCGAGGAGAGAGAGAGAGAGAGAGAGAGAGAGAGAGAGAGAGAGAGAGAGAGAGAGAGAGAGAGAGAGAGAGACCACCCAACAAGTACAATTGCAAGATATTCACCAAACATGTGGACTGCCATGCAGTTGTGGACTGAGAGTCGCCTAAGTTTTCCTAAAAACCTGAGAGAAGATAGAGAAAGAATCTCCAAGATTCTCCATATTTCAGAATAAAAATAATTGAGGGCCTCATACTGTCTTAATTTGTTAAACATATTGTAAAACCTAATCAGGAGCCCTTGTAAGCTCATCAGAGGACTATCAGCGCACAAAGAGGATGACCTTGAATGGGAACTACAATCTCCTATGATCCAAAGCTAAGCCTTGAAACAAACAGAGCTTGTGCTCTTGTTGCATTCAACGATTGAAGTGATACGATAGCACCTCGCAAACGCGAGATCCTGGAAGACGCTGGTCTGATGAGAGAAGATAGCATTAGAGAGGGGGAAGGAGAAGAGGAGCTGTCACCCTTAAGGGATGTTGGGAAGCATCATTGCAGAAGGCCTCGAGAAAGTTCGCCTTGATTAAGCAGACGCCCTCTAGTTTGTGAAAATTCCGAAAATACCCCTCAAATTTCAAAAATTCCCAAATTACTCTTTTATCTATTTTGGTTGGATTGTTCAAGATTTTCTAATCTTTATTCCCCCATTATTCCTTTTTGACCATTGAGATCCATTTTTACGTGCTTAGCATGTAATTTGTCACTAATTACCTTGCATAGAAAGGTAATCATGTCTAAAGATAATAAAGCATTTCATCTCCAAAGCCTTGAATATAATCAATTCAAATTCTAGATTTAGCATCTCGTATTGATAGACAAGGGGTATTTTGGGAATTTTGGAAAATTTGAAGGGCATTTTGAGAATCTATGACAAAAGATTGGGGGTATTTTGGGAATTTTGGAGTATATTGAGAATTTCCACAAATTAGAGAGGTATTTTGGTAATTTTCCCTTATGAAAAATATCCATCCATCATGGCCTTTCATACGAAGCAGCGCATGCAATGTCAATCTGTGACTAAGCCCGTGCGACAGTACAGCAAACAATGCTTTTGGCAAGCAGGCCAGCAATGCTGGCAAGCATGCTAAGGTGGCAACGGACGCCCTCTTGCCAAGCTGGAGGGGCGCTCGAAATTTATCTCCAGCCCGCCCGACGGTCCCTAAACCCTAAATGGGAAAGTAGAGGAGGTGCAGACGTGGAAGTCGAAGGCGCAGCCTGTGTGTAACAGAGGAGCTCAGTCTGATATGATCAGCATGCATTCAATGCCTTCCCCGGCGAAGCGTCTGCTGAACGGACGGGACTGTGCATTCGTATGGCTGCAGCTTTTGAGAATCTGTGTGTGTGTGTGTGTGTGTGTGTGTGTGTGTGTGTGTGTGTGTGTGTCAAAAAGGAACTCTTTTAAAGAGCGCGCACCGGCGTGCGCACTCTTTAAAAGAGTTTATTTTTTACTGTGAGAGAGAGAGAGAGATAGAGGGGGGTAGGTGCTTTTCGGTCTGTTTGTCTGCAGATCATTTCGAAATGCTTGCCTCATCAATCTAGAGGGAAACAAACAAAACACGAAGTGTGCATGCCTGTGCATGGAGGTCGCGACAGTGGCAAGGCAAGGAGACGGGGTCCAGTTTATCGTGATTCATCTCTCTCTCTCTCTCTCTCTCTCTCTCTCTCTCTCTCTCTCTCTCTCTCTCTCTCTCTCTCTCTCTCTCTGTGAGACGAATATGTGCGAGACAATAAGCACCTGATGAAGGTCACCATGCTTCCTCCTCAGGGCAGTCACTTTTTAGAATGTGTATAATATCATGTGAGTTAACCGGAGAGGATTATTAAAAGAACAATATGTATAAAAATGTATACATACAGAGGGGGGTGGGGTTTTTTTAAGTAGGCTCACAGTGTAAGTATAGTATGTATATTGGGGTATTATTAATTACCTCTTGAACGCACGTGATATAGGGGTCTTTTGATAAGTGACTGCCCCGGGGATTCCTCGCACAGGTAGCTTTTGTCTCGTTGGTTAGCTTACAAATGCAATCATAAGTGGACTTCTGACCTCGCGGCATCTAAGCTTCTCTCACTTGTTTGTCAAAGTGGCTCCCATGTAGAATATTTACTCTGGGAAGCTCCGGAAGCCCCATCCACCCAGCTAGCTGCTCTTGCATGACACAAGTGAGCAAGCGTATCCGTAAAGACCAATTACACCTACATGTATGAAAATCACAATGTTACACAATCATGATCTCGTGAACCAGCATTTGAAGCCAATA
Organism: Adiantum capillus-veneris; assembly: GCF_014529385.1. Classification (NCBI taxonomy): domain Eukaryota; kingdom Viridiplantae; phylum Streptophyta; class Polypodiopsida; order Polypodiales; family Pteridaceae; genus Adiantum; species Adiantum capillus-veneris. Next base: position 135,606,689 of record NC_140942.1, on the reverse strand, counting down.
TCCTCACACACTCTGCTAAAAGCGCACGCAGCTAGCTGCACTCATGAAGCTGCTAGCTTGATTACTTGAGGATTATAATTAAGCCACTGGCTTGATTACTTGAGGATTATGTGCAAGTGCCTGCTTTGAGCGATCAAAGCAGGCACTTGCACATACAATACCACATACTGTAGCAACAAGGCTGCATGATACAGCCAAGCATTGGACGGTGGAAGTCAAGCTGGAAAATCATGCAGGTGCAATTAGGAAGCGAGAGATAATTGGCCATCCGATATTGGAAAGAAGCAGGAGGCACTAGCAGCAGATTGCACTACTATGATATGATTCTTGCAACTATCAATATTTCAGCTGACTACAAGTAGTAGTACTAGCACCAACATACTCGGGGGGTTCACTATGTATAAAACTACCATATCACGTGCGTTCAAGACATGTTTGTAAAACCCCTTATCTGTGAATTTTATTGAGAATATGATATACCCTTTTCTTTTAAAATCTGTAAGGTTTTTTCAAATTTGAAAAAATAATGCCCTTCTGTATATATATTTCTGTAAGTTTCAAGAACTTTAAATACCCTTCTGTTGAACTCACGTGATAGGTTACATTTTTATCAGGTGACCTCCCCGGGCCAGCATACAACATTCAAAGAGCATAATAATTCATTGCTTATTAGATATGATGTTGATCACTGCATTGCAAAATTACAAAAAACTCTCTTCTAGAAGATCTTCTCACAAACAATCGGCCACAGAGTGTATGATAAGGCCTATGATAGAATTGAATGGGACTTCATACTTCAAAGTCTATATGATATGGGTTTGGATAGATTATTTTTCACATTCTTTTTGGGACTGCGTCAGCTAGAATTTCAATTAATGGTACTCTTACAGATGTTATTCCATTGCATAAATCCATAAGACAAGGGTGCCCACATTATCCTTTGCTCTATGCTATCTCACATGATGCCTTGAATTGGCTTGTTAAAGATGTTATGCAGTAGGAAAAACTCACCAACATAGAAGTACCTGGCTCTATGAAGCAAATGTGTCTCCAAAAGTGTGTTGATCATACCAATGGTGCAATTGTGAGGAATGCGTTGGGGGAAAAAGCATGCCCATGCTGCCTGTTGACCGGTGATCTAGGTCGAGCCATTATCTAATAGTTTATAGTTTAGCTTCTCTTTTATGTGCCATATCCGTACGAAGGGTAGTCATCAGCATTGATGGAGGCATGCTATAAATATCCACTTTCTAGCAAGACAATTTGAATGATTGGAAGATCCAGACCAATTAAAATTGTAAGTGGAGGTCTGAATATTGAAATAGTTAATAGGACTTTTGGTTATGACTTGAAAAGTAATGGTGTTCCAAGGATCCTCTATCCTCTTGACTGAGAGAGAGAGAGAGAGAGAGAGAGAGAGAGAGAGGATCCTGTAAGGAAGTGTTCACCAAAACCTTTTGTAGGAACCAATGGAAAAAACAACATTGAATATCTTAGCAAAAAAAATGGATTTTTACCAAGTTTTACACTAACATCCTCCAAATTTAGCAAGTTTCCTTCAATACCACCCTCAAAACTAGCTTGGAATTTTCAAATTTGGCCCTTAAAAATACACTTAAGGCCTGGTTTCTAGTGAAGTTTTTGCCATTGATAGTGATATTGTTTCTCATTTTAGAGAGAGAGAGAGAGAGAGAGAGAGAGAGAGAGAGAGAGAAGCATCTTCTCTCACTTAGCATTGTTCTTTTTGATGGATACCACCTTATCTCGAGCAGACACAAGCTCAGAATAGACTAAATTTGTCGCAAACAAATTAGTATGCAAAGTCACTGCAGCGAATTAGTATGCAAATTAGTATGCAAAGTCACTGCAGCGACCTTCCCTCTTGTTGAAACTATCATTCGAGATTTGAAGAAGGCTCTAGTACCACCTCTTAGGGTATGGCATGGCGTTCATCTTCATAGATTGGATCTGAATTCGCCTCTTATAATTGATAGCGGCATGAATATTCCACATGACCAAAGATGTAAAGCATATTCCAACGATGACGTGCCCATTGTGTGGTGGATGCTACTGCCTTCCTCACATCTGCCATATTTTTTCAAACAATGATTCAAAATGGAAAGGAGCAGCATCTTCAATCTTTGTGAAAGAAGCTGTTCAAGTGAAGCTTTGAAGTTGTCACATTGTATGGTAAAAAGATCCTCAATATTTTCTTTGTTTCCAACTAACTTATTTCAATTACGATGATGTCTTTCTAGAAAAGTTCAGGCATAGGACTCTATTAATTTTGATTTTTTTTTTAGTAAATTAATTAAAAAAGGCATATATTGGTCAATTAAAGAAAAACATGATTTTATTGTAACAAAAAAAGTCTTTCATAATAAATGGTGTTTGTTGGAAATGTGTCGTGTAAAAAGGGTACCCTTGTATGAAGATCACGTTCTTGTAGTATGGGCAGGGCAAGGAGACATGGAAGGGATGATTGGTGTATAAATGAACTAATGAGGTGCAATAAATTGCTATCAAATCAATGTGGCTAAGAGGAGGAAGGATTTACATGCTCTCAAGTATAAATGACAATCAAGAACCAAAGTACTAGACAAGGGAGCACTTACCTTACAAAAATAAACATAGGATGACTTGAGTATTAAGTAAAGGTCTAAATCTCTTATTAGTCTATCAATCTTACTTCATGCTCAAACATGTGAAGCCCAATTGAGAAAAATCCAAGCCAAAGAAGATTAGAAACCGAGGAGATTACAATTAGATAAATAGAGATTGAGCCAACAAATAATATTTCAAATATTGTGCTACTTTTTTTAAAAGTAAACTTTGATCTTTTGGAATTTAGGAGGTAGTCTATCCATTGAAAATTCTTTTTGTTGTAGTGCATCGATATATAACAAACAATAAATACCATTTGACTATGGATGAAAAGCGAATGAAAAATTGAACTTTGTGCCAAAATTTTCAAAGAGAGCTCACCATATTTTGTTGATGATAAAATTTACTATATTGCATACAAACACTTGCTCGGGTTTGTCTTTTCTCGGAAAAACTCGCTCGGTGCGTGGTAAGACTCATGCATATGTACACATCCTATGGCCTAAGGACGATAGGGCACTATATGTAGTTGTCTCATGATGGGTATATAACATCCTATGGCCTTAGGGCCATAGGATGCAATATATAGGTGTTTTGTGTTTACTATATATAAATCATATGGCCTTTAGTCTATATGATGTTTTATGCAGGTGTTTTGTGTTGAGTAAATATACATCCTATGGCTTGAGGGCCATAGGGCACTATACGTAGTTGTCTCATGATGTGTATATAGCGTCATGTGCCTTAGGGACACAACGAGTTTGTATACATCCTTTGGACTTAGGTCCATAGGATGCTATATGTAGGTGTCTTGATATGATTATATATATACATCCTATGGCCTTGGGTCCATAGGGCCCCATACATAGGTGTTTCATGATGAGTATATGAACATCCTATAGACAAAAGGACACAGGATTCTATACGTTGATGTTTCTAGCTAAATACATATAGATCTTATGCATTTATGACTACATGATACTATCTATTCGTTATGTATGAGCCGCACGATACGCCACGTGGTGCATCCACATTGATTGATCATATGCCATGTGGTGTATCCACAACCATTGATTATATATAGAGAATGTGTGGCAAGTAGTCCCGTGGATGTACATCCATATGATATGTATACGTCTTTGAAGGGACATAGAAAACAACGATATGCACGTATCGCATGATCAAATGTGTGATCAAATTGCGTATGTCCACCTTTACAAGCCCCTTCACAAATGCACACCAACACCTTTGCAACCCATTCTAGTATGTGGCCTCCTCGTCTAAATACTATTTGTATAAATATGTCTATGTTTCATGTATGCTCACACTTTCAAAACACGTGCAATTAGTGTGCAATTGCACGTGCAAAAAAAGAGGCAAAATTTTTTGACTTTTTCTTTTCTTACCCCAAAATTTCCCAAAATGTGTTTTCAAGTCTCCCGATCAATACTGTACAAAAAAATATCGCTGTTTTTTTGAGGGAAAATTCTCTAGTTTTGAATGCCTTTTAGTGTATTTTTTAGTATGCGGCTTTTGATCCCAGGATGGTGATTTCGACAAAGGGTGTCATTCCACTCATAGCGAGACGACACGGGCATTGACAAAGTCTCACGCCAATTTTCCAAAAAAATTCTATGCTCTTTTTTTTTTTTGCGGAAAGCTCTTTAAGTTTCCAATCCTTTGGTACGACTCTCCCCCTAAGACGATTTTAAACCCTTCGAATTTCAAAATAAAAGAGAGCGGTAAGTTTAGGTTTAAGATTTGAAAGTCAAATTTTGAATTTCGAATTAACAAATTGGATTAACCTTATCTCTATCTTTCTCTCTCTCTCTCTCTCTCTCTCTCTCTCTCTCTCTTCAAAACCCTACTCTGCTCTCTTGGACACAGCTCTCTGCGCGCTCCCTGCACCTCTCCTAAAGGCCCTCCGTGTGCGCTCCCTACACCTCTCCTATACCCCTCCCTCCATACACCTTTCTACTCCTCGAAGCTCCTCCTCTCTCGAACAAAGAGCGTCCCTCTGATGGCCCTTGCTGCACTCGTCAAGCACAACATCTTTCTCTAGTCGCCATCGATTAACAATATCATCGTGAATTTTGATGTCATAAAAAATCTTCAATAGTGCTACATGCCTGCAAGAAGCAAGTGTAAGTGATTGCTTTTGGAGAGTTTTCCCATCTTGGCATTTGTCGAAAATAGCCAGCTTCATGACCTTGCCTCTGCTGGTTTAATTCTGCAATCATTGCATTCCAAAATCCGGTCAAGAGCCAAAAACTCCCAGATGGCACTCTAACCGAGTGGACTGGACTAGTGCGGAACTGGGCCCCGATAAATCTTAAATGGTCAATAACTTGGCAACCATAAATCTGATCACCGATCTAAAAAGACCGAGGCGCTCCACAAAGTGAGCACTTCAGACGGACGTATTCATTTCATTTTTGTCCCTTCAGCTGCAGTTGCCCAATCTGGCACAGATCTGCTATTGATTCAATCTTCAAATTGACATAACTTCCTACCTGTAGCTCCGATTGACAAGCCGTAAAGACAAGCCTGTACAGCACTTCGAGTACTTCAACCTTGATCAATAAAATCCCAGCTATGACCACTTTAAGCATACTCACTGTTTTAGCATTACCAAGACATCTTTTGACCCTTAAAGCCCCATCTTACACATTTTTGGCTTTAAAATTGGCTTGTTAGCAAGCCCTTATAAATGATGAACAATCATGTAGGATTCAAATACACCAGATTGGCATTCCTTTTCTCATTTTCTTGTCATGGAAGCGGAGCGGCACGACATCCACCCCCTATGAACCTGCACAGCCTTCGGACTGTGCCAATTGCTCTTAATCAACTTCATTAAAAATCATCATCAGACATATCATCTGATGTATACATAACATGATCCTATGGAGGTGGATCAGAACGGGAATCTTCAAGAACAATCTTGCCTTCTCGCTTCTTGAATAGCTTAATCCATTTTCCTACAATAGGCACCTTAAGCATAGTGCCATCTAGTTCACATAATTGATATGTCGCATTATCGAAAACATGTTGCACCACATATGGTCCAAACCACCGTTTAACCATTTTCCACATAGCAGTGTATTGGTTCTCCAAGCTACTGTCATAGACAAGTACCCAGTCACCATCTTTGATAGCATGTGGTTGTAGTCTACGCTTTCCATCAAATGCTGCCTTATTCTTCAATCTTGCCTCCTTAAGCTTATCTTTAGCCTGCTCAATATCCTCGTGACGCCTCTCAAGTTGGGGAATACGTAGAGCAAGCAAGTCTTCAGTAGACATACTTTCTTCCCATGGCATTATCGTCCAAGTCATAACCGCTTCCTTTGTAGGCATAATGGGTTTTTGCCCATGCATCAATTCAAATGGCATAAATCTTGTAATTGAACTGTGTGTAGTGCGATCAGTCCATAAAGCAAATGGCAAGAGTTTAGGCCAATCACCAATATGTCCTTCACATGCCTTCGCTAAAGCTTTAACAATAAGTGGATGTCCTCTCTCACTTTTTTCGTTACCTTCTGGATTATATGTTGTAATGAGAGCGAGTTTAATACCATACGCGCAAAAAACTCTCGAGCTTCATCTCCATCCAGCTCTCCTCTATCTGCAGTAATTCTGCCAACACATTCATACCTGGAGATAACATCTTCAAGCAAGAACTTGCATACTAAACTGGTAGCTTTGGTATGCAAAGCTCTGACTTCAACCTGATTAGTAAGATCTTCCTTGGCAAGAACAATGTACCTCATCTACCACACTCCTACTGGAATTCTAATAAGGTCCACCACCCACTTGTAATGCATAGCCAGTGGATAGGTGGGATGCAATCCATCTCTATGTCGCACATTAGAGTTCTGCTGACATATTAAGCATGATTCCACGAATTGAACCACATCTTTGTACATACCTCTCCACCAATACCGGTCTTTAATCTTAACAAAGGTTGCCCAGCTTCCTTTGTGTCCAGCCCATAGACTTTCATGAAACTCTTTGATAACCTGTTGTTGAGTTTCTTTGTTGCAAATAATTTGTTGTGGTACCCCCCTAGGCGTTTCAGTTGCTTCCGTAAATGTCCATCTTTCAAGAAATAGCCATACGCATTTTTCCTGATCTTCTTGAAATCTTGGTCACTCCATCCTTCTTGTCTAGTAAGAGTGCTTAGGTAGAGGCCAATCATAAGCCACTCTCCGTCATAAAACTCTTCAAAAAAGACTTCAAAAACATGAGCAATATTTCCACAGTTGGCATGTAGATAAGAAGATGTGTAGAACTTCAAGCCAACATCATCACTCGTGGTCAGCATCTCTTCTCCATCTTCAAACCTGGTTCTTGATAACATATATACAACAGGGTTTTGTCTACCTGCAATATGACAAAATTCAGGGTTAAGAGACTTAATATAGGCTACCCATCGTAGCCAGGCAATATCCGGGGTGGTAGAGCAATTTGCAATCATCCCTATCAGTGGTAAGAAATTTGTCTCTACCACAAGAGAAGCTCCAATAAAATATTGTTTATCGGTCCTTAGAGCACTAGCACCGCCCCAAAGTTCTCTCTTAACCTGTGGATATCCTTGTTGACGAGCATTGAGCACCTTGGCTTTGAATCTCACTGCATACCTGTGTCCTTCAGCATCATCTTGACCTATAGCCCATCTAATGTTGGAATTAGGGTTGTAGAGAAACGCACACACCTTGGAGAAGATGAAGGAAGCTCAAGGCACACAATAGAGAGTGTGTTACTTAGTGTGCAATGGAAAGATAGATAATCCTAGAGTGATGGATGTATATACAAATCTCGGGGGAAAACACCTCCTAAAGAGGGAAAAATTGCCCTGACGGTCCTGGTGTGTTCACACACATAACTACCACATGTATATGGTAAAAAATCCCCCCTGGAGTGATGCGGTGAACGAGAGCTGGCACATGAGTAAAGGGAAGTGCCATGCCCTGAGGACATGATTAGGCCACAAAGGGGAGTAAGCCCAAAGCTTTGCGGAGAGCTTCAAGCTTCTCACAAGACAATGCCTTTGTTAAAAGATCTGCAAGGTTGTCCTGTGTTGGCACATAAGCCAAGCTGATCTCTCCTGCTAAGAGCCTCTCTCTGACATAGTGGTAATGCACCTCAATGTGCTTTGTGCGAGCATGAAAAAATGGGTTCCTTGCAACTACCAATGCGCTCTAACTATCAGTGTAGATAGTGTTGGCAGTGTCCTATCCAACACCCAAATCATCCATAAGGCGTCTGAGCCATACAAACTCAACCATAGCTGTGAAGACTGCCCTGTACTGAGCCTCACAACTTGAAGTGGCCACAATACGTTGCTTCTTGCTCAACCATGATATACATGAATTGCCAAGCATGAAACAAAAACTGTCATAATAATCAATATCTAATTCTCCTAAATGATTTTCTCATATTAAACTGATCATTTAATGTGGGGAAGTGCTAGGGGAGAAAAAGCTAGAATATTGGTTAAGCTAGCAGACCGGCCACAGTAGGGATCCAAAGGAGGGAAAATAGGGATCCAAAGGGGGGGGGGCATCTACAAAAGAGCCATGTGCAACAATGGGCTAAAAAGACCCTAAGGTTCAGCCCATTAAGACTTCCAAAATGCTAAGGTTCCAAAATTCAAAGGTTGTGTCCAAAGGGTTAAAGCTTAGGGGGAATTGGATGCTTTGTGTGCTCTCCAAAGTCAATGCACATCCCTACATGGGAGGGGGCGAGCCCTTCTTCTAGGGGATGAGAGAGAAATCCACACACACACACACACAAGCCCCTTTACACAAAGGGAATTAGGGACACATGTCAGCTCCCTAGCCCAGATGCCCACAAGGTGTGCCCAATTCCTATTGGATGACCCTTGAAGTGGACCAATGAGAATTAAGCTAGAGTAAATCTAGTTTAATTAATTTAAAAACATTTAATAAAAGAAACCAATAAGAATTAAGTCTCCTAGAAGACTATTGGGCAGTCTCCCAAAGGGTCCAATGAGCATTTAGGAGCCCCATGGATTCATATTGGCCAGGAGGCAAAGGGGTCCAATGAGAGTTTAGTTTAATTATTTAATTACCTCAAGCTCTCACAAAAGGGGAAAGGGGGACACATGTCAGAAGGCTATCACTTATGCTGCTTAATTGTAATTGGCTTGACTTGGGGAGGGCCAATGAGGCTGCAGGAAGAGCAAATAGCAAGGGGGCTCACCCAAGAGAGAGAGGGGGCTGATTTTTGCTTGGAATTATCACACACACACTCACACAATCTCATGTGTGAAGAAAGAGAAGACTGTCTCTTCCCAAGCTTTAATGGAGAACTCATCACGTACTCCAAGCTTGTGAGATAGAAGCCTACATCAACACTCTCTTGGAATGTGGATGCAAATCCAACCAAGAGCCAAGCTTCAATGTATGCTCATCTCCTCTACCAAGCTAATTACTAAGCTAAGCTATGCTAATATGAGTGATTATGTAAGGATATGTACATCTTTCTCGTAAGATACTCCTTCTTCCTCTCAATCTACTCTCATACCCTGCTAGCTCTCACCATCTTCGAAGGTGTGTGAGGTGTTGGGTCTGAGAACGGGGATAATTCAAGTTGTGTTTGTTAAGTGTTTTGCTTAGTGCATGAAGCTTCCATCTACATTGCACTAGCTAGTCTTGAAGGAACACAAAGAATTGTATTGTACAATGTCTCTCTTGATGGGAGAAACCATAATACAAAGCCTTTTGGAGGGGGGACCGGCTCCATGCAAATCCGGTCCTCAACTGTTGTCAATAGCTTAATTTCTCTCTCTTTTGAAAGTATTGTTGATGCTATCTAACTAGGTGTTATGCTTTTTGTTGCTCTCTCCACCCAAGCACTCTTGTAATTCTCATTAGGAATCTATTCTAATGAAATGCCCACTATGTTCATGCTAATTTCCGCTACACATAAGTTATTAGGCCATTAAATGTTACATTGGTATCAGAGCACAAGGTTTCTCTTTTCTTGCTCAAGAAGGGAGGTCCTCAAGCTAGCTACAAATGGTTGGTATTGTTAATTGCCTATGAGTAAGTAGAATAGGGATTTTTTAGCCTTGCAATGCGCCTGCCTTTGTGCAGTTAACGAGGCATCACCGTCGAGAGCTATGGTCTTAATAGTGGAGTCCTACGGGGCTTGCCTACGGGTTAACCACTATTGAGCTATTAGAAGCTTGACAGGAGCCGGTGTTGTTTTGGTGTTGAAGGACCCTCTCTTCTATTCCTTGCAATTAATGGTATTCGAGCCGCGGGTACAGTAGCTTGAGTGCTTTTTCTAAAGGGGTAAAGAGGAGTAGCAACTAGGGCTTGAAGTGCCAAAGTACACCTAAAAAGTTTACACCGAAAAGTTGTTAGAATGGCTGACAATAGTAAAGAGAGTGAAATTAATGTTGATAACTTTGATTTTGCTCATGAGCAAGCTACTAATGATGCTTCAATGCTTGTTAACTATCTTGTTTCTAGGCTTCAACAAGCCATGGTCAATCCATCTCTCCAAAGTGAAGTGCAACGGCAGCTCGGTGCTCAGGGGATTCTCCAAGATCATCACCATGACGAGAAAACACCTAGGAAGCCTCCTTGTGAGACTACCAAAAGAGGTCTCTCTCCGATTCGGGAAGAAGAAGAGAATCCATATGAAGGGCTCAAGAATTTACTTCTTGATGATCCATCTCCTTCCCAAAGGAGAACTCAAGAGCCTCCACCGAAGGAACGAGAAAGAAGCGAGTCTCCCGCCACCTCGACGGAGATGGCTCCACGAAGACGGCGGGCTAAACGCTCTCCATCACCACCAAAGCGGAGAAGACCATCGTATTCTTCTCCTCACCACAATTCAAAGAGGGATGATAAAAAGCAAGAGAAGAAAAAGGCGAGAAAGAGGACACCCTCTTCTCCATCTTCTTCAACCTCTTCCTCTTATGAAAGCTATGGTGAAGACGACAAAGATCAAGACAAGAAAAAGGCGAGAAAGAGGTCACCCTCTTCTCCACCTTCTTCAAATTCATCACCTTCTAAAGAAAGTGATGGTGCAACCTTTGAACCATCAAAAAGAAGAGGCCATAGGAAATCCTATGCCGCATGGAAGAGGTCGTCCAAGCTGAAGAAATTCAAAGAGGGAGGGAAGAGCATCTCTTTCCTTACCTATGATTGTATCTTTGGTGCTACGGACAAAGTCTTGGCCTTTATCCAACAATTCGATGCGGCGTTTGGAGATGAGGGCTTCACGGAGTCCTCTAAGCTACGCCATGTAGCTATGCACTTTCAAAAGTCCGCTAGACAATGGTGGTCTAGCCTACGAGCCAATGGTGAAGCTCCACGAACATGGAAAGCTTTAAGAGCTTCCATTATGAAGCAGTTTTTGGCCACCGATGCCAAAGACAAAGTACTCACCGAATGGCGAAGCTTAAAGCTCTCTCCAAATGAATCCATCCACAAATATGTAAACAAGTTTTGGGACTTACAACTCAAAGCCACTGTCTTTAAAAAGTTGGATTTTGGAGAGCAAAAGAAACAGTTTTGTGTGGGCTTAACCGAAGAAATGGCGGAGTATGTCAACTCCCAAAGGCCACATACCATATCGGCGGTAATACACCATACTATGGTGGCCTCTAGAATCAATTTCCAAACGGGGGTTAAAAGAAATAATAAGCCCCCGGAAAACAAGGGTTCCAATGAGCCTAAGGGGAAGGACAATGTCCAAAAGTCTCCTAAGGGCAACTCCAACAAAGCTAAAGAGAAGGGAGTTTACAAAGGTAAGAACAAACTCTCTCGTGAAGAGCTTGAGCGTTATCGCAAGGATAACCGGTGTTTCAAGTGCGGCGAACAAGGGCATGCGTACCGGGCTTGTCCCCAAAAGAACAACCGCCAAGATCCTCCTAGAGCTTCCTTGGTTGAAATCCAAGAGGAGGAGACTCACCAAACAACTCACAAAGGATCTCCTCTATGCCATGCTTGGGGAAAGGCAAGAGAACATGATGCTTTTATTCTCTTTGACCCTGATTCTACTCACAATTTTATATCTATAGAGTTGGCCACCAAGCTAGGCATACAATCCTACAAGATGGGAGATATCCTACCCGCACACAGTTCCTTCAAGGGGCAAGAAGCTTCAGTCACTCCCTTAATCGGGAAATTGAGGATTCATGTCCAAGGCTATGTGGACAAAGAGGACTTATTTATCTCTCCTCTCAAGCATGAGGATGTAACCCTAGGGGCACCATGGTTTGACCGCCTTGCTGCCGATGTTAAATTTTCTGAAAGGAGAATCTCCTTTAAGTTCAGGAAAAAGGCATGTATATAGATGCTAAGGAAATGGGTAACACCATCCCCATTGTACATACACCAGCTTTCAACAAGTCAATAAAGAGCTCTATTTCCGTGTACATGATTTTTGTTAAAGATTCTAAAAATGAACCTAATGCTTTAGCAAAAGAAAATAAAAGCAACCAAAAGGAATTAGAGTTATCCAATTTTCTCAAGGGGTTTAAAGATGTTTTTATTGATGACATCCCTTGTGAGCTACCTCCTAAACGAGGTAATGATGATCATGCAATTGAACTTCTTCCAGGAAGTTCACCGCCTAACAAACCTCCTTATAGAGTTTCTCAAGCTCAACAAGAGGAGATTATGCGGCAAGTGCATGAGTTAGTTGAGAAGGGCATGGTTAGGCCTAGCGCATCTCCATTTTTCTCACCTGTGCTATTAGTGCAAAAGAAAGACGGCACATATCGTATGTGTGTCGACTATAGAGCACTAAATAGGATCACTATCAAGAATAGTTTTCCCGTTCCACGGGTAGAAGACCTATTTGATAAGCTACAAGGATCAACCTACTTCAGTAGGATTGACCTAAAAAGTGGCTATCATCAAATAAGGATAGTTGATCAAGACATTGTAAAGACCGCATTTCGTACTACATTTGGTCTTTACGAATACATTGTCATGCCTTTTGGCCTGACCAATGCACTAGCCACATTCAACCGCTTGATGGAGAAGCTGTTCAGGCCTCATCGAACCTTCACTGGAGTGTTCTTTGATGATATTATCATCTACTCTAATTCATTGGAGTAACACAAGCAACATCTCCAGGTAATATTTCAAGTTTTAAGAGAGAATAAACTTTATGTTAATCTAAAGAAAAGTGAATTTTTCTTGCAAGAGATTCAGTATTTAGGTCACATTATCTCTCAAGATGGCATCCAAATGGATCCATCCAAGTTAGAGGTAATAAAAGGATGGCCTAAACCAAGGAATCTTCATGAATTAAGAAGCTTTATAGGTATGTGTGCATACTATAGACGCTTCATAGAAAAGTTCTCATAAATTGCGGGACCATTACATGACCTAACAAAGAAAAGCGTTAGGTATACATGTTCTACTAAGGAGAACAATGCTTTCGAAAAGCTTAAAGAAAAGCTTATCTCTCAACCTGTGCTTACACTACCGGATCTCTCAAAACCATTTGAGGTCCAATGTGATGCTTGTGGTGATTGCCTTGGAGCTGTTTTGCTCCACTAAGGGCACGCCATAGGCTATGAGAGTCGAAGGCTCGACCCTGTTGAGCAAGCTCTAGGCATATACGAAAAGGAACTCCTTGCAGTTCTACATGCCTTAGACTCATGGAAGCACTATTTATTGGGGACTCCTTTCATTCTGCGAACGGATCACCAAAGTCTTAAGTACTTTATGACGCAGACCAAGCTCTCCGACAAACAATTGAAGTGGGCAAATTTCCTTTTGCAATTTCATTTTCATATTGCTCACATTGCTGGCAAGCACAATCAAGTAGCCGATGCACTCTCAAGACAGCCGAGAGTGAATGCGGTTTCCATAGCAACTCACAATGATCTATCTTCAATGATAGATGAGTACGCTATTGATCGCGACTTTAGAGATGTGATTTCAGCCCTGGCATTAGGGAAGAAAGAAGAACCATTCACTTTACAAGATGGTTATCTTCTCTATGGCAATAGACTATGCGTTACTAACTCACTACGTGAGAAATTTATGTATGAATCTCATGCTCCACCTTATGCGGGGCATAGAGGCATTCAGTCTACCTTAAAGGGAATAGAAGCATATTTCTATTGGCCTACCATGAAAGTGAACATACAAGAGTATGTTTCCAAATGTGTGGTATGCCAAAAGAAAAAATTTGATAGAGGGAAGCAACTTGGATTTCTTCAACCCTTGCCAATCCCTAATTCACCATGGGAGAGCATATCCATGGATTTTATCTTTGGATTTCCTAAGTCTATCCATGGGTATACGGGAATATGGACGATAGTAGACAGGTTTAGTAAACAAGCTCATTTGACACCTGTCAAAAAGACTATCAAAGCCCATCAAATGGCAACCCTCTTCATTTCACAAATTTTCAAGTACCATGGCTTGCCAATGTCCATAGTGTCGGATAGAGATCCTAGAATGACCAGTAATTTCTGGAAGGGTCTCTTTGAGAATTTAGGTACAAGGCTAAACTTCTCTTCGGCCTATCATCCACAAACGGATGGCCAAAGTGAAGTAGCTAACCTAACAATTCTCGATCTACTAAAAGCCTATGTAATGGAAGTAGATCAAAGATCCCAATGGGAGAAGTACTTACCCTTAGTGGAGTATGCTTACAATAACACTGTACATACTTCCACGGGAAAAGCACCTTTCGAGGTAATTGAGGGAAGATCAAAAAGTCCCTTGCTACTTAAGGTACATGGGAAGATCTTCGCTGCAGATGAGTATAGCCGAGACCTACAAGAATCTTTTCAAAAGATTAAGGATGCTATCTCTATCTCACAGCAAAGGCAAAAGGCTGCTGCTGACAAGCACAGAAGAGCCCAAGCCTTTAAAGAAAATGATTGGGTCTTGTTAAAGTTTCCAAAGGCTCGATTAAGGCACACGACGGGCAAGAATCCTACGGGCCACCAAAAGTACTATGCTATACTAGCAAAAAGGTACTATGGTCCCTTTCAGATTCTTAGGCCAATCAATGAGATGGCCTATCAGCTCAAGTTGCCCAATCATTGGCTCATACACAATGCTTTCCATGTGAGCCTAGTAAAGCCTTACAAAGGAGAGCCACCTCAAGAACTAACTATTGAAGACCCACCGGAGATCAAGGACCAAGAGGAGGTGCTGCAGCCCAAGTCCATTCTCTGACATGAAGACAAGGTACTAAGAGGCGGTAAGACTATCCGACGATATCTTTTTAAGTTTAAGAATTATCCTTTTGAAGATGCTAGATGGATGCAAGGCATACAATTAAAGGATAACCTAAACCTTGTCAATGCTTACAATGCTTCCCAAGAGTAAGCAAATGTACAAAATGTTAAAAATGAACAAAGTTTTTGTCTTATAAGACTCTCTTTTTCTTTATTTGTGCACAAAAATGAAGTAGTATGCATGCTTAGATCAAGTTTGTGGAGACGACGTCTCCCAAACACCAAGTAGAGCTTGTCACTCTACTACGGAAGACTGATAGGACTGATGTGCAGACATGCTTGCGGCAACCTCAGGCTCTCAAGCGCCAAATGGACTAGTCATCCATTATGGAATGATGTTGTAGGGTAACATAGGGATCCTCTACCTACTAAGAAAAGGACTCATGAATATGCTTTATCTTCTCTACACCATAGTCAAGGACGACTATGATTTCAAGAGAGAGGTAATGTCATAATAATCAATATCTAATTCTCCTAAATTATTTTCTCATATTAAACTGATCATTTAATGTGGGGAAGTGCCAAGGGAAAAAAATCTAGAATATTGGTTAAGCTAGCAGACCGGCCACAGTAGGGATCCAAAGGAGGGAAAATAGGGATCCAAAGGGGGGGGGGCATCTACAAAAGAGCCATGTGCAACAATGGGCTAAAAAGACCCTAAGGTTCAGCCCATTAAGACTTCCAAAATGCTAAGGTTTCAAAATTCAAAGGTTGTGTCCAAAGGGTTAAAGCTTAGGGGGAATTGGATGCTTTGTGTGCTTTCCAAAGTCAATGCACATCCCTACAAGGGAGGGGGCGAGCCCTTCTTCTAGGGGATGAGAGAGAAATCCACACACACACACACACACACACACACACACACACACACAAGCCCCTTTACACAAAGGGAATTAGGGACACATGTCAGCTCCCTAGCCCAGATGCCCACAAGGTGTGCCCAATTCCTATTGGATGACCCTTGAAGTGGACCAATGAGAATTAAGCTAGAGTAAATCTAGTTTAATTAATTTAAAAACATTTAATAAAAGAAACCAATAAGAATTAAGTCTCCTAGAAGACTATTGGGCAGTCTCCCAAAGGGTCCAATGAGCATTTAGGAGCCCCATGGATTCATATTGGCCAGGAGGCAAAGGGGTCCAATGAGAGTTTAGTTTAATTATTTAATTACCTCAAGCTCTCACAAAAGGGGAAAGGGAGACACATGTCAGAAGGCTATCACTTATGCTGCTTAATTATAATTGACTTGACTTGGGGAGGGCCAATGAGGCTGCAGGAAGAGCAAATAGCAAGGGGGCTCGCCCAAGAGAGAGAGGGGGCTGATTTTTGCTTGGCATTATCACACACACACTCACACAATATCATGTGTGAAGAAAGAGAAGACTGTCTCTTCCCAAGCTTTAATGGAGAACTCATCACGTACTCCAAGCTTGTGAGATAGGAGCCTACATCAACACTCTCTTGGAATGTGGATGCAAATCCAACCAAGAGCCAAGCTTCAATGCATGATCATCTCCTCTACCAAGCTAATTACTAAGCTAATCTATGCTAATATGAGTGATTATGTGATTTCTCGTAAGATACTCCTTCTTCCTCTCAATCTACTCTCATACCCTGCTAGCTCTCACCATCTTCGAAGGTGTGTGAGGTCTTGGGTCTGAGAACGGGGATAATTCAAGTTGTGTTTGTTAAGTGTTTTTCTTAGTGCATGAAGCTTCCATCTTCATTGCACTAGCTAGTCTTGAAGGAACACAAAGAATTGTATTGTACAATGTCTCTCTTGATGGGAGAAACCATAATACAAAGCCTTTTGGAGGGGGGACCGGATCCATGCAAATCCGGTCCTCAATTGTTGTCAATAGCTTAATTTCTCTCTCTTTTGAAAGTATTGTTGATGCTATCTAACTAGGTGTTATGCTTTTTGTTGCTCTCTCCACCCAAGCACTCTTGTAATTCTCATTAGGAATCTATTCTAATGAAATTCCCACTATGTTCATGCTAATTTCCGCTACACATAAGTTATTAGGCCATTAAATGTTACAAAAACCACTTGTGGACACTCGTGTGTCAAAACAACCAGCCCAATCTGAGTCCCAAAAAGCATGTAAGTCTGGCAACAATGATCCCCCCTTCGGATAAAACAAGCCAAGATGTAAAGTGCCACTAAGGTAGTGGAAAATCCTCTTGACAGCCTGCCAATGCTTAGACCCTGGGCTATGCATAAATGTGCTGCCTTGTGAGACTGCAAAGTGAATATCTAGCCTCGTATTGCATACATAATTGAGGCAGCCAATAGCAGTTTGGTAAAGAGTGACATCAGCAAGATCACCAGCATCATGTAGACTCAAATTCAAACCTGTTTCTATGGGAGTGGCAATAGGTTTGCAATCCTCAAGTCCAAACTTACATAGAAATGTCTCTATGTAACTTTTATGACACAAGGCAATACCACCATCACACTACTTAAACTGTTTACCCAAGTAATGATGCAACAACCCCAAATCTTTCATCTTGAAAGTAGCATGCAAATCAGCCTTCAGCAATATGTCTCTCATTTGGTCCAGTGACCAGCAAGTCATCAACATAAAGGACTACAATGAGAATTACATCACCCTCATTCTTTACATACAATTTGCTTTCTGTTGGACTGTTACGAAAGCCTCGTTTAACCAAATGAGTGTCAGCTTTCTCATACCAAGCACGAGAAGATTGCTTCAACCCATACAAATCCTTCTTACATCTGCACACTTTGTCCTCTTGTCCTTTTGTGACAAAACCGCGAGGCTGCGTTACATAAACTTCCTCAAATATGTCACCATTCAAGAAAGAAGTAACAATGTATGATTGATGTACATCCCAACCAAAATGAGCTCCCAATGCACATAGAAAACGCACAGTAGTCATATGACAAGTGGGAGCAAAAGTCTCTTCATAATCTATGCATTTTTGTTGTGCATAACCCTTTGCAACAAGTTGAGCCTTATGGCGATCGATCTCACCATCCGGCTTGCTTTTCAACTTGTAAACCCACTTCATACCAATGGCCTTTTTGCCAGGAGGCAAATCACATAAAGTCCATGTGTCATTTTCTATAAATGCATCATATTCTGATTGCATGTCAGCCATCCAATTTCTAAATTCTGTGCTTCATCAAAAGACTAAGGCTCCTCAACATCATGTAAGCTACACACAGCCAAAGCATAACAATCGATGCATAAGATGCATGGTGAGATCCTGAGCGAGTACGACTAGACAAAGGTGCATCCAGTTTACTGTCATTCAAAGTGTGCACCAACCATTTTGGCATACCTCTAGCCTGCTCATTTTCAGCCCTTTCCTCATCAAGTGCATCATGTACATCTACATCAGTAATAGGCTGATCTGTAACATTTTTAGAAACCCCCATAGGCTGTACATTTGCCTCATTGGAAATTACATTCGTATTTCCACCACTGAAAAGAGGCAACAAAGTGTCATAAATGTCCTGTGAGCTTACATTACTATCTCTAGTACATGACAGCAAGGGTTGAACAGAATCTTCCACAAACACTACATCCCGTGAAACCAGAATACTCTTTGTTTGCGGATGATATAACCTGTAACCTTTTCTTTTAGCACTGTAACCAAAAAAAATAAATTTGACAGCCTTATCATCCAATTTTTTGTGATGTTTTTGTGGCACCAAAGCATATGCCAAACAGCCAAAAACATGCATGTGCTCAATAGAAGCCAAAAATCACGCCATGCTTCATATGGAGTAATAGACTGCAAAGCTTTCATAGGACACTTGTTAAGTACATGAGTGGCACACATGATGGCCTCAAGCCAAAAAGAATTCCACAAAGCTTGACTTTTGACCATACATCGTGCCATTTCCGTAAGTGACCTGTTTTTCCTCTCAGCAACACCATTTTGCTGAGGTGTATAAGGCACTATACATTAGTGTTTTATCCCACGACTATCCAGAAATGCATTAAATTCATGAGACATATACTCCTCCCCTCGATCGGAATGGAGGGTGCCCATAGTACATTTTGAGACATTTTCAGCCATAGTCAGAAATTTTTTGAAGCACATAAAAACTTCGGAATTCGCTTTAAGTGGAAATACCCATGCATGCCTGGAGTAATCATCAATGAGAGTCACGAAGTAAAGGTAATTGCCCAAGGACGGAGTTTGCATGGGCCCACAAACATCACTATGCAGAAGCTGCAACCTGCATGTGGCCCGAACTGAACCATCCTTTGGAAACTTAGAATGCTGCATCTTACCCAAAATACAACCTTCACAAATATGTTTGACAGGTGCTTCAAGAGGTGGCAAAGAAGCAACCATATCAGATTTCTGCAAACGCGGCAAACTGACAAAACTCAGATGACCAAAACGTGCATGCCAAAGTTTTTCATCTGAAATAGCCCTTGAATCTGCAACAACATTTGAAAAATTTTGTCCACACTTGTCATACAAAGTGAGCTTATACAGCCCACGGCACAAAAGGCCAGATGCAACAATTTCATCACCAAAACTGAGATCATGAACTGTACATCTGTCATCCACAAATTTGACTATAAGTCCAAGTCTAGCAAGTGCGGATATAGACAAGAGATTCTTCTTGATCCCAGGTATATAAAGTGCATCAACAAGTGTGAAGGAACTGGCATTTGCAGCAGTAAGCACAATCTTTCCAACTCCTTGAACCGGATAAGAGGCATTGTTGACGCAAGTGACTGAATTCCCATGAGGGACAGACTCGAGAGAGGTAAACAATTCACGGTGTGAGGTAATGTGCTTTGTAGCACCACTGTCAAAATACCACACATGTGAATCTGCAGCAACTCACAAGCATGCATCATGGACAGCAGGATTGTAAGCGCACTCTGTACTAAAAGCCCATTCTGCATCAACATCAACAACACAGTCTCCTTTTGCAGAAGACTCAACAATGGCTGCATTTGTAGTGGAACCAGCATTTGCAGTGGAACCACCTTCTTTCTTCTTAGCCTCTTTGGCCTTCAACTTAGGACACGACTTGATCAAGTGATCATTAGCTTTAGAATAATGGCAACGCATTGTCTTTTTGCCCTTATCAACAGAATTTCGAGACGAAGTGATGCCAGCAGAAGCATTAGGAACAGAAGTTTTGCCACTCGCAACAGAACCATAAGAAGTGGATGCATTGCTGTTACCACCCTTTCTTTGAGAAGCAATAAAAGCCTATTCAATTGCACGCTGTCTAGTCCTTTTTTTCCTGGATAGTGACTATTGAAACAGCAAGGTGCATAATGCATCAAACTTGACAGCTTCTGGATTTCCTTGGGTCATAAGTCTCCAAGTACTAGCAAAAGTCTGGTAAGAATCTGGTAAGGCATCAAGAACAGTTTGCACAAGGGAACTATATGAAAAGACTTCATCTGCATAAATAAGTTGCTCATTGATATCCTTGACACTATCAAGGAAAGTGTCCATATCATCTTCCTCATGCATAATCTTTGACTCCAGCTCTTTACGCAGCAAAGTAATTTTAGCCTCATTGCGGCTTGCATAAAGACCAGCCAAAATATCCCAAGCCTGTTTTGGAGATTTTGTTGAACAGATGTGAGGAACAATGGTGCACTTCATAGACAATGCAATCAATGCATGAGCCTGCACATCCTTTACATCCCAACAAGCTTGTTCTAGTGTAGGCAAAACAACTCTAATAGTAGCAATCCTTGCAGCAAGACCTGCAACATCCTCAACATCGCCTACATCCTCAGAACTAGGACGTAAATCAATGCCCTGCACAATGTTTCAGACGCCCTTTGACACAAGAACATGTTTCATCATATGAGCCCACATAGGGTAGTTGTCCCCATCCAACCTGTCCTCAGCAGCAAACATCTTGAACACATCTGTGTTGTTGTCAGTCATGGTAAATGCTGCACCTGATGTGAAAACTGCCCGAAAATAGGAGAAACGGAGCAGGAACAACACGTGCTATATAGCACAAACCGTAGAAGACTATGAGGAACCTGCTATGCAGAAAACGGCACTAATAGAAATTCTACACAAAATGAAAAAATAGCCTGTGCAGTACTACCTGTAGTGAAAACGGAGGCCGAAATGAGCCCGAATCAGAAATCTGAGCAGACTGTGCTCTACGAGCTCACCCAAAATTTTTGTCAACGTGTGAATGCTTGCCAAAGCTCACTGAAATCGGAGAAAGTGAGCAGGCGTGTGCTGGAGTAGCTGGCGACTAAGCTCGGGAGGATGCAACCTGCTCTGATACCAATTGTTGGAATTAGGGCTGTAGAGAAATGCACACATCTTGAAGAAGACGAAGGAATCTCAAGGCACACAATAGAGAGTGTGTTA
The DNA here is from genome assembly GCF_014529385.1 of Adiantum capillus-veneris. NCBI lineage: Eukaryota > Viridiplantae > Streptophyta > Polypodiopsida > Polypodiales > Pteridaceae > Adiantum > Adiantum capillus-veneris. The sequence continues at coordinate 135,585,481 of NC_140942.1, read as the reverse complement.
CTTAGTGTGCAATGGAAAGATAGATAGCCCTAGAGTGATGGGTGTATATACAATGCTCGAGGGAAAAAACCTCCTAAAGAGGGAAAAAATGCCTCGGCGGTCCTAGTGTGTTCACACACATCACTACCATATGTATATGGTAACATCCAATACCTGTCCGGCTAGTGTCATCTGTTAAAATAACTGGCATGTCGCATTTATAATCAACTTTCCTCAAGGTCGGAGCCTCAAGAATCTTCTTCTTTAATTTCTTGATAGCTTGTGTGTGAAATTCTTCCCAAACAAACCTTTTACGTTTTCGTAGCAATAGCAATTGATATAGCACCTCTGCAACATGAGCAAAGTGTGGCAGCCAAATACGATAGAACACACACGCATCCAAGAATCGACGAACCTCAATAACCGAAGAACATGTTTCCTTCATCTTTTTGATAGCTTTGACTTTTGTTGGACTTGGCCTTCTTCCTTTAGAACTGCACATATGTCCCACAATTAAGACCTCCTTAGCACCAAAAGTTGGATTTTGACCTAAAAGTGTTCAGTTAACTTCTTCAAGCCTCGTGAATATAGCATCAGAGTCAGCAATATGTTGAGCAACAAACTGTTGGCACTCCCTCTGGTCTTTTGTTTCATCTTTTGAGCCTTCTTCACATCCCTTAATTGGTTGATCATCAATGAAAGGCATATTAACATGTGGGATAAAGTCACTTAATACCTTATTCATGCCATTCATCATATGAGATACTAAATTAGTAGCACCCTGTGACAGAGTGCACATCCTTACCAAACCAAGAGGAGTACACATTGTAGTAAGATCCCTGCTCTCCAAAGCTAACTAGAACTGATCATATCCTAAATAAAGATCACCCATGGAGTAAATATATCTTCCTGCAAAGGCCTCAAAAAATTCATCACATTGCGGATTGTTACCTTGTTAGGTGGTTGCATATCCTGAATGAACCTTAATGTACCATTTTTCTCAGCACAGTAAACCACCGATTAGAATATGGTGCACATGACTGCTCCAAAATTCCCATTTGAATCTTTTCATTAAGCAAATTGATAAGCTTTGGAGAGTGAGCTTTAGGAACTAGTATAGGACGCAAGATCCATGGCATGTGTGGAACAGTGAAAGTAACCATAGGTGAAACAACACTTGGATCCACACACCCAATCTCACTTGGCTCAAAAGAAAAAGCTTTACCATGTTTTTCGAGCATACCTTGAAAACATTTGATCTCCTCTTCATTGAGGAATCTGTCTTCTTCAACCTTCAGCTGCTGCAATGTCTCCTTAGTAAACTTATGCCCTATGTTCCTTGGATTCCTGAGTATAGGCTGTCAAGAAGCCTCTTTGATCATACCATCACTTTTCTGGCAACGGTGTATCCACTGGCCTCACTTTCTTTGCAAGAGTCTTGTATTTTGTCTCTACCCGTGCTTTAACTGTTTCACCTGAATCATCCTCAATATGCATAAGTGCTTCATATATACTTAACTCATCATGCATGTCCATTGAATGGAACTTAACCACTTCAGTTCCGCTTTGTAACCTGTTTTGCATGATCTCCTCAAGCTCTGACATAGTATCTACATAAGATACCTCTTCAAAGACTCTTGAAATCACATCATCTGATTCAAGCACATCACAACCCTGCAAATTCACTTTGGATACCTGAAACATGTTTTTCCCACTTTGGAAAATCATTAGATTTTCTGAAAGATACTGAACCTTCAGATGTTAACCCCAAAAACCTCGAAGAGAAAGCTTCTCTTTGCAAGAACTTCTCCTCACTTGTACCACCATAGTCCCGCTTTATAATGGCACTCCAAGAAAATCATATGCAAAACTGTGTTCTCTAAACTCCTTGCGTATCTTTGGAATTGGATGATCATGTAGACTATCTTTGTTCCTGGCATGGTGAACACATACAATCAAGAATTGTACTGCTTTCTTAGCATCTCGACTTCAAACGCTGGCATAGGCCGAGCCATCATCCAACACCTTGGTTTTCATTCACACAGCCATAATATAGGGTTGCCCCAAAATTAGTGGATAAGAGGAATGCTCCTGTATAAAGAAATTTTGCTCATCACATACATCCCCTACATTTACCTTAACATTGGCACATGCACCATAGGGGTCACTTGGAAGCATATTGGTAGCTCGAATTCGCCAACCATGGTCCACATCAATAAGCCATTCCCCTTTTTGTGCAAGATTTTAGTCATCAAATTGATTGCCGATCCATGATCTATGAGTGCTAAGACCGGTTCTTTAATGTCACCAAGCTTCACAACAGTTTCGGTTGTTGCTCTTGCCCAATGAGTCCTTGAAATTTGACTCCTTGGTATACTTTCACTATCTTCATCTTCATTGAAATGAACATGTCTTACCTTTGGTATGGTTGGATTTGACACTACCACAGACCTCGACTCTTCTTCTTCTTCAAGATTTTCCAAATACTCTTCATAGTCGTCCAAAATTGCTTCAATGTGGCAAACCGCCTGGCTCTTTACTGACTCCGGCTCCTGTTCACTTGGTATCTACTGCTTTCTTTTGATGATATCAATTATCTCCTTGTGAAACTCGCGTTTGGCAATGCCCAAAATATCACCCAATGTGAGCTCCACTTTGCTATTCAGAATACGCTCTTCAAAAACTTTCTTTAAATATGTAGCTAATTCAATGTGAGATTTAAGCTTATATGAGGGTCCCCTAGGTTTCTTTCTTTTTGTAAATAGGTGCATCCTCCATCACCACTTGAGGAGTGGGCTTAGGAGTAGGACCTTCTTCTTGCTTGCTGTTGAATCTTGTTGTCCTTTTTGATGTCCCAGAAACTTCTTCATCTCTTTTCCGCTTTTCCTCCACCATAGCCTCATTAGCTTGGGACTTCGCCATGAATGCATACACCAAGAGGAAATCCACTGGATCAATCCACCCTGTGGTTTGTCAAATTGAATTCCCTACTTGCCGCAGCTTCCCATAAGTTACCTGCCCTGTTTCTGTTGTCTTCAAACCATAAGGCCACAATTGACCCTTAGTTCCTGCACCATCATCATCACCCTTACCGCAGAGTTGCAGCCCATATGTAGCTGCTTCGACAAGAGCAACATTATGCTGGATCTCTTCCACTATCTTTTTCATGCCACCCCTACCAAAGTTTAGGTGGAGCATCTCACCTGTTTCCCTAAGGTGTATCTTCTTGTCCTTCCTGAACACCACATTCCTTTTATAAGCTTCATCAAATTCATCACATTCTTTAACGTCTTTACTATCACACCACATGCATCGGTCCCATCCTTTACGTGGAGGCTGTTGTCTGGGCTCAAAAGTAGATCCCTTTGCAACTAGCCCTTCAAATTTTACAGCTTTAAAATTCAAATTTAATCCTTGAATACCTTTCACCAATTCGTCAAGAACTGGATCCTCCACTATGGGTATTGCCCAGGTTGTTTTCTCCTTAGGTTCCTCTTCCGCAACATCCATGATGTCAACCACGATTAGCTTATCAACTCTCATCTATCCTTTCACAATCACGTTGACTGCTTCAGTGACTACCTTCCAGTCGGATGTTAAGCCTAATTCTCCTATTGAATCCTCCAGCAACTGCACTAGACTCTTCTGAAGTCGTGGATCAACATCCTGAATGAATAGTTCAACCTTCTCATCCCTCATTGAACGTTGCTCTGTCGAGGACAGTTGCTCAAATCTGTCGAGGACAGTTGCTCAAATTTCTTCTCAAATTCCTGTAATAACTCTCGTGCAGATAGATTTTTGTTCTTCTTCTGCACCCACTTCATAAACCTTTGCCTGGTTACTCTTTGCAAATCCTCAAGGAAGTATTCCTCCTGAATAGCCTTCTTGAAATATTGCCAATTCGGGCCTTGAACTATCTGAATTTCTTTTATTTGGATCCTAAGTTCTGGCTCCGCAAATAAATGGAATCCGCATCTAATCATTGATTCCATTCTCTTCCATTGATTGCTCATAGGTATTGCAAAACTTGCTAATATCCCGGTCTTCAAATCGATGCAATTTCTCGGTAACCATGTGCCGAGCTTTACGGATCCTCTCTTGCAAATTATACTACTATTGGGCAGCCTGTTGTTGTTGCATGCAAGCAGCAAACTGCTGCATCATTTGTTGCATGGCTGCCTCTTGCCGTGTCAACATCTTTCTCCACACCACTGCTCACCCTAGCTCGTTTCACGTCGGGCTCACCAAGAATGTCGGGGGATAAGTATGCAAAAGGTGAGCCGAGAAGGCACCGAGTCCCTGGCTGTGAGAGGTGCGGGGAAAAGAGGTGTAGTAGACACAATTAATGGAAACAGAGCTCAAAAAAAACAGTTTGCTTAATACCAAATAATCAATAATATTCGTGATTAATCAATCATTAATGGAGGAGTTTATGCTCCTTACAAGGTTGAACCTGTCTTAATCCAGGTGCTAATCGAGACAATCTTTACTGATCTTGATTCGTTCACTCCTGCTGCTTCAAGATTGAAATTTCCTTCCGCTATGGCTATGGGAGCTTCATAAATCGAGCTTAGGCTTGGCTTGGTAGAAGAGCTTAAGATTAGGCTTAAGGATTAAGGTTTAGGCTTTGGATTCCGAGATTAGCCTAAGAGCTTGGATTCGGAGCTTAAGATTAGATGAGATCAAGAGCTTTCAAAGCTTAGCTTATGCTTGGCTATAGCTTCCAAGATTAGTCTTAGGCTTTGGCTTAAGGGTTTACAAATTAGGCTTAGAGCTTAACATATTAGAGAGCTTGAGATAGGATTCAAAGCTTGGATTATGAGAGTTTAGGGATCATCAAGGCTAAGGCTTCCATAAGGCTCTTAATCATCAAGGCTTTAAGAAGATTAAGTTGGGCTCGAATAATGAAGCTTAACCAAGATTAGCTTAGGCTATGGCTTATGGTCTCAAGGCTTTTCTTCCCTGGGAGAGAAACCTCAATGAGAAGAGGAGATGGCTAAAAACAATCACACGAGACCTCTCAAAGAGAACCCCCCTTCTCTTTTATACCTTGCATGAGCCTTTTTCTTGCTAAAAGGGGCCTACCCATTAGCAATTTCGCTAATGGTTACCCCCTGATGATGTGGCAGGCGGATTTGAACGTGCTCAAAAACTAGCACCGCTGGTGCCGAATTGATACGCAGGAAGCTCTTGAGCGTTTTGCATTTCTACAGTGAGGGCATCTAAGCACCATACTGGCTAGCGTGAGCAAAAACTCTACTCTATGCGCTACCGTTTTCGCCCTGCTCGCCATACCTTCTTCCTCTTCCCACACAATGTAAAGTTTTAATTAAAACGGTGGGCGGCCTTGGGTTGGCTTGGGCAGGCGGCCATGTAGATTATTAAAAGGCCCTTGTTTTTCTTTTGTACGGGCACCACACTTGGCATACATGCCGGCCAGTATCACTCAAGTGATGGAGGGTAGGTAAGGTTAGTACTATAGGATTTTTTATGTTTTAGAGTTTAGTGATTAGCAAAGTTCTTTCTTCCCACTAATGTGCCTCCTAGAGGTATTCTTTGTGTTTCCTCGTGTGTAGAGGAACGTGTTGCTATGGTTAGGATTTGAAACTTCATGGAATCTTTCTCTCATTCACTCTTCAAATCAAGCACGATTATCAACACAAACAGGTGTTTCTTGTTCATTAGCATTGCCCCTTATCTTATTTACATCCATGTTTGTCTGCTTTAATTGTAATTGATAGCATAATATTCAACACATTTGCTTAGTATCAAACATTAAATTTAATGTAATCTTTTGTCATGATCACTTGTCTAGGTTTAAAAATCAAGCAGTCCAACTAAGCTAGTTTGACCAAGCTAGGTGTTAGAGATCTTCTCTTAATACCATGGGGAATGTCTTCCTAATAATCAATGGCTACTTAGGTTCTTAATCTGATTGAGGCAGCATTGTGTGAAATGTACTAGGGCTTTCTAGTGGGCTTAGTCCCTATTGACCTTTAGCTTAAGTATTATAAAGGGAGTTTACCAATGTGATGAGCCTGGGGAGGGTAACAATGTTATATGACCCTCCAAAGTTACAAAAAGGCTGAAAACGAACAAATAAACAAAAAATTCAAAGTGCCATAATGTAAAATCTTAAGCTGGAAGAGAAATCTCAACTTGATTTGGTACTTCACTCACATGTATCGCCTATGTTACTAAAGCCCTAGAGGTTCCCAGTGTGGGCGCTTTTCCTCGAAAAGCAAAAAGCCCAAGGCATACAAAATAAGCACACATATCAAAACCGAATCACTGTGAAAATACTTTGGGGGTCAAAGAAAAGAAAATAAGTCAGGTGATGATTTCATGAGAAATTCCTTTTATCGTAGCTTAACTACAAGGTCTTCTAGGTATAGCCTCTAGTCAGCCCTCGCACATGAAATACTTTGCTCTCGCGATTAAACAACTTAATTGACCAGAGAAAATTGAGAAGCTTGCCCATGGTATTAATAGTCAATCTTTAGTGCCTTTCGATCGTTAAATTAGCGACCCCAAACTTGGTTAATTTTTTATCTTTACAATTGTTTATGCATTTGACTATATTGCAATTTAATGTTTATTGTTGACAAATGGTTTAAAATTCTGCTACCAATCAAATTATCTCCCTACAACTACATAAGTTTTTTAATTGTATATAACAATGCAATTACTGTGCCAATTTTGTTTGATTTTGCAGTGATTGAAGAAGGCTAAGGACACTCATCTCAAAGGCTCTTTCACCTTGATGATTGAGCTTCAACTCAATAGCTTCCGAGGACGGAATCTACATCAGGAAGGGTTGCATGTTAACCCGCCCGCACAATCCTATCACCTACAATAGACGCCGTATTATTTATTTAGTAGAGTCAGGTACCAGGCTTGTCAGCCCAATAGGAATGGTTAAGAGTGATCACCGATGAGAGTTGCACTCTAAAGCTGAAATCTATAATGTTTGGGAAAGATTGGCTAAGTGTGGGCGCCCAAATGTGAGCAGGCAAGCCCATATAAAATTCAATCTAAACCTAAAATACTTCATTCTCTCATTTGTGCAATGCAAGAAGAGTGCCCTTGCTCCATCTCCCTTGTGTACTAGTGTGTGTGTGTGTGCTTGAGAGAGAGAGAGAGAGAGAGAGTGATCGAGCATTGTGGCGGCACGATGGCGGTGAGGCGGTTGAGCGCGGCATAGCGGCGTCTCCCTCTTCTTCACGGCAAGGAACCTCCATGACAGCAAGGGTAGAGCAGTGAGTGACACACCATCGTCATCTTTGAGCTTACTAGTTTAGGCTAGTTGCGTGCTTGGAGCCATGTGTGGCTTGCACACAGTGTATCGGCAAGTTCCTTGCAGAGACGTGCGACAAACTTGCACAAGTTGTATCCACAAAATGCATACATAACATAAATTGTACATAAAACCACTATGTGCAAATGTCCACACACTCATACATGAGCATTATGTGTGCCACATAATCTGCATTGGAAGGACTATGCAACCTGTGAGAAAAACTACCTGGAAAGTGACACAATACCTCATTGATAAAAAAACATGTTGATCAAAAGCCAAACACATAACAGAATCAACCAGTTGATTGTGGTCAAGATTACCGTCCAAGAGTTACACTCACAAGAAAAACTTCTACGAAATGGGCCGTCAAAAATGCTATGCATTGGTTTGTGCTACCAAAGCTAGAACATGAGAAACATCAAAGCCAAATCACCATCCAGGGGTGTTGCCAAGGAGACGCTGCAGTGTCGAGCCACTCCAGATGCAGGCTAGAGGAGAGCCAATGTCGCTCTCACTCGTTTGTCTCCTAGTACGTGGAATTCGAGATGTCGAGGGGAGAACCGTCGGAGCTACATCGCTCTGGATGAGCATGTGGGAGGAAAATCGATGGAAAAGCTAAACTAGAGGAGATCCAAACCTCTCTCTCTTTCTCTTGTACTATTGAATCAAAGACTATTGGGAGCAAGGGTGGGCTTGCACCCTTGGCTATGAAATTCAACCATTGACCTTGCCATGATGGAGAAGGAAAAGAGAGAGATAGAAGGGTTGATGTTGACATGCACACACACATAAACATAATATTACACAAGGAAGGATAGGAGAAAAATTCTTACACACTCTTACACAAGAAGATTACATAGAGAAGATCCATATCCTAAGACAAAGGTTTAAGAGAGGAAAGAGGGAAATTTTGAGAGCATCTCACACAAGAAATGACCCAAAGATTGTAGCCCCAAACTCCGCGTCACCTCTTGTGGAATTTGGTATTTAATATTTGATATTGCTTATTGGTGCCAAAAATTGGAGGCCTCTCTTTTACACCTAGTTCTACTTTAGTCATGAGTGGAGCATATCACTTATTGAATGACCCTCTTAGGGTGCGTTCTCACTATCCTATTTACAAAGTAGCCATAGTAGCTTATTGTTGATAAAAGATCTAAAACAGTGTGTAAATATAAAATGGCCGAGGGAATGATTATTGCCGATGCCTTCTCCTCAACTCCCAAAATTCCAATCTACAAGTAAAAATAGAAACACAACACAATAATTAACCATTACGCTCTAGTTATCCCAATTGTAGTTAACCACATACAACAAGAGGGTTCCCAGCCTCGTAACACCATCAATCCTCTTTGTCAACCCAATGTGCGTTGCCCAATCCCTCTTGGAAGGCATGAAAAGTATCTAAATGCTTTTGTTCCATGTGTTTTCACAACCAAGTCATCATTGTCCATGTAGAGAAGCGATCAGAGGGAACAATCACTAGGTACTTAGAGTGAAAAGTAGAAATAATATGCTCCTTGTTTGAGTTGTCTTGATTATTTTAAGAATGGAGTGTTGGAATATCAAGTGGCTCAAATCCACTAGATGAGGGCTAAGTGTACTTTGATTATTGGGGTTTAGGCCAACTCATTGATCACCCATTACTAACTCACTTATTCTTTACTTGATTACAAAATAAGAAGTGAGAGAGGATAACCTACATTATGTGCTTCACCCACCCTGTGCTCTCCATCCTCACACAACACTACATCATGCATCCATGTATGTGCCCTCTTCAAGTGATATTAGAGCTGAAGGTTATGGTGCTTCGACAACATTTCAAAACTCGGAGAGTCCATGGCTATGGAGGCATTGTGAGATCAACACATAGAGCTCATGTATCAAGGTGGCAAGGGTCTAAACTCCATAAGCCACTAGGGGAGAGAGATTGAGCTTTCTATGAGTTCAGAGAGAGAGAGAGAGAGAGAGAGAGAGAGAGAGAGAGAGAGAGAGAGAGAGAGAGAGAGAGAAGTAAGTCACTTGATTCGAGGTTGATTGACAATAATTCATTGTTTTGCTCATAACTTGAGCTAGAAATCTCTGATTTAAAAACTTCCTTTATGAACATGAAGCTCTCTTTGAGCTCTACGAGTTTGTAGAAGAGCTTGATAGCTAATTTGGAGTGCAATTATGTTTGAAATTAAAAAAATGAAGGCTATTTTCTCAGGATGGATTGTGTATTTAAGTTGAGTAAGAGAGGAGCTTCATCTCAACTTCATCATTAAAAGCCTCAAAGACACAAACAATGGAGCAGAGAGAGAGAGAGAGAGAGAGAGAGAGAGAGAGAGAGAGAGAGAGAGAGAGAGAGAGAGAGAGAGAGAGAGAGAGAGAGAGAGAGGATCAAAATCTCTCCGGATTGGACTCTTGAACACTTTTGGCATTGAATACTTTGACGTAGTGAGCATATCTTTTTAATAGCCACTACACGTAGAGAATGAGAGCATAGCTCTTTGAACTCATTACAAGTTAGAGATAGAGTTATGGACACATATATACATGCATACGAGTTGTTCTTCAATGGAAAAAAATTGTGTCTTAGCTTGAGAGAGTTAGAGATAGAGTTAGGGACACATATATACATGCATAAAAACAACTAGTGGCTCTAACACTAGAGACAGAGTGGACCCACCTGCCTATCAAGCTTGTACGACAACTGTCACGTATTAGATAACATAAAGTTTTGCTTTACCACCCTTTTGGCTCATCACTAGTGTAAAATATTTATAAAATTTTCATAATATAAGGTTTGAAGGTCTATATATCCCAAACTATAGAGACCTACATGACTTTTAAGGATTGTTAAATCACCATGAAGAGCATAAATATATTGCCATAACTAGATTAGCCATAGTGACTCTATTAAACAATGAACCTAGCTTACTGCTTTTACTAAAGTGAGCAAAAGAGCCACTATCTTCTTGGGTGCTGTCAAAAAGGTACATCTAGGTTGCCAAACCTAGATCTCCAATAAGTTTCCACTTCATCCACTTGCGTAAAAATCTCCTTAGGGTGAACTTCAAAATCCCACTTGTTGGTAACAACCATTTCTGTTTGGTCCCTAATGACTTCCTATGATTGGTGTAGTGCCAAATATTTCATGCTTCCTTCTTGCAATTGTATATGTGGTGACCAATGAGAATGAGACCCATGATTTCAAGAGAGTTATCACTATCATTCATTGTTGTAGATTCTTCCTCCGATGATGTAGTAGAATTTTTAAAGGGATCATATGAAGTAGTCTCTAGGTCCATCCCTTGTTGCTTATCAGTCTTGGTGTTGTATAGAATCTCCCTTTCTACCTTGAATCTTGAGAATTCGTGTGTCTAAATATTGCTTTTCTCGCATGGCCATGATCCATGGTCTCTCAGAGAAAATAGGGTATGTCATGATTTTCTCATATTAAATTGATCACTTAATGTGGGAGAATAAATGGGAACAAGTGTTAAGATATAGATATGTGCTTATAGATCTATCTCAACACGGGGCCAATAGTAAAGGGGCCCAAATGGGAGATGGTCTATCAAGAGCAAGGCTAACCAATGGAGCATAAGACCTTAGGGTTAGCTTCATTGAAGACCTCCAATAATGTGTGTAAAATTCCTTTGACCTTAGGTGAGCTAGGGCTGAGCTTGAGGTGGGAACCCGGCCCAAGCTCAAGGTGCTTGTCGTGCTTGAGGTGCTTGTCTTGCTTGAGGTTCTTGTCATGCTTGACGTGCTTGATTAAGATGCTTGAGGTGCTTGACTGGCTCCATGCTTGAGGTGCTTGACTTGGTGCATGATTAAGGTGCTTGAGGTGCCTTGAGAAGCTTGCCTGAGATGCTTGTGGGAACACCCCCTACTTCAAGTGCTTAGTCATGCTTGATGACTAAGGGGCTTGCTCATCCAAAGTCAAAAATATCCCTACAAGGAGGGGGGCGATCCTACAAGGGGGGGGGGGGGATGAGAGAGAACACACACACACACACACAAGGGAAGCCCCAGCTTGAAGAGGCAGCAAGGACACTTGTCAAGTTCCTCCCCATGTTGCCCTCATGGTGTGCCTGAAGCCTATTGGTTGGCCACCCAAGGGGTCCAATGATAATTTAGGATATTTAATTAATTGATTTTGCATTTATCAAGTCCTCTCTCTCAAAGGGGAAAGGGGGACACTTGTCCCAAGGCTACCCATGTTGCTTGTAATGGCTCGTGCTTGTGATTGGCTAGGCCTGGAGGGGTCCAATGAGCTTCAAGCATGAGCTACAAGGGGGGGTCGACCCAAGCAAGCTAGGGGGGTGCTTAGGGGGTATACTCACCCACACACACTCACAAACACTCTCATTGTGTACTATGCAAAGTGCAAGAACTCCCTCTCCTTGTCCAAGCAAGTAGAGGTTGAGAGCCTACACCAACACTCTTGGCTATGGAGTGCAAATCCATCCAAGAGCCATGCTTCAATGCTTGAGCTTGCCATCTATTTCTTCTTCATTACTATGCTATTATGTATGATAGAACAAGAGTTATGATAAGTGAGGAACTAGCTCTTTCTCGTATGAAATGTTTCTTCTTCCTCTTCCCTACCCTCATTCCTTGCTAGCTCTCTCCACCTTCGAAGGTGTTTGAGGTCCTTGGACTGAGGCTTGGTATAATTAAATATTTCTTCAAGTTTAGGTTATGCTATGATGGTGATGCATGAAGCTTTCCATCTTCATTGCTTCACCTAGGTCATGTCATAAAATCTAATATCTAACTAACCCAAATGATTTTCTCATATTAAATTGATCACTTAATATGGGAGAATAAACGGGAACAAGTGTTAAGATATAGGTGTGTGCTTATAGATCTATCTCAACACGGGGCCAATAGTAAAGGGGCCCAAAAGGGAGATGGTCTATCAAAGAGCAAGGCTAACCAATGGAGGATAAGACCTTAGGGTTAGCTTCATTGAAGACCTCCAATAAATGTATGTAAAAAGTCCTTTGACCTTAAGTAAGCTAGGGCTGAGCTTGAGGTGGGAACCTGGGCCCAAGCTCGAGGTGCTTGTCGTGCTTGAGGTGTTTGTCATGCTTGAGGTGTTTTTCATGCTTGAGGTGCTTGATTAAGATGCTTGAGGTGCTTGACTGGCTCCATGCTTGAGGTGCTTGACTTGCTGCATGATTAAGGTACTTGAGGTGCCTTGAGAAGCTTGCCTGAGATGCTTGTGGGAACACCCCCTAGTTCAAGTGCTTTGTCATGCTTGATGAGTAAGGTGCTTGATCACCTAAAGTCAAAATCATTCCTACAAGAGGGGGGGCGAGCCCTTTTCCTAGGAGCTAGAGAGAGAACACCCACTCACACACACAAGGGAAGCCCCAACTTGAAGAGGCAGCAAGGACACATGTCAGGCCCCTACCCATGTTACCTTCATGTGTTGCTTGAAGCCTATTGGCTAAGCTTCAAAGGGGTCCAATGATAAATTACTTGAATTATCTAATTGATTTTTCATTTATCAAGTCCTCTCTCTCAAAGGGGAAAGGGGGACACTTGTCCCAAGGCTACCCATGTTGCTTGTAATGGCTCTTGCTTGTGATTGGCTAGGCCTGGAGGGGTCCAATGAGCTTCAAGCATGAGCTACAAGGGGGGGTAGACCCAAGCTAGCTAGGGCCTTGCTTGAGGGGTATACTCACCCACACACACTCACTATCACTCTCATTGTGTGCTATGCAAAGTGCAAGAGCTCCCTCTCCAAGCAAGTAGAGGTTGAGAGCCTACACCAACACTCTTGGCTATGGAGTGCAAATCCAACCAAGAGCCATGCTTCAATGCTTAAGCTTGCCATCTCCTTCATCTTCATTACTATGCTATTATGTATGCTAGCAACAAGAGTATGATAAGTGAGGAACTAATTCTTTCTCCTACGAAATGTTTCTTCTTCCTCTTCCCTACCCTCATTTCCTGCTAGCTCTCTCCACCTTCGAAGGTGTTTGAGGTCCTTGGACTGAGGCTTGGGATAGTTAAAGATTTCTTCAAGTTTATGTTATGTTTGTGGTGCATGAAGCCTTCCATCTTCATGGCATCACCTAGGTCACAAGGAACACAAAGACTGTATTGTAACAAGTCTCTCTTTATGGGAGAAATCATAATACAAATGCCTATTGGAGGGGGGACCGGCTCCACATAAATCCGGTCCTCAATTGTTGTCATGTTCTCTAAACTCTCTCTCTTGCAAAAGTATTGTCTATGCCAAGTTAACTAATTGCTATGATTATGTTGCTATCTTCAATTATGTCTACCCGCTATGCTCACAAAATCATTTCTTGAAAGTACTCTCATTAAATTCCGCTATTCTCAAATTGAATAGGCAAATTCCATTAGAGGTCACAAGGAGCACAAAGAATGTATTGTAACAAGTCTCTCTTTATGGGAGAAATCATAATACAAATGCCTATTGGAGGGGGGACCGGCTCCACATAAATCCGGTCCTCAACTGTTGTCATGTTCTCTAAATTCTCTCTCTTGCAAAAGTATTGTCCATGCCAAGTTAACTAATTGCTGCTATCTTCAATTATGTCTACCCGCTATGCTCTCAAATTGAATAGTCAAATTCCATTACATTGGTATCAGAGCATTTGGTTTCTCTTTTCTTGCTTAAGAAGAGAGGTCCTTAAGTAGCCTATAAATGGTTGATGTTGTTAATTATAATAGAGTAAGTGGAACTGGGATCTAATATCAGTTTTGTTAAGCCCACTATGTGGGGGATGGTGCACACCTCGGGAGCTTTGGACTTAATAATGGAGTCTTTTTAGACTTGCCTACGGCTTTACCATTATTGAGCCATAAGAAGTCCGAAAGGAGCTAGCCCTTGGCAACTTTGCTATGTTAGACCTACTCCTCTACTCTCTATAATTAACCACTTTGAGCCATGGGTGTAGATACTTAAGAGCCGATTTTCAAAGGCTAAGAGGAGTGGCAACTAAGGTTTTGAACTGCCAAAGCATACACTAAGTATAAACATAAATTTTGTTGACATGGCTGACAATAATCAAGAGAGTAGAATGAACATTGATAGCTTTGATTTTGCACATGAAGGTGCTAATAATGATGCTCCCATGTTTGTGACTTATCTCGTCGCTAGGTTGTAGCAAGCTATGGGCAACCCTGCTTTGCAAGCCGAAGTTACTCAACAACTTTGTTCTTATGGAATTTCCCTTCCTCCCCCAGAGGAGAGAGAGCTTAGGAGGCCTCTTGAAGAGACCCCCAAAAGAAGACTCTCTCCCATTCAAGAGGAGGAATCGAAAGAGAAAGAAAGCAATGAAAGTCTAAGTTATTCTGAAGAGGTGGCTCCACAAAGACGGCGGTCTAGACGATCGCCTACTCCTCCCAAGAGGAAAAGAGCAACCTATAGTCCTTCTCCTCATCACTCTGAAAGGCAAGAGAGGAAACAAAGGAAGAAAAGGGCTAGGAAGAGGTCACCCTCTTCTCCTTCTTCTTCACCTTCCTCCTCTTTCGATGAAAGTTATGGCTATTCTCCTAGAGAATACAAGAGGGGAGGACATCGCAAATCATTTCCTGCATGGCGAAGGTCACAAAAGCTAAAGAAGTTCAAGGAGGGAGGAAAGAGTATCTCTTTTCTCACCTACGACGTCACCTTTGGTGCTATCGACAAAGTGTTGGCCTTCATCCAGCAATTTGATGCGGCCTTTGGGGACGAGGGCTTCACAGAGTCCTCCAAGCTACGTCATGTAGCTATGCACTTCCAAAAATCAGCTCGTCAATGGTGGGCTAGCCTTCGTGGCAATGGAGAAGCCCCAAAGACATGGAAAACTCTACGAGTTTCCATCATGAAGCAATTTCTTCCAAGCGATACTAAAGATAAAGTTCTTACCGAATGGCGCGGCTTGAAGCTTCTCTCTCATGAGTCTATCAACAAGTATGTAGACAAGTTTTGGGATTTACATTTCAAAGCTACTGTCTTTCAAAAGATAGACTTTGCCGAGCAAAGACAGCAATTCTGTACGGGATTACCTGAAGAGATGGCCGAATACATCAACTCTCAACGGCCTGGTACTCTTACCGAAGTAATCCATCACACCATGGTTGCTTCACGCATCAATTTCCATCAAGGGGTTAGATGTAATGTCAAGCCCATGGAAAACAAAGATAAAAATGATGCAAAGGGGAAATCCAATGCTCAAAATAATTCCCAAGGCACTTCCAACAACAACAACAACAATCGGTCCAAGGAGAAGGGAGTTTACAAAGGTAAAAACAAACTCTCTCCTGAAGAGCTTGAAGCTTTTCGCAAGGACCATAAATGTTTCAAGTGTGGGGAGCAAGGACATGGATATTGTTCTTGCCCCAAGAAGAATACTCGCAATGAGACTCCTAGGGCTTCCACCATCGAAGCTCCAAAAGAGGATGCTCATTGCAAAGGATCATCACTCTCCTATGCTTGGGGAAAGGTAAGAGAGCATGATGCCTTCATCTTGTTTGACCCTGGCTCTACTCTCAACTTCATATCAATAGATTTGGCCACCAAGTTGGGCATTCAAGCTTTTGAGATGGGAGATATAGTAACAGCTGATGCAGCTTTCAAGGGACAACAAGCCTCCGTTACTCCCTTGATTGGGAAGTTGAGGCTTCATGTCCAAAGCTATGTCGACAAAGAAGACTTCTTCATCTCTCCTCTCCAACATCAGGATGTTATCCTAGGGGCACCATGGTTTGATCGCATGGCTGCCAACATGAAGTTCCCTGAAAGGAGAATTTACTTCACCTAAAGGGGAAAGAACATGTATATAGATGCTAGTGAGCATGGTCGCACTATTCCACTTGTAAATCCTCTTTCTTTTGATAAATCAATGAAGAGCTCAGTTTCTGCGTACATGATTTATGTCAAAGAGTCTCTAAAAGCTAATAATGTTTCATCAAATGAAAATGATAGGAATCAAGAAGAGTTAGACTTGTCTACTTTTCTAAAAGGATTCCAATATGTGTTCATCAATGATATCCCTATGGACCTACCTCCAAAACGAGGGGATGATGACCATCATATTGAGCTCCTTCCAGGAAGCTCACCGCCTAACAAACCTCCTTATCAAGTCTCACAAGCTCAACAAGAGGAGATTATGAGGCAAGTACAGGAATTGGTAGACAAAGGGATGGTGAGGCCTAGTTCCTCTCCCTTTTGTTCTCCAGTCCTTTTAGTGCAAAAGAAAGATGGTACATACCGTATGTGTGTGGACTATCGAGCAGTAAACCATATCACTATCAAAAACAGATTTCCCGTGCCTCAGGTAGAAGATCTGTTTGACAAGCTACAAGGCTCTACCTACTTCAGTAGGATTGACCTTAAGAGTGGCTATCATCAAATAAGGATAGTGGATGAATATATCCTAAAGACCGCGTTTCGCACAACATTTGGTCTTTATGAATATCTAGTCATGCCTTTTGGCTTGACTAATGCACCAACTACTTTCAATCGTCTCATGGAGAAAATTTTTAGACCATATCGTAAATTCACTAGAGTGTTCTTTGATGATATCATCATCTACTCCAAATCTTTGGAGGAACATAAGCAACATCTCCAAGTGATTTTTCAAGCTTTGAGGGAAAACAAACTTTTTCTCAACCAAAAGAAAAGTGAATTCTTCCTTCAAGAGATTCAATATCTAGGTCATATTATCTCTCACGATGGTATTCGTATGGATCCATCAAAGTTAGAGGTAATAAAATCATGGCCTAAACCAAGGAATCTACATGAGCTAAGAAGCTTTATTGGTATGTGTGCATACTATAGACGCTTTATAGCAAAATTCTCTCAAGTAGCAGGACCACTACACAACTTAACAAAGAAGAACGTTAAGTTTGTATGGGCTGCTAAGGAGCAAAATGCTTTTGAAAAACTCAAAGAGAAGCTTACTTCCCAACCAGTCCTCGTGCTTCTGGATCTCTCAAAACCATTTGAGGTCCAATGTGATGCTTGTGGTGATTGCCTTGGAGAGATTTTGCTTCAAGAAGGGCATGCCATAGCATATGAGAGCCGAAGGCTCAATAGTGATGAACGAGTCTTGGGCATTTATGAGAAAGAGCTTTTAGCTGTTCTACATGCCCTAGATACATGGAAGCACTACCTATTGGGGACTCCATTTATCCTACGAACCGACCACCAAAGTCTCAAGTATTTCATGACGCAAACCAAACTTTCCGACAAACAAATGAGGTGGGAAAATTTTCTTTCGCAATTTAATTTCCATATTGCTCACATAGCTGGTAAGCACAATCAAGTTGCCGATGAACTTTCACGACGACCAAAAGTTAATGCAGTGTCTATAGCTACTCACAATGATCTATCCTCTATGATAGATGAGTATGCTACTGACCCTGACTTTAGAGACATAATGTCAGCCCTTGCTTTGGGGAAGAAAGAGGAACCATTCACCTTGCAGGATGGTTATCTTCTCCACGGCAATAGGCTATGTGTTACCCATTCCCTTCGTGAGAAGGTTATGTATGAATCCCATGCTCCTCCATATGCAGGGCATAGAGGTATTCAACCTACTCTCCGAGGAGTAGAGACGTATTTCTATTGGCCTACCATGAAAGTGGACATACAAGAGTATGTTTCAAAATGTGTAGTATGCCAAAAGACCAAGTATGATAGAGGGAAGCAACCTGGATTACTCCAGCCATTTCCTATTCCAAATTCACCATGGGAGAGTATATCCATGGATTTCATCTTTGGATTACCCAATTCTATCCATGGGAATACAGGAATATGGACAATAGTCGACAGGTTTAGCAAGCAAGCACATTTTATTCCTGTCAAAAAGACTATTAAGGCACATCAAATGGCAACTCTCTTCATATCTCAGATTTTCAAGCACCATGGATTACCCACATCCATCGTGTCAGATAGAGATCCTAGAATGACCAGTAATTTCTGGAAAGGTCTCTTTGAAAATCTAGGAACAAGATTGAATTTCTCTTCGGCCTATCACCCACAAACGGATGGCCAAAGTGAGATAGCCAATATTACGATGCTCGATCTACTCAAGACTTATGTTACCGAAGTAGATCAACGCTCACAATGGGAAAAGTATTTACCTCTAGTAGAGTATGCCTACAATAATATTGTACATACTTCTACGGGGAAAGCACCTTTCGAGATCATAGAGGGAAGACCTAAAAGTCCCTTGCTACTCAAAGTACATGGGAAGATCTTCGCCGCCGATGAGTATAGCCGTGACCTATAAGAATCTTTTCAAAAGATTAGGGAGGCTATAGCCATCTCTCAACAAAGGCAAAAAGCTGTTGCTGATAAGCACAGAAGAGCCTTAATGTTCAAAGAAAATGATTGGGTCTTACTCAAGTTTCCTAAGGCTCGATTAAGGCAAACGACGGGCAAAAATCCTACGGGCCATCAAAAGTATTATGCTAAACTAGCAAAAAGATACTATGGTCCTTTCCAAATCTTGAAGCCCATCAATGAGACGGCTTATCAACTCAAGTTGCCCAACCATTGGCTTATACACAATGCCTTTCATGTAAACCTACTTAAGCCCTACAAAGGAGAGCCACCAACTGAACCAATTATTGAAGACCCTCCCGAAGTTGAAGACCAAGAAGAGGTGCTACAACCCGAAGCTGTCCTTCGACATGAAGACAAGGTACTACGACATGGTAAGATAATCCGACGGTATCTTATTAAGTTCAAAAATTATCCTTTTGAAGATGCTAAATGGATGCAAGGAGTACAACTTAAGGATAGTATGAACCTTGTCAATTCTTACAATGCTACATTAGAGTAAGCAAATGTACAACTCTCTTTTAAATGACTCATGTTTTTGTCTTATAAGACTAATCCTCTTTTTAATTGTGCACAAATTTAACTAGTATGCATGCTTAGAATCATGTTTGTGATGACGACGTCTCTCAAACACCAAGTAGAATTTGTCACTCTACTTTGGGAGAATGAAATGGACTAAAGAGCAGACATGCTTGCGGAAGCTATGTCTCCCAAGCACCAAATGGATTAGTCATCCATCTTGGAAAGATGTCGTAGGGTAAAAAAGGAATCCTCTACCCACTAAGTACGATTGACTAATGACTAAGGCTTTATCTCTTCTACCTCATAGTCGAGGACGACTATGATTTCAAGAGAGAGGTAATGTCATAAAATCTAATATCTAACCAACCCAAATGATTTTCTCATATTAGATTGATCACTTAATGTGGGAGAATAAATGGGAACAAGTGTTAAGATATAGATACGTGCTTATAGCTCTATCTCAACACGGGGCCAATAGTAAAGGGGCCCAAATGGGAGATGGTCTATCAAGAGCAAGGCTAACCAATGGAGCATAAGACCTTAGGGTTATCTTCATTGAAGACCTCCAATAATGTGTGTAAAAGTCCTTTGACCTTAGGTAAGCTAGGGCTGAGCTTGAGGTGGGAACCCGGCCCAAGCTCAAGGTGCTTGTCGTGCTTGAGGTGCTTGTCATGCTTGAGGTGCTTGATTAAGATGCTTAAGGTGCTTGACTGGCTCCATGCTTGAGGTGCTTGACTTGGTGCATGATTAAGGTGCTTGAGGTGCCTTGAGAAGCTTGCCTGCGATGCTTGTGGGAACACCCCCTACTTCAAGTGCTTAGTCATGCTTGATGACTAAGGGGCTTGCTCATCCAAAGTCAAAAATATCCCTACAAGGAGGGGGGCGAGCCTACAAGGGGGGGGGTATGAGAGATAACACACACACACACACACAAGGGAAGCCCCAGCTTGAAGAGGCAGCAAGGACACTTGTCAAGTTCCTCCCCATGTTGCCCTCATGGTGTGCCTGAAGCCTATTGGTTGGCCACCCAAGGGGTTCAATGATAATTTAGGATATTTAATTAATTGATTTTGCATTTATCAAGTCCTCTCTCTCAAAGGGGGAAGGGGGACACTTGTCCCAAGGCTACCCATGTTGCTTGTAATGGCTCCTGCTTGTGACTGTCTAGGCCTGGAGGGGTCCAATGAGCTTCAAGCATGAGCTACAAGGGGGGGTCGACCCAAGAAAGCTAGGGGGGTGCTTAGGGGGTATACTCACCCACAAACACTCACAAACACTCTCATTGTGTACTATGCAAAGTGCAAGAACTCCCTCTCCTTCTCCAAGCAAGTAGAGGTTGAGAGCCTACACCAACACTCTTGGCTATGGAGTGCAAATCCATCCAAGAGCCATGCTTCAATGTTTGAGCTTGCCATCTATTTCTTCTTCATTACTATGCTATTATGTATGCTAGCACAAGAGTTATGATAAGTGAGGAACTAGCTCTTTCTCGTATGAAATGTTTCTTCTTCCTCTTCCCTACCCTCATTCCCTACTAGCTCTCTCCACCTTCGAAGGTGTTTGAGGTCTTGGGACTGAGGCTTGGTATAGTTAAATCTTTCTTCAAGTTTAGGTTATGCTATGATGGTGATGCATGAAGATTTCCATCTTCATTGCTTCACCTAGGTCACAAGGAACACAAAGAATGTATTGTAACAAGTCTCTCTTTATGGGAGAAATCATAATACAAATGCCTATTGGAGGGGGGACCGGCTCCACATAAATCCGGTCCTCAACTATTGTCATGTTCTCTAAATTCTCTCTCTTGCAAAAGTATTGTCCATGCCAAGTTAACTAATTGCTATAATTATGTTGCTATCTTCAATTATGTCTACCCGCTATGCTCACAAAATCATTTCTTGAAAGTACTCTCATTAAATTCCTCTACTCTCAAATTGAATAGGCAAATTCCATTACAGGGTAGCTCTCCCCCTTAGGATCTTCAAGCCCTGCATAGAAACATCACTCACAAGATCACAAAATTCTATAGACTCACCAACTGTGAAATCTAAATTGTCAACTTCTTTTCGTGGCTTAGACTTCCTCTTGATTGAATCTCCCTTGGCCTTTATCTTGTCTTTCCTTTGTGAAGTTTCCTCATGTCTAGAGTGATTAAATACCATGGTGTCTACCTCTTCTACCTTGGTCTTACCTTTTTCTAATCCTTTGATATCCTCCTCCACTTTGGCCTTTTCCTTACCTTCAAGATTGATGACACTTACTACCTGGCTACCAACTAGTGGTGGTGGTAAAGGTGGAATGAAGGTATGTGGTGGTGGTTGTGGTTGCATAGGCCGTTGTAATATTTAAATGGGTGGTGCTTGTTGTGGTGGCCTAGCTGGTGGTGGTCTTGCTCTTGATGGTAAAATTTGGTTTTGTCTAGCTCCTCTGCTAAAATTTTGCCTCGGGTGTGGGCAGTAATACATGCCATGGCCATCTTCCCCACAATGGTAGCAGTGGTACTCTTGGTTTTGACTTCATTCTCCTCTCCCTTGCTCTTGATTGCAGTTGTGTGCATGCCCTTGTTACACCAAATGCACAAATAGATTCTCCAACTAAGTAGTGATGTGGCTTAATAAGTCTTGCTGCTCTTATGATGCCTCTTGTGGTTGGGCCCTCTGAGCAGCTGTTGCAGTTACTGGGGTTAGTTGGACTGAGCTTGATTCCTCCGACTTTTTGAATCTTGCTTGCATGTGCGGCTTCTTGTCTTTAAGGAGGGCTACTTCCATTGCCAACTTATATGTTGCAGGGAATCTCCCGTTCACCTTCTCCTTAAGTGACAACCACAAGCTAGCAATGAAATGGTCCTTCTTTAGGAAATTAGGCGCTCCTTCACCTTCCTCTAGTGAGGCAACCCATCTCTCCCACAAATCCACAAACTTGGATTCATTAGTGGCATACTCTAGTAGACCTCTCTGCTTTAACTCTGTCCTCGGGGGGATCACTTAATAATTATGTGACTATCATGTGCGTGCAATAAAAGGGGTTATTAAAATTTATTTTTTCTCACATTTTTACATATAGAAGGGTATCATAAAATGAAATTGGGAAAATATATTTATTTATTTAATAGGAAAAAGGTGTATATTATTTGTAAAAAAAAACACAAATAAGGAGTTTAAAAAATAGTCCTTGAACACATATGATATACACAATGTATACATAGAGACCCCCTTGAGACTTTGTCAGCAGTTACCATAACTTTATTGAGGTTGTGTCTTCACCAAACCTCTTCAAGAATGCAACACGTAGTAAGTCCCATGAATCCTTGGTAGCTTGGGGCAAAGAATTATACCAAGACTTTGCCTAGAGGAAAGATTCGTAGCCATGAGGTGTCGTCATCCTTGTTGGAAACCACACAAGTGATGTCAAAGTTATCCAAAAAATTGGTGGTGATGTCTTCTTCCTTCTTGCCACTGAATGTGAGAAAAGAGACACTTGCCATGGTAGTAAATCAAAGAGTAGACAATTACAAACTTTTTTGTTTTGTTTTGTTGGAATGACCTAGTGATTCATAGAGGTTTACACATATATTTTTGGGTGATCGGTTTTCTCCACAATGTAAGGGATGTTTTATTGTGTAAGAAGTCGCTAAGGAAAACCTTGAATCTTTCTTTAAGGCCTAGCCAATTGGATACATGGTAATAGTTATTATACATAAGCCAGAGCTTGTAGTCAAAATTATCATGTCTTGAGTGACACTTAAGGGTATGTCCCACAACATTAGTATGCAAAGAAACTCTAGGTTGTTTTCTTTGCATAAAAGGTGAAGCTCTTTCTAAAAAATGCAATCACCTATGCTTGCGTCTTGATGTTGGGGTCTTGTTTTGGAGAGCATAGCCATCGTAGATATGATAACTTGAATCCATACATAGTGTGCATTGAGTTGGTTTTCCTTGTTAGTGATTGTCATTAGAAGGTCTGAGTAGGTGAGTGACACCCATCTATTTGTTTCCATGCGCCTACATGTCAAGCTCCGTCCTTGGTTGACATATTTTTTGTTGGCCTATTTCTCACTTTTCTAGGAAATTCGAGTAGCAAATCTACCCGACAACGTTGGCACCGCAGTCGAGGATAAGAGCCCTAGGTAGGTGACCTTAGACTAGTCCTACGAGATGAAAGTTTCTCTAGTTCACTGAAGCCTTGTTATTTTACTCTAGGTAGGACTCTTGAGGTTTTAGAGAGGTTATAGGGAGAGTGTGTCTCACCTAGGTCTTTCACAATAAATAGTTTAGTTAGTTTGGTATAGTTGTGATTGTTGGTGTTTGATTGGTTATGGTGGTGTGAAAGTGCTTACTAGCCCGTGTGTGGCAGTAAAGTGTGTTTCTACCCACGATTGCAAAACCACACATGATGAGTAGGAGTAGTTGTAGATATGACATTTGATTGTGATCTATAGCTATCTATCATCGATGTTATTTACTTGTATTCTTGCTTGCATAAGTACTCTCTAAAAAGTCAAGTTTTAGAGAGAACTTGCAATAAACATTCTTCAATAGACATTTATGCCTGTTTGAGTGAGGATGGGCATAAAAGAACACATATGCAAAAGATCTGGATGAGAAATTTTCAATTTTTCATCTGCAAACATCATACATGTATGATGTCTTAGGGCCTAGCAAGAGATCAAATTTGACAAAATAGACTGCACCGAAGTGTTCTAAAGGGGTGCTATACCCTTAGCACACCTTGGGACTAAGGTTTTGACCAACATTTGGTCCCCAAAAGACAAAAAGTGAGTGTGGAAATGGAGAAAAATAGGAAACTTGTAGTTTAGTGCATAGTTTTGCATTAAAAATTTGTAAGAGTGCCTTGGGGACAATGCTAAATACTTGGGGAAACTTGTGCTTGAGTTTTGGACCAAATCTCCCCAAAAAACATCATACACATATGATGTCTTAAGAGTAGATCTAGTAGCAAAAATGGGCATTTGACTTGACACCCCTAGTCTACATATTATATAGAGCACATACACCAAGTTTCATCTCATTTGGGCATATGATTTAAGTGAGGGAGTTCTACTCTTTCCGCGAAACTTCTTGAGAAAAAGTTGTGGTGGTAAGTTGCACTTATGATATCCAAATTTTTTTGTGAGAACTTGTGCATGCGGTACACATCAAGGGCCACCTGGATAGAAACATAAATGCATTCTGTTAACTTAGACATCATACGTGTATGATGTCTAGGATACAGATCTTGGACCAAAAGACACTTTTGTGTGAACCAATATTTTTAAGCGTATCTAGGGAGTAAATAGGCCAAGTTTCATTGACTTTGAAGAAAATTAAGGCTAGTAAAGACCAAGAGACAGAGTTCAGCAAAGTGAATGCTTGATTTTACTATATCTAGCACAATAAGTATTAAAATCACATTTTGCAAGTGGCAGTGAGTTTCTTATGCGGTGAGTATCCTTTGGAGTGAAACTCAATCCATTTTGACCAAATAGACATCATACGTTGGAGAGGGGGAAAGGGGAACACACCCAGCACACAACACAATGCCTCACTATAGCCCAGGGTATACACAGCGCCCCAATCCACTAGAGTTCACCTTCAAAACTCAAAACTACCCGCAAACAAACCATTGCTTTCACACAACCATATGCACATGCGCCTTGCAATGCACCAGACAGACTCGATCACTCCGCTTCGCTCAATTCACAGCCTTCCGCACTCACATAGCCTCTCTCTACCTCTCTTTGCACGACAAACCTCGGGGGCACACACGCCGACACATGCCCGAAAACACACGCACACAAGCAGAGAAGATAAGGGGGAAGGGGGAATGACGCCTGAAACAGTAGGGAATAGTCTACTAGCATAGGCAATATCATGTACATCCAACACACCGCCGGCATGAACCTCGGCAACCAAAACAATGAGCTCCAAAAGCTTTGGCAAGAAAAAACCCTCCTTGGTCCAAAGACCCTAACAAATGAACAAAACCTCCTTTTATAGGAGTGTGCTTGGAAATCTCAAAAAAAGAAAAGTGGGGTCCCCTTCCATGTCCTGCACTCCATTTGGAGTCCCTTTTAGAAGTTTTATGCATTGCCAACACTTTGCTTAGTTATTTTGGAAAGCTTTGCATGCTACACCATGGCCCTTTGGCCCCTTGCATTTCATTTGGCTTTGTCCACCTCTTTGCTCCCGGACTTCCCTTCTCGCTCTCCTTGCATGCTGCTGCGGGGCCTCTCCCTTACACGAGGGGGGGAGGCAATAGCGACCTCGCTATTGCCCTCCCTCTCCTTCTCAAAAATTTCGTGCCCCAAGGGCCGCGGGACCACCCCCAACTTGGGCCGCCATGTCATCACCAAAAACTGCCCTGCAACTGCCAGCGGATGCCACCATCCTCTTGCACAGCCGGCTTTGCGCCCAAAATCGCCGCCAGACTCCACTGCAGTGCCTCTCGCAGTAGCGCCCAATGCGCGCCATAGCTAGGGGGAGGGGAGCTCCCATCACTCCTCTTGGATGCCTTTAGGAGGGCCACGCCCCATCCTTTATAGCTCGACTCGCTGGCTCCCTTCTGCGCATGTGGGATTTCCACCCCAGCCACGTGGCGGCTCTACATAGTGATAGCCGTTTTTCGGCTTTCCATAATTGCCATAGTAAGCTACCTCACCCTATCAAATCACTCAAACATTTTGGCTATCCCTACCATTTCACTGTACATAGGCGTGTGTGAGTTAGGGGACTTTTCCCATATTTTCTTAAAAACCCTCAGCTAGCTAGTCACTGGGCTAGTTGAGCCAAAAAATTAAATAAAATTAAAAAAATAAAATATATTATGGCCCATTTGTGTGTAAATATTTCATTGTATATAGGGCCTAAATAAAAGGATTTTTCATAATTATTTTGGTATTTATTTAAATATTTCTACCTATGGTGTGTTATTTATGCTATGTACATTGACTCACCATTACCATATTGTTTCTTACCATTTTGCATACTCTTTATTCCATATAAAAATAATTTCATTCAATCTTATCTTATTTTTGGTGTAACTCCATCCCAACAAAAATCCAAAAAAACTAGTTTTATTTATGTGTATATTTTTTCACTATTGTGATTTTCCCTAGCCTTCATCCTCCATTTCTACACCCTATGTGTCCTCCTTTCTCTCTACATATATGTCCATATTACCATACTCTCTTCAGCTTTGTAAAGAACTTCAAAAATCAACAAAAATCCAAGGATAACCTCTGCAAATGAAGGCTTTTATCATGAATTTTCCAAGGTTTGAAGATAACATAGCTTCATCGACACGCGCTACTTCGCCATGCTAACCGCTTCTTCTACAGGTGCTGTAAAGAGGTGAATGTCAACTTCTCCAAGCTTCAACCTTGCTTTACAAGCTTATCCCTTCTCTAACTTTTCTCATCATATATCTCACCATTTGGTGAATGATTTTGTAAATATTTTGTAGTGATAATTACTAACTACTAACCACTAACCTTATTGTAAAATGCACCCTCTACTAGAGTAGGCACTCCCAAATTATTCACTCAATCCTCTCTCCTTTCATCCTCAATAATTCTCTTCCCTTGAGCCCACATCCATGTGACTCAAAGGATAAGAGAGACCCACCTTCATTCAAAAAATAAAATATGCATAATATTTGATTTCTTCAAATAAACTTGATTAGGTCTAATCCTAATCGGGGCTTCTAAACCCTATAAATAGAGCCCTTCTCTTCCTTGTAAATCATCACATGATCACACTACACCACACCATTCTCAAACCATAACACACCACTCTTCAAGCCTAGTTGTGTAGAGTGTGTGCATTGTGAGTGCTCTATTCCATCACTACACATAGGTGCATGGAGAAGCTTGAAGTTAGTTATGCCATCTAGAGGAGTGGAGTGATACTATACTCTGCAATCACACTTGTAGCCTACTCTTGTCCATAAATAAGATTCATAGTTTTGGATGCAATTGTATGCTGCAACTATGACTCTTCTCTCCAAATTGACTTGATAAGTTGGCTCATCAGGTGGTTGAAGGTATATTTTCCTTGAAGTTTGTTGTGCCATTTCATGCTTGGTGGTTTGAGGGCTTGTTGAATTTTTTGCCAAAACTTTCAATTGTAAGAGGGTGCTCGGCGAGAGGGCTCCCGTGACCCTAAGACAATTTGTGTATTGGCAGCAAGGTCAAGTTTTGTGTTGTCTCTCTATTTCTCATCAAGCTTTGTGTGCATCTAGTCTTTAAGGTTAAGAATGAGTTGCTCAAGTTGATTTGTGCGCTTTATCTCTCTCTGGCGTGGTGAATGTTTGTGTTTGGTGTGTGTGGCTATCTTGCATTCCCCTCTCTTTGTGCGTTTGAGTACAAGGAGATATCACGTGCGTCCTAGTTCGCATCTACAACTAGGTGGTGCCCCTTTTCTTGTTTGGTTTTTGGCTGTGGGTTGTTGTTGTCTCTGATTGTGCTTGCCCCAGCCCCAATTGAGCAGCACGAGAGCCTCGAAGGGTGTTTAGAGGCCGCTCTTCTTGTTGCCCGCCCCGGACTTCCTCAATAACTTGTGCCTGAAGGCCTTCAAAAAACCCCACTATTATTTCTTTAACAAAATCTTTTTTGGACCTGCCTTTGCTTGGCTCCCATACTCCGTTCCCAGGCCAGATCACCGAGCTGGGAAAACCCACTGAAACTCCACCCTTATGGTTCCGACTACCTTTACAGTCTTTGCATTTTGACATCCCGACATCCTCAAACCAGGGCTCTCAAAGAATGGAAAAATCATCTGCACTCCAATCCGGTTAAATGCTCCCAGTTTCCCGACTGCCAAATCTTCTCGCTCCAGACTCCGTTTGGCATGCAGTCTCTTCCTATTAGCTCCATATAATGTACACTCCACTCTAGAACTTCGTCGGTACTCAAAAAATGCCAGATGGCACGTACTCTAATGCGACCAGGTGGGCTCAGACCCGGTCCCCGGACACACTTCAACTGACCATATCTTGCAAACCGTGGCTCCGATCCACAATCCGAAAAGATGGGTATGCTCCATGAGTTAAGCTCTACACATCAATACCTCAAGCTCCACTTGGACCACCTATGTCCAGCTGCCCTGTCCGGCAAGAATCTGCAAACCACCAAAACTTCAACCTTCAATAACTTGGGCTCCGTAGTTCGGTTTGATGAACCGTCTGGACCTGTCCCTTCAGCACTTCAAGCTCTTCATTTCTAGACCCAAAGGCTTTACTTTGCATCGTCTTCACCTGCTACCCCAATTAGCCTCTTATGTAGCCTTTCTTGGCCTATAAGCCGCATCATGCATACACTTCCGCTGCTACTTGCTATCCCATGAACTTCCTAGCTGCACCATCCCTTTGCCATGCTTTTGCTTGCCTGTATACACCTGTCCATGCCATCTTCTAGAGTCGACACACTTTGGCTGCTCCAATGTGTATGATGTCTTAGGGACATATTTTGTGACCAAAACTACCAATAGAGCTTACCATAGTGTGAAACATCTCAAGGAAAGCATAAGGACCAAGTTTCACCCAATTTGGATCAATTTTGACCTAGTTAACCTTTTGGATAAGATGACAGCGACCAAGGTTAACCTATCTACAGGGGCTAGAACTCAAAAGTAAGCCTATGTTTGGGGTAAAAACATCAAGGGGAGTGCATGGTTCAAGTTTGATTCAATGATGAGAGAACACACATCATACGCATATGATGTCTACAGACCAATTTTAGTTCTCAAACTAAAATCTATTGCTCTAGAAGCCTTTGCCTATATCCTAGAATTCTATTTGTCTTATTAGATCAGGATTTGGAGTTCATATAAGTATCTTGTCTTTGTATATAATAATAATTGAGGAATACTAATTTGACAAAGAATTGCATAGTCAAAGTTTTGTACAGATAGCCAAAACCATGGAACTTGCAAATTGGTACTTAGTTGAAATTGCAAAGCACTCTGCGAGTTTGAAAAGCTACTTGGAAGCAAACAAGGACAAAGGAACAATTTCAATCATACTTCTAAGGTAAGAGACTGGGATTGATAGTTGTTTCATAAATAATTTGATGAATTTGTGATCCGGAAGGTGTATACAAAGAGAACAGGGAGTGGCCGGAGATGGAAGTTAGCTTAGTGTCAATAGAAGACAGTGTAAACCAAGCAAGGATAGATCCCTTTGCACCTATCATAGAAGAGGGAAGTGATACAAACACCTCTTCCAAGGGATCATATCATTGGACGATCACTTGGAGGTTTTGAGCAACAAGGGACCATGGGAGGTAGTACATCTCAAAAACCCTTAAACATGCCAAAATAAACTACAAATTTTATTAAGGAAACTGATGACCATAGATTGAATCTAATGTATGATGATGGTTGAGGACATCAATGCATATGTATTGAAGAATGACCAGCAAGAAGATTAACAATAATCATGGTAATTGATAATGGTGATAGGCTTTGTGATGAGGAGAGAAACCACTATCTCATTATCAAGACCTTGAAAATTACAATCTATAAGGAGACAATGTAGCAAAAGGGAAGATGGTTAAGGAGACTCTGGAGATACTTGCTAAGCTCACTCTTTCCACAGCCTGCTACATTCATGACAAGGGAGTGGAAAGAATGAAGACGGTCCATGAAAACATTGGGATTTACAAGTACAAGCAAGGAAGAGTCACCTCTTACTACTGGTGCATGGAACCCCATGTGATCAAGTTAAGCATGGACAAAGTCCTGTACTTGTTTTCTTATGAGTCTATAACACAAAACCATATTATTTTTGTTGATAAGTATGGATGAGAATACGAGCCAATTCACCCAGATGATGTAGGGAGAGTGATAATGCCAGAACTGATGGCACAAGCTTTGGTAGGGAAACAAAATCCTATAGAAACCCCAATCAAATATAAAAATCCCTTCTTAGATGATTATGATACCACAACACAATCAAATAAACAACCACTACCTAATCCTCATAACTCACAAGCATTGCCACTATCATTTCAAGCGTGGCTCAAACAATTTGCTACACCATACATGAACACAAAAGGGGGTGGATATCAAGACGTATTGGGGCTAGAAGCACCACCAAAACCACTACTCCATCGGCAATATCAAGATGAGAGTAGGATGAGAACCATAAATCTAGTTAGGAAAAAAACACCACAATCATAATGAGAAGAAAGAAGCTGAGCAGAAGAACAAACACTTGCTAGGCTAGTTAGGAACTTTGGATTAGGATCACCCTTAGGGGAGGATCATGTACCATATCCCAAGATAGAAAGGGCTTATAGAGGAGAAATAGAGGATCCTATGTTTAGGATGGTTGATCATCGAAAGATCAGACTCTCTCAAGTCCAAAAATGGGTTAATAAGAACTATTTTGGAAATAGACATCCAAGGGATCACGTGGCAGCTTTGTGCGTGTCATCAAGGTTGTGGACATACTAGACTTTTCCACATAGTTTGAGGGATTTGGGTTAACCTTAGAGGAGGATTTTTCCACCTGGTTTGACGAGTCTATTAAACATAGAAATTTTGAAATCAATGGAGGAGGTATTTGACGAGTTTATCGAAGAATTCTCTCACAGAGGGATAGCTCATAATACAGTCTGATAAATCCATAAGTTCAAGCAGAAAGAAGAAAAAAGAGGGAGAATCTATTAGAAAGTAAACCTTAAGGTTAAAACTCTAAGTAAAATTTTGCCTAGTGGAGGAATTACCAACTCATTCCTGACTCATGCTGATCTTTATCCAAGGACTAAGAAATGTAGATCTTCAGAATTATTTTCATATAAAGAAGAGATCAACTCTAAATGAGTTGGCCAAGGTGGCTTTATACCTAGTAGACAATTGTTATGTCTACTAGGAGGGTGACTATAGAGACTTAGATGATGACTCATCATCACAACAAAGCGGAGCTAAGTCTATAAAGTCAGCACAAAAGAGCGAAGTAACGATGAACCAAGAGAAACTTTTTGAAGAAGTTGTCAAACGGATAAGCTCTTTTGCTAAGCCGTAGGCTAAGCAGTCAAAATGGTGTTTTGTAGAGTAAAAATGGACAAATCATGCTACAAAAGAGTGTTACTATAACAAGGGGTATGTAAGAGAGTGACAGTATGCCCCAGCAGCCCAAGTAGCACCTCTTGAGGTACCACCAATGCCTAGGTATGTGGTAGGAAATTTTCCAGGACCAGAAGGAATTGAACAAACACAACTAGTTTTAGGGAAACAACCAATTCTAACAGGAACACAACCAGTGGGTGTTAGATATACACCCACTACAGAGGAATTAGAGGAACAAGCCTTAGTGCCTATGCCTGTGCATTACAAAGATCCAAGTGAATATGGGACTAATTCAACATACTAGCTGAGGTTATCATATCTCTTTTTGTCTCTTGCGGTTAGCAGGATGCTTTGTGATTAGCAACTGGGAAAGTATGTGTATTTTGCGGTTAGAAAATAAGTAAATCCTTTGCAAAGGCTCTATTGGTTAGATAGAGAAAGTTTGCGGGTAGCGGTAGACTCTTAAGAATAATTGAAAGATTTATTTTTGTTGAATTATAGGAATGTCTTCGTTAGACCATGTTTGAGAAAGAAATGTTTTGGTGATGTTTGAAGGGATGGAAGAAAGAACCTGTGCCTATAATTAAGAAAAGAATATTGTTTGTATACGTGAAACAATGTGGTAGTAATTAGAAAACAAGCTAAAAAGTGTGAGTGTGGGGTGGAAAGTGGAGACTGGCTCAGATTTCCAGTCAAGGATAGGTGGTCTCGATTAGTCAATAAACTCTCCACTCCCTCTTATTAAGAGAAGTGAAATTAGAGACTTATTGTGCCAAGAGTCGAGATGTCCCAAATCAACATGCTCATGAAAGCTATGGACCCAATTAGTCGGGTACTTTTCACAAGATTATTAGTTAGTTTAGACTAAGTCTGATATCATATTTATGGTTTATGGATGGCGGCCATGCCTTTTAAACGTGGGGGGAAAGGTGTTGTCTATGGATTGTAAATATGTCAATGGGATCTCATCGTTATGTTAGGAAGTAGTTTTCATTTGAATCCTTGATTTATCAACCTGGCTTGTGGTGTATGACCCTTATAACCATGAACATGATGGATAGAGGACTTCCTCTCTTCTGTTTCTCATATCTCTACTTTGTGGAAAGAGAGTAGGGTGTCATCAATGGAGAAGGAGAATAAAGGAATGTCATCTATCAAGTCGCCCCAATCTTCTTGGGGTTGAACATCACATTCTGGTAGCCTTCAAGGCAACTTTTCCCCCATATTTTCTAAATTTTCTTGGTGGTGATAGCAACTCCAGCTCCAGTATCAAGAATTGCTATGGTTTTTGCACCTTGGAATTCTACTAGAAGCGTAGTATTTCCATCTTCACCCTCGCAATACTCACCAACCTTGTTTAATGGTACAAGTCTTGTGTTCAATTGAGGTTTTTCTAGCTCTCGGATCCCTGCTTGAATCTGTGACGTAGGATCTTTTACCCCAAAATTGTTCAAGCATTTTCCAACAGCCACCACGTGTTTGGTCTTATCCAGAGGAGCTCTGCTAGTATAATAGTACAAGTCATAGGCGTAGACAATATATCTATCAACCCCTTAGAGTCCATAACTTTTTTTCACGAGATTATTTGTGATGGCACTACCTTCACCTCTGATTTGGCTTCATACTCTCCCATGTATGAGGGTAAGGTTTTCAACGATTGAGATCGACTCTCTAAAAATCATATTGACCCCTCATGTCCCCAGTATGAGCGAAGGTCTAGATCACCTTGAGATCCTGCCGCAAACTCTTCAATGGGTGGAAGAAAAGCATCCCTTCCCATATTGGGTTGATTGACTCTCTAGCTCAACTCTTTCACATTGTTTGCTTCTCATATGTGTCTCCAAAGCTCGTCGAGGCCATCATCCTCTCTGTAAGCTTTTGGAAACATAGAGTGGAGATCCTCAAATGCCTGATCTATGGAATTTATCACTACTTTGGTCTTTTCTAATTTAGCTATGGATTTTCCGTTGATCCCTTTAGTTTCATGCCTAAACAAGATTAACAGTGTTAGAGCTGGAACTTCAATCCAACTCTTTGGCTTACTTGCAGGTGGCTCTAGCAAAGATTGGGCAGTTTGGATGATTTTCTGACACATCTCCAACCTTTGCTTTTCTAACTCAGCATAAGGGTACGTCATGCACTATTTTTCTTGCATTTGTTTAGTCTCAATTCTTTATTCGTAGGCTTTTATAAGTGCATATATATATATGCTTGTTCACTTTTTCAACTAGTACTGATCTCCCAGAACTGCACTTCTTGGTATCTTTGTCTCATTAAGCTCTCTGGTCTCAAGGAGTTCAACTCAAGGTTAGTTTGACTCTCTAATGTATCTCTTGTTTGTTTTAACTCCTCCACTAGGTCTCTCTGTTCATGTTCCTTTCTAGCTTTCATACATGCCTGGATTTCCAGGTGTTTTGCTTATTTTTTTTCATAACGAGGCATATATGTTTTAGATTCCTCAATTATTGGTTCTTCCTTTTCTTTCTGTACTTGCTCTCTTGCGATGAAAACCTGTATGGATATCATTGTTTCATTTTTTGAATCGCTACTTGATGGAATCATGTCCACTATGTTTAATGTAGTTTTCACTGTCTTATTTGGGTTTTTTGGACAGTCCTCACTGATCAAATGTGTAATTCTGCAATTTGGATGAAACATATTCACTCTCATGATCTCTATGTGAGGAAAGTACTTCATAAGGTGGTCACCACCACATTAGTAACATGGTCTAAGGGTTGGTAAGGTGCTCCTGGGGCCACTCTTTGTTGATAGGCAGGTCTTGATCATGTTAACCCCCCATTGTCTATGATCAACAATGTGCATTCATCCAAATTGTATCTTACTTATCCTTCAACGTGAGCTATTGTTGGTGGTCCAACACTCATAATCATTATCCAATATTCAGGTGCGGAAGCACCTCGCTAACCGTGAGTTCCATCTGGAAACAAGATTATCTTTTAGCAATTATTTTCTTTAAGCGATTTCTCAAACATTATTAACTAAATTCTAATATCAAACAGAGACAGTTTATCAAACAGTAACCATACATTAAAAAAATTCTTTCTCTACTCTATGAGATCATATGCTTGTTTCTTGTGATATATTGGCGTTTCTTAGACAATTTAAGGGAATTCCTAAGCTTGACTTACCGGTGTTAGCAGCAAGCTAACACGGATACTACGGATATCATTTTTCGGAGCTTTTATTGTAAAAACACTTATTATTTTTAAAAAATCAAATATTATAACTCTTGTTTTTTGGATAAACCTCGTAATCGATGACTCGGGACTACAAGCTTCCAGATTGTATCAACCTGTCATTACCTATCTTTAGTTGGATCTCTCAAATTATTAGTTTTGACCACCAAAAACCTTGGCTAAGGTATAAAAGCCAATTTTTATAAGGTTTTGATAATGAAATACACAGCATGAGCTAACGACGCTCACTTCTCTCCTTCTTGCACTTCCTAGTCCCTCCCTGGTTGTCACATTGCAGTTGTGTTTATTGCATTGCAATCGAAGGTAAGAGCTCTACGCATTGATGTAAACACTTCACAATATTTTGTAGCTTTTGGCGTCACCAACCCGCGGCTTAATTTCATCATGAGTAGGAATTTACATTTCAGAATCAAAAACTAAGCATAGGCCGGGTATTGGGGCATCATTGCTAAGCATTTAGGTGCATCTTGGGTCAAAAAAAACTAGGTCAAAAATACACTACTGTTGATAATCGAGACCACAAGCATGTGTACTTAGATCTTATAAACTTGTCCTAGCAGTTTTGTTATGTTTGGATGTCATTTGATGCTGTAACGGATGTGATTTGTTTACCAATGAGCGATTGTCTTTTGGTGATTTCAGTCACTTGAGTGTAGCTTGAGTTAGATGCGAGTTGTTTGTTGTTTTCTGAGAGATTGAAAACCTCTTGTAGCCACTAGTAGAGTCAGCTTCGTTCCATGGATTGACAATTTAATCATGGTTTTTGCTAAATCTGCAATTAGGTAGGATAGTGAGGTTAGACTACTGTCCCACATTTGGTGCCGCTATCAGGGATCGAAGAGACCTAAACTAGGGAAAAACACGAGCGTCTTGTGAAGTTATCCTTTAACTTCTTCTAGGATCTCCTAGCTTTCTTTTAGAAACCGCATACACTATGGGAGAATGCTACTGTTACCGCACAACATTACCGCATAAGAGGAGAGAGAGAGCTTCAAGAAAGAGAGAGATTGTATGCTGCACCCTCGCCGACGTATTTTTCGATTTTTTCACGAGTATTACCGCATATATAGCCGCCCAGATTACCGCAATAGGAAAAGAATCCACGCGGCCCATTCCTCTCCCACTTTTCCCTTTCTATAAATCCTATTCTATTTTGTTACTTTTTAGAAATTGGTATCCCCTTTTTGCATGGAGTGTAAGAAATCCTATTCTCATTGGGATTTTTAGTACCTCTCTTCTCTTTGCTTGCCTCATCTATTGGTATGATTCTCCTACTCTACTCATTTGTACTCCATGAGATTCTATATCAAAAAATATTTTTTTTCCACCTCAAAATCTTATGTCAACTATGCATTCATATGGAAATGGCAAGCGAACGATGATCAAAATTGTATTGTCACCCCCTTTTTGCACGGAGTGTAAGAAATCCCATTCTCATTGGGATTTTTAGTACCTCTCTTCTCTTTGCTTGCCTCATCTATTGATATGATTCTCCTACTCTACTCATTTGTACTCCATGAGATTCTATAAACAAAAATATTTTGTTTCCACCTCAAAATCTTATGTCAACTATGCATTCATATGAAAATGGCAAGCGAACGATGATCAAAATTGTATTGTCACCCCCTTTTTGCACGGAGTGTAAGAAATCCCATTCTCATTGGGATTTTTAGTACCTCTCTTCTCTTTGCTTGCCTCATCTATTGGTATGATTCTCCTACTCTACTCATTTGTACTCCATGAGATTCTATAAACAAAAATATTTTGTTTCCACCTCAAAATCTTATGTCAACTATGCATTCATATGGAAATGGAAAGCGAACGATGATCAAAATTGTATTGTCTTGCGTTCATAAACAAATAGCCCTTTTGTACAGCATAAGTAGAGAAAGAAGACAAAATCCAAAAGATATTTATTAATTTTTATCCTCCAAGAGATCTCTACAAGTGCTTACATCCATGTACAACCCCATGGTAGCTAAATCAACAAATAAATCTATTGATTCATCCTCTACAGCCTCTCCTATTGAATCATCATCATTCTCTCCATCCTCGTCCTCCTCCTCACTATGGTTGGTTATTGGGAATGGTTGGTTCTCCTCGACCTCAACTGCATCATCATCATTGGCATCTTCCTGAGATGGTATGGTGGGATCTGCCAAAGTCTCTATGTTCGTATCTGCAAAGATAGATCTGCTCCGTGGTGTGACTGGAATAACATACCAAAGTTGTCTTCGATACATACAAGGCACATAAAACACACGTAGGTCATACAGCAAACAACAACATGAATGTAGTTTTGTATGTATCATATGATGTTTTAGTGAGTTGCACATGGACTTTACCTGCTCACAACTACTAGGTTGCACCAAGTTGTCGGTCTTCCCGCGATGAAATTACCCGGAGTCTACCATATAGAGCCCATTCTCATGTCTCTTAACCTCACCCGCAAACCATCGGCAGTCAAAGAGATATTTGTGAAATGTTCTGAAATCCACTTTGATTATCCTCTCTATTGTTCCACATTCCCTCACCTCTTGTGTTGTCGTGTCAAAGTTGCCCATAACTCCACTATCGTGAGTGGTTCGATGCTCATCTATCTTGCGGGTTTGAAAATGACGTCCTTCGGACCAATCAATATATATATATATATATATATAGAGAGAGAGAGAGAGAGAGAGAGAGAGAGAGATGACACAAATACAAACACACACACCCACACACACACACACTGAGCACATTGAGTATATTACCCTTGGTAGACATCCTCGCGTGTACTCCCATTCTTTAGGGCTTATATGTTCTCCTTGTGCCTTGGCATTGGTCATGGAATTTTGTATCCACCCAACTGGAATTAGATCACGGTATTTGGAAAGCTCTTTAGGAAAGGGAGATGCTCGCCTACCGCCATGCGACCTCTTCCATGCTTCCCTCTCCCTTTCTCTCGTTGTACGCACCTCCGCATACATATCCACTCATTTTCCCATGATGGGAGCATTGGGTAGACAATGGTTGTTGACTATGGCTTGAAATTCCCTATCAAAAATCAAGGGAGAACCTTTCCCACTGGGAATGTTTGCGTAATTTTTTGGATCCTCTTCCTCCATCTTTAAACGAGGCAATGATGGGTCTATTGTGAAAAGATATTGAGAGACATACACAAAAGCCTCTTGTACAATTCAACCCTCTGCCATGCTTGCCTGAACACATGTACATGAAACCATTAGTGATTAAAGTAACCAATAAAAAGGGTTGTGAATACAATCCAATCCTAATAAGGTTTAAGGCTTAAGATCGATAAATACCTCTGGTTGTGATCGTAGACTTACAAAGTCTTCCAAGGTCTTTAGGAACCTCTCAAGAAAGAACATCCACCTGAAGTGAACCACACCACAAATTTCTATCTCCTCAACAAGATGGATCAATAGGTGAACTTGGCTAACAAGGATAGAACCTAGGAATGCATCCTCAATAGCACAAGTTGCTTCAATCGCTAGAAGTCGAGCTATTGGAATGGCTGAAACTTCGATTTCTTTGGAACTCACAAACATGTAACCAAAAAACCCTTCATAATCTTCATAGTAAAGTTAGTCTTCAAAGTAAAGTTTAAGAGGGGGGATCAAATGTTCTATACCTGACAACTTCTCCCACCTTGAATATTGCAGTCTTTACCTTCATGTCCACAAATCCACTAATGCTAATTGGAAGCACAAACTATTGCACAAACAAAAAGACTTATTAGTATCCAGAACCCTAAACCACATACACACACACTCACATATACACACACATACACACACACACACATTACCTGAAGAATCTTGTGCCAATCAAGAGATTTGAGCCCATACAGTTGTGTGGATCCTCCTTTCTTAGTTTTAGTGAAGGCACCCTTGAGCGAACGCATATAACCTGTTGGAGTACGGATGGATGCAATGACTTGTTTCATCCGCTCTTGATCCACCCTTGATAGAATCCAAGGTGCCTTTGGAAGAACCATCTTCCCCCGAGGTCCCATGCCAAGTGTGGCCGAAGGAGGGAGCCTCCTTATGGCCCTCATGTCCTCTCTAGCCCCCAATGAATCTTTCTTGCCTACTATGTGATCCCATATAGCTTGCCCAACATTTTTTAACACATGAATTGGATCCAATAGGTGTTGGATTTTTAATGAAGCCCAATAGGGTAGTGCTAAGAAAATAGAGTACCTAGACATACCCCTAGGTGGATCATTGGGATGAGGCAAATGGTGTTGTGATGCTCGTTCCAATGTCTTGCCCAATCGGCCATGGTCCAATGGAGTGGCTCCATCCCATTTCACGGTGGAGCATAAGATTGATGTGTGGGCGGCAAGAAGCGATCGTTATTGGGGTAGATCACCTTACCAAGTAGAGCGGGTCTCTCTGTCACGAGTGAGGGTCCACAAGTTGGGCATGCCCTATGTCCAGATGTCAATAGTCCTACAAAAACAAAAGACATAACCACATATAAGTGACCAATGCAAAGACATTAAAGAGCGTCACAAAGTATAAGCTTACCAAAAATCTCTCCAAGCCCAGGGTAATCATGCATGGTCCACATAAGAATGCACTTGATCATTGTGCGCCGATTACGAAGTGGTCTTGATACATCAAAAACATCTATGCCGTTCCATAGCTCTTGAAGCTCTTCAATCAAAGGTGCTAAATATACATCCATGTTCTTCACCTTGTGTTTTCCTGGTACTAGAAGAGAGAGCAAAATGTTCCCCTTCTTGGTTGACTCCCATGGTGGAATGTTGTAGTTCACAACAACCACTGGCCAAGTACTCCATGAGGTAGACCAATGCCCAAATGGGTTTACCCCATCACTAGCC
This sequence comes from Adiantum capillus-veneris, assembly GCF_014529385.1. Lineage (NCBI taxonomy): Eukaryota > Viridiplantae > Streptophyta > Polypodiopsida > Polypodiales > Pteridaceae > Adiantum > Adiantum capillus-veneris. Next base: position 135,546,237 of record NC_140942.1, on the reverse strand, counting down.
AGACCAAGCCTCAAGTGAAGAGGCTCTTCTCTAAACTCCGGCCATGTCTGCTCAATGTGTTTCCATGCCAGCCAGTCAGTCAGCACTCTCATAACTCCATCAATGGAGTGATTTGTCATATGCCATGTAAGAAGCTCGCTTGTTCCTTTGGTGTTAAACATGTTCTTGATGCGGGGAATGAGGGGGAAATGACAAAGAACCTTGCGAGGTATTGTGGTTCCTTGCATTCCCTCTTTGTACCTTGATTCTCCACACTCGAGGCAAGCATCAAGCCCTGCATGTTCATTGCGCAATAGCATGCAATCATTGACACATCCATGTATGCGATCATAGTCCATCCCAAGCCCTGTCACCACCTGTCGTGCCTTCCTTCGATTTTTTGGAAGATGATTGCCTTTAGGCATCATATTGCCTAAAAGCCTATGACATAATTAAAGAATACTCGTTATTGCATATAACCATGAAAAAAACTCACAACTAACACTTATTACACTTAAACGTACCTCAATAGTGCATCGACCCCTTCATTGCTCCATCCAAACATTGCTTGAATATTCAAGATCTCAAGAGAAGCTCGTAATATGGAGTAGGATCATCCCTCGTAAAGAGCGGTGTGTGCTGCCTCTAGCAATGAATCTTTGGTTTTTTGGGCGGCTTCTTCACATGCACACTCAGGCTGACACTCATTCGCCGCCTCACGTGCAAGAAGGTCCTCAACCATATTGTGAAAATGATCTTCCTCCACCTCCATGTGGGGCGGGGTGGTGGGGAGATCCCCATATGTGGTGGATGTAGGATGCGCATGCGCTCATGTGGACCCACCCACGTCGGACGGAGGGTGTGATCCACCTCCCATGACTACTTCCTGGCGCAATCTCTCTTCCGTCCTCCTCCCGTCTCCGCCCCCGATCACTCTCCAATGTGGAGAGACATCAATGGATGCCAAAACCCTCGGATCGCTAGTTTCCATTCGAGCGCGTTTTCTCGGATCGTCCATAGTCCATAATCATCCATGTGAGCCAAGCATATACGCCGAAGCCGTGCAATCGCACGCTCACATCGCGTACATGGATATGGTAATCGCTCGCTCAACCATCGAGTTCGTTCCGTGCCAACTGGCGGACCCACGTCATCCCAATCGTCCTGCACACATGACCACACACTAAATAAGAAAAAATTAAATAAGAAAAAGAAGAATCAACAATGTTGGTACTGACATGACTGACACTCATTAAAGATAGAGGGGAGGTTGGTTATTGGGAATGGTTGGTTCTCCTCGACCTCAACTGCATCATCATCATTGGCATCTTCTTGAGATGGTATGGTGGGATCTGCCAAAGTCTCTATGTTCGTATCTGCAAAGATAGATCTGCTCCGTGGTGTGACTGGAATAACATACCAAAGTCGTCTTCGATACATACAAGGCACATAAAACACAGGTAGGTCATACAGCAAACAACAACATGAATGTAGTTTTGTATGTATCATATGATGTTTTAGTGAGTTGCACATGGACTTTACCTGCTCACAACTACTAGGTTGCACCAAGTTGTCGGTCTTCCCGCGATGAAATTACCCGGAGTCTACCATATAGAGCCCATTCTCATGTCTCTTAACCTCACCCGCAAACCATCGGCAGTCAAAGAGATATTTGTGAAATGTTTTGAAATCCACTTTGATTATCCTCTCTATTGTTCCACATTCCCTCACCTCTTGTGTTGTCGTGTCAAAATTTCCCATAACTCCACTATTGTGAGTGGTTCGACGCTCATCTATCTTGCGGGTTTGAAAATGACGTCCTTCGGACCACATAGAGTTGAATGTGAAGGCCTGCAAAAACCAATCAATATATATATATATATATATATATATATAGAGAGAGAGAGAGAGAGAGAGAGAGAGAGATGACACAAATACAAACACACACACCCACACACACACACTCAGCACATTGAGTATATTACCCTTGGTAGACATCCTCGCGTGTACTCCCATTCTTTAGGGCTTATATGTTCTCCTTGTGCCTTGGCCTTGGTCATGGAATTTTGTATCCACCCAACTGGAATTAGATCACGGTATTTGGAAAGCTCTTTAGGAAAGGGAGATGCTCGCCTACCGCCATGCGACCTCTTCCATGCTTCCCTCTCCCTTTCTCTCGTTGTACGCACCTCCGCATACATATCCACTCATTTTCCCATGATGGGAGCATTGGGTAGACAATGGTTGTTGACTATGGCTTGAAATTCCCTATCAAAAATCAAGGGAGAACCTTTCCCACTGGGAATGTTTGCGTAATTTTTTGGATCCTCTTCCTCCATCTTTAAACGAGGCAACGATGGGTCTATTGTGAAAAGATATTGAAAGACATACACAAAAGCCTCTTGTACAATTCAACCCTCTACCGTGCTTGCCTGCACACATGTACATGAAACCATTAGTGATTAAAGTAACCAATAAAAAGGGTTGTGAATACAATCCAATCCTAATAAGGTTTAAGGCTTAAGATCGATGAATACCTCTGGTTGTGATCGTATCCTTACAAAGTCTTCCAAGGTCTTTAGGAACCTCTCAAGAAAGAACATCCACCTGGAGTGAACCACACCACAAATGGCTATCTCCTCAACAAGATGGATCAATAGGTGAACTTGGCTAACAAGGATAGAACCTGGGAATGCATCCTCAATAGCACAAGTTGCTTCAATCGCTAGAAGTCGAGCTATTGGAATGGCTGAAACTTCGATTTCTTTGGAACTCACAAACATGTAACCAAAAAACCCTTCATAATCTTCATAGTAAAGTTAGTCTTCAAAGTAAGGTTTAAGAGGGGGGAATCAAATGTTCTATACCTGACAACTTCTCCCACCTTGAATATTGCAGTCTTTACCTTCATGTCCACAAATCCACTACTGCTAATTGGAAGCACAAACTATTGCACAAACAAAAAGACTTATTAGTATCCAGAACCCTAAACCACATACACACACACTCACATATACACACACATACACACACACACACACATTACCTAAAGAATCTTGTGCCAATCAAGGGATTTGAGCCCATACAGTTGTGTGGATCCTCCTTTCTTAGTTTTAGTGCAGGCACCCTTGAGCGAACGCATATAACCTGTTGGAGTACGGATGGATTAAATGACTTGTTTCATCCGCTCTTGATCCACCCTTGATAGAATCCAAGGTGCCTTTGGAAGAGCCATCTTCCCCCGAGGTCCCATGCCAGGTGTGGCCGAAGGAGGGAGCCTCCTTATGGCCCTCATGTCCTCTCTAGCCCCCAATGAATCTTTCTTGCCTACTATGTGATCCCATATATGTTGCCCAACATTTTTTAACACATGCATTGGATCCAATAGGTGTTGGATTTTTAATGAAGCCCAATAGGGTAGTGATAAGAAATAGAGTACCTAGACATACCCCTAGGTGGATCATTGGGAGGAGGCAAATGGTGTTGTGATGCTCGTTGCAATGTCTTGCGCAATCGGCCATGGTCCAATGGAGTGGCTCCATCCCATTGCACGGTGGAGCATAAGATTGATGTGTGGGCGGCAAGAAGCGATCGTTATTGGGGTAGATCACCTTACCAAGTAGAGTGGGTCTCTCTGTCACGAGTCAGGGTCCACAAGTTGGGCATGCCCTATGTCCAGATGTCGATAGTCCTACAAAAACAAAAGACATAACCACATATAAGTGACCAATGCAAAGACATTAAAGAGCGTCACAAAGTATAAGCTTACCAAAAATCTCTCCAAGCCCAGGATAATCATGCATGGTCCACATAAGAATGCACTTGATATTTGTGCGCCGATTACGAAGTGGTCTTGATACATTTAAAACATCTATGCCGTTCCATAGCTCTTGAAGATCTTCAATCAAAGGTGCTAAATATACATCCATGTTCTTCACCTTGTGTTTTCCTGGTACTAGAAGAGAGAGCAAAATGTTCCCCTTCTTGGTTGACTCCCATGGTGGAATGTTGTAGTTCACAACAACCACTAGCCAGGTACTCCATGAGGTAGACCAATGCCCAAATGGGTTTACCCCATCACTAGCCAAACCAATCCTCAAGTGAAGAGGCTCTTCTCTAAACTCCGGCCATGTCTGCTCAATGTGTTTCCATGCCAGCAAGTTAGTCGGCACTCTCATAACCCCATCTGTGGAGCGATTTGTCATATGCCATGTAAGAAGCTCGCTTGTTCCTTTGGTGTTGAACATGTGCTTGATGCGGGGAATGAGGGGGAAATGACAAAGAACCTTGCGAGGTATTGTGGTTCCTTGCATTCCCTCTTTGTACCTTGATTCTCCACACTCGGGGCAAGCATCAAGCCCTGCATGTTCATTGCGGAATAGCACGCAATCATTGACACATGCATGTATGCAATCATAGTCCATCCCAAGCCCTGTCACCACTTGTCGTGCCTTCCTTCGATTTTTTGGAAGATGATTGCCTTTAGGCATCATATTGCCTCATAGCCTATGACATATTAAAGAATACTCGTTATTGCATATAACCATGAAAAAAACTCACAACTAACACTTATTACACCTTAACGTACCTCAATAGTGCATCGACCCCTTCATTGCTCCATCCAAACATTGCTTGAATATTCAAGATCTGAAGAGACACTCGTAATATGGAGTAGGATCATCCCTCGTAAAGAGCGGTGTGTGCTGCCTCTAGCAATGAATATTTGGTTTTTTGGGCGGCTTCTTCACATGCACACTCAGGATCACACTCATTCGCCGCCTCACGTGCAAGAAGATCCTCAACCATATTGTGAAAATGATCTTCCTCCACCTCCATGTGGGGCGGGGTGGTGGGGAGATCCCCATACGTGGTGGATGTAGGATGCGCATGCGCTCATGTGGACCCACCCACATCGGACGGCGGGTGTGATCCACCTCCCATGACTACTTCCTGGCGCAATCTCTCTTCCGTCCTCCTGCCGCCTCCACCCCCGATCACACTCCAATGTGGAGAGACATCAATGGATGCCAAAACCCTCGGATCGCTAGTTTCCATTCAAGCGCGTTTTCTCGTATCGTCCCATAGTCCATAATCATCCACGTGAGCCAAGCATATACGCCGAAGCCGTGCAATCGCACGCTTACATCGCATACATGGACATGGTAATCGCTCGCTCAACCATCGAGTTTGTTCCGTGCCAACTGGCGGACCCACGTCATCCCAATCGTTCTGCACACAAGACCACACACTAAATAAGAAAAAATTAAATAAGAAAAAGAAGAATCAAGAATGTTGGTACTGACATGACTGACACTCATTAAAGATAGAGGGGAGGTGGGTACAAGAGGTCATGCAGTCGGTGTAACCTTAATGTCTCATCAGCTATTTTCGCGGTAATACAGGCGGTAATACAAGAGGGAACAGGTGCGGTAATATACGCGGTAAAATCTCAAGCAAATTTTTATATATAAAGGGGGCACCTGCGTGCCCTCGCAAAATTGAATGCCAAAAATTCAAAAACGTGCTCCTCTTCTGCGCGGGCCTGTTTCCCTCTCCATCTCCAAGCTCTCTCTCCTTCTCCCTCTCCATCTCCAACCTCTATTACTCTCTTCATCTCCAACCCCACCATATCCAAGCGATCGAGGTCACGAATGTAAGTGCTCAAACTCTCTCTCTTTCTTCTCGTTCTTCTACACACACACACAAACACATACACACACACACAATGCATACACACACATGCACTAACATGCACACACATGCACACACACATTGTACACACACGCACACACACACACAATTTTGTGCACAATCACACACCAATGCTTGCATTAGTATGTGCATGCATTAAAAACACACTAATGATTGCATTAGTGTGTGATTGTGCACAAAATAGTGTGTGAAAACACAGTATTTTGAGCACAATCACACACTAATGCCCACATTAGTGCGTGCATGCATTACAAGCACACACTGATGCTTGCATTAGGGTGTGCTTGTGCATGAATTAGTGTGTAAACACACTAATGCAAGCATTAGTGTGTGCATGGATTATACACACACACTAATGCAAGCATTAGTGTGTGATTGTGCACAAATTAGTGTGTTTGCACACTAATTTGTGCACAATCAGCATTAGTGTGTGCATGCATGAGTGTGTTTTCACACACTAATGCAAGCGTTAGTGTGTGCATACCTCTCTAGCACACACTAATGCAAGCATCAGTGTGTGCTTGTGCACTAATTAGTGTGTTTTCACACACTATTTTGTGCACAATGCATGCATTATACACACACACGCTAATGCTTGCATTAGTGTGTGATTGTGCACGCATTAGTGTGTTTTCACACACTATTTTGTGCACAATTCATGCATTATACACACACACACTAATGCAAGGATTAGTGTGTGCATGCATTAGTTTGTTTCCACACACTAATGCAAGTGTTAGTGTGTGCATACCTCTCTAGCACACACTAATGCTTACATTAGTGTGTGCTTGTGCACTAATTAGTGTGTTTTCACACACTATTTTGTGCACAATGCATGAATTATACACACACACGCTAATGCTTGCATTAGTGTGTGATTGTGCACGCATTAGTGTGTTTTCACACACTATTTTGTGCACAATGCATGCATTATACACACACACACTAATGCAAGCATTAGTGTGTGCATACCTCTCTAGCACACACTAATGCAAGCATTAGTGTGTGCATACCTCTCTAGCACACACTAATGCTTGCATTAGTGTGTGCTTGTGCACAAATTAGTGTGTCTACACACTAATGCATGCACAAGCACACACTATTGTGAAAAAAGTGCACACACTAATGTAAGAATTAGTGTGTGCTTGTGCACTAATTAGTGTGTGAAAACACACCAATGCGTGCACACACACACTAATGCGAGCATTAGTGTGTGTGTGCTTAGTGCACAAGCACACACTAATGCAAGCATTAGTGTGTGCATCCGTTACAAGCACACACTAACGCTTGCATGAGTGTGTGCTTGGGCATGCATTAGTATACCAAAACATACCTCCATTAGCATTAGCATACCAAAACATACCTCCATGTGGGTGTGTGATGAAGTTGATTGAGACCCCAATGGTCACCGAGAAGCCCAACGGTAGATTAAGGTCCAACACACACACACTAGATTAATTTCTTTGCCACACACTAACGCACACACACAATAGATTAATTAGAAGCAAACACACACACACTCTAAATGGATGCAAAAAAAATAAGCACACAAACCATATCTTAAATATGAGATAAAAGGAATCCTATGCAGGGAGGAATCCTATGCAAGGAGGAATCCTATGCAATAAAGAATCTCACTTTGACTAGAATCCAATGTTAATTAGGGTCCCTTTTTTTTGTGAAATTGTAGGATATGGCATCCTCTTCCACGCCCGGCTATCGATCCATAGAGGACTTTATCGCTGAGGGCCTCTCTTACGAGGACGCTTGTGATGCTTACTACTCGCAGTCTTCCTCCCACCAGTCACAATCCACCTTCAGCTTTCGATGGTTCCGAGATGCAGTACATGACCCCGACCTTGAGAGGACATACCGCACCCAGGCAGAGTGGATATCCTCGCAGCAGAGTCTTCAAGGGCGGTACACACCAGCACAGTTGGCTGCCTATGGGCTCTCACCGCTTGCGACACCGGGCGTCGGCACTCAGATAGTGCAGAGTGTGCCTCCCAGTGGGCCTCCCTCCACCTTACCCTCGACTTTCCCGTTACCCGCAGCTCCCACCACCTTGCATTCACAGCGATCCACGTCCGCACCGTCCAGTTATCTGTCGCCTACACCACCCAGCGGTTCGGGCTCGGGCCAGCGCTCTTCGGGTGGCCAACGCTCTTCCCGTAGTGGTGGCTCACGCTGTCGAGAAATTTGCGGTCTTGCCAGGAAAGCACCGGGCTTATGGCTGTGAGAGTTTGTGAGAGAACTCAACAAAAACTATATGAAGGAGTTAAATCATAGATGCCATGAAGACTAGGGTTTGGAAAGAAGTGCAATCAAAGAAGACTCACTATTTCTTTCTTGCACTCACACACACACAAAGAAAGAACGCAAAAGAGAATGTCAAAACAATACGAAGATGAAAACATCAAGGCTATGGTCATATCGTATCATGGGTAATATGAAAGGGTTAATGGATGACTTAATGGCATTCAATCTTGGCTGACCAAATAGGCTACGAATTGTTCTTTGGAATTGTAGTTTTGTGCTTACCATAATATAGATATTTTGTCTAGTGATTGGGATTAATTGTGTGTACAAATCCTCTTGGTTCATAGCAAGATAACTACGCTTACATCAAAAGAAAAATTATAGTCTATGAGAGGTAGTATGATGGGATCCGGTGATAGAAGTATTTCATTGAGCCTTTCAGGGCCGAAGAGAAACACTATATGTTGTTGAAAGTGTATTTTACGGCTAATCCATACGTTAATTCTAATAGATCGTACAGAGTGAAAGCGATAGAAATGATCATCATGTGGGTTATTCATCTAGGATAGTATGAGAGAAGTGAAGAGATGAGAAGTTTCCCTCCCAAGCCCTATTCTTGCCCGTAGGCAATAAGGATACTGCGGGGAGAGATGTACCTGTAGCAAAGAGAACCTAGAGAGGATGAATTACTAAGAATGAGAGAGATAGGTTTGGTTAAGGAGATGAGATTAGATACATATATATATGTTGGATTAGAGATGAAAATCAAAACAACAAGAAATCAAGAAAACATCAATGTAGAACACATCTTACTTGAAACCCTTCGGCACCATTATTGATGGGAGAGAGAAGAAGAGGGGAGAATTCAACGTTGATTGATACGCCAAGTACAACACCTTCTTTGATTAGAGTTGATCCTCCAAGGATGGCGTACAAGAATGGCTAGTTTTCCTCTAGGAGAAAGTGTAGGCTTGGGCTTATGTTAATGGGGCTAAGTACAATTAGGCATTACTACTCACTCCCTCAGGAATTCCTCTCATCAATGGCTTGAATGCTTGAGTTTTTTTTTCAAGGAAGAAGAGGTCCCCTTTTATAGGTGAAGGGAACCCCCAAGGGTTTACACAAGAAGAGAGGAGCCAGTGTGAACACGAATTGGAAAAGTTGGAAATGAGTTGTCCCTGCATGATGTGGGCAGACTGGGGTCTAGTATTTTGATCATATCTCCTCAACCGTAGGTCCAAATAAAAAAGTAAAAATATGGGCAGAAACTTCAGCTCATTAGCTACGATTTTCATTTTAAAATCATTTTCCAATTCGGATTGGAACCTTGTGTAAAAAATTCATCAAAATAGGGTCCATTTCTGGCAGCAAAAGTCTTCATGTGGTCCCCTTAGCCTAGACTTTCATTTTATTCCAAAGGACACCTCATGCCATATGAAAGCATGACATTGCTCCTTGACAAAGTTTTGTAATCATGATTGCAATAATGCATTAAATTAAGTGTATCTTTGAAATCATGCCACCTAGTGTCCCACTAGGATTTGATTCCCTCCTAGTAGCTATTTAAAAAGAAATATAAGAAAAATATGAAAAATACATAGAATATATATAGATTGGAAATTACTCTAGATATAGGATCTAGATAGGGTGTGAGATAATAATGAGATGGTAGAAAGAAAGAATCAATGCTTTTTGCCCCAAGCTAAAGAGGTGGAGCTATTGACACTTTTCCCATAGTATTTTTTGATGGTAAAGTAAGAATACATTACCCTTGAGATAAATAATAAGATGAGATAGAAAGCTTATTTTTATACTTACATATGCATATGTACATTATAGGAAATATAATTATGTATCTAAAAAGTTATAAGATAACTCTTGTAGCATGTGTTCCCACTATGTACATGTCAGAGCACGACATCCACCCCCTCTAAACCTGCACATCCTCCGGTATGTGCCAAATTATTTCTTTGTAAGATCAGCCCTCTTGTACATCTTCCTTGCTTTCACCTTTACTGGATGATTTCAGAGCTTCATTTTCACTTTGATCTTCACCTGTGTTTTGCTCTTCTTCCTCATCAACATTTTCTGGATCATTGTCTCCTCTTCTCTTAAACATTTTGATCCTTTTTCCTGCAATGGGAATCTTTACTTCTGTGCCATCTAGTTCAGACAAGCTGTAAGTAGCATTTTCATGCACATGTTTTACAACATATGGTCCAAACCATCTTTTTGAAAACTTACGCATGACTGTGTGTTGGTTATCAAGGCTACTATCATACACTAAAACCCAGTCACCTTTGTCAATTGCTTTGCTCCTGAGTCGATTTCGCTTATCAAAGTAGTCCTTGTTTTTCAATCTTACATTTTTGAGTCGTTCTTTTGCAGCCTCAATGTCTCCAAGTCTTCTCTCTAGTTGCCTTATGCGCAATGCAAGGAGATCTTCCCTGCTAAGCCCCTCTTGCCAAGGTAGTACATTCCATGTGGGAATTGTATCCTCAATCGGCATCACTGGCTTTTGACCATGCATTAGCTCCGCAGGCATGTAGCCAGTTACTGAGCTATGTGTTGTACGATCAGCCCATAAAGCGTATGGTAACAGTTTTGGCCACTCACCAACTCTTCTTTCGCAAGCCTTGGCCAAAGCTTTGATGATAGGAGGGTGTCCTCTTTCACTCTTTCCATTGCCTTCAGGGTTGTAAGCTGTAGTAAGAGAAAGCTTGATTCCTAATCTAGAAAAGAACTCCCCTTGCTTCTTCGGCATCCAGTTCACCTCTGTCTGCAGTGATCTTTCCCACACAACTATAACGGCAAATCAACTTATCAAGAAGGAATTTGCACACAGCTTCTGTGGTTTTAGCTCTTAATGCTCTTCCTTCAACCTGATTAGTTAGGTCCTCTCGTGCAAGAACCAAGTACCTCATCTGCCAGAGTCCTAAAGGCATCGTGACTAGATCCACAACCCATTTATAGTGCATGGCTAGTGGATATGTAGGGTGCAATCCATCACGATGTCGAACATTTGAATACATTTGACAAGTTACACATGACTCTACAAACTGAGATACATCTTTATACATACCCTTCCACCAGTATTTTTCTTTCAACTTGGAGAAGGTTGCCCACACACCCCTGTGTCCAGCCCATAGACTCTCATGAAACTCTTGCATGAGCTTTACTTGAGTCTTTTTTTGACATATAACCCGTTGTGGTGTAGCACCCTTTTGCTTAGGATGCTTCCACAAGTAACCATCCCTTAAAAAGTACCCATATGCTTTCCTGCGTATCCTCTTGAATTCTTGTTCAGACCAATCATCCTGTTTTGTTAGAGTACTCAAGTACCTTCCAATAGAAAGCCAATCACCTTCATAAAGATCTTTCAAGAACAATTCAAGTGAATTAGTCATGCAGACATTGTTACCTTTGACATGAGAGATAGAATAGAATTTTGTGCCTACATCATCTCCCTCATCAATCATTTGTGACTCATCTTCATACCTTGCCCTTGATAGCATATCTGCCACTGTATTGTCTTTACCTGCAATGTGCTTAAACTCAGGATTTAAGGACTTAATGTAGGCAATCCACCGCAACATAGCAATGTCTGGTGTTGAGCAGCTTGTAATCATCCCAAGAAGTGGTAGACAATCTGTTTCTACAACCACACATGCACCAATTAGGTACTCTTTCCCATTTTTCAAGGCTATAACCATACCCCATAGCTCTCTCTTTATTTGTGGATAGTTTCTTTGGCGAGCACTTAGTACCTTTGCTCCAAATCTTACCACATACCTACGTCCTTCTTCGTCATCTTGCCCTATTACCCATCCAATCCCTGTAGGACTGGTGTCTACTGTCACAATTACTGGCCTTTGACACTCATAGTCTACCTTTCTCAAAGTCGTTGCTGACTGGAGTAACTCCTTTATCTTTTTCATGGATTTTACATGTGCTTCTGTCCATTTAAACTTTTGATTCTTTCTAAGCAGCTGATAAAGAGGATCAGCTACATGTGCATAATGTGGAATCCAAATAACATAGAAGACACATGCTCCCAGAAACCTTCTAACCTCAGTGATGTTAGTGCATGTTTCTTTCATTCTTTGGATGGCATCTATCTTTGATGGAAAAGGTTTCCTACCATATGGCCCGAACATGTGCCCCACAATGAGCACTTCATTGACACCAAACATAGACTTTTTTCCCTGACAATGTAAGATTCACTTCTTCCAACCTAGACAAAATTTTATCACAATCATTTATGTGATTTACCACAAACCTGCGACATCCCTTGAGATCCAAAGCTTCATCTTTGTCACTTTCTTCACATCCTTTGATAGGCAAATCATCAATGAAAGGCATTGTGATTTGAGGAATAAAGTCACGTAAGACCTTATTCATCCCATTCATCATATGTGCAACCGAGTTGGTTGCTCCCTGTGGCAAGGTACACATCCTTACCAAACCCAAAGGTGTCCTCATGGTTGTCAAGTCTCTGCTTTCGATTGCAAGCTGAAATTGATCATACCCTGAGTAGAGATCCCCCATTGAGTAGATTGCTCTCCCTGCGAACGCCTCTGCAAATTTATCCACAATTGGACATGTACCTACATTTCTAATTGTCACCTTGTTCACTGGTTGCATATCTTGGATGAAGCGTAGAGAACCATTCTTCTTTGGAACTGTGAACCACCTGTTTGAGTATGGAGCACAAGAAGGCTCCAAGATTCCCATTTTGATTTTCTCATTCAGTAGCTCTACTAACTTTGGCAAATGAGCCTTTGGAACCGGAATAGGCCGCAGATTCCAAGGCACATGAGGTATTGTGAAAATTACCATAGGAGCTACAATATAAGGATCAACACATCCTATCTCATGTGGCTCAAATGCAAAAGCCTTACCATGCTTTGAAAGAATTTCTTTGAAGCACTTTGTCTCCTCCTGTGTTAGAAACTCCTCGCAACCAATCTGCAACTCTTGAAAAGACTCCTTTGTGAAGGTATGCCCGATCTTTTTAGGATTCCGCAAACTTGGTTGTAAAGAAGCCTGTTCAATCTTTTCCATGTTGTTGGGTGGTAAGGGTGAAGCTACTGGTTTCACCTTCTTTGCTACACTCTTGTATTTAGTTTCAACATGGACTTCTGGGCCTACTGTTTGGCTTTCTTTAAAGGCTTCTATTACTTGATACATTTCCATAGAGCAAACTTCCACAACTTCATTTTCAAGATGCAAACTAGACCTCATTATAGCATCAAGCTCACCCATAGTATCTACAAAAGAAACTTGTTCACACAAACCCAAAACATTTTCAGTAGGCTCTAGCAACCCACTCTTTTTCATGCCTATTTGTACATTATGCACATATTGCTTCTCACATCTCTTCAAATCTTCAAGTTTTGTAAAACATAATGATCCATTCTTTGTTACCAAGGAGCTCGTTGAAAATGCTTCACCTATTTTTGGATCAGGCGAGACCCTTTTTCTTTCTGTACCACTGCAATCCCGCTTTACAATGGTACTTGGCCAAAACCCATCATTTCTCTATGATCATGAAACTCTTTTCTCACCTTTGGTAGAGGATTTTCTCTGAGGTTGTCACGATTTCTTTCATGGTTTACACAAACTGTGAGAAATTGGACATCATGTTTACCATCTTTGCTACGTCTCCTAGCATATGCTGAACCATCGTCCATTACCTTGGTTTCCATTCGAACTCCCACAATGTAGGGCTGTCCAAGGATGAGATGATATGAAGATGTATCCTGTACAAAGAAGTTTTGGTCAATCTTTACATCACCTATTGTTACCTTCACACCTAGACATGTTGCATACAATTCACCGGATGAATTGTTTGCCACTTTTACCATCCAGCCATGATCTGTGTCCATCGGCCATTTGCACTTGTTGTAGAGACTCTTTGACATTATGTTTATTTCTGAACCATGGTCAATCAAGGCAACAAATGGCTCTTCAAGATCACCTACCTTGACCAAAGTTTCTGTAGTAGCCCTTGCCCAATGACTTCGTGAATAGTAACTCCTAGGAATATCTTCAACTTCTTCATCATCATTTGAGAAATACACTTGCTTCACTCTCCCCCTAGATTGGTAGCATCCTACCACAGCTCCATCATTCTCCTTATTTTGCAGTTGCATCCCTTGTGTCTTTGAGGTTTCCCCTTCAACCTATGGACGAGAAACTTCAGCAAGGGTTTGACTCTTTCTCTTGATGATGTCAATGATCTCCTCATGGAATTCACGCTTTGCAATGCCAAGAACTTCTCCCAGAGTAAACTCAATCTTGCTATTCAAGATCCTTTCCTCCAAGACTTTCTTTAAATCTGTAGCAACCTCAATATCAGATTGTAGTTTATAAGTTGGGCCTTTTGTCTTACCTTTCGTTGGCTCTTTCTTCTTTCCTGTTGTAGACTCCTCCATGAGTACTTCAGGTGGAGATGCTCCTTGTGTTGAGGGTGTTTGAGAAGGCATTGAGTCGCTTCTTCCCCCACTTCTAGAAGCTCTTTTTGATGGTCCTTCATCAGCATTCTCACGTCTGCGCTTCTCTTCTACAATTGCCTCATTTTGTTGGCATTTTGTAATGTAGGCATGCACTGACAATGAGTCCACTGGATCATTCCATCCTGTTTCTAGACGTATGCAATCACCTGCTTCATGTAGAATCTCTTTTGTAAGCTTTCCCTTTTTAGCTAATTGCATGACATTTGGCCAAATTTGACCATGATGGTCACTCACCTCTTCATCACAAAAATGTTCAATTTTTACTCCATAAGTAGCTGCCTCAACTGAAGAGGTGGCATGCTTGGTTGCCATATCTTCAACTAAGGTTTGCATTCCCCCCTTCCCAAAGTTAGTTCTCAAGGGTAGACTTGTCTCTCTTAAGTGGATTTTACCATCCTTAAAAAAGACAACATATTTTGACAAAGCATCACTAAAATCATCACAATCCCTTCTTACATGGTTTGTACTATCACACCAAATACATCTATTAACAAACCCTTCTTTGGGCTGTTGTCTTTGCCTAGGAAGTGGCCCTGATGGTTGGCCTTTTTCTTCAAGCTTTGCAAACTTCACCTTCAAGTCATGCATTCCCTTCACAAGCTCATCTAGCATGGACTCATCAAACTTAGGAGCGATAAAAGTAGGCTTTACCATTTTGTCAGAAGTTGAGGTGGAAGGACTTGTAGTGTTTACTACCATCTTGTCCCTTCTTCTTTGTCGTTTGGCAAGCAGTGAGACAGCACCTTCAACCTCATTCCAGTCGGTCTTTAGTCCTTGCTCAGCATCTTTATCTTCAAGAAGAAGCTCCAAATTTTCTTGAAACTCTTTACCTGCAGCTTGTAAGAAAAGATCTGTCTTCTCGGCATCTAGTGTGGCCCTTTCTGTCCTAGTGAGTTGTGCATAGCGCCGCTCAAATTCCCTAAGTAGCTCTGTTATTGATAGTCCTTGCTTTGGCTTGACTACCCATTCTAAGAATGTCCTTTTGGTCACTCTCTCAGAGTCCTCCATGAAATATTCCTCCTTTAAAGCTACTTTGAGTTCTTCCCAATTTCTCCCATGCCCATCTTTAATTGCCCTAACATGCTCCCTAATTTCTGGAGCAACAACTAGCTCTAAGCTTTGAATCATCTCACCTTCTGACACGCGATGCAGCTCCATCTCCTTCACAAACTCGCGTAAGTACTTGGTTACATCTTTGCCATTGAACTGATCCATTCTGTTGACGACCACTTGTATGGCCTTCGTTGCTGAAATCTCCCTTCTTTCAGTAGCATGTTGTTGTTGCATGAACATTGCAAATGCTTGAAACATTTGCATTGTTGGTGGGTCAAAATGCATACCCCGTTGCTCAACATGATCACCCATGGTTACCCACAAACTCTCACCCTAGCAGATTCGCGTCGGGTTCACCAATAATATGTCGAGAAATTTGCGGTCTTGCCAGGAAAGCACCGGGCTTATGGCTGTGAGAGTTTGTGAGAGAACTCAACAAAAACTATATGAAGGAGTTAAACCATAGATGCCATGAAGACTAGGGTTTGGAAAGAAGTGCAATCAAAGAAGACTCACTCTTTCTCTCTTGCACTCACACACACACAAAGAAAGAACGCAAAAGAGAATGTCAAAACAATACGAAGATGAAAACATCAAAGCTATGGTCATATCGTATCATGGGTAATATGAAAGGGTTAATGGATGAGTTAATGGCATTCAATCTTGGCTGACCAAATAGGCTACGAATTGTTCTTTGGAATTGTAGTTTTGTGCTTACCATAATATAGATATTTTGTCTAGTGATTGGGATTAATTGTGTGTACAAATCCTCTTGGTTCATAGCAAGATAACTACGCTTACATCAAAAGAAAAATTATAGTCTATGAGAGGTAGTATGATGGGATCCGGTGATAGAAGTATTTCATTGAGCCTTTCAGGGCCAAAGAGAAACACTATACGTTGTTGAAAGTGTATTTTACGGCTAATCCATACGTTAATTCTAATAGATCGTACAGAGTGAAAGCGATAGAAATGATCATCATGTGGGTTATTCATCTAGGATAGTATGAGAGAAGTGAAGAGATGAGAAGTTTCCCTCCCAAGCCCTAGTCTTGCCCGTAGGCAATAAGGATACTGCGGGGAGAGATGTACCTGTAGCAAAGAGAACCTAGAGAGGATGAATTACTAAGAATGAGAGAGATAGGTTTGGTTAAGGAGATGAGATTAGATACATATATATATGTTGGATTAGAGATGAAAATCAAAACAACAAGAAATCAAGAAAACATCAATGTAGAACACATCTTACTTGAAACCCTTCGGCACCATTATTGATGGGAGAGAGAAGAAGAGGGGAGAATTCAACGTTGATTGATACGCCAAGTACAACACCTTCTTTGATTAGAGTTGATCCTCCAAGGATGGCGTACAAGAATGGCTAGTTTTCCTCTAGGAGAAAGTGTAGGCTTGGGCTTATGTTAATGGGGCTAAGTACAATTAGGCAATACTACTCACTCCCTCAGGAATTCCTCTCATCAATGGCTTGAATGCTTGAGTTTTTTTTTCAAGGAAGAAGAGGTCCCCTTTTATAGGTGAAGGGAACCCCCAAGGGTTTACACAAGAAGAGAGGAGCCAGTGTGAACACGAATTGGAAAAGTTGGAAATGAGCTGTCCCTGCATGATGTGGGCAGACTGGGGTCCAGTATTTTGATCATATCTCCTCAACCGTAGGTCCAAATAAAAAAGTAAAAATATGGGCAGAAACTTCAGCTCATTAGCTACGATTTTCATTTTAAAATCATTTTCCAATTCGGATTGGAACCTTGTGTAAAAAATTCATCAAAATAGGGTCCATTTCTAGCAGCAAAAGTCTTCATGTGGTCCCCTTAGCCTAGACTTTCATTTTATTCCAAAGGACACCTCATGCCATATGAAAGCATGACATTGCTCCTTGACAAAGTTTTGTAATCATGATTGCAATAATGCATTAAAATAAGTGTATCTTTGAAATCATGCCACCTAGTGTCCCACTAGGATTTGATTCCCTCCTAGTAGCTATTTAAAAAGAAATATAAGAAAAATATGAAAAATACATAGAATATATATAGATTGGAAATTACTCTAGATATAGGATCTAGATAGGGTGTGAGATAATAATGAGATGGTAGAAAGAAAGAATCAATGCTTTTTGCCCCAAGCTAAAGAGGTGGAGCTATTGACACTTTTCCCATAGTATTTTTTGATGGTAAAGTAAGAATACATTACCCTTGAGATAAATAATAAGATGAGAAAGAAAGCTTATTTTTATACTTACATATGCATATGTACATTATAGGAAATATAATTATGTATCTAAAAAGCTACAAGATAACTCTTGTAGCATGTATTCCCACTATGTACATGTCACAGCACGACAACGCTCTCGTCGAGGTAGTGGCTTGTGCTGCTTTGGTGGTGGAGGGCGCAGTGCTACAGACTTACCTCCTCTTACACCCCGACCTCCTCGCTCACCCCTTGGAGCTCCACATAAGGATGAGGACCGCGATGCGCCCGCCCCGGACGCTCGTGGCTACTAGTATTATATACATCGAGGAGGGGAGGTGGATCTAGGTTCCGCTTTGGGGAGGACATTTCGAGGGCACCTTAACCAGTTCATCCACTCAACATACCAAGATTGCTTTAAATCTTCAAACATCAGGACCCAACCGACTTGATGTACATTCACACGACATTGCTCACGCGGTTCCCTAATCCGGAAGTGGAAGAGTTCTCCAGGCAGTGGCTCGAGGAGTACATAAAGAATTTCTTGAAAAATAAAAAGTCCAGTGTGCGGAGGGCAGAAAAGAAAACATTTGAATCTGAGGGTCACAACTATCACCCTGGAAATGTTCATGATGAGGAGTGGGAGAAAGCCCACGGCGAGCTGGAGGACGAGAGAGCGGCAGGTGCTAGGGCGCACACTCGGAAGGTGGAGGCAAGGGCGCAGCAAACGTTCACGCATTACGGCTCGGGCGGAAAAGCAGCATGGAAAGATAAAATTTGTGAGTGCGTGTATTTTCATTTGTATTGATTTAATTTATGGTAATAAGGTTAGGTTTGTGATATTTTTAAATTGATATACAACAAAATATTACTATGACCCGCCCAACCTGAGAGATCTAGAGATACAGAGAGAGCCACTCCGAATATCAGACATGGTGCTGTGTGTATGAAAACAACAAAATCAATTGCGAACAATTTAAAAATACATGTTGTACACTACAGCCTGTAAGTGTGAACTTTTTTTTTAAAATCAGTGCATGCAAAATTATGTATCCATTTGTATTAATTAAAGGTTTTGTTGTTTTTTTCTTTTCCAGAGTCAAGGAGTCCCTCTAGAGGTCCCAGGATCCGAGTAGCTCAATCCTCCAAGTGTTTTTGGACCCGCACGTCTTCTTTTTGCCACAGTTGTATAGCCCCCATGTATCGCCTATTTGGGCAATTTTGTAATATCCAATATAATTATACACTTGATTTTGGCCCAAAGTCTTCTTTTGGCCACAGTTGTATAGCCACCATGCATCGCCTATTTGGGCAATTTTGTAATGAACGGTTTCTCCAATATAATTAAACATTTGATTTTGGTCCAAAGTTTTCGTGCAATGAACTTGTTGTTTTCTTTTTATTAAATGTATAGGGAAAAAAAGGCAAATGACCATTTGGATGGGTCCTACCAAGGACCATCCAAATGGTCATCTGCTTTTATTAAAAACATACTCGCGTGCACGATAATGGTTGCGATAATACTGGCGGTAAGTACAGCGGAAATAAGCGCGGAAATGTAGCCGGGCCGATTACCACGTGCATTGCTGAAGGACCATTACCGCGAGCATTGACTCGAGAATTACCGCTCCCGAGATTTTTTGACTTGAACTTTTCCTTTGTTTTTGTGTGTCTATCTGAGCGGTAATGTGCTCCAAATGTCATAGTGATAGCTTAAGATTGTCGTCTTTTGCTGTGTAGAGGTAGCTTGGAAGTAATCATACTTGTCGAGTGCCTTTAGGATTGAAGGATTGTAGAACTAGATTAGGATTTTGAGAATGATTGATAGATGAGACAAGTCTTAAGATCAAAGCTTAAAAAACCATAAAAAACAAGAAAATGAGAGTTTGTGGACACTTTCCACAATCCCATTGCATGAGAACATAGCAGTAGGGTAAGTAGGATCCGAGGTGAATTTTAGAACATTGCTCTCTCCGAAGAATCATTGTGAGTTGTATTTGAAGTTGCAGAATTTCAGGTCTACGGCTCGAAATAGCACAAAAAGACTCCAAAACACTCAATCCGACTGGAGAGTAAGCTTAAAAGTTGTATGAACCAATGCATAAGCTCAAGGACACTTTGAGATAAAAATTTCAAGAGTTGGCTAAAACTCAAATTATTTACTTTTTCTTGACAATTTAGGCCAAATTAAGCTTTGACTTGATTCATAGGCTTAAAATAACTCATGAAATGACTGTCCTTGGAGAAAGTATAAAAATTTGTTCATTTCAAGCCTGAAGTAAAAAATCACAATTATTTACTTTCAGCTCAGACTTGACTAAGGTTGATACCAATGTCTTATTGCATGTGTACAAACAACTTTTATAAAGGCACATTGGATTTGGATCACAAAATTGGGTAAAAATTAAAGTTTGTACTGACTTTTGAAGACTTGAGTGCAAATTGGAAAACAAAATAGTCCAAACTTGATGAAATTTGATTCATATGCTTGTATTAATGTGATAGACATGTGTACATGCTCAGTTGACCAGAAAGATGTAAAAATTTACCAGAAGTAAATAATCATGATTATTTACATCTGTCTCATTTTCCAACTTTTTTGACCAAGTTAGGATACCACTAGATTAACCATGTTGTGACAAGCCCACAAACCAAATTTGGTAAGATTTGGATCATTGGATTGGAAATTGTGACCAAATTTGCAAAGTTAGTCTACGAATAGAAAACTGATGACGATTTGACCAAAAAATGTTCAAACTTGATGAAACTTGGCTAGAGACCTTAAGTTGAAGTGCTTAACAGATCTGTGTCAAGATTGGGATAAAAACTTGCAAAAAATTACCTAGAGTAAATAATCACGATTATTTACATCTGCTCCAGAAATTGACAATCTTGCATATTTGAGTATACCACAAGGTCAAGCATATCAAGTAGACCCCACAAATCAATTTTGGTAAAATTTGGATCACAAAAGTGAGATTTAAGCCAGTTTCTTGAAATCAGAGTTTGCGGACACGAAACAGTTGATAAACTTGAACAGATTTTGTCCAAACTTGTTGGAACTTGTCCAAGGACCTTAATAGGTTGTATACTTCGCAAATCAATCCAAAAAGTGTAAAAACTTGACAAAAGTAAATAATCACGATTATTTACTACTGCTACACAGAGCCACCATTTTTTTCTTTTGAACTTGTACAGTGTTAGACCAGCATAATATAAAGCCACAGGGAAATTTTGGGTTCAATCAGATCCAAATTGGTACATGTTCACTCAGTTTTCAGGTTGCAGATTAATCCTTTGATTTTTGCCAAAGTCAAGTTTGAAAATCTCAAATGTTGACTAAATTAGCTTGATTTGAAGTGATACACATAGCCCAATCACAATAGTTAGCAAAAAATTATATTGTCTTTGTGAAAGAATAGCTAACTTGATCAAATTTATACAAGAATCAGGTTGCAGACGAGGAATTGGTAGCTTGACAGTGAGGCGGTCCGGGGTGGGCAACAAGAAGAGCGGCCTCTACTCACCCTTCGAGGTGAGTAGCGTTAAATGGTAACCGTGCATTTGCACTGCATTTCTACTCAAATGTATATATTTTTTATCAAAGTTTTAACCTAGTGTTCATTCTCTCTTTCCGTAATAGCCTTTTTCCATACAAACACCTTACCCTTCTCAGATCTTTATGCATTTACATCATATTTCTCTCTTCATGCTAAATGTAAATAGTAAACTTAATTCTACTCTCCTAGTTTTTTACTTTATATTCTTTTAACTAATTAGATTTACTAATTTAAATAGCTATCTACATCCCATAATTTGTAAATAAATAATTTATGGGCACTTATCTTACCCATCTTCTCTCAAGGGTAGGGTTAACCTTGTAGGCCTTCCCTTCCCCACCACTATGTGACCCAAGTCTTGGATCATTTACTTGTGTTGGTCAACAAATCTTAAATATAATGTATATCCCCAATAAATCAAACTTTATTGGAGCCCACCTCATTTGTTTAAGGTGGATTCTCTTTTGAAAAAGCATGCTACACCTTGGATGCATGCTAAAGGGGCCCCTACAAGGAGACTTTGTTCAAAAGGTGTTTTGGATGCATCTTGAACGCCTTAGCTCGTGGTTATACTTGAGGAACACTCCAAAATCAGCTTAAACACTTTGAGAAGGTCAACTTTGCCTTTTACAACACCCAATTCTGAGTTACAAGCTGAAAGTTATGGTGAAAACAAGGTGCTGCAGACACTGTTACTGCAGGTCAAAGTTACAATCAGGTAAACCACAAAGGTGAAAATTTTTCTTGACTTCTTCAACATTCTAAAACACCAATGGGGAGCTAAAGACCACTTGCATGTGGAGGGGTCGGCTCAAGATGCTTCCAAAGACACAACAAACAAGATGGGGACACTCTGCAGGGGCCACTGGAGGGACATCATGGTGGGGCCCATATACATTATCAACCCTTATGGAACCTCCACGACTTAAAAGGCTATTTTTAATGAAAAAATAAGTCCCTTATTTGTATAATTGAAGGAATGGTCAAAAGGGAACCTAACTATGGTTAATTACCTACCCTAGTCAAGTTTAACCTAACCCAAGGTCTTGTACAACTATAAAAAGGCCCTTTGGCAAGCACAAAAACACACACACCTACTCCATTGCTGCAAATAAGCTCCTCTAAGGTTAGAGAAGCCCTAATCTCTCTCTCCTCTTGTCTCCCTATCCATTTCCTAAGCTCGCTATCATAAGCGGCACCATAGAGAGAGCATCAATATGCTATTGCTACCATTCTCTTGCAAACATTTCTCTTATCATACTCATCCCTAAATAAGGATTGTAGATTCTATATGAGAGCAAGGATATCAAGTTCAATGATCTATCTCATGGTTTGATCAACAAATTGTTGCAATTGGGGTGTCGTCGTCACACTTTTGCTCTAAACGCATGTAAAATTGGTAAGCCTACATTGGCATCTTCTCATATTTTGTGCTCATTGGGTTGCTTGTTTGTTGAGAAAGTTTTTTGTGCACCATGGTGTCTATTTGCTTGGCTTCTCTCCTTATGTTGTGTGTAAGTAAGTCTTGGGGCTGCATAGATGGAGAAGAGCTCTCTATGCATGCCGCCTTATGTGTGTAAGTAGTCTCTTCTTTTGGGAAAGGAAAGGAGTTGTCAAGTATTTGTGCATTGTGGTGTTTTGAGTTTTGAGGTTTTGTGATTGCTTTTCTTAGAAGTATATGAGCACTAATATGGTGAAGGTCAATCTTTGCATGTGAGTTTGTGCAGCGTTCAAAGGGATTGCTTAAGGAGTGTGTGTTGAATGGTTGAAGGGCATTTTGTGTTGAAGCACATAAGGAAGGTGTGAGTGTGTGTGTGTGTGTGTGTGTGTGTGTGTGTGTGTGTGTTGTATATGGTTTGTTTTGGTTTCCTTCTTTCTCCATAAAAGAGGGTGGTGCCCCTAAGCAATATGCGTGTGTAGGGTCTCACGGAGTGGTTGTCTGGTGGGAGCCTTGAGTTGAGCCCCATCTCAAAAAATCCGCTCTCAGAGGCTCCCGTGCTGCTCAATTGGGGCTGGGGCAAGCACAATCAGAGACAACAACAACCCACAGCCAGAAACCAAACAAGAAAAGGGGCACCACCTAGTTGTAGATGCGAACTAGGACGCACGTGATATCTCCTTGTACTCAAACGCACAAAGAGAGGGGAATGCAAGATAGCCACTCACACCAAACACAAACATTCACCACGCCAGAGAGAGGTAAAGAGCACAAATCAACTTGAGCAACTCAGTCTTAGCTTTAAAGACTAGATGCACACAAAGCTCGATGAGAAATAGAGAGACAACACAAAACTTGACCTTGTTGCCAGTACAAAAATTGTCTTAGGGTCACGGGAGCCCTCTCACCGAGCACCCTCTTACAATTGACCTTTTAGGAAAACAATTCAAAAGTCCCTCAAACCACCAAGCATGAAATGGCACAACAAACTTCAAGGAGAATATACCTTCAACCACCTGATGAGCCAACTTATCAAGTCAATTTGGAGAGAAGAGTCGTAGTTGCAGCATACAATTGCACCCAAAACTATAAATCTTATTTATGCACAAGAGTAGGCTACAAGTGTGGTGAAGAGTATGGCATACACTCCACTCCTCTAGATGGCATAACTAACTTCAAGCTTCTCCATGCACCTATGTGTAATGATGGAATAGAACACTCACGATGCACACACTCTACACAACTAGGCTTGAAGAGTGGTGTGTTATGTGTTGAGAATGGTGTGGTGTAGTGTGACCATGTGATCTTTAAAAATTCAGCAAAACCGACTGTTTTTTCCACTACACAAGGTCCTTGTGAGGTCCTTCTTTGGATAATTCTTTTGAATACCTCCAAGAGAGAGCTCCCCATGGTGCATGCATGCATGCCACATACCCTTGACCTTATTTGGTAGGTCTATAATTGAAGATATTGTTGAGATCATGATATAAGTGAATAGTACAACTAAGAAAATCAAATATTTAGGGGTCTAAAAAAATATGTACCTGTCAAATATAAATAATATAGGTGGAAAAAATATAAAGGGGTCAAAATAAATCTCTCATTATAAGTCTACCATAAAAAGATGAATATTTTTGGTGTTCTAATTTATGAGAGTAAAAGAAAATAGATGTAGGAAGGAAAAATCACAATAGTGAAAAAATATACACATAAATAAAACTAGTTTTTTTTGGATTTTTGTTGGGATGGAGTTACACCAAAAATAAGAGAAGCTTGCATGAAATTATTTTTATATGGAATAAAGAGTATGCAAAATGGTAAGAAAAAATATGTTAATGGTGAGTCAATGTAGATAGCATAAATAACACACCATAGATAGAAATATTTAAATAAATACCAAAATAATTATGAAAAATCCTTTTATTTAGGCCCTATATACAATGAAATATTTACACACAAATGGGCCATAATATACTTATATTTTTTATTTTTTTGGGTCAACTAGCCCAGTGACTAGCTAATTAAGGGTTTTTAAGAAGATATGGGAAAAGTCCCCTAACTCACACACACCTTATATACAGTGAAATGGTAGGGATAGCCATAGTGTTTGGATGATTTTGGTAGGGTGGTTTAACTCACTATGGCAATTACGGAGAGCCGAAAAACGGCTATCAACAGAAAGTGCAATCCAATCAAGTGGAAGAAATTAACAACAAGTCAATCCAAAGATAAGTACTCTATCTAGGGCTTCAAAAGTCTTTATGAACCTTAGATCTGGTCGTGTACTAGGAAATCAGGGCATATTTGGAGAAACCTCCAGTAGAGTATCCACTAACGAAAGTGTGAATCAAGGCAACTCCTTGCACACTATCCCTGAATAAGTCTAAGACACTTTTTTTTATTCGACGTCCGAAATGTCTTCTTATTCGACTCACTAAAAAACCAAAACGACAATGCGCTATAAGCATATACTCTCTTTTTATAAGACTAATCTCCATGGAGCTCAGTTCTACCGTATACTATCAGAGTCTATTGTTGGGAGGATAGAAACGTAAAAGATCTTCTACGGACTTTGCATGCCAAATCAGGACAATTAACGCCCAATGAAGATCATCTATATCTTCAAGATCAAAGAAAATGGACCATCAGATCTACCAACCTACCTGTCTAGGGATTGTTATAGCAACAACTTTGTTATGATGACTCCTAAGAATGTGGAACAAACCAAATATCAAGGATATTCCATAAGGGATTGGATATTGGGTCAAGGAGCAGATAATCCACGAGATGAACAATATCATGACAGATCTTTTCTGAGAGTAATGTTAAGAAACCAGAAACCACCTCGTCACATAGAAAACCGGGTGACACTAAGGCTAGTCCAGGGCTACATGAGTCACTATTTCCAAAAGACTGGTTTGAAGAACTAGGAACAGGACCATCCGCCAGGAGACCAGGAGTTGAACCAAATAGACGCGTCAGACCAACTGATTTTTAAAAATGGGTCAAAAAATACAGTGGATCTGGGGATCCATATGACCACTTAGCAAGATTTAAGCAACTGCTAAGAGCAAAACATATATTTGATTTCCATACTCAATTCAAGGGGTTTGAATTGACATTAGAAGGAAAAGCATTGAAATGGTTCCAAAACATTCCACCAAGGTCAATCATGGACATTAGGCAAAATTTGGACTCACAAAGGGGCCCTTTAAGGAGTTTGACTTTACCTCTCTCTACCAAAACGGGCGCATGGATAATTTTTTGCAAACAAACTCCAAAGTTGGCGGAGGACAGTTAAAATGTCCTCTTCAAGTCTATCTACTGATATATAGCACGCCATGAGATCCCTCATATTTTAGAAGATTCGTTTTTTGATTCACTTAGATTCCGACAGAGTTGTCACATCATAGGTGAATCAAAAAAAGAATCTTCTAAAATATGAGGAATCTCATGGCGTGCTATATATCAGTAGATAGAGCTTGAAGAGGACATTCTAACTGTCAAACCTCTGCCAACTTTGGAGTTTTTTTGCAAAAATTTATCCATGCGCCCATTTTGGTAGAGAGAGGTAAAGTCAAACTCCTTAAGGGTCCCTTTGTGAGTCCAAATTTTGCCTAATGCTTGAACACATTAGCTCAAGGTTTTGTAGCTTCTTATTGGGATCAAACACAATACTGTAGCTCAAATCTATAGCTTTAAACAGAAACAAGGTGAGTCTCTTAGGGATTGTGCAACTAAAATGAAACAATACATTTCCAGATGCCCAGAGCTAGAGATGCCTGCAAAAGAACGACTAGTATCATTTTTTCTAGAGGGACAGCTAAACAAAGAACTTCATGTTATACTGTATAACAAGAAGCATACAACCCTAGAAGAGTGTGTGTCAAATGCGATTGACTTAGGAGACAATTGTGATATTTTTAATGAAGAAGATGTCCCTAAGGATAACCAAAGTGAGAAAACAGTTTCCACAAAACCAGTACAAGTGGAAACGGCTGCTGCGGCACCACTTTCAGTCATAGAATACATGCTCAAAAGGATGAATGACATGATGATTAACATGCAAAAAGCACCTATGAGGGGACTAGGGCAAGGGATACCTCAACAGGGCCAACCGATTAGACTGCAAAAATGGTGTGCAATCAAGGGAAAATGGATCAACCATGAGACCAATGAGTTCTACTACAGACCAAAGTATAATGGGAATGTTCATAACGTGCCCATGAGGCTACAAGGGCAACCCATGTACAGATACCATTCTAACATGGCACCAGCTCAAAGACCACCGATGGGTATGGAAAGACCTCACCTTTGTTGGGTCAACAACCTCCGTATCCAAGACATAATGCAGTGCTTATAAAATAAATGCATTTAGAAGGAGTCATAGATGAACAATCACTAGTACCTATTACACCCTATGCTGATCCTAGTCCATCTACAGTAATGGTAGAAGGAGATTGGTACAATTCACATCCACCACCAATGGAAGAACCTATGACTTATGCTCCACAAGAACTCGCACCAATGTATTATGTAGCTAATCAAGGTGTTAGACCTCCTATGGTAAGACCCATGATTAAGCCAAGAATGGGAAACTGTCACAATTGTGGTGCCGATGATCATTGGAAAAATGAATGCCCAAAGCCTGACAAAAACCTCAAGCCAGTTGAAGCTTATTGCATACGATGTTGC
Source organism: Adiantum capillus-veneris (assembly GCF_014529385.1). Classification (NCBI taxonomy): domain Eukaryota; kingdom Viridiplantae; phylum Streptophyta; class Polypodiopsida; order Polypodiales; family Pteridaceae; genus Adiantum; species Adiantum capillus-veneris. The sequence continues at coordinate 135,518,821 of NC_140942.1, read as the reverse complement.
AAAAAGGGAGGACACTTTCCAAAAGATTGTCCTAAAAATATTTTAAACAAGAGTAAAACATTAGTAAACATAGTCCAAGTGATACCTAGTAGTTCATTTGAGAGTGAATTAATATTTCCAATCAAGGTAATCACTAGAGCCTAGGCTAAGAAAAAGAAACATAACTCCTTTGATTATTCAGAGAATAAAAAAGTTTCCTCTCAAAAGATCAAAAGAAGCACAAGTAAAAGGTATGAGATGAGAAAATAGAAATAATGAGTTGAAATCGAGGAGAAAGCAAACAAGCTATTCCAAGAAAAGGTGAAAGAACCTGGAAGTGAAATCAAAGAAACAACCATGAAATCTGGAGGATCAATTTTGGTTGATAATTTTTTTGAGCCTATTAATGCATCCTTGGAAGCTTACCAAGCAGGACTAAAAGCAGGCCAAAACATGGAAAACAAATGGAAAAACTATCCTTGTCTAGAGATGGAAGCAACTAAGCTTGAAGCTTATCAAAATTTGGTAAGAATCACGAAAGAGATGCTGAAAAAACAAAAACCCAAGCTCGAAAGTATGGAAAAACCTGAGGAGCTTGTGGTGAGAGACAATCAAGAAAAATCCAAAGTAGTGGTAGGACCCCACTTTGAACCAAAAGAGCCGAAACTTATAGTGCCGAGCAGCGAAGATGCCTTAGACGGAATTCCATTCGTAGAGGAAGACCGACCAGGACACTTATGGAAAAAATTTTGAGCAATCAATGATGGGAGGATAGCTCTAACGTCAGCTCCTATAGAGGAAGTTTGGTTAGACAACCTACCTCCTGATATGGACATGGATGTACAATCCTTGTATGGGATCAAGAGTTAAAGAAATCTCTAAAGGAGATATATACAACCAAAATGGAAACCACAAAAGAGGATGGTAAATATGTAACGAGTATTCCATCCCATTATAAAAAATAATCATAGTAGAACAACCTAATAGAAAACTACAAAAACAAGGCGAGTCCTAGGAAGGGCCTGAAAATGCAAGATTTGGCTGAACCAGGAGAAGAGCCTAGGCCTGCCTACATTGCAAATGACCTAACACAAGAAGAAGAAGAGCTTTTACGAAGCTTACTTAAAGAATACCAAGATATCTTCGCTTGGTCTTACAAGGATCTGAAGGGTGATGATCCAGAAATTTGCCAGCATACCATACCCATGAGAGATGATGCGAAACCAAGTAGAGAAAGGCCATACACATACAATGAAACATTTACCAGGAAGATCAAAGAAGAGATTGAGAAACTAAAGAAAGAAAAATTCATTTATGAAATTGAACACACAGATTGGGTGTCTCCAATTGTGGTCGTACCCAAGAAGAGAATGGAAAATTATGAGTGTGTGTCAACCTCAAGAAATTGAATGCAACTACCATTAGAGATAACTTTTCTCTTCCAATCACTAAGCATGTGCTAGAACAAGTTTCAGAAAAAGAATCTTACACCTTCTTAGATGGCGTTTTGGGATACAAGCAACTTTTGGTTGACCCAAAAGATCAGCATAAAATTGCTTTTGCAACGGAATGGGGTATTTTTGCCTATCGGGTTATGCCCTTTGGGTTAACTAATGCTCCTGCCACATTGCAAAGATTGATGAGTCATGCTTTTAAAGAATATCTAAGGAAATTCTTGGAAGTATATATGAATGATCTATGCGTACACTCATCAATCCGGGTTGATCATTTTCAACACCTCAAAAAGGTATTCGAGAAATGTAAACTTCATAGGATTTGATTAAATTCTGAGAAGTGCACATTCATGGGTAGACAAGGAAAAATTCTTAGACATATAGTGTCTAAAAATGGCATAGCTACTGATATGGATAAAATTCACGTTATTGTTGACTTTCCTAGACCAACAACAGTCAAGGGCGTTCAAGCCTTCATGGGACATGATATTACAGACGGTTCATTTATATGTACGATTTAATTGCAAAACCCATGTATAGCTTGATTACACACTTTAAATGGACTGATGAGTGTGAAGAACCCTTCATGAAGCTTAAGAAAAATCTCACCTCAGCTCCAATACTAAAAGCACTCAGATTGGAATAGGATATTCCACATATATGCAGATGCTTCCAATTTTTCCATAGGGTGTATACTAGCTCAACTAGGAGACATGAAAATTGATTTTCCCATTTCTTATGGTAGCTCACAATTAAACATGGTGGAAAAGAATTATACCACCACAGAAAGGGAAGGATTAGGAATGATCTATGTCGTAAAAAAGTATAGATATTACCTATTAGCAAACAAATTTGTGTTCTTTGTGGACCACCAAGCCTTATTGTACTTGGTCAACAAGCCATACAACACAGGAAGAATAGTGAGATGGTCCATCATTCTTCTGGAATTTGATTTCACTGTAGTTGTAAAAAAGGGAACTACTCATCAAAGAGAAGATCATTTGTCTAGGATTATTTCAAGAGAACCTCGTCGGAAAATATGGTATCATTGATGACCATAGATCAAGTGGATTCGTAAATACCACTTCCTATTACAATCAGATTAATTAAGCAATTGTCTATGTATCAATTACTAGCTAGTAGGCTATACAAAAGAAATCAAGATGGAATATTTCTCTTATGCGCATTGATCCCAAAGAGAAAAACCAATACCTAAGTCAAACACATATTACCATAGTGGGACTTCACTTTGTGGAAGACCAAACTATGCAAAGGATCTTGAGACTTAGAGTATTTTGGACAACTATGAGAAGTGATGTTTGGTCTTTTGTAAAGGATTGTCCTCAATGTCAAAAAAAAACACCCATACCTCATGTAACATTGTTTCAAATGTCACTTGTTCTTAAGTGGAGTAACTAAGCTAGTTACTTACTTATCGAGCCAAACATTTTCTAGAGATATGAGTAAATGCCGTCAAAGAGCAATTTAAACTGAAGCAAAAAACTAAGCTCTTATTGGAGACCAATTATATCAAAAAGGTAAGGATCAACATTTGCATCTTTGTGCAAATGAAGACGAATATATGTCGCTTATAGAACAAGCACATGCTGGATTAGCTGGAGGTCACTTTTCTAGTGAGACCACTGCAAATGCAATCTTGATGGCAGGCATATGGGGCCAACAATTTTTTGCAGATGCCAAAGAATATGTTCAAAGATGTGATTCTTGTCAACGAGCAAAAATGCCAACAGGAGTAGATAGCATGCCCTTAAGACCAATGATGGGAGCTAGAGCTTTCGCAAAATGGGGTATAGACTTTGTTGGTCCAATACAGCCACGTGCTTAATAGAACCCAAGCTCAATATATTATTGTAGCTAGGGATTATTTGACTAAGTGGGACGAGGCTAAAGCAACTCAAAAGAATGATGCCAGAACCACTACTGCATTCTTTTATGAGTATGTGCTCACAAGATATGGACTGCCAATAGAAATAGTCAGTGATAGGGGGACTCATTTCCTCAATGAGGTAATCAAGTATCTGCTTAATCTTATGGTCATCCATAACAAGTCAGCTCCCTATCACCCATAAGCAAACGGACAAGCTGATCATACAAATAAGACTCTTAGCTCATAATTGACTAAAGTGGTTAGTTCAGGAAGGACAGACTGGGAAATGAATCTTCATGTAGCTCTATGGGCTTATCAAGTCTCATTCAAAACAGCTTTAAATGCTACACCCTTTAACCTTGTTTATGGTCTTGATGTCATATTGCCAATAGAATTTCTATTGCCAACACTAAGGGTAGAAAAGGATCTTGAGTGGACTGGACATGAATTTGTCAGAAAGACTTGAAGGTTTAGAGAAGCTAGATGAGAAAAGGTTAACTGTTGTAGCTCACATCTATGCACAAAAGTGAAAACAAAAACAGTTTTTTTATTCCCATCTAATCACCAAAATCTTCAAGAAAGGGGACTTAGTTTTAGTCTATTTTCTTAAGCAACACATTCCCAAGTTTAAGAGAAAGGAAAACAGACCGTTATCATTGAAGATGTATCTCCAAGTGGAGCAGTCAAGTTGTCCACCCTAGAAGGTGAACCAATGGCTAATTGAATTAGTGAATGCCTTTTAAAGAAGTACAATTTGCCACTAACCAATGAATTGCTAGAAAGAATGCATGCAGCCAAGCAAAGGAGGATAAAACAACAGTAGGTTATTGTTGAAGCCCAAGGTTATTGCTGACAGTAGGTTATTGCTCTCAAGGCATTCACTAATTGAATTAGTGAATGCCTTTTAAAGAAGTATAATTTTCCACTAACCAATGAATTGCTAGAAACAATGCATGCAGCCAAGCAAAGGAGGATAAAACGACAATAGGTTATTGCTGAAGCCCAAGAAGAAGCTCGGCTTCGGGTACTCAAAAGAAAAGATGCTCTCAAGAATCAACAAATACCTATTCCCATCAACACACTGGAAATAGATGATCGACAATGGGAATTGCAGAAAGATGCAATGTCAACAAATGATGAATGGTTAGATGGAATGGACCTTCTCATCAAACTACAACTCAACAATCATAGCACAAATGCTTTGGTGGATACAGGAGCTAGAGTAAATGCTGTCAGTTATTTCACGTACAAGAAAGCAACAACTCAGTCATTGAGAGCAGGAATAATGCCTATCAAAGGATGCAACAAGAACCGAACACCAAGATTGGGAGTAGTCAACTTGAACGTGATAGTACATGGATGTTCATGTCCTCATCAATTTGTATACTTACCAGATGAACATATGAATGAGACGATGATTCTTGAAATTCCCTGGATGCGGACATACAAAGCAGTACCAGATTGGGATACAAATCAGCTCAAGCTATCACCTAAAGGCGCACAACTCATTGTTCCAATTGCACCAAGCAAGGTGGAATGGAAAGGGAATTACCAGCAAAACAAACCACGAAGTAATCAATATTCTCCATCCTATTGACAAGAAAATTCTACAAGTAGCATGCAAGGAGTCTGGAAATTTTGGGTACAGAAAGCACACCTTAAGGACAAACCAATTCAAATCTGGGTGCCCAAAACATCATCAACAAAACCAAAGACAGTTTCGAGGTTCAAAACACAAAGATGTTGTTGTGAAGCTCCACTTGAAGAGAAAAAGATCAAAGACATGTAAGATAAGCTTCCTTGAAGCCTACACATTTATTGAGCAGTAATCAAGGGCTTGATAACACGCCAAGTTTAATGATTAATGTATGCCAGACGCGGCTTAAAAGGGCCAATAGATTCCTTAATGATGCCAAAAATGAGTATGCTTGAAGTGATCATAGATGGGAGATTATGATCAAGAACAACAGTGCTTGAAGTGTTCTACCGGCCTATCTTTACGGCTCGTCGATTGGAGCTACGCTGAAGAAGTTATGGCGGTTTCAAGTTTAAGTCATTTGCAGATCCGTACCGGATTGGGCAGGTGTAGGATGAGGTAACAGAAATGAAATGAATGCACAGGCCTGAAGTGCTCACTTTGTGGAGCGCATCTGTCTTTTCAGAACAGTGATCGGAGTTCCGGTCGCCAAGATATTGACTGTTAAAGATTCATCGGGGGCCGGTTCTGTACAGGTCTGGTCGGCTCGGTTGGTGTCTCAGCTGGTAGTTTTTGTCGGGGATGCCATTGCATGTAGTGCTTTGCTGGCAGTGGTCGTGATTGGCAATACCCGACTAGCAGAAATAAAACTCTAACACTTTTTATCGAATGTAATGGGAAGGCCTTACTTCAAATGCAATCACTCATACTTGCATCTAGCAGGCTTGTGGCACTATTCAAGGCCATGTACAGGCACAAAAATTCACGGTAATATTACTAGTCATGGGATATTGGAAATAAGATGTCATGCGAGGCATTGCCTCGGCCGATGTGTATGCCAAAAAGGGTTGTACCAAAGAGATTTTGCAAGGCATTGCTTGGCCAATATGCATGCCAAATGTGATGCAATTCAAATGGCTGCCCAAGGGGCCCATTAAAAGGGGCCACCCTAATTTTAATAGGGGGGAAGCCAAAAGAAAATAAAAAGAAGAGCATGGCGTTGAGCAGGCAACGAGCAACTGTTGCGCGAGGAGATGACGCGCTCATGCAGGTCAGAGGACATCTCGAACAAGCCCGATGAAGAAACGGGGGTTGCTCAGAAGGAGATTGCGTATATTTTTGGCCCAGCTTGCATGATATTTGGTGTTTTTGGATGCTCAGGCTACCGCATCATCAAGGGGCTGTTTTTCCATTCCCTAGCAATGACGGTGCCGTCGTTGCTAAGGGTGGCAAAAAGTCTATTAATAGGTTCTTTTTTTTTCATGAGGGCGAGTCATTTACATGCGAGAAGAGTTAGAGCAAGCCAAGGCAAGAAGGAGAAGCCAAGAAAGCTTGAGAAGGCAAGGTTGGTCGAAGCAGGAGAGGCGAGCTTGGTCGAAGCAAGCAAGGCAAGCTTGGTCGAGGCAGGCAAGGCTAGCTTGGTCGAAGCAAGCAAGGGAGTAATCTTGAGGCAAGCAAGGAAGGCAAGGAGGAGAGTGATGTGAGAACTTCGGCATGCAAGGAAGGTTGGGCTCTCTCTCTCATCCTCCTTGAAGAAGGGAAAGATCTCTCTCTCTCTCTTTCTCTCTCTCCGAAGCTTGAGCTCTCTCTCTTGGCACAATAGGAGAGCAAGGATCCAAGAAGCAAGGTCTAGCCTTGAGTGAGGAGGTTTCTTTGGATGAGCAAAGGATACTCAAAAAGAGGTAATCAAAGTCATTTAGAGCTTGCAGGCAATAAAAATCAAGTCGATTAAAGGAGAAGTAGAAGCTTGTGAGCGGCACATAACGCAGTCCAAAGCGCACGAAGCAGGAAGTTGCTGAACAGCTGGCAATAATAGAAGCATGATGATTGACACAGTGAATTTAAATGATGTTTACATAATATTGAAAGTTGAAGAAGCAGATAAAGCGACAAGAGGGGATTCTCATCACCGTTATCAGGTAAAGATTGATTAATCTTCGTGTTAAGCCCGGTGTCGTTAACGGCTCGATTAATTCTATAAGCAGGAGATTAAACTAGCAGATGATCCAAGTGACGATGTTGTTAACAGCCCGCCTTGTCTAAGAGTTAAGTTGTACTCGAAGCATTAATCAATTAATTGAAGGGTACAGTGATTGCCAGAGTCAGTTACATCTGTTGTTCTTGTTCTCTCTCTTTCACACCTCACACAGCTAGAGGCCCGGCACCTGCCCGCTAACGCCTGCCCCGACTCACGTTTCAAACACATATCCCCCGACATCTTTGGTGAACTTGACGCGAAACGAGCCGGGGTGGGAGGTTAAGATGGAGATGCCAGAACAATTAAAGCAGTTTATTGATGATTTCAGTTCGAATGGATTTGATAAAAAACTAGCTAGTACAGATTTGCCAAAAATGATGAAAATGGTTCAGGGGTATCTGTAGGAAGCGAAAACCATGCAGATAAAAAAGCGGATTGATGATGTTGTAGAGCTAGCACTTGATGATGAATGGGACCAGTATCATGTTTTCCAAGGATATGATCTAGAAGGTCTTATTGCATGTTATGAAGCTGAGATGAAGAGCCAAAATGTTCCAAAAAATCGGATGATTGCAGCTTTTAAAGAGGCTGTAAACTCGGATTTTAAAAAGTAGGTTCAAAAATTGGCGGAAACATATCCCACACAGTGGGACTATTTTGCAGAGGAATTCATTTACAAAAGTTCAAGGATTCTAAATCTGAAAACAAAAGAGATTACAGAACGAAGTCAGGTTGTCTTTAGTAAAGGTGAAGGGGATCATATGCAGTTCCTCAACTATGATGAATTCTGGGAGTATATCTGTGCAAGAAGCAAAGCCAAAGAAAATCGGAGTCAAAAGTAGCAGATTCAGTTTCAAAGAAGCATATTTTGAGCAACAAAGGAAAGGTAAACGATAAATTTAATGTTGAAACAGGCTTATATGAATTTTTCTCAAAGATTGCTCACATCGATGCTACCTTTAATAATGGTTTCAGTGAAAACATAGACTGTACATCAAGTGGTTCACAAGCTACTGACTTGGACATGGGTTATTCTGAAGGAGTTCATCAATTAGATGAGCCTCTACAGGATATTTCTAAAACTATCAGCACTATAGACGAGCAAGACAACATGTTTGCTGGAGATGATTGCATAAATAAAGCTATTATATACACAGTAGCTGATGAAGTGATCAAGATTGTTAACCAAGCATAGGATGAGCCTGAGGATGTCAATGAACCTATGATTGCTACTAGCAATATGTTTGCAGATGATGTTATCATAGAAGAATATGTCATAATTGATGATTTCTTATCTAGATTTGAAGGAGATGATTATGACAGTATAGAAGAGCTTTCTAATGTGTGTACCTCTTCAGAGGGGGTGCCATGTGAATCTTTGCAGTGCTATGATGTATTGCTAACTAACATGGATGCAGATGAGGAAGCAGAGGATGATATAGTTGAGAATGAAGACTGCTTAGGTCATGCTGATTGTGAACAAGTTATTGACAAGGATTCTACATCTATGCTTGTGCATGGGTTTCAAGAGGAGATAACTCCTACAGTTTGGATGAATGTTGAGACTTCCAAGGGTGAATTTCCCGAGGATGCTATGGACAAAGATCTACATGATAAAGCTCTTTTTCATGATCAAGCTAAAATTCCAACAGGTGAAAATTTGTCTGATGATATAGATCGATAGACTCCCAAGGTTTTTTGTCATGGCTATGAAGCTAGAGGGGGTGATGATGATAAATCATCCTTGATATTACAAAAGGTGCACAGGGTTTTTCATTTCCTTGGGCAATGTGTCAAATGTGTTAAGTATGGAGCCTGATTTACCCTTGTAATTTTCTGTGGTAAAAGCGCACATTTGTAAGGCCCCCATTATGAGGAGACTCCATCATGCGTGAAGGAAAATCACTCACCGGAAACCAAAATTTTCACGGACAAGAATCAATGGAAACTTTAAAGGCAAGAATCAATTTTCACGGACAAGAATCAATGGAAACTTTTTTTTTCGCCGGAATATTCTTTTTCGCCGGAATATTATGGCCGGACGGCGGCCGAAAAGTGGTCGGAAAACAACCGGTCGGTTGGCCGGTGGCCGGTAGTCAATGGCCGGTGGTCGGAAGTCAATGGACGGTGGTCGGTGGCTGAATTCAAAAGCGGACTTGTCTTCTCAAGGGCGGCCACACATGGGCAGATTGGAGGGTCCGATTTGGAGTTATTCGCACAAGGGCGGCTACACATGGCTGTCTCTCATAAGAGAGGGCAGCCCTTTTGGCCTATAAAAGGAGGCCATTTCTACACACACTTCAGAGTGTGAAGTTGATGCAACAAGGTGAGTGTGAGGTGGTGAGAGTGAAGCAAGGCGGGAGCTCTATCAAGGGTTTAATCCCTTTGTAAACTACTTCTTCTTTTGAAGTGCTAAAGCCATTGAGTGGCTGCTTTCCCATGGACGTAGCCCACATTGGGTGAACCACGTATATCGTGTGTAATCTCTCTCTCTCTCTCTCTCTCTCTCTCTCTCTCTCTCTCTCTCTACTCTATAATCTCTTGTGTGTGAAATCTATCTCTCTCCATTAAGTAATCTACTCAAAAATCTATTTAGCTACGTTTTATTTCCTAACAACTGGTATCAGAGCAAGGTTTTCTCGTAGCTAAATTATCTCAAGGAAAGGATTCCTTGAATTGAGTGGGAGTTATGGCAGAGGAAGGGAAGCTCAAGATTGAGAAGTTCAACCTCAAAAACTACCAACATTGGAAGATGCAAATTGAAGACTATCTCTACCAGAAGGACCTCTATTTGCCACTAGGCGGTCTTGCGAAGAAGCCCGCAACAATGGCAGATGAAGCATGGATTTTCCTTGATCGAAAGGCACTGGGAACAATCCGGTTAAGCTTGGCGTCAATGGTGGCCTTCAATGTTTCGGAGATGAAGACCACGGAGGACTTGATGAAGTCACTTGACGACTTCTACGAGAAACCATCGGCATCCAATAAGATATTTCTTATGAAGCGCTTGTTCAATCTAAAGATGGCAGAGAATGGTTCAGTTGCAGAACACCTAAATGACTTTAACACAAACATAAGTCAGCTTCGATTAGTGAAAATCAATTTCGATGACGAAGTGCGAGCTCTCCTTATACTATCATCTCTACCGGATAGTTGGGACAGCCTTGTGATGGCTGTAAGTAATTCTATCTCTGGCACAAATACTCTTAAGTTTGATGATGTTGTGGGTGTTCTCCTAAGCGAGGAAATGCGAAGGAGAAGCATAGGAGAATCATCAAGTGCTGCACTATCAGTGGAAACAAGAGGAAGGCTTAAGGAGAGGTTCAAAAACCAAAAGGGTCGTGATCGCTCAAGGCGGAGCAAGTCACGTACAAATTCAGTTCTTGAATGTTGGAACTGCGGCAAGAAGGGCCACATCAAGAAGGATTGCTGGTCCAAGAAGAAGAAGGAGACAGAGTCTCAAGACAACAAGCCAACATCGGAGGCCAATGTGGCAGGTAAAGTAGAGCAAGATGCTCTAATTCTCTCATTAGACAATGTGTCTAATTCCTGGATAGTAGATTCCGGAGCTTCATTCCATGCGACACCACACAAGCAACATTTCCAAGACTACACCAAAGGTAATTTTGGGTATGTATACTTGGGAGATGATGAAGTTTGTGAGATTGTCGGCAAAGGTACAGTTTCTGTCAAAACTGCTAACGGAAATGAATGGAAGCTTAAAGATGTTAGACATGTTCCTTCTCTTTGCAAAAATTTGATCTCTACGGGACAATTGGACGATGAAGGTCACAACATTGCATTTGGAAACAAACAGTGGAAGATCTCAAAGGGATCTTTGGTGGTTTCCAAGGTAGAAAAAGTCGGTACACTTTACTTGTGTACTGTTAGCATGCAACCTTCAACTTGTGCAACAACTACAGAAGTTGACAATGCGGTGTGGCACTACCGACTTGGGCATATGAGTGCCAAAGGAATGCAAATCCTTCAAACAAAGAAGCTTCTACCAGGTTTGAAATAAGTGGACTTAGAGTTCTGTGAAGATTGTGTTTATGGTAAACAAAAGAGGGTAAAATTTCAAAAATCAAGAAATGAAAGAAAAAATAAAAAACTTGAGTTGGTTCATTCTGATGTTTGGGGTCCTGCAAGTACACCATCACTTGGTGGCTCATGTACTATGTTTATGTCATGAAGAATAAATCCGATGTATTTTCCATATTTCAAAGGTGGAAAGCCTTTGTGGAGAATGAAACAGGTACCAAGGTTAAATGCCTCAGATCCCACAATGGAGGTGAATATTGCAGCCAAGCTTTTGAAAGCTTTTGTTCTAGCAATGGCATTCGGAGGCAAAGGACAACCCCAAGGACACCTCAACAAAATGGGATTTCGGAAAGGATGAACAGGACAATCATGGAGCGATCACGAAGCATGCGGCTACATGCAGGTCTACCGCTTGAGCTTTGGGCGAAAGCTGTAAGTACGTCTGTGTACTTAATCAACCGGTCACCCTCAACGGCAGTGGATGGGGGAGTTCCACAAGAGGCATGGACAGGTAAACCGGTGAATTATGCATTTCTCAAAGTGTTTGGGTGTGAGGCTTTCATGCACATAGATAGAAGCCTAAGATCAAAGCTAGATACAAAGTCCAAAAAGTGTTTCTTCATTGGCTATGGAGAAGGTGACTTTGGGTATCGCCTATGGAATCCTGAAGATGGTAAAATCTTAAGGAGTAGGGATGTAATTTTTAACAAAAAAAATATGTACAAAGATTACTTGGAAAGAAAACAAACAAAAGAAACAGATGATGAGTACATGGAGCTTGAGGACGGTGAAGACTCAAGGACTGCAAACAGTGACAATGTGCAACAACGTCAACCAAATGAGGAGCCTCAACCTATTTCCCGAAGATCTACAAGAGCAAGTAGACCTCCAGAAAGGTTTGTTCCTTCCTTCAACCATCTCTTGATCTCAGATTGTGGAGAGCCGGAATCATACGAAGAAGCTATGCAACATGAATCCAAAGAAGAATGGACGAAGAGCATGCAAGTGGAGATGGACTCACTACATCGCAACCAAACATGGGAGTTGGTTGAGTTGCCTAAAGGTAAGTGGGCACGTCAAAAAAAATGGGTGTACAAGCTGAAGGAAGAAGAAGGTGGGAAGAAAAGGTACAAGTCTAGGCTTGTGGTAAAAGGGTTTTCTCAAAAGAAAGGTATTGACTTCAATGAAATATTTTCTTCTGTTGTAAAAATGAACTCAATTAGGCTTGTCTTAAGCCTTGTGGCTGCTCATGATTTAAATCTCGAGCAAATGGATGTAAATACAGCATTCCCTCACGGTGACTTAGAGGAGGAAATCTACATGCTTCAACCAAAGGGGTATGAAGTAAAAGGTAAAGAGAAAATGGTTTGTAGATTAAAGAAGAGCTTGTATGGTTTAAAGCAAGCATCAAGACAATGTTACTTAAAGTTTGATCAATGGATTTTGGATCATGGATTCACAAGATGCAACTCGGATCACTGCGTCTACACGAAGAATTTGGGAGATGGGAAGTTCATCATCCTAATGTTGTATGTTGATGACATGCTGATTGCAAGTGCTAACATGCAGGACATCAAAGACCTAAAAGAGGAGCTGTACAAATCTTTTTCAATGAAAGATTTAGGTGCTGCAAAGAGGATACTTGGTATGAAAATATCAAGGGACAGGACGAAGAAGACAATAAAGCTATCTCAAGAAGATTACATCAAGAAGGTACTAGAAAGTTTTGCAATGCAAAATGCAAAACCAGTTTCTACACCTTTGGCTGGTCATTTTAAACTAACGAAGGATATGTGTCCAAAGACACAAGAGGAGCTAGCCTATATGTCTAAAGTTCCATATGCTGCAGCGGTAGGTTCTCTAATGTATGCTATGGTCTGGACAAGGCCAGACATTGCACATGCAGTGGGAGTTGTGAGTAGGTTCATGGACAACCCAGGTAAAGAGCATTGGCAAGCTGTGAAGTGGATACTTAGGTATCTAAAAGGAACAACAACAAATGCTTTGTATTCTGGAGGAACTGATATTTTTCTAGAAGGGTATGCTGATGCAAATATGGCAGGTGACAAAGATACTCGAAGGAGCACTACTGGCTATGTGTTCACGGTTGGAGGCACAGCAGTAAGCTGGGGTTCAAAGCTGTAGAAAGTGGTTTCACTTTCTACCACGGAAGCAGAGTATGTAGCAATGACGGAGGCAAGCAAAGAAATTATGTGGCTTCACAGATTCTTAGAAGAGCTTTGATTCAAACAAGACAATTGTGTCTTGTACAATGATAGCCAAAGCGCTATCCATCTTGCGAAGAACTCAGCCTTTCATTCAAGGACAAAGCACATTGAGGTGAGATATCACTTCATACGCACTCTTTTGGAAGAGGGACAACTAAAGCTAGGAAAGGTGCATACAAGTGAAAATCCTGCAGACATGTTTACAAAGGTGGTCAACAAGGAGAAGTTGAGCTTTTTCTCATCTTCAATCGGCATTCAAGGATAAGAAGAGAGAATGGAAAGCAGTCACAGGTTTGGTTTGGAGATCAGTCTCCAAGTGGGAGATTGTTAAGTATGGAGCCTGATTTACCCTTGTAATTTTCTGTGGTAAAAGCGCACATTTGTAAGGCCCCCATTATGAGGAGAAGACATCGTGCGTGAAGGAAAATCACTCATCGAAAACCAAAATTTTCACGGACAAGAATCAGGGGCAACTTTTTTTTTCGTTGGAATATTATGGCCGGACGGCGGCCGGAAAGTGGTCGAAAAACAACCGGTCGGTTGGCCGGTGGCCGGTAGTCAATGGCCGATGGCCGGTGGTCGGAAGTCAATGGCCGGTGGCAAGTGGCCGAATTCAATGGCCGGTGGCTGAATTCAAAAGCGGACTTGTCTTCTCAAGGGCGGCCACACATGGGCGGATTGGAGGGTCCGATTTGGAGTTATTCGCACAAGGGCGGCTACACATGGTTGTCTCTCATAAGAGAGGGAAGCCCTTTTGGCCTATAAAAGGAGGCCATTTCTACACGCATTTCAGAGTGTGAAGCTGATGCAACAAGGTGAGTGTGAGGTGGTGAGAGTGAAGCAAGGCGGGAGCTCTATCAAGGGTTTAATCCCTTTGTAAAATACTTCTTCTTTTGAAGTGCTAAAGCCATTGAGTGGCTGCTTTCCCGTGGATGTAGCCCACATTGGGTGAACCACGTATATCGTGTGTACTCTCTCTCTCTCTCTCTCTCTCTCTCTCTCTCTCTCTCTCTCTCTACTCTATAATCTCTTGTGTGTGAAATCTATCTCTCTCCATTAAGTAATCTACTCAAAAATCTATTTAGCTACGTCTTATTTCCTAACAAAATGTAGCTGGATTTGGATGTTATTCCTAATGATGCTTATTTTAGTGATGTCTTGGCTACCAGTAAAAGGGAGTCATATTTCTTTAATGTTTTTTGGTAACGAGCTTAAGTTACCAACAGTTTACGGGATGTGGGTGTTGCACTATGATTCAGGTGAAGCTCTAGTATATTGCGGAGCCCATCAATGCAATGTGATCTCAATGGTGTTTGATCTAGGAGATTCCAAGGATGTTCATAAGCAGATTCAATATGGATGGATATTGTTGAGTATACATAGTAATTGCGTGCTATTTGAAGCAGGGATAGCATATATGCACCAAAAATGCTTGATGTTGATTGATACAAGAAATGTATGCTCATGTTGACATTATGATGCTCCAGTGCGTGGGAAATTCCTTATTATTCCATTTGATCCTGGGGGCCACTAAAGGTGCAAGTTGCAGATGCGGAGGATACCAGATGTCTGTTGTAGCAGGTTGATACAAGATTTTGGTTTCTAGATGATGCTAAGTCAAAAGAGTTTTCGGTTATGCAGTCAATAAGAATACATGGCTTGCTTCTAGTGGACTTCTTTGGATAATTGATGAAGTATCTTCACATCTATTGAGTTGGTTTCGCTACCAGAACTTGAAGTAAAGGACTTGACATCCATTTCATGTGCAGATAGAGTAAGGCATACTTGAGCTTGACAAGGTTACCTAAAGAAAGCTTAATGGTCAAGCCATGTGCATGATTAACTGGAGCACTTGAGTCTGGCAGGTTTCACTAAGTAGGTTTTCCATAATTGAATGCTTTGAAGATACGGCCGATGGTGGTTCAGAGATTTTGGATGGGCAGCTACCTAATGATTAAGCTAGAACATTGATGATAGGGTATAAGCATTATTTCATTTTTCATATGTTTACCAGTAACGTGAGTCTCATGATGGCAAAGAGCTTAAGGTACCTAAAGCAGATGCAAATTGAAGTGCAATTGGCACAGGCCGAAGGCTGTGCAAGTTAAGAGGGGGTGGATGTCATGCAGCTCCACTTTCATGAAGAGAAAAAGAGCAAAGAAATGTAAGCTAAGCTTCCTTGAATCCTACACATTTACTGAGCAGTGACCAGGGCTTGATAACATGACAAGTTTAATGATTAATGTATGACAGACGCGGCTTAAAAGGGCCAACGGATGCCTTAATGATGCCAAAAATGAGTATGCTTGAAGTGATCATAGATGGGAGATTATGATCAAGAACTACAGTTCTTGAAGTGTTCTACCGGCCTGTCTTTACGGCTCGTTGATTAGAGCTACGGTGAAGAAGTTATGATAGTTTGAAGTTTAAGTCATTTGCAGATCCGTACCAGATTGGGCAGTTGTAGGCTGAGGTAACAGAAATGAAATGAATGCACAGGCTTGAAGTGCTCACTTTGTGGAGCGCATCAGTCTTTCAGAACAGTGATAAGAGTTCCAATCGCCAAGATACTGGGCGTTAAAGATTCATAGGGGATCGATTCCGTATTGGTCTTGTCGGCTCGGTTGGTGTCTCACCTGTGAGTTTTTGTCTTTCATCTAGGTTTTGGAATACCGGAGCAGTAATAGCTTGAGGATTCTCATGTCCGGGATGCCATTTCATGCAGTGCTTGGCCGGCAGTGGTCGTGATTGGCAATACCCGGCTAGCAAGAATAAAACTCTGAAACTTTTTATCGAATGTGATGGGAAGGCCTTACTTCAAATGCAATCACTCATACTTGCATCTAGCAGGCTTGTGGCACTATTCAAGGTCATTTATAGGCACAAAAATTCACGATAATATTACTAGTCAAGGGATGTTGAAAATAATGATGTCATGTGAGGCATTGCCTCGGCCAATGTGTATGCCAAAAAGGGTTGTACCAAAGAGATTTTGCAAGCCATTGCTTCGGCCGATATGTATGCCAAATGTGATGCAATTCAAGTGGCCGCCCAAGGGCCCATTAAAAGGGGCCACCATAATTTTAATAGGGGGGAAGCCAAAGGAAAATAAAAAGAAGAGCATGGCATCAAACACGCAGCGAGCAATTACTGCATGAGGAGAAGACGCAGTCATGGAGGCCAGAGGATAGCTCAAACGAGCGCGATGAAGAAACGGGGGTTGCTCAGGAGGCGATTGCACAGATTTTTGGCCCAGCTTTTGCAACATTTGGTGTTGTCAGATGCCCGGGATGCCACATCATGAAGGGGCCGTTTTTGCGCTCCTCAGCAACGATGGCACCGTCGTTGCTAAGGGTGGAAAAAAGGCTATTAATAGGTTTGTGTTTTTGCATGAGGTCAAGTCATTTAAATGCGAGAAGAGTTAGAGCAAGCCAAGGTGAGAAGGAGAAGGCAAGCAAGCTTGAGAGGTGAGCTTGGTCGAAGCAGGAGAGGCGAGCTTTGTCGAAGCAGGCAAGGCCAGCTTGGTCGAGGCAAGCAAGGGAGCTTGGTCGAAGCAATCAAGGGAATAAGCTTGAGGCAAGCAAGGAAGGCGAGCTTGGTCAAAGCAAGCAAGGGAATAATCTTGAGGCAAGCAAGGAAGGTGAGGAGGAGAGGGAACTGAGAACTCAGGCATGCAAGGAAGGTCGGGCTCTCTCTCTCTCATCCTCCTTGAAGAAGGGAAAGATCTCTCTCTTCGAAGCTTGAGCTCTCTCTCTTGGCATGAGGGAGCTTGATCTCCCTCCCGAGCATAAAGAAGAAAGAAAATCTCTCTCTCTCTTCCTCGACCTCGGACTTAAGCTTGAGAATAGGAGAGCAAGGAGCCAAGAAGCAAGGTCAAGCCTTGATTGAGGAGGTTGCTTTGGATGAGCAAAGTATACTCAAAAAGAGGTAATCAAAGTCATATAGAGCTTGCAGGCAATAAAAATCAAGTCGATTTTAGGAGAAGTAGAAGCTTGTGAGTGGTAAATAAGGTAGTGAAAAGCGCACAAAGCAGGAAGTTGTTGGTAGCTAGCAATAATAGAAGCATGATGATCGACACAGTGAATTTAAATGATGTTTGCAGAATATTGAAAGTTGAAGAAGCAGATAAAGCGACAAGAGGGGATTCTCATCACCGTCATCAGCTAAAGATTGATTAATCTTTGTGTTAAGCCCGGTGTCGTTAGCGACCCGATTAATTTTGTAATTTGGAGCTTAAACTCCTAGTTAGCAGATGATCCAAGTGACGGTGTTGTTAACAGTCCGCCTTGGCTAAGAATTAAGTTGTACTGGAAGCATTAATCAATTAGCTGAAGGGTACGATGATTGCCAGTCAGTTACATCTGTTGTTCTTGTTCTCTCTCTTTCACACCTCTCACAGCCAGAGGCCCGTCGACGCCTGCCCGGCTCACGTTTCAAACACATATCCCCTTACAACGTACTTCTCCAAGAAGGGAACCTAACACAAAATGGATTTGGAAGAAAAATGAGTCCTTATCTTTTCCACAAACCGCAAAACCAATCAAGCAATGGAGAGTTAAGCCTCAAAAACCTCAACCACACCATTCTGACCAAGACAAATCGAGATATCAATGGCAAGTAAAAGCTTGACACTAGTCATTATTGCTACCAAAAGCTTAGGAAATCAGCATGCTAAAGCATTCTGATGGTACAATCAAGCAAAGAGCACACAAGCTACAAGAATTGCTCTTTGGAAGACAACAACAGCAAGCCTCGACATTAGAAACCCTTGAGTTAATCACTCAAGACCCACCTCTTGCACAACATAATGTTTGAACTGCATCGATCTTCAAAGCATGATAGAGCTAACCACGGCTATGCATAGACACGATTGTTCAACCCATGCACACAGTCAACCCGGAGTACGCCATTTACGAGGGGTGGAACAGTACTAAGTAATTAAAGGCAATGTTTGAAGAGGGAGGAAAAAGTTTGATGTTAACGTGTGATTTTTTGCAAAATTACCTAAAAATACCCTTATAAATCATCAACATGGAAAATTTAAATGATAGTATCTCCCCAATGAGTGTAAATAGTCTATATACTATCAGAAAATCATGAAAAATAGTCCTTTTTGGTTATTTTTCATCATTTTTCTTGATATTGAGACTTAAAAATAGAGAAATCCAACAAAAACAATAAAGCTATGTTTTTCAATGGATTTTCTTAATTATTGGATTTTCACTTTGCTTTTTTAGTGGATTTTGTTATTTTCTAATAAATAGCAACAAAGCTGAGATGGAAAAACTAAAGACACTGTGGTGATCAGAAAGACAAGGCGGACAAGCACAAAAAAATTCAATCAAATCGGTAGATAGAAGCCGAAAGCCTAAATTAGGCGGCCAGGCATTAGGAGAAAGTTGGACTCACTTCCTGTAAGAAGTTCCACATCGGCTTAGAGAGAGAGAAAAAAATGTTAAATTGTGCATTTTATGTTATATTTTTTTGCGCCAACAAAAACCCAAAATGACATTCTTTGGTAGGTAGCCGTCGTCTTTATCATTCTTATCCTTTGTTCTCTTGTCAGGAATCCAACTAACCATATGACTATTGATTTGAAATTACAACTTACAAGCGTTCCCTCCAGAAACATAAGCCACACAAACTCTATCAACTCTAAACATGAGAATATGGCCTTCCCTCCCAAAACTTGAGATATTTCATGAGTTTCGAGTGTGTCTATTTCTCTATCAACTCTAGGAATGGAGAACGTTTCTTTTTTTGATGAAAACACCAATTTGAACTTGCAATCCTCAACCCCTTTATCTTTAACACTTACCCAAATAAAGAACACACATCATCTTCATGTTGATGTATTGCAAGAGTACGCACCGTTGTAGAAATGTAGGAGAGAGTCCTTCTTATCTCAACGGGAGAAAGAACTTAGAAGGACAAACAAGGAACATCATTTGGATTTGTGGACTGATGGGTCTATTTATCCAAAGGATTTTAGGACAAATGTTCCACCTCCCTTTGCTAATACCACTAACCTCTTACATTTCATAGGCGATGGCAAGGATGGGCTATTGGGATACACCGAACATTTGGAAATGAGAGGATTGAATGCGGAAAGGCAAAGAAACCTCCTAGAGATGTAGAACATGCAGCTGAAGAAACTTAATGAGTAAGAATTCTCTGGGAAAATTTCATCAAACAAAGAGACAATCCAAGGCCTTGAGAAGAAGATCACAAGTTTGCGAGAGAAAGACACCGTGCTTGGTAGTCGGAAAAGAAAATGAGATCTGTGAACATGAAGATTGGTAGTGATGGCCTGAAAAAATGAATATGAGCTTTAGGGTAACTCAAAGTTTGTTTCTGATTTTGTATCTTTAATGTGCTTCACTAAGAAACAGATACACTTTCCTATACATGATTATAATGCATGGTGCTTTTTTGGCAGGTCTTTACTGCATCCAAACTCGAACGGAGTAGGCTTCAATGCCACAGTGCATTACAGCTGTCTAGTTCCAAAAGAAGTAGTTGAAGAGATGATAACTCAGAAAAAATTTCATAAGTTGAAAGGGAGGCTCCTTACCTCCTTCATGAACCAGAATCAGTTGGAACCAATGCAAGCGCAAGCAATACTTGATGAGAGTGGCATCTCGCAAATGGGATACAAGGCACTCTTCAAAGTATTAGCTAAAAAGTCTCAAAATAAACTATAGAGAGGATCATTGCTGCCAAAGCCATCACATTTAAAGGCTGCTCACACGTAAACGATGAGATGTTTGAGAAACTTGGGTCACCATTCCATATTGAAGCAACATTCTTAGGCAAGGGCGGTAGAGAGGTATAGTTTAACGAGCACAACAACCTCCTCGTTCATCTTGAACCATTACAAAGGTATGCAGTTCACTTTATTGATATCAGTCAAGAGGAGTGCGATGGGGTTCTCAAGTTTGTTTTGAAGGTGGACGAGTGCGAGGTCCTGACAAACAAGAAGCTAGAGAGAGTCACCATTACCTGCATGAACAGATCTATGGATCCATCAATAACAAAAGAGGATCCACAATACTTCAACATGCAATCCAAAAAAACATTCTAACTCTAGGATCATTTCAGCTATACTTAGTTCACTCTATAATAACAAAAATATTGATTATTTTGTTGTTGATTTTGTGTTTCCGTTTTTCATTGCAGGTTGATGAGGAAAATTTTGAAATCCTCGATTGGGTTTTTAGTCAAACCGAACGTGGTAAACACATACAATTAAAAATTGAACCGCTTTCTTACCATCTCGATTCTGAACCCTGGCATAGGTCGAGCCATCATCTAGCACCTTAGTTTCCATCCGCACAGCTGTAATGTAGAGTTGTCCCTAAATCAGTGGGTAGGAGGAAAGCTCCTGTATAAAAATGTTTTGCTCATCACAGACATCCCCAATAGTTACCTTGACATTTGCACACGCACCATAAAGATCTCTTGGAAGCATGTTAGCAGCTCAAATCCGCCACCCGTGGTCCACATCAATAGGTCACTTCCCATTCTGGTGCAAATTCTTTGCCATCTGATTAATTTCTGAACCATGGTCTATAAGGGCTAAGAGCCTTTCCTCAATGTCGCCAAGCTTTACCACAGTTTTAGTCAGAATACTAGAGCTCTTGAGAACTCTCATGATTGGTCTCTGTATATCACTTCAAATCGTGCTATGGAAGTCAAAATTTTGACTTTCAGATTCAGCTTAACAAAATCAAAGGTCTGATCTGTAACCTGTAAACTGAGTGTATCTGTACCAATTTTGATTCGATTGAACCCAAAATTGCCCTATGGACTTATTTTATACAGGTCTAACACTGTATAAGCCCAAAAGTCAAAATTGAAGTCTCTGGATAGTAGAAGTAAATAATTACGATTATTTACTTTTGTCAAGTTTTGGCACTTTTTTGATAGGTTTGGTAAATATACAACTTGTTAAAGCCCTTGGACAAGTTTCAACAAGTTTGGACAAAATTTGATCAAGGTTACCCACTGTTCCGTGTCCGCAAACTCTGATATCGAGAATCTAGCTTAAGTCTCACTTTCGTGGTCCAAATTTCACCAAAATTGATTTGTGGGGTCTACTTGATGTTCTTGACCTTAAGGTATACTCAAATTTGCAAAATCACCAAGTTTTGAAGCAGATGTAAATAATCGCGATTATTTACTCCTGATAATTTTTTAACAAATTTTTGCCCAACTTTGACACAGATCTGTTAAGCACCCTAAGTTAAGGTCACTAGCCAATTTTAATCAAGTTTGGACAATTTTTGGTCAAATGGTCATCAATTATTGATCCGTAGACTAACTTTGCAATTTTAGTCACAATTTCAATCCAGTGATCCAAATTTCCCCAAATTTGGTTTGTGGATTTATTACAACATGGTAAAGCTAGTGGGTTGCCAACTTGGTCAAAAAAGTTCAAAAACAGGGCAGAAGTAAATAATCACCATTATTTACTTTTACCAAAATTTTGTAAGTTTTTGATCAACTAAGCATGTACACATGTTTATCATTTCAATGTAAGCCTATGGATCAATTTTCAACAAGTTTGGACAAATTTTCCCCAATTTATCCTCAAACTTCAAAAAGTCAGTACGAACTTTAGTTTTTACCCAGTTTTTTTGCCAATTTAGTGATGCAAATCTTTTGGGCCTTTACAAAAGTTTTTTGTACACATGCAATGAGTCAATGGTATAAACCTTGGCCAATTTAGAGCAAAAAGTTAATAATCTCGATTATTAACTTGAGGCTTGAAATGAACTTTTTTTTGCAATTTTCTCAAAGACAGCCTTTACATGATGTATTTTAAGCCTATAAATCAAGTCAAAACTTAATTTGGCCTAAAATATCAAGAAAAAGTAAATAATCTGAGTTTTGGTCAACTTCTCAAAATTTTTACCTCAAAGTGTCTTTGAGCTTACCCACTAGTTCAGACAACTCTTAAGCTTACTGTCTAGTCGGATTGAGTGAATTCAAGTCTTTTCAAGCTACTTCTAGCCATAGACTTGAAATTCTGCAACTTGACATAACAACTCACACTTGATTCCTTCAGAGAGAGCAATGTTCTGAAATCCACCTTGGATCCTTCTTACTCTACTCCTAGATTCTCATGCAATGGGGTTGTGGAAAGTGTCCACAAACACTCATTTTCTTGTGTTTTTTATGTTTTTCAAAGTCTTGATCTTAAGAATTGTCTTGTCTACCAATCATTATCCACTTTCTAATCTAAATCTACAATCCTACAGTCCTAAAGGCACTTAGCAAGTACGATTACTTCCAAGCTACCTCTATAGAGCAAAAGACGACACTCTTAAGCTATGCTGTTTCTAAAAAGAGAAAGTTTTACTCTAGGTGAACCTAGAGGAATTTAATAGACAATTACATAAGACGCTCGTGTTTTCTCTAGTTTAGGTCTATTCGATCCCCGGCAGTGGCGCCAAATGTGGGACGCATTTCTAACCTCACCATCCTACCTTATTGCAGTATTAGCGAGAACCACGATTAATTTGTCAAACCATGGAACGAAAATGACTCGACTAGTGCATAGAGGCTACAAGAGGTTTTCAATCTCTTGGAAAACAACTAACTCGCATCTAACTCAAGCTACACTCAAGTGATTGAAATCACCAAAAGCCAATCGCTCATCGGCAAGCAAATCACATTCGTTACAGCATCAAATGACATCCAAACGTAATGAAACTTCTAGGACAAGGTTATAAGACCTAAGCACACATGCCTATGGCCTCAATCCCCACTTTAGGTCAAGTTCCAAAATCGCAATTATTAACAGGAGTGGATTTTTGACCTAGTCGTTTTTGACCCAGAATGCATATAAATGCTTAGCAATGATGCCCCAATACCCCGCCTATGCTTAGTTTTTTTATTTAAAAGTGTAAATTCCTAATTATGATGAAATTAGGCCGCGGTTCGGCGACACCAAAAGCTACGAAATACTGTGAATGGCTTACGTCAATGCATAGAGCTCTTACCTGCGGTTGCAATGCAACAAACACATTCGCAATGTGACAACCGGAGAGGGAGTAGGAAGCACGACAAGGAGAGAAGTGAGCGCCATTAGCTCACACTGTGTATTTCTTATCCAAAAGCTTATAAAAAACTTACAAAAATTGGTTTTTATACCTTAGCCAAGGTTTTTGAGTGGTCAAAAGTAATAATCTGGAGTTCTACCAAAGTTGGCTGATACAATCTAGAAGCTTGTAGCCCCGGCTCATTAATTACAAATTTTACCAAGAAAATAGGAGTTACAATATTCTCGATTTATTAAAATAATAATTGTTTTACAAGGAGAACTCTGAAAAATGGTGTCCATGTTAGCTTGCTGCTAACAAGAGCTCTAGGTCGATCAATTTTAGGAGGCGGCTCTTGAGTTTTTGAGACCATTTTTTCTTTTGCCACATTATTTCCATACCTGTTGTAATCCTCAGGGTTCCTTACTATCAGATAGTGGTTCCCCCTTTTATCTCAGAATCTGTCTCCATCATCATAGACTTGAATTATCTCCAGTCTCTGAGAAGGCCGTTCCTCTATACAAATACACTTGCATCCCCGATAGTCAGAATAAACTAGGGCTCCCTGAGAGTTGGTTCCTTCTAAGAAGATTATAGTGAACTTGGCCTTGTTCAAAGGGTTTTGGGAGGTGCTTCCTCCTAGCATTGGTCCTTCACCGAAGAAGCCTCCTGGCTGTTGACTAGCCATCATGAAGAAGGACTTGTTTGATGAAGTGTCAGTATCACTACCTTCCTGAATGATTGGGGCTAATGGATCTAGCCTTGCCTGAGTTACACTCTCCTCAATGGATACTAAGCTATCTTGATCACATGCCACCTTTTGGTCTCTTGGAATGTGTCTTCCTGATCTTAAATTCATCAAACTTAGCAATGAAATTTATCACAAATCCAACCACTCACCTGGCAAGGGATCAGTTTCTGCAAAACTTCTTGCTTTGCTGTTGAATATACCAGTACACAAGCATTTAATTTTGGTAACCAAATCAAAGAATTTAACCGCTAGAGGTGGTCTTAGTAATGATTGGTATAACTGGAGGGTTAATCCCAACCACTACTGTACTCTATACACTTCTGATGTTCTTGATTAGGTCCACTAATCTTGAGCTGTACACCACCTACGTGTTTGTCAGTCTAGAGGTAACGTCCTAAATCTTGTCTTTGCTCCGTAAATAGGTCAAACAAAGTCCAATTTCACTTCTGAAAGAAGTTCTGGAACCCTTAAGTCAACTAGAACCTCCTTGTATATCCACAATATAATATTGTCCTAAAAATGATCCTGTAGACATCCTACACGTAGGATGTCTAGTTGCTCTATTTCAAATAAAATTTTCATGTAGCTTTTCCTTGATGTGTTAAGCTCATAGCTGTTCTCACTTTTTGGTTTGGACACCTATAAGCTGGTCAATTGATCAGAAATTTGTTCCAGAAGCCTAATGTCCGTTCTGATGAATTCACCAGTCAAATCAACTCCAAATTGGACCAAACTTGACTAGGAGGCTTGTCTAAGGCTATATGAGAGCCTGGTATGTTTTAAATATAATTTTGGCCTTTTAATCATGCATTAGACATCCTACGTGTAGGATGTCTTTTGCATCAGAATTTAACCCAACTTGGCCCACAGCTTTTCCTTGATGTGTTGATCACCATGGTGTGTTTATATTTGTGTTTGAATGTCAAAAGACCCCAAACTTAGCTATTCTGGCCTTTTTTCGTCAAAAAATAAAATAAAACGCTAAAATCTGCTTAAACCCAATGTTCTCACCCAATTGAGATGAAACCTTTCACATGCACTCAATAAAACATGTAGATCATGCACATGAAGACATCGTATGGTTTTGGTCTCAAAATTATGCTTTGGCACAATTTGGATAGGATGTCTGGCAATTTCTATCTTTTGGCCGCAATCTGTCAAGATATGGTCAATCTTCCACTTTCCATGTGAAAATAAGGTAAAACCTACCTTCTAAACACTCTGGTCAACTCAGATTCGCAAAATTCCTGCCAGATCACCCTGTAGACATCCTACACATAGAATGTCTACTGTCTTAGAATTTAATTTTTTCTGCCAATGGACTGCCCTATGCTCTGTAGACCTCTCAGCAATAATCACAGAAACTTTTGGACTTCAAATCAGCTTCTAAACACAATTTACCATCTTTTATATTTCTTTGATGCGCCTAACAGCAAATATAACATGCATGAAGTGCTCCAGATCGTATAGAAAAATAGATAATTTGATTAATTTTGTACAGGAATCAGGTTGCAGACGAGGAATCAGTTGCTTGACAGGAAGTTGCAACTGGAACGAGTGAAATTGACAACAAGTCAATCCAAGGTGAGTACTCTATCCAGGGCTTCATAACTCTATATAAACCTTAGATCTAGTCCTGTACTAGGAAATCAAGGCCTATTCGGAGAAACCACCAATAGAGTATCCACCAAAGAAAGCGTAAATCAAGGAAATTCCTTGCAGACAATTCCTGAAGAAGTCTCGAACACTTTTTCAGATTCAACATCCGAAATGTCTTCTTACTTGACTCACTCGAAAACTGGAACGACTATGCGCTATAAGCATATACTCTCTTTTTACAAGACTAACCATCATGGAGTCTAGGTTTACTTGGATCCTAATGAAGAGTATGCTGTCCGCATTGATGACCATGGTATTGAGTTCGAAGAAGAGGTTAGGGCAAACAAACAAGGGAAAATGTACATGGATCGAAACGAAACTCAATATGTACAAGTCCAAAATCCTGATGTGGTAGACAAACGGGGGTTAGAAGTAAACACTATAATCCCAGATATGTCAGCAAAAGAAGGACCACCAACCTTGGAATTCGAGGGATACGATCAAGTAGATTTGAAGCCTTTGAGACAGCTCAGTACGGATAATCCTAGAATTGGAGTCTATTGTTGGGAAGATAGAAACATTAAAGATCTTTTGTGGATTTCTCATGCTAGATCAGGACAATTAACGGCCATGAAGATCATCTATATCTTCAAAATCAAAGATAAGGGATCTCGAGATCTACCAACTTACTTGTTTAGGGATTGTTATAACAACTTTGTTATGATGACTCCTGAGAAGGTAGAACAAACCAAATACCAGGGGTATTCCATACGTGATTGGATATTGGGTCAAGGACCAGAAACCACTCCAAGAGATGAACATCGTGAGAGATCATTTGAGAGTAATGTGAAGAAACCAAAAATCACCTCACCACGTAGAAAACCGGGTGACACTAAGGCCAGTCCAGGGCTACATGAGGCACTATTCCCGACAGACTGGTTGGAAGGACTCAAAACATGACCAACTCCCACAAGACCTGGAGCTGAACCAAATAGACGTGTCAGACCAGCTGATTTTCAAAAATGGGTCAGAAAATAAAGTGGATCAAGGGATCCATATGACCACTTAGCAAGCTTTAAGCAAGTGCTAAGAGTAGAGCGTATATTCGATTTCCATACACAATTCGAGGGGTTTGGAATGACATTAGAAGGAAAATCTTTGACATGGTTCCAAAACATTCCACCAAGGTCGATCATGGACTTGAACACATTAGCTCAAGGATTTGTAGCTGCTTTTTCTAAAATGGAGATTAAACATAATACGGTAGCTTAAATCTACAGCTTTAAGCAGAAACATGGTGAGTCTGTTAGGGATTGTGCAACTCGAATGAAACAATACATTGCCAGATGCCCAGAGATGGAGATACCTGTAGAAGAACGACTTGTATCATTGTTTTTGGAGGGACTGCTAAACAAAGAACTACATGCTATACTTTATAGTAAAAAGCATACAACCCTAGAAGCGTGTGTGTCTCATGCTATTGACTTAGGAGACAATTGCAAGATCTTCAACAAAGAGGATGTCCCTAAGGATAACCAAGTCGAGAAGACAACATCCACAAAACCAGCACAATTGGGAACGGCTGCTATGGCACCACTCTCAACTATAGAAGATATGCTAAAAAGGATGAATGACATGATGAACAATATGCAAAAAGCACCTATGAGAGGACCAATACAAGGGATACCTCCATAGGGACAACCAATTAGGCCACAAAAATGGTGTGCAATCGAGGGTAAATGGACCAACGATGGAACCCACGAGTGCTACTTCAGACCAAAGTATGATGGGAATGTTCAGTACGTGGCCATGAGGCCCAGGGACAACCCATGTACAGATATCAGCCTAATATAGCCCAAGCTCAAAGACCACCAATGGGTATGGAAAGACCTCAACCTGTGCTGGGACAACAACCTCCATATACAGGACATAATGCAATGCTTGTAAAGTACATTCACTCGGACGGAGTCATAGATGAACACGCATTAGTGCCTGTTACACCTTATGCAGAGCCTAGTACATCTATAGTCATGGTAGAAGGGGATTGGTATAGTCCACATCCACCACCAATGGAAGAAACCATGACTTATGCTCCACCAGAGCCCGTGCCAATGTATTATGTAGCTAATCAAGGTGTCAGACCTCCCATGGGAAGACCCATGATGAAGCCCAGAATAGGAAACTATCATAACTGTGGTGCTGATGACCATTGGAAGAATGAATGTCAAGAGCCTGACAAAAACTTCAAACCAATTGAAGCCTATTGCATACAATGTTGCAAAAAGGGAGGACACTTTTCGGTAGATTGTCCTAATAATCCTTTGAACAAGGAAAAAATTGTTGTAAACATAGTCCAAGTGATGCCTAGTAGCTCATCATAGAGTGAACCGATTGTTCCAATCAAGGTAATCACTAGAGCCGAGGCAAATAAACAGAAACACAATTCCTCTGATGATTAGGAGAACACGAAATTTTCTTCTCAAAGAATCAAAAGGAGCAGAAACAAAAGATATGAGATGAGAAAACAAAAACAACGGGTTGAAAACGAAGAGAAAGCAAAAATGCTAGCCCAAGACAAGTTGAAAGGAACTGGCAGTGAATTCAAGGAAACAACCGTGAATTCTGGAGGATCCATTTTGGTTGATAAAATTTTTGAGCCCATCAATGCGGCCTTGGAAGCTTACCAAGCCGGACTTAAAGAAGGCCAAAACATGGACAACAAATGGAAAAACTATCCATCTCCAGATATAGAAGCAGCAAAGCCGGAGGCTTATCAAAACTTGGTAAGAATCATGCAAGAAATGCTGGAGAAACAAAAACCCAAGCTTCAAAATATTGCAAAACCAGAAGATCTTGCGGTAGAAGAAACGAAAGCAAAATCCAATGTGGTGGCAGAACCCCACCTTGAAAAAAATGAACCAGAGCTCATAGTGCCAGACAGCGAAGAGGCCTTAGACGGAATTCCATTCTTAGAGAAAGACTGGCCTGGACACTTATGGGAAAAAGTAAGAGAGATCAATGATGGGAGACTAACCTTAAAGTCAGTCCTATAGAGTATGTCTGGTTGGATAACCTAGCTTCCAATGAGAACATGAATTTACAATCCTCATACGGGGATTGCGGGTATGAGGCTTCAGGAATATCTAAAACAATGACATTAAAAACATTACCTTCTTACTTGGGATATAACAAAGATGAATCCATCATTTGAAAGACTCCTTCTCCTCCACCTTTGGTATCCCCACATTATGGATGTCCATCTCCAAGCCAACCCATCCGTCATCATCATCACTTAATTCATCTTCAAAATTAGCCGCATATGCATCCCTCAATCTCTCACATGCTTCCTGAAATTTTCTCACCTCCTTCCTGCTGGAACGTGATGTCCTCCTCTTTCCTTTATGATTAGTCAACCACTCATATGCCCTCTCTAAGTCATCCTCAAAATCTTCCAACTTACCCCATGCTACCTGTATCCCATCAACTGATGCTTTATGCATTCTTCTGCTAAATTTTTGAAGTTTTGCACAGAAATCCACCATACATCACTTCCTTCATGCATCTCCCTCTGAACACTCATCAACTGCAAATGGGCAATCCTCCACTTCATGCTTCCGACTCATGCATACCTTGCATTTCTTCCTCTTCTTCTTTTGACTCCCCATGACGCTTATCCACTAGAACTTTGATTTGAAATTTGGCTGCTTTCTGACTTCCACATTTGCAACAGTTCTGATTCCAGATTCCGCAGTTTGACTTCAAACTGCGGAATCTGGAAACTTCAAATTTGGCTGCTTTCTGACTTCCACATTTGCAACAGTTCTAATTCCAGATTCCGCAGTTTGACTTCAAACTCTGCAACAGTCATTCTGATTTGAATTTTGATTCTGCAAACTTATCTGATTCTTGATTTTGGTGGTACTCAACTTCCTGCATTTCCTCCTAGTGGAGCTTGACTCCCATAACTCCCCCCTAGTGAAACTGATCCCCCGGAATTTCTTCTTGGTGACCCTCAAAATCTGTGATAATAAATCTCGTTCATCTTCCACTTCTTCCTTCTATCTGTCTCTCAGTTAATCCTCTGGTACATCCAAATCTTCTTGTCCAATCTGGATATGTATCCTCTTTTGCTTCTTCTAGGGCAACATTTGAGTTTTGATGACTTTCAAAAAATCAGCCCAACTCCATCAACGTGAATGTAACTGTCTTCTTCTAGAGCGCAAATAACTGCCCATACAGACTTGCCCTATTTTGAATGTCTTCCCTTCATTCAATGACTACTTTCGTCTCTTCAACACTCGCTCCCACAAGAGAAATCTGAATCCGCCCATGCTACATCACACCTACACCGTGATCGGCAAGTGTTGTAGGTACAGACATTCAGAATAGACAAACACATGAATCAAAATGGAATTGGAGCATAACATAGAAACAGACTAATTTCGCTATAACTTCCGCCTTCATATTTTGAGAAAGATACTGATCGACAGTTACATAGTTAAAGAATACTAATGGGCAACGCCCTTTCCCATGAACATCCCTTGGAATCCCAAAACTACAAAAGTTGATATTCCGAATTCCACTAAGGGAAAATATCCAAAATTCCCTCCGTTTAACACAACTATCTGTAGGTGGGATCTATAACGAGAGTCAATCTAAAAGATCACATCTATAGAGATGTTTTGAAAACACCCATCCAAGAGTTTTATTCAGTCTCTTCGGTTGAAACTAAACTTCCATCCTGGTTAAAAAAAGACACTCCTATTTGGATATGTGGAGCTTCGGAAAACGGAAGCTTAAGATGAGAAGAATGTATCCTAGAAAGGGACTGCACTGACGAAGCCTACGTACTTGAACCCTTTCGAGAGCATTTATTTGAGCCATTCGAGTGGACTCAAATTTTAGAACAATGGATGTATGTGTGAATACGTCTATGCCTACTCAATTTTGCAATGAGGATGGCTATGACATAATTCCTATCCAAAAAATGTCAATTCTCAACATTGAAAACAAAGATGAGGAACCCAAGGACTTGATGAAAGCTTAACAAGTCTTTTATGACCTCTATTATGATGCAACTGATGAGTTAGATGAACACTCAGCTACCTCAGAAGATTCGGGGTCAGAAAAAGAGCATACGAGGGTTCAGTTACTCTTAAAGGAAGGGAGGAAAAGTTTTTTGACTTTCCAAACCAGAAATCAAGAAGACAAACATGGTATAGAAGAAAGAGAGACACTAAAATTGTGAAAGCACGACCTATGCCATTAGTCTCCACTAAAACACAATTCTTGATGCAAATAGACGCTAATGATTGTGTCAAGGACAAGATAACGGGCAGGTATCCTTCAAACAGAAACTCAAAAATGTCTCAGACATAGAGAAAAGCAAGGAAGGGTACTTGAGAAAAATCACAGAAGAAGAAACCACTCATGACCAAAGTCGAGCGGAAAAAGAAATATCAACATTTGAAAAAATCTCTTAAGGAGATATACCGAACCAAAATGGAAACCACGAAAGAGGATGGTAAGGATGTAATGCATGTTCCATCCCATTACAAAAAGTATACTCTCCAAGATCGGAAAATCATGATCGAACAATCTGTTAGGGAACTATGGAAACAAGGCGAGTCTTACGAAGGACCTGAAAACGCTAAAAGGGTAGACTTGGCTGAACCAGCATAAGAGCCTTGACCGGCTTACATTGCAAATGACCTAGCAAAACAAGAAGAAAAACTTTTGCTAAGCTTGTTAAAGGAATATCAGGATATCTTTGCTTGGTCTTACAAGGATTTCAAGGGTGTCGATCCAGAAATCTACCAACATACTATACCCATGAGAGACAATGCAAAACCCAGTAGATAGAGACCATACACCTATAACGAAACATTTGCCAGAAAGATCAAAGAAGAGATTGAAAAATTGAAGGAAGCTGAATTCATTTACAAAATTGAACACACAGATTGGGTGTCTCCAATTGTGGCAGTACCTAAGAAGAATAGGAAATTACGAGTGTGTGTTAATCTCAAAAAAGTGAATGCAACTACCATTAGAGACAGCTTTTCTCTTCAAACAACTGAGCATGTTTTAGAACGAGTGGCAGGAACAGAAGCTTACAGCTTCTTAGATGGTTTTTTGGGATACAATCAACTTTTGGTTGACCCAAAAGATCATCATAAAACTGCTTTTGCAACAAAAATGGGTATATTTGCCTATCGGGTTATGCCGTTTGGGCTAACTAATGCTCCAGTCACATTTCAAGGATTGATGAGCCATGCTTTCAAAGAGTATCTTCGAAAATTCTTGGATGTATACATGGATGATCTATGCGTACATTCATCAATCTAGGCTGATCATTTTGAACACCTCAAAAAGGTATTCGAGAAATGTAGACTTTATAGGATTTTCTTAAATCTTGAAAAGTGCACATCCATGGGAAGACAAGGAAAAATTCTTGGATATATAGTGTCTAAAAATGGCATAGCGATCGATATTGAAAAGATTCATGTCATTGCTGATTTGCCTAGACCAACAACAATAAAGGGGGTACAAGCCTTCATGGGACATTATGGATATTACCGACGGTTCATCTACATGTATGCTATAATTGCAAAACCCATGTATATCTTGATTATGCAGTTTGAATGGACCGAGGCATGTGAAGAATCCTTCATGAAGCTTAAGCAAGCTCTCACCTCAGCTCCAATATTGAAAGCACCTGATTGGGATAAGGTATTCCACGTACATGTAGATGCTTCAAAGTTTGCTATTGGTTGTATACTAGCCCAACCAGGAGATGGAAAATTTGACTTTCCTATTTCTTATGCTAGCGGACAATTGAACATGGAAGAAAATAATTATACCACCACTAAAAGAGAAGGACTAGGAATGATCTATGATGTTAAAAAGTATAGACATTACCTATTAGCCAACAAGTTTGTGTTGTTTAGGGACCACCAAGCTTTGTTATATTTGGTCAACAAACCATGTAGCACAGGGAGAATAGTAAGATGGTTCATCATTCTTCTCGAATTTGATTTCACTGTGGTTGTAAAAAAAGGTACTACACATCAACGAGCAGATCATTTGTCAAGGATTGTTTCAGGGGAATCACCTAAAGGGGTAGACGATGATCTACCAGATGCCTATTTGTTCTCCATAGAAATAATACCTAGCTGGTAGAAAAACATTGTGTCATTGATGACAATAGCTCAAGTGGATTCACAGATACGACTTCCTATCACAATTGATTTAATCGAGCAATCGGCTATGTATCAATTACTAGCTGGAAGGCTATACAAAAAAAATTGAGACAGGATATTTCTTTTATGCGTTAACCCTGAAGAAAAAGAACAATACCTAAGTCAAGCACATGTTACCATAGTAGGACTTCACTTTGCAGAAGATCAAACTATGCAATGAATCTTGAGACTTGGAGTATTTTGGCCGACTATGAGGAGAGATATTAGATCTTTTGTAAAAGATTGCCCTCAATGTCAAAAACAACCACCCATTCCTCATGTAACATTGTTTCAAATGTCACATGTCCCTAAGTGGAGTAACTATCTGGTTACTTACTTATCGAGCCAAACATTTCCTGAGGATATGAGTAAACGCCGTCAAAGAGAAATTGAAATGGAAGCAAGAGACTATGCTCTTATTGGGAACCAATTGTATCGGAGAGGTAAAGATCAACATTTGCGTCTTTGTGCAAATGAAAATGAGTATATTCCGATTATAGAACAAGCACATGCTCGATTAGCTGGAGGTCACTTTTCTAGTGAGACCATTGCAAGAGCAATCTTGATGGCAGGCATATAGTGACCAACACTTTTTGCAGACGCCAAAGAATATGTTCGAAAGTGTGATGCATGTCAACGAGCAAAAATGTCAACACGAGTAGACAGCATGCCCTTAAGACCAATGCTGGGCACTAAAGCCTTTGCAAAATGGGGTATAGATTTTGTTGGACCAATACAGCCACCTGCTTATAGAACCTAGGCTCAATATATCATTGTAGCTATAGACTATTTGACCAAGTGGGCCGAGGCTAAAGCAACTCAAAAGAATGATGCCATAACCACTGCTGCATTCTTATATGAGTATGTATTCACGGGATATGGACTACCAATAGAGATTTTCAGTGATCGGGGAACTCATTTCCTCAACGAGGTAATAGAGTATTTGTTACTGAGTTTATGGTTATCCATAACAAATCAGCTCCCTATCATCCACAAGCAAACGGACAAGCTGAGCATATGAATAAAATTCTTAGCTTAGTACTGACCAAAGTGGTTAGTTAAGGAAGGACAGACTGGGAAATGAATCTCCATGTTGCTCTATGGGCTTATCGAGTTTCATTCAAAACAACTCTAAACCTTGTTTATGGTCTTGATGCCATACTACCAATAGAATTTCTATTGCCGACATTAAGGGTAGCACAGACTCTTGAGTGGACTGGACATGAATTGTCAGAAAGACTTGAAGATTTGGAAAATCTAGATGAGCAAAGGCTAACTACTGTAGCTCATATCTATGCACAAAAGCGAAAACAAAAACAGCTTTTTGTTTCCCACTTAATCACCAAAATCTTCAAAAAAGGAGACTTAGTTCTAGTTTATTCCCTTAAGCAACACATTCCCAAGTTTAAGAAAAAGGGAAATGGACCATTTATCATTGAAGATGTATCTCCAAGTGGAGCAGTAAAATTGTCCACCCTAGATGGTGACCCAATGGCTAATTGGAGTAGTGGATATCGTTTAAAGAAATATAATTTGCCACTAACCAATGAATTGCTAGAGAGAATGGGATGTAGCCAAACAAAGGAAGATTAAGCGACAGCAAGTTATTGATGAAGCCCAACAGGAAGCTAGACTTTGGGTACTCAAGCGTAAAGTCACTCTCAAGAATCAACAGATACCGATTCCCATCAACACTTTGGAACTAAATGATCGACAATGGGAATTACCTAA
Source organism: Adiantum capillus-veneris (assembly GCF_014529385.1). Taxonomy (NCBI): domain Eukaryota; kingdom Viridiplantae; phylum Streptophyta; class Polypodiopsida; order Polypodiales; family Pteridaceae; genus Adiantum; species Adiantum capillus-veneris. The sequence continues at coordinate 135,484,192 of NC_140942.1, read as the reverse complement.
AGACGCAGTTTCAACAGATGACAACTGGTTAGATGGAATGGATTTGTGCATCAAAGTACAGCTCAACACTCATAGCACCAATGCTTTGGTAGACACAAGAGCTAGAGTGAATGCGGTCAGTTATTCCACATACCAGAAGGCAACAAGTCAAGCATTGATCGCAGGAATAGCGACAATCAAAGGATGGAACAAGAATCCAACTCCAACATTGGGAGTAGTCAACTTGAACGTGGTAGTACATGGATGTTCATGTCCGCAGTAGTTTGTATGCTTTCCAGATGAACACATGAATGACACGATGATTTTGGGCATTCCTTGGATGTGTATATACAAAGCAGTACCAGATTGGGAAACGAATCAGCTAAAGCTATCACCTAAAGGAGGGCAACTCATTGTTCCAATTGCACCAAGCAAGGAGGAATGGAAAAGATGCAATCAGAAGACCAACCCACGAAGCAAATCTTCTCCATCTCCTCGACAAACAAATGCTACAAGTAGCATGCAAGGAGTCAGGCAAATTTGGGTACCAAAAGCACAACCTAAGGATAATCCAATTCAGATCTAGGTACCTAAAAATCACCGAGGAAACATAAGACGATTCCAAGGATTCGAACACCGAATCGAGCATCTACGAGCAAGGAACCTAACAAGAAGAGGGTTCGGAAGAAAAAAGAGCACTTTTCTTCTCCACAAACGACAAAACCAATCAAACAGTGGCGAGTTAAGTCTCAACAGACTCCAACACACCATACAGCACCAAGCCAACCGAGCTACCAATGGCGAGAAAAAGGTCGGCAACATTCTAACGTGCTACCAACAGCTCAAGCAATCAGCGTGCTAGAACACCCTGATGGTACAATCAAACAGAGATCACAAAAGCTACAAGAATTGCTCTTTGGAAGACATCAGCAGCAAACCTCGACATCGAAAAGCCGCGAGTTATTTACTCAAGACCCAGCTCTTGCACAACATATTGGTTTGAATTGCATTGATCTTCATATCATGGTAGAGCCTATCACGGCTATGCATAGACACAATGGTTCAACCCATGCACGCAGTCGTCCCGGAGTACGCCATCTAGGAGGGGTGGAAGGGCACTAAGTAATTTAAGTAATTAAGGGCAATGTTTGAAGAAGGAAAAAGTTCCATGTTAACGTGTGATTTTTTACAAAATTACCTAATAATGCCCTTATAATTCATTGACAAGGGAAAATTCATTGATAATATCTTCCCGATGAGTGTAAATAGTGTATATACTATCAAAAAATCATCAAAAATAGTCCCTTTTTGGGTATTTTTCATCATTTTTGTTGATAAGGAGGCTTAAAAATGGAGAAATCCAACAAAAAGCAATAAAGCTCTATTTTTCAAGGGATTTTCTTAATTATTGGATTTTCACTTTACTTTTTTAGAGAATTTTGCTTTTTTTTGAATAAAAGGTCAAAAATTAATGATAAATAGCAAAGAAGCTCAGATGGAAAAACGGAAGACACAATGGTGATCAGAAAGACAAGGCGGACAAGCACAAAAATTTCAACAAATTCAGAAGATGGAAGCGGGAAGCCTAAATTAGGCTGTGAGGCCTACTTTTGCAAAATTCTTCTAAAATGAGCTACAGGAATCCAATCAGGGAAATTTTTGAGTTTAACATAGAATTCACGGCCTAGTAGGACTAACAGGCGAATCTGGGAAAATTTGGTTCGGGAAGTCCAGGTATAGATATCCAGGTAGGCTAAAACCACCTCATTTTCACTTGGAGCCTTTGCAGAGAGAGTTCTCGGCTTCTTTCGCGCGTCATTTTTGGAGCCCACAATTGACCTTTTTCAATGCCGTCTCACGCGAGACATGAGGGGTAAGTTCTTTACTCGATAATGATTCATTTTGTACGGCCGGTAACTAGTCTAAAGTCTTAGAAACAACCCTAGAAACCGAGCAGTGCACGAAGACCTACGACCTAAAACTGACCATAGCGGCCTGCCAACTTGACTAAATCGGACGGGATTTGAACCATAGCATGCCCTAACATAATAGAACCTTTCTATACTATCAAATGACCATTTGGCTGGGGTCAAGGGGGTCTCCAATAGAGAAATTAGGGTTTTTGAAAAATGCCAAAATTTCGACCTGACTCCACAGATGGCTTGCTAATGAGGTCCATATACAATGTATATGTTTGGTTTGGTGAAATCCATGAAGCAAAGCCCTCGAAAAGCAAAAAATGGCTCGAAGGATACAAAGCGTCAAATTTGACATATGAGACCAAACTGACTCCAAATGAGCCAGAAAGAGACAGGTAGCTTCACTACTATGTTACGGACAAGTCCAAAGCCTCAAAGGTGACCGACCAACCTAACAGACAGAGTAATCACAAAAAATGGTGATTTCAAAGTCGACAGAGCACAAAGTGATGCCGGCATGACCAAACTTGACCAAATTCAATCTAGGACTTGTATTAGGTGTATGAAACATGTTTAGGTCAAAATTGTGAGATTTGCAAAGTTTTTGTCACTGTTGTAAATAATCGCAATTATTTACTTTTGCATGATTTTTGCTTGGAAATTGTCAAATCATCTCACCCATCATGTGTACACACCTATTACATGCCAAAAATCAAGTATGAGCCAAAATGACCACCCATTACTTGTAAACTTGCCAAAAAATGCAAAGAAGTCTTTGCAAGCCAAAATTTGGGTTATGAACAACATTTCTTGATCCAAATCACTTCATATCTCATACCCAAGTTCTATATCATGCCTAGAATTAGTTTATGCCAAAAAATGTCAATTTTGGAAGAAAAGTTAATAATTGCGATTATTTACTTTTTGGTCAAAATTGGACAATTTGGATATTTTTTCATCATACATTCAAAGTACATGTTGTATCAATTTGGAGTTCATAATCTCAAATTTTCTTTATATCTACTGTTTTAGAGACCTAAAGCCAAAATCTGATACCATTTTCAACCTCTGCATCCAAATGAGCTCATACTTCACTCAGAGCATGTATCTGACATATATTCAAGTCTATAAAGCCAAGTTTGCAACAAGCTAAAAATTTTCCTCAACTGTAAATAATCGCGATTATTTACTTTTGTTGCAAATTTTTGTTTTGACCATACAGTTTTGTTCCTTGCATGATTTTATGCATCTTTGCTTGTTCAAAATTTGATTTGAAGCAATTTGGAACAGATTATCAGTATTTCAATCTAAAAGGACATTCCAGAGAAAAATTTGACAACTTTGCTAACTTTGCACTGTATTCACTAAACAGGAGCAATGCAAGTTGTGGAGAAGGCCAAGAAAAAGCTAAACCAAACAGAGAAACTACAAGAATTGCCTACGTATCAACTGGTTCCCGAGTCAGTCAAGGCGGCAAAGGCGTCATATCTTTCTAAAGAACAGCTAGAAGAACACCACACCATGATTTTCACTGGTAGGTTCAAGAGTGAAGAAGGGCATCAGCTGGAGTTGCAGCTCTTGCTTAAAGAGATCTATGATGTAGCTGCAAAGCCAGAAACCAAAGAGGCTAACCGCAGGTTGGGGCTCCTACATTTCTACGAACAAGAGCCTTGCGGAGTGGACTTTCAAAAATCTTACGAGCTTCTGTCCACAATCAAAGAAGAGAGAACCACCCAAATATCAGACAACCAAGGAAACAAGGTGGAGGTGGTAATCACAAAAGAAATAGTGGTAGAGGCACTAAGACTACCCACTGAAGGAATGACCATGCGGGCAAGAGACAGGAAAATTGTGGGTACATTTACCAAGGAGATAGCTGCGGCTACATTCGCCGATCTCATCCATAAACAAGTGGAAGATCCAGCCCATCTATACCATCAACACTTCCATTTCCTAGCAAAAAGGCCACCAAGGTATACGAAACCAAATCACGCCGTGGCTACCACCTTTACTCAGGTTCTGAAGTCAACAACAAGGCAGCCTGTGGATCACGTGTAGTATGTCTTGACAACCTTAAAGGGCACCAAGAAGGAGGGTAAAGTCACATACTTGGGCGCGCCACAAGTGTTGACAAAAATAGCCTATCATGTCATTGGCATGATAGACAATCTACCTCTTGCCCCTTATCAAAATACATGGATCTTGGCAGCACAACCCTCTCCAAGAGCTACAAGATCAGGTAAAAGATCTTTTAAATCAGGTGATGAATCAAATGATAGCTCATCAGAGCGACACAGCAGTGAAATCTCTGACAACAAGGAAAGGAGGCAAAGAATTGAAGAAATGAAAAGAAAAGTTGTGGCCGCACATCAAGAAGAGCAGGTGCAGAAACAAGCGTGATTTGAAAGAGAAAAATAGGCTTACCAGCATAGTAGGCAAGCACAAGGAAAGGACCCAGAAAAGTGGGCACCCACGGGACTAAGAGGACCTCGAACAAAACATCATACAAGAAAAGAGGCCGAGGATCCAAAAGATCATTTAGAAAGAATGTACGAAGAGGCCGAAGCCTTAAAGCTGAAAGAGACTGAAGAAGTGGCAAAGAAAGCTGAGGAAGGGGCTACCCAAGAGCAAAGCTAGGCATCTCCTCGACCCACCTCACCACCGCCTGAACACCAGGACCATCCCATGCCTAGTCCACCACCATCACCGCCAGGCCACCATACCAATGAAGAAGTCGAGACTGACAAAGAAAAAGACTTTGAATTCACCCACCAAATGGAAGCTACACAACAAGCTGACCACACCAAACAACATGAGAAAAAAGAAGCTAAGCCAGAACCAAAGCAGGCATCTAACGAAACTCACGAGCCGGCGGATGACACTGATAAAGTAGTAGATACTGAAAAAGAACATACCACTACACATGAGATAGAGCCCGAGACTGAGAAGGCAGAAAGGCCTGCAACTGAAGAGACGATGAGGGTTGAGACCACACCACCTATTTCCACTCAGCCAGAAACTACCGAGGTATCAAAGCCTCAGGATGGCCAAGGAAAAGAACAACCATCCACTTCTACAGAACTACCAGCACTTACAACACAATAAGAAGAAACACAGGAGGCTGTCGGCACATCCAAACTCAGAAGACAGGAGGAGTGGTAGTCCAATGACGAAGTGATCTACAAACTTAACCTTGGATGAGTTATGGTTGAATACAAAGGTTGAGTCTAGATTTCAAATAATTTACCTAAAGATTAGACGTCCTTTTTATAAGGATAAGAAGCTATGACACCTAAAAGACCCGAGCCAATCCTACATCTGATGATGAGGGCAGAGCTCTAAAAAGAACTAGAGCGTCACACGATGATGAAGCTGGGCCTAGTAGTAGGCCTACGGAGGAGAGTCTTCAGGCACCAGCGTAACAGCAAATGGTTGATCAATCCCAGGTGGGTTTCCGATTATTCAATTAAGTCTTTAAATACTTTAAGTTCTTCTATAAGTTAGCATTGCATACGTAAGGAGTGAGTAAGAATCAAAATAGGAATAATTGACCAAAAACGGAAGGTAACTTCCAACATGCATTTGTTTATAATGTAGAAAAGAATTGTTTGGGTTAAAATTGGTTGAATTAGGAAAGATATGATTGATCATCCTTAAGACAACTTGTCTCAAGACACCTCTGACTCCTTGGTATATTTTGATAATAATGATGGATTTCCAGCCACGGATAAGCCGGTTACCCCCATGAACATTGAGTTTCTACTCCGTGTCATGTCTTGATGGTTCTACATAAGTTAGGATACCGTTTTTAATCCTAGGGGAGCCACCGGGTTGTATGGGAAACTGGTTTGGGGTATGGGCACTCGGAACCTTGGGTGGGGCTTTATCCACTCCGGATTGTGAATAAGGAATGGGTGCCGTTTTTTCACCCTTAGGTAGTCTTGAGACAAGAAGAGTACTGGTTATGGTTATTATGGACAATGTTTTGATTGACAGTACCCTGTCTTAAGTTTAAAGATGTTTGTTTGCTAAAAGAACGTTTTCAATACTGTTTTCAAGGGCTGTTTTAATAAAGTCCTGTTATGAAGGATAAAAGGAATCATTATTTTAATTGTGATAAGAACGTGGTAGTAATTAAATAACAAAAGAATCATGTGTGAGTGCGGGGTGGTAAGTGGGGATTGACTAAGGTTGTCAATCATGGATGGGTGGACCTAATTAGTCAGGTAACTATCCAACCCTGCGCACTAAAACGTTTAGAAAACTTCTTCACCTGGAAGAGGAGTCCACCAGCGGTTGTGCCCTCACATCTGTTAGGGGGGAAAAAGCGTTGGTTTAGGATACCTTAGCCCAATTGTGGCAGTTTTAGGGCTGAAATAGTTTTTTGGACTTTTAATACGTTGTCCCGTTTTCGCTACGAGACAGGACTAGGTCTTCTTCTAAGGCTATAGACCCCAAGCCATTGTCAATGGTAAAGATCTATTCCTTGGATTTTTCTTGTTTAGAGACTCTGATTTTTATCAGACCTAGAGACCTGTCAAGGATCCCATCCCGATCTTGGTATTGGCGGGTTGGGGATCTCACAATGTGAACCCCTCATCGCACCAAAGTTTGTCTATGTGAACCCCTCATCTCACTGGCAACCTTCAAGGTATTCTAGATGCCATATGTCTACAGATGTCATGCCTGTCAAATCTATGTAAGTAAGTGTGTTTGCGATGGTATCTTCTCATATTTTATCCAATGCACATTATATTGTAATGTGGAACCACTACTAAAGTTGACATGTCAAATCAATCGGAAACACATGTGATGGTGCAATAATTTGTAGAGAAATTATATTGTACTTTTGTTCAAATAAGATGAGTAAAATAAGCTAGAATATGTTTAGTATTGTGTGGAAGGTGACACGTGTGACTCTAAACTCTTAGCAGCTCTCTCTCATGCACTTCTTTTATGATAATTTGCTTCTTTGGCTTTTTAAATTTGACATCTCAATTTTTTTTTTAGCTTTTTCTAGTTCTCAAGCTATAGGTGGGTCTTTTTCAATTGCTGCATTGTTTTTTATAGCTTTTTACGCGTCTCTTTGATTCAATGAAGCTGCTTTGTGAGCACTTGATATTGCTTCTTTGCTTGACTAAGCTGCAGTTTCCGTTCCTTGAGTTGTTGGTATATTTGATATACTTGATGGGTGAAAGCATGTTAACGTGTCGCGCTTTTTGTGCTAGTTAGTAGTTTCAAGTTAGCACGTTTTTAAAAAGTTGGGCGTCCGGTAAAATTTTTACAATTCGTATCAAAATTTGTCGGAGGTTGTACATTTGGATTCCTTGTTTCAACAGCTTTCTACTGATATATCATATGTCATAGATCTTGGAGATGTAGCTCATGTTATTGTACTAGTTAGCATATGTCAAAATTGTGCTAGTTAGCATTGTCCGGGACACCAAAAAGCATGACAAGTTAACATGCTTATAGCCTGATATATTTGATAAACTTGATATATTTGGAATATTCGATTAGATGATTATACTATTGTATTACTATAATACGATATTATAGTATTATTATAATATTCATATTACTCACTTGTAATTTGAGGTTTATCATTTTCTCAAAAGCAAACAGTCTTATCTTTCAGAACCCTTTGATTTTTTAAGTAGCATAAGAACATTGCAAGTTGGTAATACTCTTTGTCACCAAAGCTTGTTGTAGATGCCTGTCAATGGAAGGCAAACTCATGGGACATGATATCTGCAGACATATGGCATCCAGACCTTGAAGCTTGCCACAGTCATAGTGAATCTCTCGAGTCTAGTGATCCAAGTACATGGGAAGAGCTTTGCCACCGATGAGTATAGCCGTGACCTACAAGAATCTTTTCAAAAGATTAAGGAGGCTATATCCATCTCTCAACAAAGTCAAAAAGCTGCTGGGTGGTGCTGATAAGCATAGAAGAGCCTTAATGTTCAAAGAAAATGATTGGGTCTTACTCAAGTTTCCTAAGGCTCGATTAAGGCAAACGACGGGCAAAAATCCTACGGGCTATCAAAAGTATCATGCTAAACTAGCAAAAAGATACTATGGTCCTTTCCAAATCTTGAAGCCCATCAATGAGATGGCTTATCAACTCAAGTTGCCCAACCATTGGCTCATACACAATTCATTTCATGTAAGCCTACTTAAGCCCTACAAAGGAGAGCCACCAACTAAACCAATTATTGAAGACCCTCCCAAAGTTGAAGACCAAGAAGAGGTGCTACAACCTGAAGCTATCCTTTGGCATGAAGACAAGGTACTATGACATGATAAGATTATCCGATGGTATCTTATTAAGTTCAAAAATTATCCTTTTGAAGATGCTAGATGGATGCAAGGAATACAGCTTAAGGATAGTACGAACCTTGTCAATGCTTACAATGCTACATTAGAGTAAGCAAATGTACAAATTTCTTTTAAATGACTCATGTTTTTTTCTTACAAGACTATTCCTCTTCTTAATTGTGCACATATTTAACTGTTATACATGCTTAGAATCATGTTTGTGATGACGACGTCTCTCAAACACCAATTAGAATTTGTCACTCTACTTTGGGAGAATGAAATGGACTAAAGAGCAGACATGCTTGCGGCAGCTATGTCTCCCAAGCACCAAATGGATTAGTCATCCATCTTGGAAAGATGTCGTAGGGTAAAAAGGGATCCTCTACCCGCTAAGTATAATTGACTAATGACTAAGGCTTTATCTCTTCTGCCTCATAGTCAAGGACGAGACTCACCTATAGCTTGAGCATGATTGGGAATCCAAAGAGGTTAATTCTCATTAAAAAAAAGTGCATGAGAGAGAGAGTTGCTAGAAGAGTTTACCTCCACACGAATCACCATCCACAATTCTAGACATGTTCTAGCTTATTTTACTCCTCATCTATTTGAGCAAGAGTACAATATAATTACACTATAGGATGTTGCATCATTGTATGTGTCTCTGCTTGATATGGTTTGTCAACCTAAGCAATCGTTTTACACATTATGGTGTAACCATTGATTCTATTTTCATTGTCTCATGATGAAGATTTTTGTACGCCTGACAACAACGTGCAAAATTTGAAAGGTTGGAATTTTGGAGACACTCTATAGAAGCTTATGGATGGATGATTTTGATTGTGCAGGGGGCGAGTATTATGTATCCACACACATGATGTATTATCTAATTTGAAGAGAATTCTAATGTCTTATGTATATGCATTACTGCATTCAATTGATTATTAACATTATAATGCATGCATGTTGTAATTTATGTTGATGCTGACTCTAACTTGTTGGTTGCCCTATTCAACAGATATAAACGATTTATCAAAAAAGTTAATTCAGTGTATATGTCAAAGAGAGTCTTCACGTTTCTTTGTAAGACTGAATAAGGGTAGCACGTAAATTATGGTTTGATATGTTAAAATTGGCTTAGAAGGTATCTTAATCTTGAAAGAATGGGAGCATATGCAATATAAATTACATGAATCTTTGTCACAAAGGATCATGTTGACATCGTACTTGATTTATTTGATGGGGGTTCAAAAGATCTTGATTTATGGACTATGATTGATGTACTAGATGCACTATGCTAGTAGCTCTCGTCATGCTATCTCTAAACTATCAATCATAGTCCATAAATCATATACTATGTAATTTGCATATATTTGTATCAATATAGTTCATAGTTCAAAAATTGTAGCTAGCCTAAATTTGCAAGATCACACATAGCCTTTATGTATTCTGCACTATGCAATATGAAATACTAAGGATATTTTTAATAATTGATAGATTAAACATCATATAGTATAGTTCATAATTTTGAAAGCCTAGAAAATTATCATTACACTTCTCTTTCTCATGGTTATCACTTCTAAAAGAGCTATTTTATCCTCAACAGACTATAGTCTATATGAAAATTATATAGTCTATGATTTATGGACTATGGTTGATGACCACTATGCTTTATAGTAAGTGTCTTGGGAACAATTTTGAGTATTGGTTTTTCCCTTTGCATCATTTTTGTCTTTGTTTTCCATGAGCTTGACATTTTTTCTAGCCCCTTGATGAAAATTAATGCATGAAGCAACCATGGTGTGATGGATTACTTCGGTGATAGAACCAGGCCGTTGAGAGTTGATGCAATATAGGTGATGTGGTGAACACATCAATTAGTCTAGCTTATATATCTAAGAGGAGTGAATCTATCTCGGATAGATCATTTTTCTCACGATAATGAAATGAGCTTCTTTGCTAAAGAAATCAATGTTTCATTGGTAGGGATGGCTAAAGAAACTATAAAAGAAACCCATTAGGCACTCACAACAGAAGAAGAAGCAAGGACACAAGGAGCAGGCACCAGCATTCAAGCAGCACCTTAGAAGCCCTAGCGTTTTCAACAGTAGAAGACTAGAGTTTTCAGCCCATAAAACTGCAGATCATTCCCTAAGCCTCAAGGGTACCCGCACCATCCGATTGCAGATCCTCGCGGCGGGTTTCCCATCAGCACCCAGAACAGCCTAGCGTTTTTTATTTCAGCCCAAAGCAACCACCCAGCACTATGCAGATTCAATCCAGGTCAGCCAGCATTTTTTCATTTCAACCATTGCATGTCGCTGCAGTTGTAGATCAGCCAGCAGTACCACCATCATAGAAAATCCACAGTAGATTACCTAGCACTTTCAGATTTCAACCTTGAAATCGTCATTGTCATCATCATTGTCGTTGAAATCATCGTCATCGTCGTCATAATACTATAATAGCATATTATAGTAATACAAACTGTAGCTCGCTTGGTAGCTGTAATCAAAGGGAGCAAGAGAAGTGTCTCCAACGGGGCTTTGTTTCATTGCAGAGGATGTAGGAGCACCACCCAGACAGTCCCTTCCTTTAGCTGCATCCAAAGAGGGAGGAGGAGAAGAGACTCCAATGGGGCTTTGTTTCCTTGCAGAGGATGTAGGACCACCGCCCAGACATCAGTCCTTGGATGGAGGAGCTGGCTCAATAGGGGTTTACTAGCATTGAGGAGCGGCTCCATGAGTTTTCCTTCCATCGATAAGCATCTACATAACAAGCTTTGACAAAGAGTTTGACCAACTTTTAATGTTCTTATGTTACTTAAAACATCAAAGGGTTCTGAAAGATAAAACTTCCTGCTTAAGAAAATAATAAACCTCAAATTATAGCAGCACAAATACCTCTTGACCTTCCTTCTTTATTAAATAAATCAAGTACGATTACCAACATGGTTGTTTGTGACAAGGATTCATGCAATTCATATTGCATATGCTCCCATTTTTTCAAGATAAAGGTACCTTCTAAACCAACTTCTCTCGCAAGAGAGTATCTTTTAAACCAAGACTATGCAGTGATCAGGTTCTAGCTATTAGATATATTTTATATATTTGATATCTCTGTTATATCTGATATACTTGATATATTTGATAGACTTGATATATCTGATATACTTGATATATTTGAAAGACTTGATATATTCAATAAGTTTTCAGCTTTTGATCATTCCTCGTATCTTAAAATCTTTAACATAAAATTTCATCAAGTTTATATATTCCATTTTTACTACATAATTTTTAAGTTTTGCAAGGGATAACTATAAGAAAAATTATTTATCTTCTCTCTTTGATGTATATCAATGTGCTGATTTAAAGGTGGATCGATCATAAACAATTTTCATGACTATTGATTCACACTTTACTATGGCTTTCTTATAATATGAATAAGTGTATTTTTTACTATTATGCAAACAAAATGAGCATTTATGAATTATATATGCTTTTGATGATGTTGTGCGCGGATATAAACTATTTTATAAATTGTAGATGTCTCTATACAAATTTTGATTGTTATTATCAGACTTCTCAAGGAGCAAAAATAATAACCAAATTCATATGGAGACGTCTGCAATGTATAAAGTAGGTTATGTCCCCGTACAATATCATTAAAAGTATAGATGGTTAACAAGTGCTCATTTTGTTTTCATAATAGTAAGAGATATTCTTTTTCTTATTATAAAAAATCCATCGTAAAATGTGAGTCAACAATCATGTCTATTGTTTATGATAGATTTATCTTTAAATTTGAACATTGATGTATAATAAAGAGAGGAGATGGAGTATTTTTCTTACACATACACTTTGCAAAACTTAAAAATTATGTAGTAAAGATGGAATATACAAACTTGATGAAATTTTATCTTGAAGATTCTAAGACACGAGTGACAAAAAGCTTAAAACATGTTAAAAAATCAATTACACAAAAGTTATTTGGCTATAATCTACAGTTTGAAGAGCTGCATCAAAAGCTCAACGAAAGAAAATTAAAGCTTAGTGAAATAAAGCGGCAAAATCAAATGCTCACAATGTTGCTTCAAGGAATGAAAGAGACGTAAAAAGCTACAGAATAACACAACAATTGAAAGAGACTCACCTATAGCTTGAGCAGTAAAAAAAGTTAAATAGGCAAAGGCGCATGATTGGGAAGCCAAAGAGGTTAATTCTCATTCAAAAAAGTGCATGAGAGAGAGATCTTCTAGAAGAGTTTACCTCCATATGAATCACCATCCACAATGCTAGACATTGATGGCCAATTTTTGAAAATCAAAGAAAAAAAGAAAAAAAAACTTATTTTTCCTTTGTTGGAGCCTTGGCGACACTGTTGGAAGGCTTGGCACCACCTGGTAAACCCCACGAAACCTCTACGGGCATGGCACACCCCCCCCCCTGAAGGAGTACAAGTGGAAGTGCGACGTGAGAGAGAGTGCGAGAAGAAGAGCACGACGATATGGTGAACTCGCTCTACTGTAATGTGTAGAGCATAGTGAGTTCTTTTTAGGTTTTTACAAAAGAATATGTGTACATACCTGGCAGCCCGCCCACATACCTAGGAGACCACATTGGGCTTTATACCCCAACAACCTCCCACTTAAAGGCCAATGTGGTACTTTAAGTGTTAGAGAAGCTACTATACAAGCTAATATACAAGAGATGTAGAGAAGTGATGTACTACCCTACACCTAACTGCTTGCAAAAATGCGCAAAGCTCTCTGAGGAAAGTCCTTTTGTAAGTAGATCAGTAGGATTTTCTGTGGTGTGAACTTTGACAAGCTGAAGTTGCTTATCCTCGAGCATTTCCCTGATCAAATGATACTTCACATCCACATGCTTTGTCTTTGAGTGATAAACTAGATTGCGAGCCAATTGTATAGCACTTTGACTATCACAATATAACACAGGCATCTCTTCTTTGATTCCCAAATCTGTTACTAGTCGATTAAGCCAAATTGATTCTTTCCATGCCTCTGATGCTGCAACATATTCAGCCTCTGTAGTAGACAGAGTAACACAATCTTGTAATCTAGAACGCCATGATACTGCTGCACCAGCCAATGTAAAGACATACCCTGACGTAGACCTTCGGTTGTCTAAGTCACCTGCATAATCTCAGTCTGTAAAACCCTTTACACTTAGCTCCTGACTCCCATAGCATATACGCATACTCTTTGTAGCTTTCAGGTATCTCAATATTCCTTTCACTGCCTCCCAATGTTTCTTTCCTGGGTTTGACATGTATCGACTTACTACTCCCACTGCAAATGCAATGTCTGGGCGAGTAGCAATCATTGCATACATCAAACTACCCACTGCAGATGCATATGGAATCTTATCGATTTCAGCCTGTTCTTCCTCAGACACAGGACAATCTTATTTGCTAAGTTTCACATATGGTGGCAATGGAACACTCAGTGCCTTTCCCTTCTCCATATTGAAACGTTGCAAAACCTTGTCAATATACTTTGTTTGAGATAACCAAATCAACTTCTTTGATCTATCTCTCTCAATGCGCATACCAAGTATATGACTTGCCTTACCCATGTCTTTCATGTCAAACGATTTTGCCATCATTGACTTCAAAGATGAAATTTCAAGTGCTTGCCAGCAATCAACATGTCATCCACATATAAAATAAGGATCAGCCAACTACCATCCTTAGCCTTCTTTGTATATAGACAGTGATCAAACTCACTACGTTTGTAGCCTTGAGAAAGCATAAACTTGTGGAATTTATGGTACCATGCCCTCGGTGATTGTTTTAAGCCATAAAGACTCTTTAACAACTGGCATACCCAATCTTCCTTGCCTTTCTCAACAAACCCTTCTGGCTGCTGCATGTAAATTTCCACATCTAAATCACCATGCAAGAACCCTGTCTTGACATCCATTTGGTGCAACACCAAATCTAATATGGCAACCAATGCAAGAAAGCATCTCAATGTAGTCATCTTGACCACCAGAGAGAATACTTCATCAAAGTCAATGCCTTGTTCTTGCTTAAAGCCCTTGGCAACAAGCCTTGCTTTTTACTTTGGCTGATTATCATGAGCGGTGATCTTATACCTGTAAACCCATTTACAAGGTAGAGCCTTTTTGCCCTGTGGTAATTTAACTAGCTTCCATGTCTTGTTTTTATGCAGAGTTGTCATCTCTGACTGCATGGCCAATTGCCAATTCCCGGAGTCCTTCATTTTCACTGCTTCCTTGTAACATGAAGGCTCATTGCAATCAGTCAACATGACATAGTTCATAGATGGAACAAACCTATCGGGAGGTCGTGTGACACGTCCAGATCTACGCACAATAGGTGGCTCAGGATTAGCCACAACTTGTGGTTCCACTCTATCCTGTCCTTGCTCCTCTTGAGCCCTGACATTTTGTCCTACACGTGCAAGTCCATCTTCTTGGAAGACAACTCTTCTAATCTCCTCAACCCTCTCTGGTTTAGAATGATATTTGGATTCATTAAAGTGAACATAATTGCTGAGGACAACCTTTCTGGATTCGGGATCCCAAAGTCTGTACCCCATCTCACCGGAATTACCATAGCCTAGAAAGATGCACTTTCTACTCTTTGGCTCAAGTTTGTTCCTAAATTCCTTTGCAACGTGAGTATATGCCTCACAGCCAAAGACTCTGAGGTGCTTGTATGAGGGCATTTTGCCTGACCATACCATCTCTGGCACTGAATCCTTCTGCAAAACCTTTCTAGGAGATCTATTTACAAGATGAACAGTTGTTGATACAGCTTCAGCCCAAAACCCATTTGGCAGCTGTGCATTAGACAACATACTTCTGATCTTCTCTTGTACGGTCCTATTCATCCTCTCAGCAACACCATTTTGAGGAGGATTGTAAGGAGCAATAAGTTCATGTTTTATACCTTTTGACTCACAAAAGTCCTGAAAGGACTTTGAAACATACTCTCCACCATTGTCAGTGCGTAAGCATTTAAGCTTCTTGCCACTCTGATTCTCCACAAGTGTCACAAACGTTTTGAAAACACTAAACGCTTCATCCTTGTGCTTGAGAAAGTAAACCCATACTTTCCTCGAGTAATCATATATAAATGTCATAAAGTAAGAAGCTCCCCCTAGAGATAGGTTAGGCATAGGTCCACACAAATCACTATGAACAAGTGCCAACTGTGTATCTCTTCTACTGCTTCTATGCTTATGTGGCTGCTGTGTTTTCTTACCATACAGAAATTATTCACAGAATTCAAAATCATTAAATGAAAAGCCAGGCAAATAACCAGAACGAGACAAGATTTCCATTCCCTTCTTGGACATATGTCCTAACCGGCTATGCCACAAAGAAACGTTCGGCTGCTCGGTGACATTGATTACATTTTTAGAGACATTTGATACATAAATCATGTAAAGTCCTCCAGACTTTACTCCATGTGCTACTGTCATAGAAACCTTGGATATCTTCCACATGTTCTGTCCAAAAGTGGTGACGTAGCGAGCATCATCGAGTAAACCTATGCTGTTCAAGCTCTTTGTAATTGCGGGAACATGTCTCACATTCTTCAGCGTGAAAGAAGAGCCATTCTGAAACTTCAATTGAACATCTCCAACACCTAAGATCTCACATGTCTGCCTATTGCCTAGCCGAACATGATCTTTAGTGGTCACATAAGAGGTAAACCACTCCTTGTTTGAAGACACATGAAGTGACGCCCCTGAGTCTATAATCCAGTCACTCAGTGCATTTCCATCAGATGCTATAAGAAGAGCTGAGTCCATTATATTCTTCAAGAAGTAGATGTCTCCTGACACTAGACTGTCATCCTCTGCAACAGTGTTTGTCACATTTATTTCTTGAATCTTCACTGAGGACTTGTTCTTCTCACCATGGTCTTCAGCTTTCTCTTTGCCTTTTTCTGCTTTCCATTCTCTGCAGTCTCTTTTCATGTGACCCTTCTTGCCACAATGGTAGCATTCTATGTCACTCTTGCCTTTAGCACTGCGGGACTTGCTACGAGACTGATTCCTCTTTCCACCTTTGTTGGTCCTTCCCCTGACAACTAAGGCTGTTCCTTTGCCTTTGTCCATTGTCTTTCTATTGGTTTCTTCAGTAAGCAAACTTCCTTCTACACCTACTATGTTCAAACCATCTGAAGGTGCAGAATTACTCAAAGCTGTGCAAAAAGTGTCCCAAATTTCTGGCAATGTGATCAACAGGAACATAGCTCTAACAGGTTCATCAAACTTGACACCTTGAGCTCACAACTGACTATAGATTGTGTTGAATTCATTCAAATGATTGGACATAGGTGTCCCTTCTTTCATCTTCAAGTCAACAAGCTTCTTAAGCCAGTATACCTGTGAAGCTGCACTCTGCTTCTCATAAAGATCACTCAGCTTTAACCATGCTTGATGAGCCGAAATCTCTTCTGCTACATTGAAGTAAACGCTTTCTGCCAAAGTCAGCATAATGGTAGAAAGTGCCAATTCATCCATTTCGCTCCATTCATCTTCGTCCATATCTTCTGGTTTTATCCCCTTAAGCTTTATAGGTTTTATCTGCTTCTTTTGTACCAACATGTGCCAAATCTGCTTCTTCCACAATGGGAAATTGGTTCCACCCAGCTTCTTGATATTGTAAAGAGCAGTGTCGTGTGATCCAGCCATAGCTACGCTTCACAGTAGTTTACTTTCTTGGGAAAAATTCGGCAGAGTTTCCCCTATAAACTGACCTCTGAACCAATATCAACCTGATGAACTAGTGGATGTCGCCTACAGTCTGTGTGTAGATGCGCCCGTGTCGTATGTGACACGCCTCCAAGAACTATGAGCCGTCCTTCGATGTGTAGACAGCCACAAATCAACACTTTGGGAGTGTGGATATCCTCAGCACCTGTAGTCGTAGGCCGAAAACCCCAAATTTACAGAGTCGGATCTGCACCCTCTGAGACCACGTAGTCAAAAATGGCCTGCGCAGAACTTTGTCGAAGCCGAACGAGGACCGAGATGAAATTCTGAGCACACCGAGCCCTACGAGCTCTCCCACAAGATTTGGGGCCGTGTCTTTGCCTGTTGAATTTCACTCCAATCTGAGCTGGTGACTCTAGCCTCCTGCAGTGCTGCCCCGAGCCTCGATCTGAGCTTTGATACCAGTTGAAGGAGTACGAGCGGAAGTGCGACGCGAGAGAGAGTGCGAGAAGAAGAGCACGACGATATGGTGAACTCGCTCTACTGTAATGTGTAGAGCATAGTGAGTTCTTATTAGGTTTTTACAAAAGAATATGTGTACATACCTGGCGGCCTGCCCACTTACCTGGGCGACCACATTGGGCTTTATACCCCAACACCCCCCCCCCCCCTCTCGATTGTCCGGCCTTATCACCTCGGGTCCCCGCTTTTCTATACCCCAGCCTAGCTAGCCGCCCTCGGTTTTAGATACCCCTTCTCTCTTTCCCTCGTAGTTTATTCTCCCCCTCGGCGGGCATCAGATGAAATAAACCCCCCCTCTCTCTCTCTCATTTTCCCTACATACCTCTCTCTAATATCCTCTCTCTCTCTCTCTCCATTCCCCCCCCCGGTTACTGGCCACCCTCGGCCAGGCGCAAGCCTCAAGCACTCCCCGACCCCTCTCTCACTTTCCCTCTCGCGCTTTCTTTGTGTCGAGCCGCATGTGAACTCCCGCTCTCCCATATTCTTATCCTCACCCTCTCCCTCTCTAACACTCTTTTTCCCCCCTCCCCTCTCATTACCCCCCCCCCCCCCCCCTCTTCCCCACCCGCTCGCCTCACCCTCCCCTCGGCCTCACTCACCGCTATCCCCACCCTCTTTCTCCCCCCCCACACCATTGACTTCTCCCCCTCCTCTCATCCTTGAGACACCATGCAAGACAGAGAATAGGACAACTCCCCCCCCCCCCCTCACACACTCTCTCCCCCCCCCCCCCCCCATGGTCGACACCCGCCATAGAGCCCCCATGCTCTCCCATCCATGCCACCCCAATCCCTTTCTCTCTCTGTCGTTCTTCTCAGCCCGAAGCGTAGCGTAAGCAGCCAAGGCCCATGCTCTCCCACACCACACACCCTCTCCCTCATCCTCTCCCTCACTAACCACCCCAATCCCCTCTCCCTCTCTCGCGCTCTGTTTCGGCACTAGCCCACCCAGCCATCTCTCTCTCTCTCCCTCTTGGCCTGTATAGGCACAGCGCATGATTTTTTTCTCTATCTCTCTATGCACACCCCATGCATATGCACACACACACACACACACACACACACCATCCCCCCCAACCCCCAAGCACACGTAGCTGCCGTTGGCCGCCAAACACAGAGAAAAAAAACATATATATAATATATACATTATGTAGATAAGCCACCATTCCCACCGCACGCTTGCGCACACATACAAATACACACATAGGCACTCACGCACACACACCCATATACATTTATATATACACATCCGCCCGCACACATATGTACACACACACACGCATATACGCACATAAATACAAAGAAAACGAAGGATTCCACGACTACGACGACCACGAAAAAGAAGAAGGACCCAAAGCACGCACCACCAACAACAAAAAGAGGAAATGCGCCAAAGGTATGCCCCGGCCGACCCCGAGAAGAAGTACGCACAACACCGACACAATGGCAACACACCATTCGCCGGCAACACGCAACCACGACGCCATCTTCAGAAATTTATAGGGTATTTTCATCATTTCTTCAATTTTTCACGGAAGCCATTGTAAAATCCCACTTTGTAAATTTCCTCTCTCTAGGTGATGGTCACAAAGGCCCACCTAGAGATTCTCATCTTTTAATAACCTCCTAAAACAAAGCAAGGGTCAACCACACCCGGCCCACCGCCTGCTTTGTCTCCTCCATTCATCTTACCCTAATCACATCGGGATTACCATAATCCAAGAATCCAACACCTATAAATTGGCACTGAGAGGTCACTATCGGAGGGGGCAGTTCATGAGAAGTCAGCATTTGGTGGAGTGTAGTGGGAAGAGTTGACACTATCGTCATCACGGGGAGGGGGCTTGTGTGTTCGGTTTGCCTTGGGAATTGCACCATGCGAAGGGAGCAACGTCCATCTCTCGACTCCAATGGTCGATGCACACACGTATACACGCTCTTGGTAGCAAGCTTCACAATCATTGAGTCTTCTTAGAGAACGCACCAAGTAGTTTGCACCACCTCCTCTCCCTATCTCTCTACCACCACGGCGTGCCATTTGTAAATACTGCAGAAATAATTCTCCCTCACACCCCCGAGGGTTTTCATCATTTGAAAATCTCTCTCTCTCTCTCTCTCTCTCTCTCTCTCTCTCTCTCTCTCTCTCTCTCTCTCTCTCTCTCTCTCTTTGTGTATGTGTGTGTGTGTGTGTAAGTTTGCGGTATTCATATCATCGTGGTTTGCGTCCTAGTCGCTCAAAGCTAGGTGGTGCCCCCTGTTTGCTTTATCAGGACAGGCTCGAGGCGCGCCATTTGGCCCCCGACGTTTTAGAGGCCGTCGGGGTTCGGGATTTTCTTTGCTCCCGTCATTTGGTGCCCCCACTGAGGAGGGCTTTCTAAGACCCTTCAGTTTACAATGCTGAAAGTGATGCCCACTATCAATCATGGACGAATGGCTGAAGGAATTTTTTAATTGGAGGACGGAAGAAGAGGAGACGAAGGAGGCACTAGCCGCCTTCATTGAAGTACTACTGCCAGGCTAGAGCATCGTCAGTATTTAGGAGGTAAATTCTCCATCTCGTGTTGCTCGTTCTAACCTTAAGTTGAGAGCATCAGGTGGGAGGTCGGTGAAGTGCCATCACTGTTGTCAACCAAGACACACTGTCAACATAAGTGCCAGCAACGAAGGCAGCAAAAGGGCTGAAATCGTCTACATCGACATTCATCATGAAGAATTCATTCACATCAAAGAAGGGAAGAAAACGGTGAGGCCTCTTTTCCCTTAAGAAACTGCAGTCAAAATTATAACTCCAAAGTGGCCTAAAGGGGCTGCTCGAGCCAAAGGTAAGGACAAGATAAGCGAGTCTGGAAACACATGACCCCGAAGGGAGAAGCATCTGGCCAAGCAAGTGCTTCAAGCTCAGAAAGCCGGGTTGTACCCAGCTTGCCAAAGAGGAGTCATCCGAAGCTAAGAGGCGGAAGGTCGCCTACCGATTTGCACCACGCATGCAAGTGCTACCAATCCACTTCGACAATCCTAAAGAAGAAGTGGTAAGAAGTTTCCCATGTTCTAGGGAAGAGTGGTTCGGCTACTGCTCTCGCTGTTTTGGAAAGCGAGTGGATGATCTTCCTCCTCTCCCTGTACAAATTATTCTGAAGAATCTCTCTACCACGGATGAAACCCAGTGGGCCATGGACGAGTTGCAACTGAATGGAGTAGAATTCATGCAACATGCCGACTACGAAAATTACCTGCAATTGCCATTAGCCAAGAGGCTGGGAGTGGTCAAACCCATTGCCATCATCCCGTACGTGCTGAGCAACGAAGGTAAGGTAGAGTCCATGAAAGGCGACGACCTCTTGTGAATGTGCCGACTCATCAACATTGGCATGGTAAGAGTATAGGTAAGTATTCCACCCTCTGTGCATGATAGAAAATGGACCGATGGCATTCTCGTTTAGATTCCTGCAGCATATGCATGTGAATATCTATGTAGATAGGAAAGTCTTCTACCAACAGAAGATCGTATACCTATTCGGTGCGGCAGTACTAGGAGAAATCCTCAATTCCCTGAACCCTATCATTATCCCCATATTAGATTACCATCATTCCTTTAATGTCTCTATCTTTATCCTATTTTAACCTATCCACCCACCCCTATAAAAAGTCGTTATGAGCCGCTACTGCTGTTAATGTAAAAAAAAAAAAAGAGGCTTGTAATTTCCTGAGTCACTACCATGGCAATTGTTCTTTCCCCATGTTCAATGGAAAGAAGGGAGAGGATCTCACCACCTACTTTTTGGATGATTTTGACATTGCTTGTGTTGTCTCCAACAAAGATGACGATGCTTCACGACTTAGAATTTTTCCTCTACTGATGAAAGTAGAGGCCAAGTCTTGTTATAATGCATTGCCTCAGGCCACCAAGAATGCATGGGATGTGTTAAGGGCTGCTTTTGTAAAGAGGTTTAGTGGAGGCACAACCTCAGAGAAGCTATGGAAGCTACTGACATAATTAAAGCAAGGAAGTTTGTTGGACTATGCCACCTACGAGTCCAAATTTGTGGACTTATGGGAGAGATGGGTTGCCTCACTGGAGGAAGGCGAAGGAGCGCCTAATTTCCTAAAGAAGTACCATTTCATTGCTGGTCTATGGTCGCCACTTAGAGAGAAGGTGAAGGGAAGGTTTCCTGCAACATATGAGTTGGCAGTCGAAGTAGCCCGCCTTAAAGACAAGAAGCTGCGGATGCAAGCAAGAGTAAACGAGTCAGAGGAAACAAGCTCGGCACGACCAACCCCAGTGACTGCAACAGCCAATCATAGAGTCCAACTGCAGGAGGCATCAGAAGAGCAGCAAGACCTGCTAAGTCGCATCACCACCCAACTAGAGAGTTTATATGTGCATCTGGTGCAGCAAGGGCATGCACCTGGCAGGAATCCAGAACAAGGAAGAGGACAATGAAGGCAGAACCAAGAGTACCACTATTACAACTACGGGGAAGATGGCCATGGAATGTACTACTGCCCAGACCCAAGGAGGCAGAATTTCAATAGAGGAGGGAGACAAAATCAGATCTCTCCGCCAAGAGCAAGACCACCACCACCTAGGCAACCAGGGCCGATCCCACCGGTCCAAATCCTTCGACCACCTGTACAACAGCAACCACCACCCCAACCTCTGATTCCGCCACTACCCCCCCCCCCCCCCCCCCCCCCCCCCCCCCCACCTACTGTGAACCAAGCGGTGAGTGTTATGAGCTTGGAGGCTAAAGGGAAGGAAAAGGTAGAAGAATCAGTTTGAGATAAGCACAAAGGGAAAGTGAAGGTAGAAGAAGTGGATGCTATGGGAGTGAACCGTGCCAGGCACAAAGAAGCATCTCAAAGAGTGTTATTAGCTTGGAGGCTAAAGGGAAGGAAAAGGTAGAAGAATCAGTTTGAGATAAGCACAAAGGGAAAGTGAAGGTAGAAGAAGTGGATGTTATGGGAGTGAACCGTGCCAGGCACGAAGAAGCATCTCAAAGAGAACAGAAGATGAAAGGGAAGGCCGAGTCTAGCAAGCAAGCAGCTAAACCACGGCGGAAGATAGACATCGTGGACTGCTCACTTGGTGAGTATGCAAAACCCTATGACTTAGTTCAGGATGTGTTAATGCAGGGCCCGAAGATAACTTGGCCCCAATTACTCCACCTTGCACCCAGAATGAGGAGGCAATGGACAAAAATGGTAAGTACCAGTAAATCAAGACCCAGGATAGCTGGTGCTATCTCTGGAAGGGATCTCGACGACATCCTACCAACCATGGATGCTCACATCAAGGGGCAACGAATCTCAAATGTATACATAGATGGTGGTATGCAAATATGCGTCATGAGTGAAAAGATGATGCACCATCTAGGTCTAGAGGTAAGTAGTCTGGTAGCCTGCCGATCCAAGATGGCAAACAATGTAAGAGTGAAATGTGTGGGCATTGTAAATGCGGTCAAAGTAAAAGCATTCAATACAGAAGTGGAGGTGGACATCTTCGTCATGCCACACAAAGGGGAGGGCTACCCCATCATTCTTGGGAGGCCTTGGCTTATGGCTATGGATGCTAAACAAGACTAGAGCACCGGGATGATTCAGATGAAGGACGCTAAAGGGAAGTCCATATTCTATGACATGAGGACTGGAAAGCAGCGCAACATGATCTTGGAGGCTTCAGAAGATGAGTCCACTAGTGACTACTCTGTTGGGGTATAAAGCCCAATGTGATCGCCCAGATAAGTGGGCGGGCCGCCAGGTATGTACACATATTCTTTTGTAAAAACCTAATTCTGAGGTCATCTCGGTTACCGTTCGGCTTCGACAAATTTCTGCGCAGGCCATTTTCGACTACGTGGTCTCGGTGGGTGCAGATCCGACTCTGCAAATTTGGGGTTTTCGGCCTACGACTGCAGGTGCTGAGGATATCTACACTCCCAGAGTGTTGATTTGTGGCTGTCTACACATCGAACGACGGCTCACAGTTCTTGGAGGCGTGTCACATACGACACTGGCGCATCTACACACAGACTGTAGGCGACATCCACTAGTTCATCAGGTAGCTTGTGTTTGCTGCTTGATATTCTAGATTTCATCCTGACATTGCAAGTACTTCCACATGGGATGTACTGTCAGAGATGATGTATGTTTGTTGAGGGTTTGCTGGCTGTGAGTCACGCAGCAAACAACCGTCGCAGTGGTTATAGCATACAGTGGGAAATTTGTGGATGTATGACTTTGTGGGAAGTCTATGTACTGTCAGATTTATTGCAGCCTTTGTTGAGGGTCGAGTGAGGTTTTATTGAGCTGGGGAATTCTCGAATGTTGAGATCCTTTCGGTGATACAGGTCTTGGAGCGATCCCTTGAGCACCCTTAGATAGGCAGCTAGGATGTATTGACTGTGAGTTAGACAGTTGGGATTGCATCTTTACTTTACTGCCATTGAGGCATTGTCGCAGTCTTTGCTTACAGGACAGTGAGGGACAGTACAGGTGCAGGGCAGGTTTACCCACAGCTTACAGTGTTAGAGAGACTGTGGTTTTTTGAGCTGTTTTTTGGTCTGTTTTTAGTACACCAGAGCCATTTTACAAAGGAGACTCTGCCAAAATTTCTGCAAAATCTGAACCTTTCTTGGTTCATTTGACAGGTTGATATTGGTTCAGAGGTCAGTTTACAGAGGAAACTCTGCCGAATTTTTCCCAGGAAAGTAAACTACTGTGAAGCGTAGCTATGGCTGGATCACAGGACACTGCTCTTTACAATATCACGAAGCTGGATGGAACCAATTTCCCATTGTGGAAGAAGAAAATTTGGCATGTGTTGGTACAAAAGAAGCAGATAAAACCTATAAAGGTCAAGGGGATAAAACCAGAAGATATGGACGAAGATGAATGGAGCGAAATGGATGAATTAGCACTTTCTACCATTATGCTGACTTTCGCAGAAAGGGTTTACTTCAATGTAGCAGACGAGATGTCGGCTCATCAAGCATGGTTAAAGCTGAGTGATCTTTATGAGAAGCAGATTGCAGCTTCACAGGTATACTGGCTTAATAAGCTTGTTGACTTGAAGATGAAAGAAGGGACACCTATGTCCAATCATCTGAATGAATTCAACACAATCTACAGTCGGTTGTCAGCTCAAGGTGTCAAGTTTGATGAACCTGCTAGAGCTATGTTCCTGTTGATCACATTGCCGAAAAGTTGGGACACTTTTCGCACAGCTTTGAGTAATTATGCACCTCCAGATGGTTTGAACATAGCAGGTGTAGAAGGAAGTCTGCTTACTGAAGAAACCAATAGAAAGACAATGGACAAAGGCAAAGGAACAGCCTTAGTTGTCAGGGGAAGGACCAACAAAGGTGGAAAGAGGAATCAGTCTCGTAGCAAGTCCCGCAGTGCTAAAGGCAAGAGTGACATAGAATGCTACCATTGTGGCAAGAAGGGTCACATGAAAAGAGACTACAGAGAATGGAAAGCAGAAAAAGGCAAAGAGAAAGTTGAAGACCATGGTGAGAAGAAAAAGTCCTCAGTGAAGATTCAAGAAATAAATGTGACAAACACTGTTGCAGAGGATGATAGTCTAGTGTCAGGAGACATCTACTTCTTGAAGAATACAATGGACTCAGCTCTTCTTACAGAATCTGATGGAAATGCACTGAGTGACTGGATTATAGACTCAGGGGCATCACTTCATGTGTCTTCAAACAAGGAGTGGTTTACCTCTTATGTGACCACTAAAGATCATGTTCGGCTAGGCAATGGGCAGACATGTGAGATCTTAGGTGTTGGAGATGTTCAATTGAAGTTTCAGAATGGCTCTTCTTTCACGCTGAAGAATGTGAGACATGTTCCCGCAATTACAAAGAGCTTGATCAGCACAGGTTTACTTGATGATGCTGGCTACGTCACCACTTTTGGACAGAACATGTGGAAGATATCCAAGGGTTCTATGACAGTACCACATGGAGTAAAGTCTAGAGGACATTACATGATTTATGTATCAAATGTCTCTAAAAATGTAATCAATGTAACCGAGCAGCCGAATGTTTCTTTGTGGCATAGCCGGTTAGGACATATGTCCAAGAAGGGAATGGAAATCTTGTCTCGTTCTGGTTATTTTCCTGGCTTATCATTTAATGATTTTGAATTCTGTGAACATTGTCTGTATGGTAAGCAAACACAGCAGCCACATAAGCATAGAAGCAGTAGAAGAGATACACAGTTGGCACTTGTTCATAGTGATTTGTGTGGACCTATGCCTAACCTATCTCTAGGGGGAGCTTCTTACTTTATGACATTTATAGATGATTACTCGAGGAAAGTATGGGTTTACTTTCTCAAGCACAAGGATGAAGCGTTTAGTGTTTTCAAAACGTTTGTGACACTTGTGGAGAATCAGAGTGGCAAGAAGCTTAAATGCTTACGCACTGACAATGGTGGAGAGTATGTTTCAAAGGCCTTTCAGGACTTTTGTGAGTCAAAAGGTATAAAACGTGAACTTATTGCTCCTTACAATCCTCCTCAAAATGGTGTTGCTGAGAGGATGAATAGGACCGTACAAGAGAAGGTCAGAAGTATGTTGTCTAATGCACAGCTGCCAAATGGGTTTTGGGCTGAAGCTGTATCAATAGCTGTTCATCTTGTAAATAGATCTCCTAGCAAGGTTTTGCAGAAGGATTCAGTGCCAGAGATGGTATGGTCAGGCAAAATGCCCTCATACAAGCATCTCAGAGTCTTTGGCTGTGAGGCATATACTCACGTTCCAAAGGAATTTAGGAACAAACTTGAGCCAAAGAGTAGAAAGTGCATCTTTCTAGGCTATGGTAATTCTGGTGAGATGGGGTACAGACTTTGGGATCCCGAATCCAGAAAGGTTGTCCGCAGCAATGATGTTCACTTTAATGAATCCAAATATCATTCTAAACCAGAGAGGGTTGAGGAGATTAGAAGACTTGTCTTCCAAGAAGATGGACTTGCACGTGCAAGACAAAATGTCAGGGCTCAAGAGGAGCAAGGACAGGATAGAGTGGAACCACAGGTTGTGGCTGAGCCTGAGCCACCTATTGTGCATAGATCTGGACGTGTCATGCAACCTCCTGATAGGTTTGTTCCATCTATGAACTATGTCATGTTGACTGATTGCAATGAGCCTTCATGTTACAAGGAAGCAGTGCAAATGAAGGACTCCGGGAATTGGCAATTGGCCATGCAGTCAGAGATGACAGCTCTGCATAAAAACAAGACATGGAAGCTAGTTAAATTACCACAGGGCAAAAAGGCTCTACCTTGTAAATGGGTTTACAGGTATAAGATCACCGC
The DNA here is from genome assembly GCF_014529385.1 of Adiantum capillus-veneris. Classification (NCBI taxonomy): domain Eukaryota; kingdom Viridiplantae; phylum Streptophyta; class Polypodiopsida; order Polypodiales; family Pteridaceae; genus Adiantum; species Adiantum capillus-veneris. The sequence goes on along the minus strand of NC_140942.1, from coordinate 135,457,418 downwards.
TCATGATAGTCAGCCAAAGTACAAAGCAAGGTTTGTTGCCAAGGGCTTTAAGCAAGAACAAGGCATTGACTTTGATGAAGTCTTCTCTCCGGTGGTCAAGATGACTACATTGAGATGCTTTCTTGCATTGGTTGCCATATTAGATCTGGTGTTGCACTAAATGGATGTAAAGACAGCGTTCTTGCATGGTGATTTAGATGTGGAAATTTACATGCAGCAGCCAGAAGGGTTTGTTGAGAAAGGCAAGGAAGATTGGGTATGCCAGTTGTTAAAGAGTCTTTATGGCTTAAAACAATCACCGAGGGCATGGTACCATAAATTCCACAAGTTTATGCTTTCTCAAGGCTACAAACGTAGTGAGTTTGATCACTGTCTATATACAAAGAAGGCTAAGGATGGTAGTTGGCTGATCCTTATTTTGTATGTGGATGACATGTTGATTGCTGGCAAGCACTTGGAAGAAATTTCAGCTTTGAAGTCAATGATGGCAAAATCGTTTGACATGAAAGGCATGGGTAAGGCAAGTCATATACTTGGTATGCACATTGAGAGAGACAGATCAAAGAAGTTGATTTGGTTATCTCAAACAGAGTATATTGCCAAGGTTTTGCAATGTTTCAATATGGAGAAGGGAAAGGCACTGAGTGTTCCATTGCCACCATATGTGAAACTTAGCAAATAAGATTGTCCTGTGTCTGAGGAAGAACAGGCTGAAATCGATAAGATTCCATATGCGTCTGCAGTGGGTAGTTTGATGTATGCAATGATTGCTACTCGCCTAGACATTACATTTGCAGTGGGAGTAGTAAGTAGATACATGTCAAACCCAGGCAAGAAACATTGGGAGGCAGTGAAAGGAATATTGAGATACCTGAAAGCTACAAAGAGTATGCGTATATGCTATGGGAGTCAGGAGCTAAGTGTAAAGGGTTTTACAGACTCGGATTATGCAGGTGACTTAGACAACCGAAGGTCTACGTCAGGGTATGTCTTTACATTGGCTGGTGGAGCAGTATCATGGCGTTCTAGATTACAAGATTGTGTTACTCAGTCTACTATAGAGGCTGAATATGTTGCAGCATCAGAGGCATGCAAAGAATCAATTTGGCTTAATCTACTAGTAACAGATTTGGGAATCAAAGAAGAGATGCCTGTGTTATATTGTGATAGTCAAAGTGCTATACAATTGGCTCGCAATCCAGTTTATCACTCAAAGACAAAGCATGTGGATGTGAAGTATCATTTCATCAGGGAAATGGTCGAGGATAAGCAACTTCAGCTTGTCAAAGTTCACACCACAGAAAATCCTGCTGATCTACTTACAAAAGGACTTCCCTCAGAGAGCTTTGCGCATTTTTGCAAGCAGTTAGGTGTAGGGTAGTACATCACTTCTCTACATCTCTTCTATATTAGCTTGTATAGTAGCTTCTCTAACACTTAAAGTACCGCATTGGACTTTAAGTGGGAGGTTGTTGGGGTATAAAGCCCAATGTGGTCGCCCAGGTAAGTGGGCGGGCCGCCAGGTATGTACACATATTCTTTTGTAAAAACCTAATAAGAACTCACTATGCTCTACACATTACAGTAGAGCGAGTTCACCATATCGTCGTGCTCTTCTTCTCGCACTCTCTCTCGCGTCGCACTTCCGCTCGTACTCCTTCATACTCGTCTACCTCAGGAGAAGTGACGACCACCATTGATGGAAGTGACAGTAGCATCGAAGTGATGGGGGTCATTCTTAAAGACCCAAACAGATTAACACAATCTTAAATACCCTTGACAAACCAAGAGGGATCATCAGGTATGCAGTTCTTGGTGTATGCAGGTAAGTTACAAAAAATGTTCTCAAATGAGTTAACCAATGAAGAAAGGAAGGAGTATGTCTCCATGCTAGGTGGCTTCACTACTTTGTTCATTGATGGCTATGATAAGATCACAGGAATTACAGTAGTGAAACACCACATAAAGCTCAAGGAAGGTAGTAAACCCGTAGTACAAAAGCTCAGAAGACTTGGAGTAATCCAACAAGAGGCACTGCTTAAAGAAGTGAGAAGTTTGCTACAAGCAAGTTCATCTACCCTGTCGAAGACTCAGAATGGGTCTCCCCAGTAGTAGTCACACAAAAAAAAAATGGTAAGTGGAGAGTCTATGTGGATTATAAACCTCTTAATGCAGCCACGAAGAAAGACCACTTTCCCCTCCCATTCCATGATGAAATACTCAATGAAGTGGCAAGTCACGAGCGATACACAGTGTGCGATGGCTACTCAGGATACTTCCAGATTAGCATTGTGGAGGAAGAACAGAAGAAGACAACCTTCATCACACCTTCGGGATGTTTTGCCTACAGAGTGATTCCGTTTGGCCTCACTAATGCCCCGGCCACATTTCAATGCTATGTGACTTTTGTTTTCCAATCCTACTTTGGAACATCAATACGGGTTTTCATAGATGATTTTTGCATTTATAGCTCACGAGCCCTTCATTTAAGAAAAGTCTATGATGGCTTAACCAGGCTGCAAACCTTGGGTGGCAAGCTCAACGTGGATAAGTGTCAAATTGGTGAAAGCAAAGTCACTCTCCTTGGTCATGTAATTTCAGAAAAGGGATCGAGGCTGACCCTAGAAAGATTCAAGCCCTGGTATCTTTATCATCACCCACCAGCGCTAAGCAGCTGGTTTCTTTCCTTCAGAAGGTAAGATACTTAAGCAGGTTTATTCACCTGCTATCTCAAGTGGTCCTTTCCCTACAACAACTCACCCGGAGGGATGTCTTCTCATGGAGTGAAGAGAATGAGCATCAGTTTATTGAGGTAAAGCAAATCCTAGCTAAGCTTTCCACTATTTCACCTCCTAAGTGGGACGAGCCATTTTATGTGAACCCTAGTGTGGGAAGTGATACACTCGGAGCCGTGCTAATGCAAAAGGATCCCAAAAATTCTTTCATGCGTCCTATTTACTTCTCTAGTTATGTCATGACCCCGTCAGAAAAAGGATTTACAGAAGTAGAACACATGGTTCTAGCACTAATGTTTGCTACCACAAAGTTCCGCTCCTATCTCCTGCCTAGACTCTTTGTAATCCTGACAATGGAAGATGTTTTCCCATATGTAAATGCGACACATGGATGTCTCATCTAGGATCTCAAAGTGGTTGATTAGATTACAAGAGTTTGACTACACCATGCAAGTAGAACTCCACCAGGGCTAGTTTAGCGGGAATTCTCACTCATCGCCATCATGAGAAGAAGCTGAAGGTCAACACGGAAGCAAAGGAAGAAACACCAATGGTAGAAAGTCCTAGGCTAGAAAGAGCTCACTCTCTTTTCTTTGACGGAGCATACAAGAGAACAATGGATCAGTCTGCAGCAGGCATAGTCATTTTCAATGAACAGCAAGAAAGAGTATTCTCCATCGGGTAGTTATTACACTCCCACTCCAACAATGAAGCGGAATATGCAGCCCTAATTCTTGGGTTGGAACAATGTATTTCACAAGGAATTCAGCGCCTAAATGTGTTTGGTGATGCTTTGATTTTGATAAGGTAGATAAATGGCACCTGGGATTGTAAGAATCGGGTTCTACTTGGTCAAATCCGCCAAGTTAAGGACCTTCTAAAGAAGTTTGAAGCAGTGAAACTATTTCATGTGCCTAGAGCAGAAAATCAGGAGGCAGATGCTCTAGCCAAAGAGAGAATGCAAGACATTCCCGTAGGAGCAATCAAACTAAAGCTACCCACCTTCCAAGGTAGTGATGCTATGCCGGATGTCGTCAATTTTTTAGATACAGGAGAATGTCTAGAAGGATACACCAAAGGCCATAAACAGTGGCTGGTAAGGAGGGCTACTAGGTACCGCCTTGTAAACGACCACTTGTATTGTAAGGGCAAAGATCAAATTCTCAGGCGAGTCCCAACTTCCAGTGAAATCACAGAGGTAATTTCAAGCTGTCATGATGGCGTCTGCGGTGGTCATTTTTCTCTGGATATCACCAGTAGGAAGATTCTACAAGCAAGATACTCTTGGCCTAGTTTGAACAGGATGTACACCATTGGTGTAAAACATGTAAGGCCTGTCAAGTGGCCAGTGATCGCACCTTAACCTACGAGCCACAAACTCCTATCATCTCATATGGTCCATTTGAGAAATGGGAAATAGATGCAATCGGTCCTTTACTAAGGGCCCAATCATGTAAACTGTACATCATAGTGGGTGTTGACTACATGACTCGATGGGTAGAAGCAGCAGCCACCACCCGCATTACAACCGAAGAGGTAGCAAAGTTCATTTTTTAGCATATCTGTTGTCGTTTTGGCACTCCTCTTGAGATAATATCAGATAGAGGACTAGGGTTCAGAGGTGATTTGGTGGGAGAACTGATGAAGAAGTTAGGCATTAGATGTCGGCATTCCACACCATACTATCCACAATGCAATGGTCTTGTAGAGAAGGTAAATGGAATGATTTGCAAAATCATCACAAAGCAGGTGAACAATCATAGGGGACTGGGATAAACATCTCATGGCAGCTCTTTGGGCCTACAGAACAATGTTCCGAACATCACTAGGTTTCACCCCTTTCCATCTAGTTTATGGAAAGGAGGAAATTCTACCCATTGAGGTACAGATAGCCAGCTTATGAGTTTTGGCTAGCCAGATACATCGTCCGATTGTAAATCTCCAAAACCAAATCTTGGATCTGGAGAGACTCCAACTGGATAGGGAAGAAGCAATCAATCACTATGCAGTGCAGGTAGAACGACGCCGGCTCACTTTCAATCAAGGGCTTAAAGAAAATGGCCTAGAAAAAGGTATGTTAGTGCTGAGATACGACAACATATTTCACACCAGGAAGGACAAGAAATTTCAACCTAGATGGGAAGGGCCATTCATCATCAAGAAACGCTATGACAACGGCAACTATAAGCTGATGGAAGCAGATGGGAGAATTCACAAGACTAGGGTCAATGGATGGAGACTGAAAAGGTATTTTCTTAGGTTTGATCCAGAATTCATGCTAGACATTCCAGAAGAGGGAGAACCCTCTAACTCCACAACTCAAGATGCAAAGGAAGGGCTACAAGCATGAATGCCTCTAGCCAAAGGGAGAGGACTAATGATGGCCGATTTTTGAAAATCAAAGAAAAAAAAAAACTTATTTTTCCTCTGCTAGAGCCTTGGCGACACTGTTGGAAGGCTCGGCACCGCCTGGTAAACCCCATGACACCTCTACGGGCATGGCACACCCCCACCCTTCGATTGGCCGGCCTTATCACGTCAGGCCCCCTCTTGTCTATAGCCCAGCCTACCTGGTTGCCCTCGGTTTCAGATACCCCTTCTCTCTTCCCCTCCCCGTAGTTTATTCCCCCCATCGGCGGTCATCGGATGAAATAACCCCCCCCCCCCCCCCCCCCCCCCCCCCCCCCTCTCTCTCTCTCTCTCATTTTCCCTACATACCTCTCTCTCTCTCTCTCCATTCCCCCCCCCCCCCCCCCCACTAGCCACCTGCACTCACCTCGACCCCTCTCTCGCTTTCCCTCTCGCACTCCCTCTGTGTCGAGCCGCATGTGAACTCCCGCTCTTCCGTATTCTTATCCTCACCCCCCCCCCCCCCCCCCCCTCGGCCCGCTAATATTCTCCACCCCCTCTTCCCCACCCACTCGCCTCACCCTCTCCTTGGCCCGCTATCCCCACCCTCTTTCTCCCCCCCACACCATTGACTTCTCCCCCTCCTCTCATCCTTGAGAAGCCATGCAAGACAGATAATAGGACAACCCCCCCCCCTCACACACTCTCTCCCCCCCCCCATGGTGGGCACCCGCCATAGAGACCCCATGCTCTCCCATCCACGCCACCCCAATCCCTTTCTCTCTCTCTCTCTCGTTCTTCTTAGCCCGAAGGCGCAGCGTAAGCAACCGGGGCCCATGCTCTCCCACACCACACACCCTCTCCCTCATCCTCTCCCTCACTCACCACACCAATCCCCTCTCCCTCTCTCGCGCTCTGTTTCGGCACTAGCCCGCCCCGTCATCTCTCTCTCCCCCTCTCGGCCTGTACAGGCGCAGCGCACGATTGTTTTCTCTCTCTCTATGCAATCACCACACACCCCATGCACATGCACACACACACACACACACACACACACACACACACACACACACCATCCCCCCCCACCCCCAAGTACGTGTAGCTGCCGCTGGCCGCCAAACACAGAGAAAAAAATAAATATAAAAAACATATATATAATATATACATTATGTAGATAAGCCCCCGTTCCCACCGCACGCTTGCGCACACATACAAATACACACACACGCAGTCACGCACACACACCCATATACATTTATATATACACATCCGCTCGCACACATACGTACACACACACACACGCATATACGCACATAAATACAAAGAAAACGAAGGATTTCAGGACTACGACGACCACGAAAAAGAAGAAGGACCCAAAGCACGCACCACCAACAACAAAAAGAGGAAATGCGCCAAAGGCATGCCCCGGCCGACCCCGAAAAGAAGTACGCTCTACACCGACGCACCGGCAACACACCATTCACTGGCAACACCCAACCACGACGCCATCTTCAGGAATTTATAGGGTATTTTCATCATTTCTTCAGTTTTTCACCGAAGCCATTGTAAAATCCACTTTGTAAATTTCCTCTCTCTAGGTGATGGTCACAAAGGCCCACCTACAGATTCTCATCTTTTAATAACCTCCCAAAACAAATCAAGGGTCAACCACACCGGGCCCACCGCCTGCTTTGTCTCCTCGATTAAGCTTACCCTAATCACACCGGGATTACCATAATCCAAGCAGCCAACACCTATAAATTGGCACTGAGAGGTCACTATCGAAGGGGGCAGTTCATGAGAAGTCAGCATTTGGTAGAGTGTAGTGGGAAGAGTTGATACTATCATCATCACGGGGATGGGGGCTTGTGTGTTGGGTTTGCCTTGGGAATTGCACCATGCGAAGGGAGCCACGTCCATATCTCGACTCCAATGGTCGATGCACACACGTATACACGCTCTTCGTAGCAAGCTTCACAATCATTGAGTCGTCTTAGAGAACGCACCAAGTAGTTTGCACCACCTCCTCTCCCTATCTCTCTACCACTAGGGCGTGCCATTTGTAAATACTGCAAAAATAATTCTCCGTCACACCCCCGAGGGTTTTCATCATTTGCAAATCTCTCTCTCTCTCTCTCTCTCTCTCTCTCTCTCTCTCTCTCTCTCTCTCTCTCTCTCTCTCTCGTGTGTAAGTTTGTGGTGTTCATATCATTGTGGTTTGCGTCCTAGCCACTCAAAGCTAGGTGGCGCCCCTTGTTCGCTTTATCCTGACAGGCTCGAGGCGCGCCATTCAGCCCCAGGCGTTTTAGAGGCCGTCGGGGTTTGGGGTTTTCTTTGCTCCCGTCAACATGTTCTAGCTTGTTTTACTCCTCATCTATTTGAGAAAGAGTACAATATATTTACATTATAAATTATTACATCATCGTATGCATTTTTGCTTGATTTGGTTTGTCAACCTAAGCAATGGTTTTACACATTATGTTGTAACCTTTGATTCTATTTGCATTGTCTCATGATGAAGAGTTTTGTACGCCTGACAACAATGTGCAAAATTTAAAAGGTTGCAGTTTTGGAGACACTCTATAGAAGCTTATGGATGGATGATTTTGATTGTGCGGGGGGGGAATATTATGTATCCACACACATGATGTATTATCTAATTTGAAGACAACTCTAATGTCTTATGTATATGCATCACTGCATTCAATTGATTATGAACATTATAATGCATGCATGTTGTAATTTATGTTGATGCTGACTCTAACTTGTTGGTTGCCCTATTCAACAGAATGGTTTATCAAAAAAGTGAATTCAATGTATATGTCAAAGAGAGTCTTCACATTGCTTTGCAAGCTGAATAAGGGGAGCACGTAAATTGTGGTTTGATATGTTAAATTGGTTTGATTGAGAATACTAAAAAAGTTCACGTTTAATCGAAGTAAGCTTTATGCATATCTCTAATTTTTGTTTGAGTACTCTCTTGCGAGAGGAGTTGGCTTAGAAGGTATCTTAATCTTGAAAGAATGGGAGCATATGCAATATAAATTACATGAATCTTTGTCACAAACGATCATGTTGACATCATACTTGATTTATTTGATGGGGGTCCAAAAGGTCTTGATTTATGGACTATGATTGATGAACTATATGCACTATGCTAGTAGCTATTATCATGGTATCTCTAAACTATCAATCATAGTCCATAAATCATATACTATATAATTTGCATATGTTTGTATCAATATAGTTTATAGTTCAAAAATCATAGCTAGCCTAAATTTGCAAGGTCGTACATAGACTTTATGTGTTTTGCACTATGCAATATGAAATATTAAGGATACTTTTAATAATTGATAGATTAAACATCATATAGTATAGTTCATAATTTTAAAAGCCTAGATAATTATCATTACACTTCTCTTTCTCATGGTTATCACTTCTAAAAGAGCTATTTTATCCTCAACAGACTATAGTCTATATGAAAATTATATAGTCTATGATTTATGGACTATGGTTGATGACCACTATGCTTTATAGTAAGTGTCTTGGGAACAATTTTGAGTATTGGTTTTTCCCTTTGCATCATTTTTGTCTTTGTTTTCCATGAGCTTGACATTTTGTCTAGCCCCTTGATGAAAATTAATGCATGAAGCAACCATGGTGTGATGGATTACTTCGGTGATAGAACCAGTCCGTTGAGAGTTGATGCAATATAGGTGATGTGGTGAACACATCAATTAGTCTAGCTTATATATCTAAGAGGAGTGAATCTATCTCCGATAGATCATTTTTCTCACGAGAATGAAATGAGCTTCTTTGCTAAAGCAATCAATGTTTCATTAGTAGGGATGGCTAAAGAAACCCATTAAGCACTCACAACAGAAGAAGAAGCAAGGACACAAGGAGCAAGCACCGGCATTCAAGCAGCACCTTAGAAGCCCTAGCGTTTTCAACAGTAGAAGACTAGAGTTTTCAGCCCATAAAACCGCAGATCATTCCCTAAGCCTCAAGGGTACCCGCACCATCCGGTTGCGGATCCTCGCGGCGGGTTTTCCATCAGCACCCAGAACAGCCTAGCATTTTTTATTTCAGCCCAAAGCAACCACCTAGCACTATGCAGATTCAATCCAGGTCAGCCATCATTTTTTCATTTCAACCATTGCATGTCGCTGCAGTTGTAGATCAGCCATAGGAGTACCACCACAGAAGCATATCCACAGTAGATTACCTAGAATTTTTAGATTTCAACCTTGACATCGTCGTCATCATCATTGACACCATCATCATTGTCGTTGACACCATCGTCATCGTCGTCATAATACTATAATAGCATATTATAGTAATACAAATTGCAGCTCCACTACAACATAACATCAAGATATTGATGCAGTATATATCGACAGCCGTACCTTTCCACGCGGTTATCGACGTACTTGGAGCCCGTCGATATATGCATCGGAATATCCGTCGATATGTGCGTGGAAATACGCGTGGCAAGGCATACTTTATCACGCGTATATCGACAGATATTACCACGAGTACATCGACGCAAAAAATTGGGGGGAAAAAAAGGGAAATCCGTGCGCAGGCGGCCATTTTCGACTGCGAAGCGCTTAGATCTCTTGGCCAAAACCTGTTGTGCAGGTATTATGAAACTCTCTCCCAATTCATCAATGAGTAGCCCAAAGAGGGTTGGGGAAAGTGGGCATCCTTGTTTGACACCAATAGTGCTTGCAAAAAATTCTGAAATTCCATCTCCCATACCTAATCGACATATCACTTTTTGGTAGATGCGAAAGACTGCATGCATAAATTCTCTCGGCACTTGAAGGCTTTGCATACATCTCCAAAGATTTCCTCGCGGTACCATGTCAAAAGCTTTCTTGAAATCCACAAAGCAACAATACAACTTTTTTCCTTTCAATCGAGACGCTTCCATAAGAACTCGAAGAGTGACAAGGTGATCAATAGTGCTATGATGCTTTCGAAAACCTGCTTGTCCAAGTGCACGTTTGCCATTCTTTTCAGCCCATTCACTTATCTTCATCTCCATGATACATCCAAATAACTTTGCCATTAAAGAACCAACCATTATAGTGCGATAGTTGTTCACATTGTTTACATCTCCTCTTTTGTGCAAAGGTTTGATCCAATTTGCACTCCAATCATGAGGCATGCCATACAGAAGTGCAAGGTTAAACATATCGCATATCCAATATCGTGTTTTCTTGCTTGTCCATTTAATCATTTCAGCCTTGACACCTTGAAGGTCACCTGCCTTACGAGTAGCAAGTTTCTCAAGCGCGCGGCATACATCTTCAATGGTAAAGAAGGGAGACATAAACGGAAGGGAGCTACAACACTCCATCTTATCAACATTGGGTTGCTCATAGAGATTCTTACATTGCATATACATATCCTCAAGAGTCAAGTCACCAAAGCTCTCAACGCGCTTGCCTTTTAAATTTTGCCAAAACTTGCCACATGCATGTGCTTTCTCTTGTGCTAAAAGAAGTTGTTTTTTGACTTCCCACCTTCTCCTCTTCTTTTGAACAAGTGCTTTGTATGTGTGTGAACATTCCAAGTAAACTTCCTTGTCTTTGATTGCATCCAATCTTAGCAAGTGTTTTCGGGCTTGACTACATTCCATGTCAAACCATTTCTTCTTGGTGCTACCCTTCTTAGACCTTTTGCAAGACATGTGTTTCACCGAAAAGCATTCCTTCGCACAAGAGAAAATTACTTCTTTGAAAACTTTCCACTTGCATTCTAATGTTGGGCTCTCTTGATGCTCTATCATGCTTAACATTTGGTCCACCATATCAGCATATATAAGTGCTCGTTTGAAGTCTAGACGTAGGTACAAATGATTCACATCATGATTGGAGGCTACATGCTCGGGCCGTTTACCACACTTGAGGTCAATACATAACATCCTATGATCCGATTCCGGATTCCATTCACCAAGTGTAAAGCTTTGTATGCATTCTAGAGTGGTTTCCGAGAACAACATATAGTCAATCACGCTAGCACCGTTGTGCTTTCTACATGTAAAGTCATTGGTGCCTTACCATAGAGATACACCATTTGCAATGAGCATTCCGGTACTATTGCACATATGTAGAAGTGACTTTCCATAGTGATCCACTTCTTTTGCATCATTAGAACTTCGATTATACATGTATGAGTCATCCATTCTTCTTGAGACATGCGGCATGTCTACTTGTTGTGTGTCGTGTTGTAGCATATTTGTGCGAGCATTCATGTCTCCAAAAACAATGACTTCACCTTGATCCTTGTAATGAGCAATGTCTTCCTCTAGTTCAACAAAGGGCTGATCTCTATCCATATTCAAGCAAGCATAAAAGTTGGAGTCATATTGAGGAATGTAGGAACTGGCCACAAACATGACTTGACCATTTGGTGGGCTGATTTTCAGCCATAAGTAGCATTTATACTTATCTTCTTTGACAATGGAAACATCTTTCAAACCCTTTTTGGTCATACATGCTACGCCTCCTTGGCCTCTTCGTTGCTTTGCATTTTTGGCCCACATCAAAGAATGCACATCGTATTTGTCAAATCCAAGAATTCGTTGTGCATCATGCTCCCATGTTTCGACAAGAAGTATCACATCGGAGTCATTGGTAAGCTCATCAATGCCAATTCCCGCATTCCATGGATACCCGTTACAATTCCAAAAGCTTATTCGCAAGCGTGAGTTGGTCTCATAGATCATGTGTCCCTATTTGTTGGGTGGACTTGCATCCTCCTTAAGTGGCTTTTCTTCTTGAGGTGATACCTTAACCTTCTTGCTTCTTTCCTCATATGCTTTGCGACGTACATTTTGTTGCATAAGAGTGCGATCCTCATATACATTACAACCTGTTCCTTTGAGGTAGATCCAACCATTGTCAAGGATGATCTTTCTCTTTACCTCATCAGCCATGGTACATACAATAGGTCTTTCTCCCGAGCGAGGGACTCCTTGTTTTCCAACTCGATGTGCACCATAAGCCATGATTCCTGACATGCCAAAGTGTGTAGCAAAAAACTCTTCAATAGCAACTGCAAGAGATTGGGGTGTTTCCATGCTTTCCTCCTTGATTCCACGAATGACGATGTTCTTTGAGTGTTTTTGTCGTTCGTGCAATTCTTGAGTGTCCACATTCTCTACATTCTTTGCTTGGACAACGGCTTGCGTGATAGGAGATGTAGAAACCACATTATCCTTACATATATCATCCCATGATTTGGATGCATTTCTCATCTCACATACATCATGTCGTATTGTATCTATTGTTTCCTCTTTCAATACATGATCACTCTCAACTTTGCTCAAGCGCTCTTTCAATACATTCATGTCAACAAGAGAGCGTTTACATTCTTGAACTTCAATCTCAAGATGCATCAAGCGTGTTGTTTGCATTTCAAGAACCTTCTTGAGGTGCTCATTCTCCACCACGAGAACTCTTAAAGTACCATTCTCCATTGCAAGTGCGCGCAACTCTTCACCTTGTTTGTTGACGGTTTCTTGTAACGAGATCAAGTAAGCCATGATCATTGCTTCCGTTGTTGTAGATGATGTGGTTGGATTAGCATCCAAATTCCTTGGAGATTTTGCATCATTCTCCATGGTGAGTGTGGCTTTTCCACCCTTGCGAGTTTTGTCTGACATTGCCTTCAAGTCGGCAACAAAAACGCAAAGTTTTGACAGTTTTTTCAGTTCTGAGATGTTGTTACAGCAAAGCCTTCCATTACACAGAACAATTCTGTTTTTACATCAATGCGTAGAGGGCTTCGTGCTCTTCGATTGAGGCTATAGATCACCTAAATCGGAGTTCGGATGAGCAAGTTATGGTCAAAAGAGTGAACTGTTGTCTACTAGGTCAAAAAACGGCTGACAGAGAGAGAGAGAGAGAGAGAGAGAGAGAGAGAGAGAGAGAGAGAGAGATAGAGAGAGAGACAGAGAGAGGAAAATAGAGAGAGAGAGAGAGAGAGAGAGATAGGGAAAGAGAGAGAGAGAGAGAGAGAGAGAGAGAGATAGATACATAGATAGATAGTTCTATTATCGTCCTGGGAGGTCAAATATGACCTATGGGACCAAATGAACATGTCACGTGGTGTGAGTGGAGTTCATAAGTGACTCTCGATGCTCAAAAATGGCTGAAATGAGCGTCGTAATAGAGAGTCCACATCGTGGTTGGGAGAGGAAGGTATGTAGGGAGAGATCATGGCTGAATATATGGGGAAAAGAGGACCTCATGTGGTCAAAAGCTGAGCACTCAAGTAGTGTGTGGTACTCACTCTCTCGCACTTGACGAGGGCATAAGGTGCAAAGTCGATGACACTCCTCGCCAGTGCCCCAACGTCCTGTCTCGCAGCGTAGAGAATGGGAGCTAAGACGAATGGAGGCAATGGTGCGGATCGCACTCAACGGGATGGGCTTAAGGATGTAGGAATGGGTTCGGTTACCTCGTTCCAAGAAGAAGAGAGATTTGTAGTTTCGGGCAACGTGTGTGGTGTAATGACTGAAGCGAGAACCTCCGGATTTCTCCCAAGCCGTGATACATTAGCGTTGTAAGAAGTACTCATTAACTTGGGAGTCGATCGACGCATCCTTGACCAAGTGACATGCATCTCATCTTCCAAACCATTTCTTGATATCAAGCATCCACCCCGAACTTAGTATTTTGCTCTTGCATGTCTTTTGAACCATTTGGCTTGCTTCATATGCGATTCTAGGAAGTCGATGCAAAGGGCTATGTTGTGTCTTACCCATGTACTCCACAACCCTTTGCATGCCCAAGACCTCAATGGGAAGCAATCTGGACTCAAGAAGTAAGAGCATGTAGGGTGTTTGTGTCTTGACTTGGAGAAATTTGGTGAGAAAACGCTTTTGGACATTCTCAAACTCTTTCCAAGTAGACTTCCCGATGCTTCCACCCCACACCTCCACTCCATAAAGAAGCACCAGTGTCACCAATGTGTCAAAGAGGTACTTTTTGAGAGCCCAACACTTGATCTCTCCTGCATTGCACATGTTCTCAAATGCATAATAGGCCCTCTTTCCGGTTCCAAGCGATGCATTGCACAATCCTTCCATTTATGATTGGATGGAGCCTCAAGGCCAAGGTACTTGAAGTGATCTACCACTTCAAGTTTCTCATTGTTATATACAATGCATGGATTTTCATCATTGAGGGTCTTTACAAGCATAACCTTGGTTTTGGATCCATTCACGATCAGCCCGCTATGTAGGCAAAAGCATTCCAAGACACTCCTAAGCTTTTGTGCATCTTCTAAGGTATGTGCCAAGAGCACTACATCATTGGCATAAAGCAAAAGCATGATCACCGCATTTCTGATCTTAACCTCTTCTATGCCTTCTTGCTGCATAAAGTCAAGAACCATGCATTCCAATTCATCAATGAGTAGCCCAAAGAGGGTTGGGGAAAGTGGGCATCCTTGTTTGACACCAATAGTGCTTGCAAAAATTTCTGAAATTCCATCTCCCATACGTAATCGACATATCACTTTTTGGTAGATGCGAAAGACTGCATGCATAAATTCTCTCGGCACTTGAAGGCTTTGCATACGTCTCCAAAGATTTCCTCGCAGTACCATGTCAAAAGCTTTCTTGAAATCCACAAAGCAACAATACAACTTTTTTCCTTTCAATCGAGACGCTTCCATAAGAACTCGAAGAGTGACAAGGTGATCAATAGTGCTATGATGCTTTCGAAAACCTGCTTGGCCAAGTGCACGTTTGCCATTCTTTTCAGCCCATTCACTTATCTTCATCTCCATGATACATCGAAATAACTGTGCCATTAAGGAACCAACCATTATAGTGCGATAGTTGTTCACATTGTTTACATCTCCTCCTTTGTGCAAAGGTTTGATCCAATTTGCACTCCAATCATGAGGCATGCCATACTGAAGTGCAAGGTTAAACATATCGCATATCCAATATCGTGTTTTCTTGCTTTTCCATTTAATCATTTCAGCCTTGACACCTTGAAGGTCACCTGCTGATGGGGGCTTTTCACAAGCCAAGCTCCCATACCCCTCTTCTCTCGTCCCCACCCCATGAAAACCCCCTCTTAGGGAGGGAGTGATAAAAGACATTGGAAAAAAGTAAGAAAAAAAATAAAGTATGATTATGTAAATATATGAGAAAGGTAAAATAGGCCACCTCATGCCTGCGGGGCAGCCCATCCCCACCTTGCCTCCTTTTTCTTCACTGTTGCCCCGCTGTGTGTCCTTTTTCCTCTCCTCCACTCAAAAGGTCAACCCCCTCTCTCTTCCCCTTGTCCTTTCTCCTTTCTCTCTCCCCTCAAGCTACCCCACCTCTCACCAATAATGCATTCTAACTCACCAATAATGCACCCTAACTCACATGCAACTTACCCTATCTTCCAAAATAGTATACCCTACCCCCCCTTTCTCTCTCCTATCATATCCCATGACCCAAATACCCCCCCCCCCCTCTCTCTAAAGGGCGCCATGTCTCTTGTCTTGTAGCTAAATAACCTCCCCCACACTCACACACACTCAGTTTCACTGAAAAAAGTGCCCATAGACCCATCCCCACCCGGTGGTTACCTGATTTTTCTTGTGTTCACACACATCTGCACACAGATTCACCTCTGAACACACTCCTCTCTCTCCCCTCTTGTAATTACTTTATTCTCCATGTCACCTCTCACTTTTTTTCATCAACCCATCTCTCTCTCTTAGTCTCTCTCTCATGAGACTGCTGTTCTGGCACATATACACACAGCCAGACAAGTCGGGCCCACAGTCACATGGCCTATGTAGATAATGATTTCTTCATTTCTAAATTCTAGAATTTCTCCCCCCCCCTCCTCCCCTATATAAAGAGGGGTCACCATCACACAAAAACACACAACATCACCAAAGAACACACTATGCACTGTGTGTGCCTAGTGCACACACACACACCCACACCATCACCATCACCGCAATCACCATGCTTGTCTTGAGCATGACCTCTACACCCTTGGCTATGGAAGATGAAGGGCAACTAAATGAAGGATGATGGCCATAATCCTCGTGCGAGTCTTCGCCATCAACTCCCACCTATCCGCCATGTGCTCTACCACTCTCTCCCTTCTCATTCCCCTACCCTATGCTCCCCATTTCATCGCCTAATTCTCTAAATAAAGCTTGAGGTTTTGTGAGTATGTTTTCTTGCAATGTTTTGCCCATGTGAGGTGTGCGGAATCGCCACCTATTCTTGTGTTTTGGAGTGAGCTTGTGTATGTGTGAAGGGTGTGCGGATTCGCCATCCCTTTGTGATGCCTAAGTACTAAGCCACTATACCCCCTCCCTCAATCTCTCTCTCTCTCTCTCTCTCACTTGATCTCATTCCCTTTCCTTTTCATCATTACTCCCAAGCATCCATCTCTCTTGGATGAAAACTTTGTTATGGTGGTGTGTTGTTTGCGTCCTAGCCGCTGAAGCTAGGTGGTGCCCCCTGTTTGCTTTACCATGACTGGCTCGAGGCGCGCCATTCGGTCCCCGGTGATTGAGAGGCCGTCGGGGTTCGGGGTTCGCTTTGCTCCCGTCACTGCCTTGCAAGTAGCAAGTTTCTCAAGCGTGCGGCATACATCTTCAATGGTAAAGAAGGGAGACATAAACGAAAGGGAGCTACAACACTCCATCTTATCAACATTGGGTTGCTCATAGAGGTTCTTACAATGCATATACATATCCTCAAGAGTCAAGTCACCAAAGCTCTAAACGCGCTTGCCTTTTAGATTTTGCCAAAACTTGCCACATGCATGTGCTTTCTCTTGTGCTAAAAGAAGTTGTTTTTCGACTTCCCACCTTCTCCTCTTCTTTTGAACAAGTGCTTTGTATGTGTGTGAACATTCCAAGTAAACTTCCTTGTCTTTGATTGCATCCAATCTTAGCAAGTGTTTTCGGGCTTGACTACATTCCATGTCAAATCATTTCTTCTTGGTGCTACCCTTCTTAGACCTTTTGCAAGACATGTGTTTCACCGAAAAGCATTCCTTCGCACAAGAGAAAATTACTTCTTTGAAAACTTTCCACTTGCATTCTAATGTTGGGCTCTCTTGATGCTCTATCATGCTTAACATTTGGTCCACCATATCAGCATATATAAGTGCTCGTTTGAAGTCTAGACGTAGGTACAAATGATTCACATCATGAGTGGAGGCTACATGCTCGGGCCGTTTACCACACTTGAGGTCAATACATAACATCCTATGATCCGATTCCGGATTCCATTCACCAAGTGTAAAGCTTTGTATGCATTCTAGAGTGGCTTCCGAGAACAACATATAGTCAATCACGCTAGCACCGTTGTGCTTTCTACATGTAAAGTCATTGGTGCCTTACCATAGAGATACACCATTTGCAATGAGCATTCCGGTACTATTGCACTTATGTAGAAGTGACTTTCCATAGTGATCCACTTCTTTTGCATCATTAGAACTTCGATTATACATGTATGAGTCATCCATTCTTCTTGAGACATGCAGCATGTCTACTTGTTGTGTGTCGTGTTGTAACATATTTGTGCGAGCATTCATGTCTCCAAAAACAATGACTTCACCTTGATCCTTGTAATGAGCAATGTCTTCCTCTAGTTCAACAAAGGGCTGATCTCTATCCATATTCAAGCAAGCATAAAAGTTGGAGTCATAGTGAGGAATGTAGGAACTGGCCACCTACATGACTTGACCATTTGGTGGGCTGATTTTCAGCCATAAGTAGCGTTTATACTTATCTTCTTTGACAATGGAAACATCTTTCAAACCCTTTTTGGTCATACATGCTACGCCTCCTTGGCCTCTTCGTTGCTTTGCATTTTTGGCCCACATCAAAGAATGCACATCGTATTTGTCAAATCCAAGAATTCGTTGTGCATCATGCTCCCATGTTTCGACAAGAAGTATCACATCCGAGTCATTGGTAAGCTCATCAATGCCAATTCCCGCATTCCATGGATACCCGTTACAATTCCAAAAGCTTATTCGCAAGTGTGAGTTGGTCTCATAGATCATGTGTCCCTATTTGTTGGGTGGACTTGCATCCTCCTTAAGTGGCTTTTCTTCTTGAGGTGATACCTTAACCTTCTTTCTTCTTTCCTCATATGCTTTGCGACGTATATTTTGTTGCATAAGAGTGCGATCCTCATATACATTACAACCCGTTCCTTTGAGGTAGATCCAACCATTGTCAAGGATGATCTTTCTCTTTACCTCATCAGCCATAGTACATACAATAGGTCTTTCTCCCTAGCGAGGGACTCCTTGTTTTCCAACTCGATGTGCACCATAAGCCATGATTCCTGACATGCCAAAGTGTGTAGCAAAAAACTCTTCAATAGCAACTGCAAGAGATTGGGGTGTTTCCATGCTTTCCTCCCAACTTCTCTCGCAAGAGAGTATCTTTTAAACCAAGACTATGCAGTGGTATTTGATATATTTTATATATTTTATATATTTAATATATTTGATATATCTGATATACTTGATATATTTGATAGTCTTGATATGACAGTTGTCACATCATAGGTGAATCAAAAAAAGAATCTTCTAAAATATGAGGAATCTCATGGCGTGCTATATATCAGTAGATAGAGCTTGAAGAGGACATTCTAACTGTCAAACCTCCGCCTGTTTTGGTAGAAAGAGGTAAAGTCAAACTCCTTAAAGGGCCCCTTTGTGACTCCAAATTTTGCCTAATGATTTGTGAATAATATATGCTTTTGATGATATTGTGCACGTATATAAACTATTTTATAAATTGCAGATGTCTCCAAACAAATTTTGATTATTATTATCAGAATTATCAAGGAGCAAAAATAATAACCAAATTCATATGGAGACATCTTCAATTTATAAAGTAGTTTATGTCCCCGTACAATATCATTAAAAGTATAGATGGTTAACAAGTGCTCATTTTGTTTGCATAATAGTAAGAGATATGCTTTTTCTTATTATAAAAAATCCATCGTAAAATGTGAGTCAACAAATATGGCTATTGTTTATGATCGATTTATCTTTAAATTTGAACTTTGATGTATAATAAAGAGGAGAGATGGACAATTTTTCTTACACATACACTTTGCAAAACTTAAAAATTATGTACTAAAGATGGAATATACAAACTTGATGAAATTTTATCTTGAAGATTCTAAAACACGAGTGACGAAAGCTAAAAACATCTTAAAAAAGCAATTACACAAAAGTTATTTGGCTATAATCTACTGTTTGAAGAGGTGCATCAAAAGCTCAACGAAAGAAAATTAAAGCTTAGTGAAATAAAGCAAGAAAATCAAATGCTCACAATGTTGCTTCAAGGAATCAAAGAGACATGTAAAAAGCTACAGAAAAATAACGCAACAGTTGAAAGAGACTCACCTATAGCTTGAGCAGTAAAAAAAGTTAATAATCAATTTGTGATGATAGGCAAAGGTGCATGATTGGGAAGCCAAAGAGGTTAATTCTCATTAAAAACAGTGCATGAGAGAGAGAGAGAGAGAGAGAGAGATTCTAGAAAATTTTACCTCCACACGAATCACCATCCACAATGCTAGACATGTTTTATCTTATTTTACTCCTCATCTATTTGAGCAAGAGGACAATATAATTACATTATAGATTGTTGCATCATCATATGTGTCTTTGCTTGATTTCGTTTGTCAACCTAAGCAATGGTTATACACATTATGGTATAACCATTGATTCTATTTGCATTGTCTCATGATGAAGAGTTTTGTATGCCTGACAACAACGTGCAAAATTTGAAAGGTTGCAGTTCTGGAGACACTCTATAGAAGCTTATGGATGGATGATTTTGATTGTGCGGGAGGGGAGTATTATGTATCCACACACACGATGTATTATCTAATTTGAAGAGAACTCTAATGTCTTATGTATATGCATTAGTGCATTCAATTGATTATTAACATAATAACGCATGCATGTTGTAATTTATGTTGATGCCGACTCTAACTTGTTGCTTGCCCTATTCAACAGATATAACCGGTTTATCAAAAAAGTGAATTCAATGTATATGTCAAAGAGAGTCTTCACATTGCTTTGCAAGATTGAATTAGGGGAGCACGTAAATATTGGTTTGTTATGTTAAAATTGGTTCGATTGAGAATACTAAAAAAGGTCACGTTTAGTCGAAGTAAGCTTTATGCATATCTCTAATTTTTGTTTGAGTACTCTCTTGTGAGAGAAGTTGGCTTGAAAGGTATCTTAATCTTGAAAGAATGGGAGCATATGCAATATAAATTACATGAATCTTTGTCACAAACGATCATGTTGACATCGTACTTGATTTTTTTGATGGGGGTTCAAAAGGTTTTGATTTATGGACTATGATTGATGAACTATATGCACTATGCTAGTAGCTCTCATCATGGTATCTCTAAACTATCAATCATAGTCCATAAATCATATACTATATAATTTGCATATGTTTGTATCAATATAATTCATAGTTCAAAAATCGTAGCTAGCCTAAATTTGCAAGGTCATACATAGCCTTTATGTATTCTGCACTATGCAATATAAAATATTAAGGATATTTTTAATAATTGATAGATTAAATATCATATAGTATAGTTCATAATTTTTAAATCCTAGAAAATTATCATTACACTTCTCCTTCTCATGGTTATTAATTTTGAAAGAGCTACTTTATCCTCAACAGACTGTAGTCTATATGCAAACTATATAGTCTATGATTTATGGACTATGGTTGATGACCACTATGCTTTCTAGGAATCATCACACCTGCAGAGGGGTCATCCACACATGCCATTCCTACTCTACCTCCTCCATCTATCCCTAATCCGCCATCCTCACCTATCATCACACCATCAACATCCCACCTTGTACCACGCAGCCAGATGTTTCCCTAGATCATGTTTCGATTGGGTGCCCCCTCTAAGAGAGATGACTCATTAAAAAATCACCCCTCTATTGCGCTTTATCAAAAAGTGATAATGATATTTAATTCCGCATTTCTCTAGTTTTTACCCAAAGTAATGGAAGTAATACCAGTAACACCAGTAATACAAATAATGTCAGTAACCCCAATTATGCCAGTAATGTCAGTAATACCATGCATTCAAAACATGTATGTAATACCCCTTATCTTTGAATCTTTCCAAAAATATAATGTACCCCTTTCTTTAAAATCTATATTTTTTTGCTTTGGAAAAATAGTATTTTTTTATAAATATGAGTAACTAAGTCTCGCGTGACCATGCAAGAGGCTTAGTTATTCAATAAATGCTTTGTATGTGCATAGTTGGCATAGTTATCAATAATTGATAGCTAAGCCTCGCGTGACCATGTCATTACTTAATGCTAATAGCTATATGTTGCCCTTCTTAAATGCTCATTTCAAAACTTTGGGCCTCAGTTGACATGATGACAAGCGAGTCAGGCCTGGCTTCGCTGCATTTCATTAACTTGCTCTTGTCTACATCTCTAGCCTCTCACTGCCATGATGTGGCTAGGAACTAGAGAGTGGGTGCCCGAACCGGGATTTTCACTACAGGAGACGTTGGAAGATGCCATTTATTCTCTGTAGGAGAGAAAGATGTCGACGGGACCTTCTTTTGGTGAGTGCCTGTTGAAGATGTGCCTACCCTTCTTGCTTGCTTGCTTACTTGTTTGCCCTTCCTCTTGGTTGCCATTTTTTGCCCATCTTCTTGCTTGCCTATTGTTCCTTGCTTGGTGAGTGCTTGCCCTTCTTCTTGCTTGCCAACTCTCGCTGCCAAATTTTGCTCGCAGTTATTAACTCGGAGGACCTCACAGACCTTTTTTGAAAAAATGATCCTCAGCAATAAGCTCACCGATAAGGTCCTCAGTCGTCTCTATAGTGAGATCATGACTCAGGCCAGTGATAAGCTCAGCGATAAGCTCCTCAGTGATAAGCTCACCAATAAGCTCCTAAGTCATCTCTCTAGTGAGCTCATGACTCAGGCCAGTGAGCTCAGGACTCGGATCTTTAGTGAGCTCAGGACTCAGAACTCCAGTGAGCTCATGAATCATGCCAATGAGCTCAGGGCTCAGATCTCCAGTAAACTTAGGACTAGTCTCCACTCTGAGTTCGCAATCAGATGGAAGAAATTAAGCAAGAGATTGTCAATGATTTGATAAAGGTGTGGGGAAAGTCCAAGTATACGCAAACCCCTACAGAGCTTGGAGGTCATGTAAAATCATGGTTGCACCCAAGGGACTATCTGGGTGGTGCTCGTACATCCTCTGCAAGGAAACAAAGCCCCGTTGGAAACGCTTCTCCACCTCCCTCTGATTGCAGCAGCCAACCGAGTTGCAGATTGTATTACTATAATACGATATTATAGTGACAATGGTGTCGACGACGATGATGATGGTGTCAATGATGATGATGACGACGATGTCAAGGTTGAAATCTGAAAACACTAGGTAATCTATTGTGGCTTTGCTAATATGGTGGTACTGTTGGCTGATCTACAACCGCAAATGTGTAATGGTTGAAATGCAAAAATGTTGGCTAATCTGGGCTGAATCTGCATAGTGCTGGGTGGCTGCTTTGGGCTGAAACCAAAAATGCTAGGCTGATGTGGGTGCTGATGGGAAACCCCCCACGAGGATCCTGATGGAAAACTCTAGTCTTCTACTGCTAAAAATGCTAGGGCTCCTAAGGTGCTGCTTGAATGATGGGTGCCTGCTCCTTGTGTCCTTGCTTCTTCTGTTTAGTGCCTAATGGGTTTCTTTAGCCATCCCTACCAATGAAAAATTGATCGCTTTAGCAAAGAAGCTCATTTCATTCCCATAATACTCTCTTGCGAGAGAAGTTGGTTGAGAAGGTACCTTAATCTTGAAAGAATGGGAGCATATGCAATATGAATTGCATGAACCCCTGTCACAAACAACCATGTTGGGCATTGTACTTGATTTATTTAATAAAGAAGGAGGGTCAAGAGGTCTTTGTGCTGCTATAATTTGAGGTTTATCATTTTCTTAAGCAGGAAGTCTTATCTTTTAGAACCCTTTGAATTTTTAAGTAGCATAAGAATGTTCCAAGTTGGTAAAACTCTTTGTCAAAGCTTGTTGTGTAGACGTGTCAACCTAAGCAATGGTTTTACACATTACGGTGTTATCATTTGATTTTATATGCACTGTCTCATGAAGAGCTTTGCGTGTATGACAACGTGGAAGGTTTTCAAGGTTGTAGTTCTTGAGGCACTCTATAGAAGCTTATGGATGGATGATCTTGATTGTGCAAGTGGTAGTATTATGTATCCACAAATACATGATGTATTCTCTAATTTAAAGAGAGCTCTAATGTATTACGTATGCATTACTGCATCCAATTGGCTAGTGATATTACAATGCATGCATGTTGTAATTAATATTGATGTTGATTCTAACTTGCTTCTTGTCTTATTGAACAGATATGAATGGTTTATCAAGAAAGTGAATTCGATGTACATGATTACCTAGCATTTTCAGATTTCAACCCCTTGACATCGTCTCGTCATCTCATCATTAACACCATCATGGTCATCGTCGACACCATCGTCATCGTCATAATACTATAATATCGTATTATAGTAATACAATATTATAACACTATAGTATTATAAATCATATAATCAAATATATCAGATATATTAGATATATGTTGATGTTGTCTATGATTTATGGACTATAGTTGATGACCATTATGCTTTATAGGAAGTTCCTTGGGAACAATTTTGAGTATTGGTTTTCCCCTTTGCATCATTTTTGTCTTTGTTTTCCATGAGCTTCACATTTTTTCTAGGACCTTGATGAAAATTGATGCATGAAGCAGCCATGGTGTGATGGATTACTTCGGTGATAGAACCAAGCTATTGCGAGTTGATGCAATACAGGTGATGCGGTGAACACATTAATCAGTTTAGCTTTTATATCTAAGAGGAGTGAATCTATCTCGGATAGATCGTTTTTTTCACGAGAATGAAATGAGATTCTTTGATTGAAGAAGTAAGGACACAAGGAGCAGGCACCCCAGCATTCAAGCAGCATACCTTAGAATCCCTAGAGTTTTTAGCAGTAGAAGACTAGAGTTTTCAACCCATAAAATCTCAGATCGTTCCCTAAGCCTCGGGAGTACTACCCGCACCATCTGGTTGCAGATCCTCGTGGGGGGGTTCTCATTAGCATCCAGGTCAGCCTAGCGTTTTTGGTTTCAGCCTAAAGCAACCACCCAACACTATGCAGATTCAGTCCACGTTAGCCAGCATTTTTGCATTTCAACCATTGCACGTCTCTGACTACTGCGGTTGTAGATCAGCCAGTGGTACCACCACAATAGCAAATCCAGAGTAGATTACCTAGCATTTTTTGGATTTGAATCTTGACATCGTCGTCATCATCATCATTGGCATCATCATCGTCGTCGTCGACACCATCATCATCGTCATAATACTATAATATCGTATTATAGTAACACAAATTGCAGCTTGCTTGGCTATTGCAATCAAAGGAAGCAGGAGAAGCGTCTCCACCAACGGGGCTTTGTTTCCTTGCAGAGAATGTAGGAGCACCACCCAGACAGTCCCTTTGGCTACAGCCAAAAAGGAAGGAAGAGAAGCATCTCCAATAGGGCTTTGTTTCCTTGTAGACGATGTAGGAGCACCACCCAAATAGTCCTTCATTGGAGGAGTAGATACAGCTGTCTTGATAGGGTCTTACTAGCATTGAGGAGCGGCTCCATGAGTTTTCCTTCCATCAACAGGCATCTACACAACAAGCTTTGACAAAGAGTTTTACCAACTTGCAATGTTCTTATGCTACTTAAAAAATCAAAGGGTTCTGAAAGATAAGACTTCCTGCTTAAGAAAATGATAAACCTCAAATTATAGCAGCACAAAGACCTCTTGACCCTCCTTCTTTATTAAATAAATCAAGTACGATGCCCAACATGGTTGTTTGTGCAAAGGATTCATGGAATTCATATTGCATATGCTCCCATTCTTTCAAGACTAAGGTACCTTCTAAATCAACTTCTCTTGCAAGAGAGTATTATGGGAATGAAATGAGCTTCTTTGCTAAAGCTATCAATTTTTCATTGGTAGGGATGGCTAAAGAAACCCATTAGGCATTCAACAGAAGAAGCAAGGACACAAGGAGCAGGCACCCAGCATTCAAGCAACACCTTAGGAGCCCTAGTGTTTTCAATAGTAGAAGACTAGAGTTTTCCATCAAGATCCTCGTGGGGGGTTTCCCATCACCACCCACATCAGCCTAGCATTTTTGGTATTAGCCAAAGCAGCCACTCAGCACTACACAGATTTAGCCCAGATCAGCCAACATTTTTGCATTTCAACCATTGCACGTCCGCGGTGTAGATCAACCAATAGTACCACCACAGTAGCAAATCCACAATAGATTACCTAGCGTTTTCAGATTTCAATCTTGACATCGTCGTCATCATCATCATTGACACCATAATCATCGTCGTCGACACCGTCGTCACTATAATATTGTATTATAGTAATACAATCTACAGCTCGCTTGGTTGCTGCAATCAAAGGGAGGAGGAGAAGCGTCTCCAATAGGGCTTTGTTTCCTTGCACGAGCACCACCCAGACAGTCCCTTGGTTGCAGCCATGGCTGCAACCAAGGGGAGGAAGAGAAGCGTCTCCAATAGGGCTTTGTTTCCTTCCAGACGATGTAGGAGCACCACCCAAATAGTCCTTGGTTGGAGGAGCAGATACAGCTCGCTTGATAGGGGCTTACTAGCATTGAGGAGCAGCTCCATGAGTTTGCCTTCCATCGACAGGCATCTACACAACAAGCCTTGACAAAGAGTTTTACCAACTTGCAATGTTCTTATGCTACTTAAAAAGTCAAGGTTCTGAAAGAGAAGACTTCCTGCTTAAGAAAATGATAAACCTCAAATTATAGCAGCACAAAGAACTTGTGACCCTCCTTCTTTATTAAATAAATCAAGTACGATGCTCAACATGGTTGTTTGTGACAAGGATTCATGCAATTCATATTGCATATGCTCCCATTCTTTCAAGATTAAGGTACCTTCTAAACCAACTTCTCTCACAAGAGAGTATCTTTTAATCCAAGACTATGTAGTCTAGGTGGAAGGACAGGTTCTAGCTATCAGATATATTAGATATATTTTATATATCTGTTATATCTTATATAATTGATATATTTGATAGACTTGATATATAGGATATACATGATATATATGAAATATTTGATTAGATGATTATAATATTTTATTACTATAATACGATATTATAGTATTATTATAATATTTATATTACTCACTTGTAATTTGAGGTTTATCATTTTCTACGAAGAAGGACGTCTTATCTTTCAGAACCCTTTGATTTTTTAAGTAGCATAAGAACATTGCAAGTTGGTAAAACTCTTTGTCACCAAAGCTTGTTGTAGATGCTTCATATTACTCACTTGTAATTTGAGGTTTATCATTTTCTCCAAAGCAAAAAGCCTTATCTTTCAGAACGCTTTGATTTTTTAAGTAGCATAAGAAGATTGCAAGTTGGTAAAACTCTTAGTCGCCAAAGCTTGTTGTAGATGCCTGTCGATGGAAGGCAAACTCATGGGAGATGATATCTACAGACATATGGCATCCAGACCTTGAAGCTTGCCACAGTGATAGTGATTCTCTCGAATCCAGAGATCCATTACCCCAAGTTTGGTTTCTTGCTTGGCTTGACGATTTATTCCAGAGGTACCTATAAACTATGTAGTAAAGATAGAATATTATACATGATGAATTTGTAACCATGTGAATAACCAAAAATTGAAGCAGTGATTAATAACTTACTACATGATCCAGCAAAACTTGGGCTCTCAGGATTTTCTTAACAATATAGCTGATGCTCCCTTCCTTTGGCTCCAGCCAAAGAGGGAGGAGGAGAAGAGTCTCCAATGGGGCTTTGTTTCCTTGCAGAGGATGTAGGAGCACCACTCAAACATCAGTCCTTGGTTGGAGGAGCATATACAGTTGGCTCAATAGGGGCTTACTAGCATTGAGGAGAGGATCCATGAGTTTTCCTTCCATCGATAGGCATCTACACAACAAGCTTTGACAAAGAGTTTGACCAACTTGCAATGTTCTTATGCTACTTAAAAAATCAAAGGGTTCTGAAAGATAAGAGTTCCTACTTAAGAAAATAATGAACCTCAAATTATAGCAGCACAAATACCTCTTGACCCTCCTTCTTTATTAAATAAATCAAGTACGATGCCCAACATGGTTGTTTGTGACAAGGATTCATGCAATTCATATTGCATATGCTCCCATTTTTTCAAGATTAAGGTACCGTCTAAACCAACTTCTCTCGCAAGAGGGTATCTTTTAAACCAAGACTATGCAATGGTCAGGTTCTAGCTATCAATTATATTTTATATATTTTATATATTTTATATATTTTATATATTTTATATATCTGTTATATTTGATATACTTGATATATTTAATATACTTGATATATTTGATAGACTTGATATATCTGATATACTTGATATATTTGATTAGATGATTATAATATTGTATTACTATAATATGGTATTATAGTATTATTATAATATTCATATTACTCACTTGTAATTTGAGGTTTATCATTTTCTCAACAACAAAAAGTCTTATCTTTCAGAAGCCTTTGATTCTTTAAGTAGCATAAGAACATTGCAAGTTGGTAAAACTCTTTGTCACCAAAGCTTGTTGTAGATGCCTATTGATGGAAGACAAACTCATGGGACATTATATCTGCAGATATATGGCATCCAGACCTTGAAGCTTGCCAGTGATAAATGTTGATTTCTCTTTGTCAGTCCATTTCCACTTAATGGCTTTCTTTTCAAGTGCATGTAAGGGAGAAGCAATCTCAGCAAAGTGTCTTACAAATTTTTTGTAGTAAGAGCATAGGCCAAGAAAACTGCGGACATTATGGACAGTTTGTAAGTCTGGCCAAGAAACAATTGCGTCTACCTTAGCAGGATCCATCCTGACACCATCTTAGAAACTATGTGCCCAAGGATGTGGATCTCTTCCATGAAGAATTCACTTTTCTTGTTGTGAACGAGCAATCTGTGGCGTTTAAGCTCATTGAAGACTGTGGTAAGATGATCTTTGTGCTCCTCTTCGTTCTTTGAGTAGATAATCATGTCATCAAAGGATGTGCCTACAAAGGTTTTGTATGGACGGAAAATTATGTCCATCAATCTGTTAAAGGTGGCAGGATCATTGGCCAGACCGAACGGCATCACTAAGAACTCATAGAGACCAAATGATGTTCTAAAAGCAGTCTTATGAACGTCCTTAGGTCTTATTCTGATCTAATGGTACCCATTTTTTAGATCTATCCTGCTAAATATTCTTGCTCCTTGCAAGAATCTCATCTATGCATGGAATTAGAAATCTATTCTTGATTGTATTCTTGTTCAAGGCTCTGTAATCAATACACATTTGCATGAACCGTCCTTCTTCTGGACTAATAACACCGTTGATTGGCAAGCAAAGTATTCTCAATACTCCCCTAGAAGAGAGAGTTACAAAGAAGCCTCTTGGTGAGAGCTCCAAAAAGGGAACCTCTATGGGAGAAAAGGAGAATATACAAGAGGAGCATCAAAGGGAAGAATCACCTAGAAAAAACGTTGGGCTGGTCCCTTGTTGGAGCTATATGTTCCTTTTGCAACTTGGTTTCAAGTGAGGGATCTCCTACTCCCTTTATAGATGAGGTATAGGCCCTAAGAACTTTTTGGCTTAGGTAGGGCAACTGTCCACCAGATCTCCCAACGGATAAATCATAAATTGATTTATTAATATTGAGCCGGGGGCGTCTGTTTGGGTGAAGCTGTCACACATCTGTCCACATCCATCCACCCAGAATTTGATCGATGCGAGGAATGTCTTGTTGGATTCCAAGATCCATATCTAAACCAAATGTGGTGAACTTTCAATGAGATATTGGTCGCCCAAAAGATGGGCTTGGTCAATTGCCCCCCAAAATAATGGTAATGGGGCTTAATGAGTGGGCAGGTGGGGTGGGGGGGGGATGTGAAGAACTAGGAGTGGCAGAGAGTGGGCAATGAGGAACGATGGAGAGGATTGTGACAAGGGAGAGTACAATGTCCAAGAGGTATGCCATATCTTATTGTTAGCACCATTGGTGGTGGAGTCTTATGTATATTCGAGGGTAACCTTTGCCAGCCCACTAGGGCGCTTAACCATACATTGCTTATTAATCCATATGGTCTATGGTAAGCCATACATTGCTTGTTAAAAAACCATATGGTTTATGGTAAGCCATAATGCTTTCCATATGGCTATATGGCAAGCCATATGAGAAGACATATGGTATATAGTAAGCCATAAACCATCAAGAAGAGCATCTCCTACCACTATCTAAACAAAATCATGTAGGCTAGTAAACGCAAATATCCACAAAACATGTATTAATTATGCACTTGCCTAATTTTGAAAAAGAACTGGACCATTTTTTGATGTACTGCTCATGACTTGGGATTAGAAAGCATTGGTCTATGGGAACTACATTAAAACCAAAATAGGTTAGCTAGGTGGTTTGTCTCTCCTGACAATAAGAGGTGGTGTTTCTGTCCTAACAATGGGCAGCTTTTGATTCTAGATGGGCATGTGAGCCACAATAGCTCAAAGGTGGTGGTTGGAGAGGGAAAAAGAATTGGGGGGCGGGGGTAGGCATAAGCACACAAGGTCATATATTAATTTTCATTTCTATCATGCAATTTGGTACAAAGCTCATGTTCTGGTTATTCAATCTTAAACAAGTAGGTCTCCCCAATCTCAGAAAAAATAAAAAATCTTTGAAAAGCATCAAGATTCCTCATATAAAAAAGTAAACAATTTGGATGGTGGTGAAAAATTATAAAGGTCGTGAATTTGGAAGGTCATGAAGCATATGAAAGGTCGAACATCGTTTGTGGTGGCATATAGCTGCACTGATTGATGTTGATCATGGGAGAATCGAGAGCCTATGACAAGGCAAAGCATCCAGCAGTGTTTATAAGCTTCCCTTGATAGAGAGCATTTGCAAGGAGTGCTTGTTTCACAAGTGTGACGCTTGATTAATTTGAGAGAGTCGCACGATGGGTTGTCGCACCAAACTGAGCCGCCGAAGGGAGAGAAAAATGCAGGCAGAAGTGGCCCGCTGATGCGCAACAAGGTAGAGGAGGGCCCTTAGAGGAGCTATCGCTTGTTGTGAGCTGAAGATGCAACATAGTGTTGCTTGGAGAATTGTCGCACAGCCGCGTAAAGAGGCTTAGACATAAAAACATTGTTGCTCTCATTGCAAGGGACTGATTCAAGCATAGCCTCCGATTGGCTAAGTCACTCTGCGATGATGAGCTTGGTGTGTAAGGAATGGCATGACCTGCAGGTGCACATGCGAATTGAGCTACATTCTTGTTACAAGGATGTAGGCCATGCACACCTGCAAAGCTATGCAGAGCAAGCAATGTCGGCTTCAAAGGGACATGCATGAAGGAATCTTCAAGTTTTCAATTTTTATTTTTTTTTAAGCCATTAGGAATACCTTTTAACAATATACTATATATATTTATTTATTTTATATATATATATATATATATATATATATATATATATATATATATATAGTATACTTGCATACTATATGCAGTCAAACATATATCATAACATGCAGATTACAGATAATATGCCTAATAAATATACATCTCACATACAATATGCATTCAAACATACATCTTTAATACAAGTATACAACGACAAACATAATATTCACTCTCTCAGGGCTATGATCATGTGATGGTCTACTTTGTTTTGGGTTATTTGCCATCGTATCTATTGTAGAGCGTTCACTATGCATCGTATATGTTGCAATATACGTTGCGAATCATTCAGCGAGCACTCAAATATATCTTACATTTCAACCGTCACACTAATACAATATCATTATGGACATATAGATTACGACGTTAGTTTTTCTAAAAACCTAAAACCCAAGAGCATATTCTATACCCATGTAGAAAAAAGCTATGCATGGTTTTTGAAGGTTTTTTAAGCAACGGGTTAAATCTTCCAGCCTATCCTCTACCCACTTCCATTTATCCACCAGCAAGAGAACAAGATGCTAAAAGACATTAGCAATAGAAGGCCTGTGGGGCTAGAACACCTCATGTACAATATGCAAGATAAGGAAATAAAATATGCAATCAAATATATGCCCTCCATATAGATTCTGGTTATTATTATCAGACTCCTTAAGGAACAAAAATAATAACCAAATTCATATGGAGACATTTGTAATTTATAAAGTAATTTATATTCGCGTGTAATATCATTAAGTGCATGGATGTTTAACAAGTGCTCATTTTGTTTGCATAATAGTAGTAAGAGATATGCTTTTTTATATCAGAAGAAAGCCATGGTAAAGTGTGAGGAGTCAACAATCATGAAACTTGTTTATGGTCGATTGTCTTTAAGTTTGAGCATTTATAACAAAGAGGAAATATGGATGATTTTTTTTACACATACCTCTTGCAAGATTCAAAAACTATGTAGTAAAGATAGAACTTGATGAAATTTTATCTTGAAGATTTTAAGACACGAGTGACCAAAAGCTGGAAACATCTTGAAAGAGCAATTACACAAAAGCTCTTTGGCTATAATCTATAGTTCAAAGAGGTGTACCAAAAGCTTAACGAAAGGAAATTGGAGCAGCAGGCTAAGTGAAACAGCGGCAAAATCAAGTACTCACAAAGCTGCTTCATGGAATCAAAGAGACGTAAAAAACTAGAGAAAACAACGCAATAATTAAAAGAGACCAGCTAAAATGTTAGATAGTATATTTTAGGTGGAACTTTTTTTCACCAACAAACATCCAAAATGACATTCATTGTCTTGTAGTTATCATCTTCTTTTCTTGTCCTTCTTTCTCTTGTCGTAAATCAAAATAACCATATGACTAATGATTTGAAACACCAACTTAAAAGTGTTCCCTTCATAAACATAAGCTACAGGAACTCTATCAACTCTAAACATGGGACTACAGTGATTTCAAATGCAAACTTCCCATGCCTTCGCTACCAAAACTTGAGATATTTCGTTAGTCATAAGAATGGACAACACTTCTTTTCTTGATAAAAACATCTATGAGGGCTAGAAAAAAAAAGCTAAAACGAGAGGTGCACTTATCACCTTGTCCCCTTGATTGAATACAAATTAATCTCTAATTTTTTAAAATCAGGAAACTTTACAAGGATTCCTAATAAATAAGAGGGCTATTGTAAGAAAATGGTTTTTTTTTTTTTGCAAAACTCACAATTGTGAGTGGATAGTATTAAGAACATCAAAAATATACACCAACCTCGAGCTCAGACCGAGCCTTGAGGGTCAAGCAAAAAGTAATTTTACAATCAAAGCTCTGCCAGCCAATGACAAATTCATAGGAGAAAAATAGAAAAACTTCCTTTGAAAGACTAGAAGGCCGGCTCAAAGTGTTGCTCAGGTTATCCCTTAATGTGCACATGTAAACCAATATATCTCTAAGTCTAGCCTTGTGCCAACCAATTAGTGAAATGATCCTACACTCCACCCTAGCTATCTTCCTCAAGTTCTGCCAGAAAACCAAAGGCTTGAGCCCATTGATGAGAGTCCCACTAGCCAAGGAAAAGGGACAATTAAATTGTCCAACATATGTAGAGCATACTAAGTAAATAGCATGATATTATCCACCTCCTACTAATCTATTACATCAGGTTTCCTTTCCAAGGGCATATGGGGACCTCATAAGTGGGAGTTTGGCATCCCAAGAAAAGGGCATGGTCTTTACAATCATTCAATGAATGACAATCTATATGTATACTATTATAACAAGTGATAAAATCACAAGGCCTGCCAGGCATGATAAAAATTTCTTTTTGACATCCAATTTTTCAAGCCCCCTTTCATATGCTTTGTGTAATGCAATCAACTTATATAATTGGTCATATATAACATTAACTTAAAGATATAAATACAAAAAATGACAGGCAATTTTGAGATTGTTTTGATAGGCAAAACAGATCTTGACAAAAAAAAGTAGGCGTCAATTTTAGGCCTTGATCTGAGGGTAGATCCCACTTTAAAATCACTACATCTCTAAGCTTTTAAGAAAAAAAAAACATAAGCGTGCACATAAAATTGAATTAAAAAAGCACCCTTAAGCTCTACACCCTAAGCTTTAGATCCCTATGCTCTACACCCCACTTTAAAAGCTCTACATTTTTAAGCTCTAGAGCACTTTTTACAAATTTAAAACTTTAGATCCCCAAGTTGTAAATCCCACTTTAAAAGCTTTAAAGTTCTAAGTCTTAAAACTCTAGCGTCTCGGGGTGACCCTCCCCCTCCTTGTGGATCCATATAACATTTTCACTTTCTTTAATTCAAAGGTTTACCTTCTAATTTAAAAAAAACTCTAGGTCCTCATTGGATCATCGGAGACCTTACTTTAAAAGTTCTACATCTTTAAGTTATAAACTTAACTTTAAAATGTTTAAAAATAAAAATAAAAAATCTTTAAAGGTTAAAGCACTAAATGATAAATTCTTTCCATAAAGTTTTAACTAACAAAAATGACAACTTTAGTCTATTACCTTAAGTTTCAAGGGGTGAACCAAATTCTCAAAATGAAAAGGTGGTTCCATAAAGTTTTAACGGTCGGACATTGTATCGCCAATGTGAACGGTAGTTTCATCCGCAGATGGATAGTGGTCGGCACTGGAATTCGTATGGTAAGAGGATATCTAGGCTCAGAGCAAGATCATATAGGTCCCCCCGTCACACTTAGCAAGTTGGTGGATACTAGGAAGTGAACTCAATAAAGACCTAAAGTCAAGGTGTGACTACCAACAGAAAGTATCCGATAGTTGGCTCACATTGCATTTTTGGATGCGGTCCCAATGAGGATAGATGGTTAGATGACCACAGGGAGCCCAACGGAATCATTTCCTAAAGTTTAGGAAACTGCTATTTTGGGCCATGAAATGTGTTCGCGTCATTACCTTCGGTATGACTAGGGGAACACTTTACAACTCTGTCGCGAAGTCAACTGGGCGACCAATCGGGAGATTTTTAAGCGGCGAACCCGAAACCGAAAAATGCTTGTAAATGCACCAAGTGGCACAATTTTGTGCACTTGCCTCATGCAAGAAGAAGAGGCGCTCGATTTCATGCTAGGAGAGGCTTCATTTGAAAATTGTCACAGGTTAAGAGCTATGGAGTGCTTTCTTTCCCTCTCATGTACATTGTGGTGCCAAGAGTGATGCCCTGCACGCTACACACTGCTCTCTCTCTCCCCTACGTGCAATTATGTGATGCCCCAGAAGAGGGCTCTTCATTTGACTGATGTACAGATGTGTGGTTTCATGCTTTTGTGCTGAGGCAAGAGCCTCCTTGAGCAGGAACAGGGGTAGCTAGCTGCTACTCCAAAGCAGGCACTGGTGAGGGTCATAACCTCACCTTACAGGTGCAAATTCAGCGCTGCGTATGCACAAAAAATTGATTGTTTTTCAGCCATACGGACGCCAGAACCATTGGGAATCGCGCCCCACTGGCAGAGGACAACTGGAGGACTGTTTGGGGCTGAAAACGTGGCAAAAACCAGTAAATACAGTGTGCTGAATTTACTATTTTTGGGCAGGAATCAGAGGGTATACGCCAGTAGAAGCGAGTTCTAGCAGGGGAATTGGTTTCGCGCAAGTTTTGGGCCTGTTCTGCTGCCGAAATTTGGCCAAATCAGATAGTATCTTGCGAGATACAGGTGAAGGATTCTCGGGACTCTTCCTTGTAATTTACCCTCTTAAAGTATAAAGAAATACCAAAAGGGACGCCAATTTTGGGGCCTACAGGTTGTCGGCGTCTGCTCGGGGCATTCTAGCTTCCGAGCCGTGTGTGTTCAAGTGTTAATTCCGCTCGCAAGGTCTTTTTGCAAAGTGCTCTGAGTGTGTGTCTAAAGTAAAGAATTTTGGGTGAAAGCCAGCGCTTACCGCCCCACGGGCCGGTTTCATGGTTCCGTTGCCGGGACATCAATCACTTTTTCCTCAAGAAGTGAGCCTTGGTTGTTTTGGGTAAAGACATAGAGTGCAGGACGCGGGATTACATTATGGCTGACAAGAGGAAGGGCATTATGGAAGAGGGTTCCTCTCCAAAGGATAGACAGGAGATCCCTATGGTTTTTGAGTTTGGCGAGAGCTCACGGCCACGTCAGTCTATGCCTCCTGTCAATGTGAATGTCCCTCCAGTAGTACAAGGCTTTATGACTGGGCAACTTGAGGATGATGCATTCAAGACTCAATTAATTGCCGCGATGAATGTCTTTTCGTAGCTGGTATGGAATCCAAGGTTTATGGAGTTCTTGCAAGCGCCACCAGCGCAACAGCAAAATAGGCAACCTACGCCGCGTACGGAGCTTGTTGAGGCTCAAGCCCAGGTACTTCATGCAGCTCAGGAGGATAGGAAACACTCGCATGTTGCGGAGTGAGGGGCTCCAAAACAGGTTCCTCCTGTGCTTGAACAGGTGGCTAGAGCGCCTATTCCACAGGTTATGCCAGTTCAGCCAGCCACCTTTCAGAGCCAGCATGTTGTCTTCAATGGAGAAGGAACTGGATACCAGGCTATGCACCCAGTTTTTCCACCACCCACGGTACATCCTAGGTATTTCGGGGGTGGATCAGTGTTCCAAAGTATGGCTGGTTATGCGCCTGGAAGTCAGCCGTACATGCCAAGAACAGTGTTTGGGGGTATGCAAGGCATCATGCCAAACCCCATGTATGGTAGTATCGGCATGCAGTAGGGTTTTCAGAGCAAGCATGGCCAGTTTGGGGTGCCACAGGGCCATCTTGGCATGGCTGGTTTTTCTGGACAGCACCCAGATATCGCACCTTTGACGCAAAATGTGAATGGCCAAGATGTGTCGATCATGCCTACTACAGTGCCCATGTTGCAGATCATTCCTTATGACAACTTGTGTCACGTGACACATCCCAACCCTATGTGTCCGTGGACAAGCTATACCACAGCATGGTTCAGTTAGTCCAATCAGTTTAGATTAGTAGTGATCTGGCACTTTTGTGAGTCTATTCGTAGACCATGCATGCCCAGTCACTTAGCATAGATGCATATCCTCCGGTTGCACACAGCATGATCATCGGAATTCCCATCAGAACCCATTAGCATCAGTTAGGGGAATTTTCCAGTGCATTTAGCCTATTTTTCTATTTTTGGTTATTTTCACTTATTATTTTTAAGTGACTTTCCAAAAAAAGTAGGTAGGGCAATTTTGCTAAGTTAATATATAAGCAAACCCAAGTTAGCACTTTCTGGTAGAGAGGCAGCAGGAGCTTCCCGCTCAACATGCAACTTCTTAGCAGTACCCCCCTCAGCAGTAGACCCTCGCCATCCACTCCTTCCCTTTGGCGTTTCCTCCCAGCAAGCCATCGCCTACAAGTCCTCTTGCCTGGCATTTTCCAACCTCAGCAGATACATCCCAGCCAACATTTTTCAGCCTTGACAAAAACGCCAGCATCACTTGCAGATTCAGGGTTTTTCAGTCTTGACAAAAACACAAACTCAGCAGTAGCAAAACGCAGAATTCAGCACTTGGATACTCGCGGTTTTCCGCCTTAGAATAGTAGCAGAAGAACCCCCAATTTAGCCCAAGAAAACGTAGCCAAAACAGTCATTTTCAGCCACCGAAACAGTCCCAAAATTCAACGAATAGAAGATCCCTGATTTCAGCCATCAAGTCGTCGTCGTCATCACCGTTGTCGTCATCGGCATAGTTCCATTGCATCAGTCCATTGCATACGCATTGTACACCTTTGTGCAATCAAAGTAGACCACTCTCCCGACAAGAGTGGGCCTTCGGAGGAGGGTTTTACAACCTCTCGGGTGTCGTATCTCTTCTCTCTCCTTCTCTCAGTCTCATTCACTTGCACGCACAATATCCACTCACTTTGTTCGTGATCACAGCACTCTACAAGACGGAAGGCTCTCTCCTTCATTAAGAAATAAAAGGAACCTTGAGCAAATAAAGATCACTAATCTTGAGAAAATACAACATTCATTCCGTGCACCTTACATTGGTATCAGAGCTTTGGAAGTGTTCTGCATTACTCAAGGAAAGAACCACAAGAATTTTTTTTCTTGTTGAGGTCGCACGAACCGAAGTTTACTTGGGTGTGGCGATTTCTAATCGTGTTTTGTTGAAGAGTGACAGGAATCCCAAGAAAGAAGGGCTTGTCCAGCCTCCCCTTATGTCTCTTTTCACTCATTGAGAGCGGACCGTGCACTTAGCGGACGGCCAATTGACGTGAGGTGGGAAAAAGCAACCTTGGTGTGAGCGCAAGGCCGCCAAGGGGTGCGCCCGCAGAAAAGGGTAGAACTCGGGTGAAGAGAAGATCCTTCTCCAACGCGATTTGCAAGCGAAAGAAAACCTCAAGAACCTAAGACCCTCAAGACTCAAGAACCTCAAGATCCTTAAGAACCCAAGATTCTCACGAATCAAGGAC
This sequence comes from Adiantum capillus-veneris, assembly GCF_014529385.1. Taxonomy (NCBI): domain Eukaryota; kingdom Viridiplantae; phylum Streptophyta; class Polypodiopsida; order Polypodiales; family Pteridaceae; genus Adiantum; species Adiantum capillus-veneris. The sequence goes on along the minus strand of NC_140942.1, from coordinate 135,419,719 downwards.
CTCAAGAACCTCAAGATCCACAAGACCCAAGTTCCTCGCGAGCTTAAGACCCCAGGATCATAGTGCATGGTCGTCACCCGAAGCGGAATGGATACTTCGCATACAGGTGATGAGCAGGAGAGAGGCGACGAAGACTCATCCCACCCGGAGATGGAGTCTTCCACCCGGAGATGATTTCTTCAACCCTCCCCCTTCGCCATCTACGCCACCAAGTGCAACAGGCCCTATGGAGGCAATGGTCAAGCAGATGATGGCCATGATGGATAGACAGGAAGACAAGCGCCTTGCCTTAGAACGCGAGCGCCTTGCTCAGGACCGTGAGCGCGACGACAGAATTGCAAGAATGGCCGCAGACCAAGCAGCCAAGGACCTTGAGCGCGACAATGGAATTGCAAGAATGGCCGCAGACCAAGCAGCTAAGGACCACGAGGGTGACGAAAGAAACGCAAGACTTGCCGCACAACAAGAAGACAATTGAATTGCTCTCGAACGCGAGCATGATGCACGAAATGAACGAAAAGCAGAAAAGAACGCGGAGCGTGAAGCTCAAAGGGTGCTTCGGAATCAAGAATTTATTGCCCAAATCCTAGCCTCGAAGACCGAACCACCCAAACATCGTGGGAGTTCATCAAGTGGCGCAAGCCAAGACGCGGATTCCAACCATCCAGTGACAGAAAAGTTGACTTTCAGTAAGTATGATGGTAAGATGGATGCTACAGTTATTCATTCTTGGTTGCATCAATTTAATGCTTATTTTGCGACAACTAAGAAGACAGGAAATAGCAAAGTTTTGACGGCAGCTATGTACCTTGCCGGTGATGCCATCAACTGGTACGACGCATGGCAAGAAGCATAGCTAGCCGTGCACCTAGAGGCAGCCGACGATTTCACGCCGCTCTCTTTTAGTAGGGCTAATTTCCAAGACAAGCTCAAGACGCGGTTTATGCCACCTCAGTACCTCGTACGATTGAAGGACGATTGGCGCGTTCTCAAGCAAAATGGTATGCCGGTTATGTCTTTTTCTAATCGTGTTTTGCAGCTAGGTACCCAATTACGCATGTCGGATGATGAGCGCAAAGAGGATTTTCTCTTTGGATTGGACGAGTATATCAAGTACGATGTCAAGGTATTCAATCCAATCGATCTCAACAAGGCGGTAGCGATTGCTCTCGCATAGGAGATGAAGCACAACAAGGGAAAGCCTAAGGAGAACGACTTCCACAAGTACCACGCAGACTTCTCAGGACCCTCAGAACGGTAAGAATGGTAAGAATGGTAAGAATGATAACTCTTCTAACCAATCTTCCAGCACTCTCTCATCAAAGAATTCTTCCAATGAATCTAAGGGTAAGGCTAACACAACTGCTAAACCTAAGCTTACTCCATATGAAAAGGTAGCATAAGGAATTGTAGGAGGTTACATCACGTCGGAAGAACAAAGCACATATTCTCAGGAAGGTCGTTGTTTTCATTGTCACATTAAGGGTCACATAAAAAGAACATGTCCTAAGCTTGAATCGAATGAATCTAAAGAACCCACAGCACCCACTACATCTGTCAATGCAATGAATAATAACACGATTGTGCCCATAGTTTCTCAGAGCCTTCCATTGATGATTAGCTCATTAAATGTTATGGCCGCACGTCGGGCCACCGTTTTGTCATATTGTTTGACCCAGGTAGTATGCATGATGTGATCAGTCCCTCTCTTGTTGAGAGAGCTCGCCTCGAAGTTAGTTCGAGATCTCCTATCGAGGTCTCTGGCTTTCGTCCTGGTATGGACGTTCTCATCACGAAGGAGTGCCTTCATGTGTTGTTTGCAATTCAACAGACTGCCTTCATTAGAAGATTTGATGTTTCTCCTCTCTCAGGATGTGATATGATTTTAGGCATGAAATGGTTTCGTGAACTGAACACTCTCGTTGATTGGGAGGCTAGCACTTTAACTCTCAATGCCAAAAGTGATTCTCCTACTGTCTTTCATGGAGTGGACACTGCTCCTTCTCCATCTCTCATTGCTAATATGCTGGACAAGGTTGAAACGATTCGGGATCAGGAGCCTCCCTCAGTCTCTTTTTCTCCACAGCATGACACACAAGATTTGCATGATTATGGGAAGCATGATGATGATTTGATTGACCATGATTTGCATGATGATTTGGATGATAAAGACAAGCATGATGAATTGCATGAACCAGATGTGATTGTTCACAATGATGATGTGTTAGTTGATGCTTTTTCTAGCGAAGCTAACCTCGTTGTAGATTCGATCAATCACGAAGATCCGATCTTGGCTCTCGAGCCTTGGTCCAAGGAACCCTCACAGGAAGTATTGTGTTCTCGCATGATTGATACGCATGCATTGTTCGAGTGTTTCATTCGTGAAGGTTTCCTGTATTTTAGTCAGCATCGTTATGTGATCCCTTTTCCTAGGCATGACATATTGTTGAGCACGTTTCTCTCACGGATGAACACGAATGTATACGGATTGTTCATGAAAAGCTAAAAAGTTTGTATGTAAGAAAGTCGCATTCCATGTCTCTTCCTTGGCATGACACAGTTTCCGAACAAGCACATGATTGTATGAGCACCAAGCATGGGCATTTCCATTGTGATTTGCCACAGTTGATTGATTTCGATCAAACAGAAAAGATTCGATCGCATTGTTTGCATGTGTTTGACGAACGGTTTGTCACTCCGTCTCTATGTTCATCTACATTGCATACACAATCTTTAGAGAAGACAAGATTTTTTTCCTTCACTTTACATGGAATAGGTATGTTCATGGTTTTGTGTTGGAGATGGTTTCAGGAATTTTCAGCCATGGAGATTCTTGAAGACGAAAGAAGCAAATCTCTAGAAACATTTGACGCAAGAAAGGAGATTCAAACGACTTTGTGTCGCTTTCGGCGCAGCCCAAAGAAGCAAGCGTTGCAGACCTTTATGAAGTTCAAGTATCGCACGACTCACACAGCAGAGTGGGCCGGCAAAAGGCCCCTTCCAGGATTCCGGATGCTGTTGGCGATCTCCCTCAATGCCATACAGTTCGGTACCAGTACCTCACTTTGAAAAGGAGGGGATGTCACGTGACACATCCCAACCCTATGTGTCCGTGGACAAGCTATACCAAAGCAGAGTTCAGTAAGTCCAGTCAGTTTAGATTAGCAGTAATCTGGCACTTTTGTGAGTCTATTCGTAGACCGTGCATGCCCAGTCACTTAGCATAGATGCATATCCTCCGGTTGCACACAGCATGATCATCGGAATTCCCATCAGAATCCATTAGCATCAGTTAGGGGAATTTTCCAGTGCATTTAGCCAATTTTTCTATTTTTGGTTATTTTCACTAATCATTTTTAAGTGACTTTCCAAAAAAAGTAGGTAGGGAAATTTTGCTAAGTTAATATATAAGCAAACCCAAGTTAGCACTTTCTGGCAGAAGAGGCAGCAGGAGCTTCCCGCTCAACAGGCAACTTCTCAGCAGTACCCCCCCTCAGCAGTAGACCCTCGCCATCCACTCCTTCCCTTTGGCGTTTCCTCCCAGCAAGCCATTGCCTACAAGTCCTCTTGCCTGGCGTTTTCCAAACTCAACAGAAACATCCCAGCCAGCGTTTTTCAGCCTTGACAAAAACACAAACTCAGCAGTAGCAAAACGCAGAATTCAGAAGTTGCATACTCGCAGTTTTCCGCCTTAGAACAGTAGCAGAAGAACCCCCAATTTAGCCCAAGAAAACGCAGCCAAAACAGTCATTTTCAGTCACCGAAACAGTCCCGAAATTCAGCGAATAGAAGATCCCAGATTTCATCCATCAAGTCGTCGTCATCACCGTCGTCGTCATCGGCATAGTTCCATTGCATCAGTCCATTGCATACGCATTGTACACCTTTGTGCAATCAAAGTAGACCACTCTTGCCGAGGAGAGTGGGGCCTTTGGAGGAGGGTTTTACAACCTCTCGGGTATCGTATCTCTTCTCTCTCCTTCTCTCAGTCTCATTCACTTGCACGCACAATATCCACTCACTTTGTTCGTGATCACAGCACTATACAAGACGGAAGGCTCTCTCCTTCCCTAAGAACTAAAAGGAACCTTGAGCAAATAAAGATCACTAATCTTGAGAAAATACAACATTCATTCCACTGCACCTTACAACTTGGGGGCATTGGAGAAGCCAAAAGCTTACAAAGAAGGTGGTGCAACTGTGAACTTCAGTACCTTCAGTGGTTTCAAGGATAAGACAAAGGCTCTCACTTTCCTGCAACAGTTTGATACAGCTTCTACAGGAGGGAATTTCACAAAGGCCTCGAAAGTCAGGAAAGCTGTCACTTTCTTAAAGGAAAATGCGCTTACATGGTGGATGACATTGTTAACACAAGGACAGGCACCCGCCACTTGGGTTTACTTCAAGCAAATGTTTGCATCTGCTTGGCTGTCAAATGAATTTGAAGCGGACGTCATGACAGATTGGCACCAGCTTACTTCAGCTTCATGCAAGAGCTTGCTGGAGTACAATAGGAGGTTTTGTAAAGCGTTACTGTCAGTGACCTCCTACAGATTTGTGCCACACAGAGTAGATAGAGAAGTATTGTTGTGGGCTGCCTAAGGGGCTTCGCGATTACTATACAAAGAACAGAGTGGCTACCCTCACTCAACTTATGGAAGTTGCGAACACTGGTCTTGCCTTGTTGAAAGGAGAGGACAGTGGGTTTCCCAGCAATGAGAAAGGAGGGCAGCAAAAGAAAAATTCAACGAAGAAGCCCTTTGTGAAAACGGCTCCTGATGCGTCACAGGAGTCAGAAAAGGCCACCAAAGTCAAGATTCAGTTGGGAATTCTGGAGCGCAGGCTAAGAAACAGAAAAGGAACCCTTTTGTGTGCAAGCCGCTCGAGGAAAAGAAGGTCCTAATGGCTGAGAACAAATGCTTTATATGCGAGCAGCCTGGTCACTCTATTATCAATTGTCCACAAAGGAAAAGACCAGCTGATTCAGGGGATAAAGAAGACCAGAAATCCAAGAAGCCTAAACCCACAACACGTTTAGTGCCAGACATGGTGGGTGACAGGCCCAGCACAGATGCCAGTGAGTTATGCAGGACATGGGGTAAAGTTAGGGATTAGAGAGTACTCATCTTCTTTGATCCAGGTGCCAAAAGCCAACTTTATCTCACCAGAGTTAGCTATGAAGTTGGGCATCAAAGCTGAAGAGATGGGGTACACAGCAGAGGCAGGGTTGGCATGTCTTGGCCGCTCAGAGTGTGTTACTCCCATCATTGGAAAACTACGTCTGCATATTCATTCGTATGTGGACACAGAAGAGTTCTACATCATGCCGCTGGAAGGTTGTGACGCCTTGTTTGGGATCCCGTGGATGTTCCGAGTGCATGGAGTCTTGGATGCCTACAACAAAAAGATCACTGTACAGCATAGGGGCAAAACTCACATCTTGGATGTAAAGCTTAAAGGAGAGTCAGTCCCTATTGGATCTACTTCTGCTATCACTTCTATAATAAAGAATCATCTTTCTGTGTACTTGATTTTTGCACGTGATGTCTCAGATAGTGATCAGTCAAATTTATTTGTGTTAGATAAAGAAAGGTCAGCATTTTTGCAAAAGTTTAGTGACTGTTTTTCTGATTCAGTACCGCCGCAATTGTCGCAAGAGAGACCTGAGGACCATCGGATAGATTTGGGGCCAGGGTGTAGCCCACCAAATAGACCTCCCTACAGGGTTAGTGCGGCGCAGTAGAAAGAGATTATGGGCCAAGTTGAGGAGTTATTAGAGAAGGGGCTGATTCAGCCTAGTTCTTCACCCTTTTGCTCCCCATTGCTCCTAGTGCAGAAGAAGGATGGCTCATGGCGCATGTATATTGATTATCGTGCGTTGAATAAGAATACCATCAAGAATAGGTTTCCTATTCCTCGAATTGATGATATTCTCGATCGTTTAGAGGGTGCTGCAATTTTCAGTAGGATAGACCTTAAGAGTGGTAACCATCAGATTCGTATAAGGCTAGAGGATGTGCACAAGACTGCGTTTAGAACGCCATTTGGTCTTTATGAGTTTCTAGTGATTCCATTTGGGCTAACAAATGCTCCTGCCACATTCAACAGAATGATAGAGCGGATTTTCCGCTCGCATCAACAGTTTGTTGGGACGTTCTTTGATGACATCATAGTGTATTCGAAGAATGAAGAGGAGCATATGCATCACTTGATCATTGTTATTCGAAGAGCTGCGCAGTCACAGGTTACTTGTCAATCCTAAGAAAAGCAAATTCTTCCTCTAAGAGATCCACTTTCTTGGCCACATAGTCTCAAAGGATAGTGTTAGAATGGATCCCGCAAAGGTCGAAGCTATCAAGACATGGCCAGACTTGAAGACTGTGCACGATGTCAGAAGCTTCTTGGGATTATGTTCCTACTATAGAAGGTTTATCAGAAGTTTTGCAGAGATAGCATCGCCTCTTCACGCATTGCAAAAGAAAGAGGTCACTTTCAGATGGACCCAAAAAGAGATTTCAGCTTTTAGTCTCTTAAAGGAAAAGTTGACTTCATATCCAATTATTGTTTTGCCAGATCTCAGGAAGTCATTTGTGGTCCAATGTGACGCATGTGGCAGTAGCGTCGGAGCAGTGCTAATGCAAGATGGACGGGTAGTAGCTTATGAAAGCCGAATTTTGCAAGGGCCAGAGAGGACTATGCAAGTCTATGAGAAAGAGCTCTTGGCCGTGATTCATGCGCTTTCTAGCTGGAAGCACTACCTCTTCGGTACTGATTTTGTTGTCCAAACAGATTATCAGATCTTGCGATACTTCTTGACACAGTCAAAGTTATCCGAAAAGCATATGCGATGGGCAAACATTCTTTCCATGTTCCACTTCCAGATTATGCATGTGGAAGACAAGAAGAATGTTGTGGCTGATGTGTTATTAAGAAAGCCACAAATTTCAGTTGTATCAATACCTTGTCATCATGAGCTAGATGACATGAAGAAATAGTATACTACTGATGAAGATTTTGCAAGGACCTTTGAACAGTTACAAGAGGGGCAACATCACGAGCACTACCTCCTCAGAGATGGTTTTACGATGATGCATAGCAGACTTGTCACTAGGCCACTGCGACATAAGGTCATGGAAGAGAGTCATGTCCACTGTATGCAGGATATCGTGGCATTGATGCAACAGTTAAAGTGGTAGAGACATTCTTCTATTGGCCTACCTTGACGAGAGATGTGGATGCCTTTGTGCGAACATGCATAGTTTGCCAAAAGGTCAAGTTTGACAGACAAAAGGCACCAGGGATGTTACAACCACTACCAATTCCAGATAAGCCATGGGAAAGCATTGCTATGGAGTTTATCTTTGATCTTCCAAGAACGCCAATAGGGAATGATGGTATATGGACCATTATCTGCAGGTTCAGCAAGCAGGCCCATTTTATCCCTATTAGGAAGAAGATAAAATCTGATCAGATGGCACGCTTGTTCATGTACAATGTGTTTAAGTACCATGGTATGCCACAATCGATTATCATTGATCGTGATCCTCGCATGACCAGTTTGTTCTGGAGAGGATTGTTTGAGAACATGGGCACTACACTCAAGTTCTCGTCTTCGTTTCATCCACAAACTGATGGACAGTCAGAAGAGGCTAATTCTATTGTCTTAGATCTGCTGAAATGTTATGTGTTTGATAATAAGGGCAAGTGGAAACAATACTTGCCTATGCTTGAGTATGCGTACAATAATACGGTGCATTCGTCTACTGGCAAAGCACCTTTTGAGATTGTTGAAGGCAGCAAAAAAGTTCCTCCCATTTGGCATACAAAGGACAAGATCTTTGAGGCAGATCGATATGTTGAGAACATGGATGACATGTATAAGAAAATTAAAGTTGCCTTGGAGAAGACTCAGGCAAAGCAGAAAAAGGTTGCTGATCGTCACTGTCGTGAATTGCTGTTATCACCTGGTGATTGGGTTCTGTTAAGGTTCGAAAAGGCAAGGTTAAATAAGATGAAAGGCAAGGAACGGCTGTTTTCCAAGCTCAATATGCGTTACTATGGGCCTTTTCAAGTGCTTGACAAGATTAGCGATGCGTCTTACAGGCTGAAATTGCCTGATGCGTGGAAGATTCATAATGCGTTTCACGTGAGTCTTCTAAGACCCTTCGTGGGTGATGTACCAGAAGATATGCTAGATGAGGATCAGCCAGAAGTTGAGGAACTTGATGAGATCCTGGTACCTGAGCAAGTTTTGGCACATAAGGACAGAAAAGTTAAATGACAAGTTGCAAGACGCTATTTGGTGAAGTTCAAGAACTATCCGCCTATGGATGCAAAGTGGATGGAAGAGCATGAACTGTCAGAGTCACCAAATGTATTGCAGTTTTACATGAAGCCTTTGGGTTACAACCTAACTTATGCCCCAACCCAACGTGTGAAAAGGAGGGGTAATGATAGAGCTAGTACATCAAATGTACATATGAATTCAGTGTAATAGATGGAAATGACAAAAGTATGAAGGCCTCATTAAGTCATTTGTATCTATGTGTTATGACCTTTCTTGTGAATACATGCAATGATAAAAGAGCATTAATAGCACAAGATCATCAGTGGCGTGTATTTATGGTATGCAATCGAGGACGTTTGCGATTTCAAGAGGGGGGTATGTCACGGGGACGTGGCAGCTGTTAACTATGTCACAAGGACGTGGCAACTGCTAACTTTAGTTGTTGGTTTCTTTCCAATGGGGTTTGTTTTATTTTTGAGACCCTCTTCTTGAAGTAGCAAACGGTCGGACATTGTATGGCCAATGTGAACGGTAGTTTCACGTGCAGATGGGTAGTGGGCGGCACTGGAATTCGTATAGTAAGAGGATGTCTAGGCTCAGAGCAAGATCATATAGGTCCCTTCGTCACACTTAGCAAGTTGGTGGATACTAGGAACTGAACTCAATAAAGGCCTAAAGTCAAGGTGTGACTACCAACATAAAGTATCCGATAGTTGGGCCACATTGCATTTTTGGATGCGGTCCCAATGAGGATAGATGGTTAGATGACCACAGGGAGCCCAACGGAATCATTTCCTAAAGTTTAGGAAACTGCTATTTTGGGCCATGAAATGTGTTCGCGTCATTACCTTCGGTATGACTAGGGGAACACTTTACAACTCTGTCGCGAAGTCAACTGGGCGACCAATCGGGAGATTTTTAAGCGGCGAACCCGAAACCGAAAAATGCTTGTAAATGCACCAAGTGGCACAATTTTGTGCACTTGCCTCATGCAAGAAGAAGAGGCGCTCGATTTCATGCTGGGAGAGGCTTCATTTGAAAATTGTCACAGGTTAAGAGCTATGGAGTGCTTTCTTTCCCTCTCATGTACATTGTGGTGCCAAGAGTGATGCCCTGCATGCTACACACTGCTCTCTCTCCCCTACGTGCAGTTATGTGATGCCCCACAAGAGGGCTCTTCATTTGAGTGATGTACAGCTGTGTGGTTTCATGCTTTTGTGCTGAGGCAAGAGCCTCCTTGAGTAGGAACAGGGGTAGCTAGTTGCTACTCCAAAGCAGGCACTGGTGAGGGTCATAACCTCACCTTACAGGTGCAAATTCAGCGCTGCGTATGCACAAAAAATTGATTGTTTTTCAGCCATACGGACGCCAGAACCATTGGGAATCGTGCCCCACTGGCAGAGGATAGCTGGGGGACTGTTTGGGGCTGAAAACGTGGCAAAAACCAGTAAATACAGTGTGCTGAATTTACTATTTTTGGGCAGGAATCAGAGGGTATACGCCAGTACAAGCGAGTTCTAGCAGGGGAATTCGTTTCGCGCAAGTTTTGGGGCTGTTCTGCTGCCGAAATTTGGCCAAATCAGATAGTATCTTGCGAGATACAGGTGAAGGATTCTCGGGACTCTTCCTTGTAATTTACCCTCTTAAAGTATAAAGAAATAACAAAAGGGACGCCAATTTTGGGGCCTACAGGTTGTCGGCGTCTGCTCGGGGCATTCTAGCTTCCGAGCCGTGTGTGTTTAAGTGTTAATTCCCGTCACAGGGTCTTTTTGCAAAGTGCTCTGAGTGTGTGTCTAAAGTAAAGAATTTTGGGTGAAAGCCAACGCTTACCGCCCCACGGGCCGATTTCAATTACAGCCTGTTGTGTTTTTTTGCAAGTTTAGGGTTTTGCACCTAAACTATAGGGAATCGCCAAGGGAGCCTCGGAAAGGCCTTAGGATGCGTGTACAAGGTAGTACGTACCTAAAAGTGGAAAAACAAAAAATTATAGCATGCTGAAATTGACATGCAGCTCACTGGAAAGCTTCCATACCGCAAGGGGAAGTGTCCTTGACGTGTACTTTTGACCTACAGGGATATTTGCGCCGTTATGTTGGCGAAATTGGGTCAAAAACCTGCAATTACAGCCATGGACAAGTTTGGACAGCTTGGTGAGGGCTAGGTGCAAGGGTTCGGATCGTTTATTTGTCAGGGGATCCTCAGAAAAGCATTGGGTGCTTGTACAGTCCATTTTGGAGATATTTCCCGCGAGGAATCTCGTCTAATTCAAGGGGCAAGTGACCCTACAGGTGCGAGAGCTCGAGGACTACCCAGAATCCTTCTTGCTTATTAAGATTTTAACTTTTTGACACAATAGGCCTTGAGTGTACTAAAGATCTCTCTCTCTCTCTCTCTCTCTCTCTCTCTCTCTCAAACTTCAAATCCACCTAGAGCCATTGGGCTTGGGAGAGAGAGACAATTACGTCTACGAGGACCACCAAGACATTGATGGAGCTCTTTCATAGGATCAAGACTATCCTAGCACAACATGAGAGTCGTTCAATACAACTATTTACAGAGACGAACATTAACGATGCTCTTCAAAGACTGGTGCAGTACATCCTTGGATAGCGCCCAAAGTCGGACATCCTCAAGCACTCATGTTCTTTTAGCTTTCATTTTACTTTATTTTAATTTATACCCAAGCATATAATATTTCAGTTCATTTCACCTTCTCTCTCTCTCTCTCTCTCTCTCTCTCTCTCTCTCTCTCTCTCTCTCTCCCAACCTTAATTTAAAGGGTTGAAAATATACGTAGAGCTTTCTCGTTTTGCCAATCAGCAGATTTGTGCGCGCAGTTGAGGGAGGGATTAGGAGCTGAGGGCGAGGGAGGAAGATGCGACAGCAGTCTCGTGAGGGAGGCAGATGGGTGCAGCAACACGCACGCACAGGACTTAGAGCTACGCCATTGCAGCAAGATTAATAAAGCAGCTCTAGGGCGAAGGCTAGAAAAATGAAGGGGAAAAGTACCAAAATACCCCTCTTATTTGTGGACATTCCCAAAACACCTCTCAAATTAAACAAAATCCCAAAATACCCTCTATTTTGTCAAAAATTCCCAAAATACCCCCGGATAGGAGACTAAAAATCTCCAAAGACAACTTTTTTTGTACCTTTTCATAAGATAATTGATTGTTTATCATTGTAAGATGTTAAAACTAGAATTTGATATGGTTATGTAGGCTTTGATGATGAATTGTTTCATAATTTTTAGAGAAAAATGCCTTTTTTTGGCTGGCTAATTCATGAGAAATTATGTGTTCAGCAGTCAAAAATGGATCTCAATTGCCAAAAGGAATAAACTCTAAAAAATCCAAAGCAATCCATCCAAAATAGGTACAAGGGTATATTGGGAAATTTTGAAATTTGAGGGGTATTTTGGGAATTAGAGGGGTATTTGGGTAATTTTTCCAAAATAAAATTTTCATGTTCTCCCCGTTTTTTTGGTAAAAATTTGGTAATTAAACTAAAACTTATGTAAATCTCCCTCTCTCTTGAATAGCAGTTCTTGAGTTCAACTCTCCTCGGCACACAGATCTTTAAGGCCTCTTGGGATAGTTTCCTATGACGTTAAAATTCTCTTCTTCTTCTTCTTCTTCTCTACCTTATCTCGTACTTGCCCTAACCAGTGTCAGAAAAAAAAAATCGGGGTCTAGTGTATTTTAAATAGCTGAAATTGTAAAATCCCCGTTAGATTTTGAGCTTGGCTTTAGGAAAACCGGGATATTTACATAAGTTTTAGTGTAATTACTAGCAAATGCTTCAAATTTTGACCAAAAAAATTGGGATAATTTCAAGTTTGCCCTTATTTTCACCGGTTAGGAAAATTGTAGTTTTCTAGCCTTATTCGCGCGGGGAATTGTACGTGTGGCAATGTCAAAGAAACCCGAGGTCTAGTGTATTTTAACCGACTGAAATTGTAAAATGGCAGTTAGATTTTGAGCTTGCCCTTTAAGAAAACCGAAAAATTTACATAAGTTTTAGTGTATTACCAGCAAAAGCTTCAAATATGAAGAAAAAACTAGGAGAATTTCAAGTTTGCCCTTATTATCACCGGTTAGGAATATTGTATGTTTCTTGCCTGAATCGTGCGGGCACTCATCAAGACCTTCGGAGCTTGGTACAATGGTATCTGGGGAAAAAAAATCTCCAGTATTGGGAAAAGTCAAAGGACACACGACCTAGGAAAATCCTAACCAGGTGCCAACTTTCTCTATAAAAGAGGAAGCCATTGTATCCAGTGAGCATACTTACATTTGTAGTCTTTATGAGGATGCTTGCATTTCGAGACTCTCTGATGAGGCAGCAGACGACAAGGTGCTTTATCTTGATCATCTTGATCATCTAGCACTTCAGGACTATGAGGATTACATGTCTAAGCTAGATGATTACTATGCATGCTGTGTTTTGGAGTATATGGAAAATCTAGAGTTAGACGACCACTTTCCTTTAGGAGTAGAAAATCTGGCACTTCATGATCGAGACGATTATATGCCCAATCTAGATGATTACTGTGCATGCTGTGTTTTGTAGTATATGGAAAATCTGGAATGTATTTCAATGCATCTTGTGTGTTTGGATGTGTATTTGACTGTATACTTGGATGAGTCTGTGTGAATTTGGTTTGAATGTGTATTTGATTGTATATTTGGATGCATCTATGTATATTTGGTTTGAGTGTATATTTCACTTCATATGTGAATGCATATTTCAATATTGGCTAGATTGAGTATGATGCTTGAAAGAAAGCATTGTAAGTAGTAGATGAATTGTAAGTAGTGCAGACCTAAAGAAAGTAGTACAAACCCATGCGTAAGTAGTGTAGTAGTTAGCCCCATATATTAATAGCAAAGACCCATAATTAGATAGGAGACAACCATAGTTGGATAAGCGACAACCATAGTTGGGTAGCAAAGACCCATAGCTTGATAGGAGACACCCATAGGTGGCTATAGACATACGGATGGTGTCAGGGAGCTAATGAATGAAATATCAAAGAAGGAGATGCCCATGCTCATTAATTTATATGTAGAAGTTCTACTGTTTTTCCATTTCATTTAATAGCATGTCATGGGGTTGAAATTCAAAGTTTCATAAAACATGGGACCCAAGTGTACATAGTTAGCTGAGGGTTTCCCACATATCAAACGTGATAGCACGATAATCTGTGGTCTCTCAGCCTATGTCCACCAAAATCCTGTAAGACTTGGTGCACAAACTGGTGCTGCATACATAAGAGCTGGGGTGGGTAGTGTGTCAAAGAGTCATCCCTTGGTGCGGAGCTCCTGAAAATGTGCTTGGCAGTATCGTCGCTTTAGCATGGCTAATGCCGCATATCCTCATGCAATCATGTCTCTGGTTGCACTCGCCGTGGAGAACCAACCTGTAGTAGCAATGAAAGTGATCCGCAAGTATATATATGAGTTGGTGTGTGTGTGTGTGTGTGTGTGTGTGTGTGTGTGTGTGTGTGTGTGTGTGTGTGTGTGTGTGTGTGTGTGTGTGTGTGTGTGTGTGTGTGTGTGTGTGTGTGTGTGTGTGTGTGTGTGTGTGTGTGTGTGTGTGTGTGTGTGTGTGTGTGGTGGACATGTGTGTGGGAGCATATATCCACTATCACTGACGACTAGTGGGGATGTTGTAGTATTTAGTCATAACTATGCATGGTGGAGCTGATGGTTATGTTGACTTGTGGATAACTACCTTGCACTTTCCTTCAAAGGTGATTTTGGGCTTATCTAGGATTGATCTTGGTATGTATGTATTATTTGGTGACCTCAACTCACCCTCCTGCTACTAGTGTTCAACTAGCTCTACTCCTGACCTGTCTTGAACTATGAAAAATAAGAACCTTGGTTTTACTGAGGTTCATAGTGGGACCTCTCTGTGTGCAAAGTCGTCTAGAATCTAGAGAGGTCGATGTAGTCCCTCCTGTGACTCAGATACTCATACAATATCATCAGTTAATAACATAATATGGATAGGTGTACTTGCTAAATCCACGTCCCCGCCCCCGCCCCCATCTCTCGAAGGATATGCTGTGACAACTCGTGGATATATAGCTCAAACAAAGTCGATGACAAAGGGTGGCCCTGCTTCACACCAATGGTGCTAGCAAGAGATGGTGAGGTGCCTCCTAGACAAGGTACTCTAGCTAAGACGCGATCGTGTAGAGAAAACTCTGTTTCTTGCAATAGCTCTTCGACTAGAACAACCACTTATTTTGTTCCATCTCCCACTTATTCATCTTGAACTTTTGATATGTCAACTAGCACCCTTGTTGCTGGATTGTCTATGTGAAGAGCTTTCATGATAGTTGCTCCATCATTGGTGTCTGTTACACTTTGACCTCGCCCTGTAGATTGCAAAATCTTGTCCATTCCTTTTGGCCCAAGGGTGATTTTCACCTAATCTACAATGGCCATGGCACCAATAAAAGAAGCCATCCATGCACACTCTCCTTTCTCCTCCATGACTTCATCTTTAAGTAGCTTCTCGCCCTCGACTCCCATGGCTGATGCTTGAGAGAGAGAGAGAGAGAGAGAGAGAGTATCGCAGTCTACCTAATAGTGAGAGGAAGCTATATACGTAAGCATGTCGAATGTGGCACTGTTACCTCCCTAATAGGAAACTTATCTAATAATATGTGTTAATCTATGTAAGGGATCAAAAGTCACGTGAGAAGTGTATAGTGGGGAAACAACTCTTTCTGTCAAGAATTCTTGAACTTCTTGAGAAAAAGATTATTGAACAATGTTCCATTGCCCTATTTGCATTTCTAACAATAAGTGTCTCTACTATTGGCATGTAAGTTGGCCTTTTGGCTCTTCCAATTGCTACATGTGGTAGTCCATGTATATGTTTCATCCAAATTCCTTGTGGGAGAGCGAGATAAAACAAAGAGAGCCTCTGCATATTTTGTTACAAGGCAAATTTTTATGTTATTTTAAGTATGAGTCAATACAGGTGGGCTACACACATCATTATGTCATATATTTGATCCCGTGTTACTTAGTCATAAGGAAGGGCAACAAGTGAAATATCTAAGTCAATCATGAGATACTAACCCACCTCTTTTCTTGTAAAAAAAGAGAGAGAGTGCCCATGCGTAGGCAATGAAGGGGGAGGTTGAAAGGCTGCAGCAAGAGAAGGTCTGAAGTCGTCGATGCTCAACCGTTTGTTGTTGCTGGTGAAGCTATTGTTCAATTGTTGCTGGTGAAGCTGCTATCCTATGTAGTTGTCAAAATGTTATGGCTTTAGTATGTACCAAGTCACTAGGTGTACTTGCCATGATCAAAATGAGAGAACATATGGTCTTATTTACTTGAAGACATATCTTTTGGCATCTTCTGCTTTCTTGTTGTTTTGGTGAGTGGTGGTGGTGTCCGAGTAGTAGTTGTATGGACTAAAGCAGGAGGCTCTTGGCTGCTACCACCACCAATGGTACCTTACTCTTGACCAGTTTCTTGTGAAGCTGGTCAAGAGTAAGGTATGGACTAAAGCAGGAGGCTCCTGGCTACTACCACCACCAATGGTACCTTACTCTTGACCAGTTTCTTGTGAAGCCGGGCCTTTGTTGGCATGCCTCATCGGATGATATGCAAACCGCTATGTTGTGGTAACGATCGCAACTTCCTTTTTTCCTAGAAAATGTATCATGAAATTTTTTGTCACATGATGTTGAGATTTGTTACGTGCTCCATCAAGGCCGCGGCACACCCTCGATCGATTGCTAATCTTCTGCTCTTGCTACTAAATGGTGGTGTCCTAGTAGCAGCGGTATTCTTGAAGTGGGCAGAGGAGATATCAAACTTCTTGTGGCGGAGTAACTTGGAAGTGCATGGTGATCTACCAAAAGAAAATGTTGAAAGTCATGAGCTTGTGATCTATTGAGCTTGAAAAAGGCAACAAAGATCTACCTCTTGATTCTTGCAAATCTAGAACTCATCACCAAAAGGACATAATCTTTAGTAGCCACATATGATGTAAACCACTCTTTGTGCGGGGAAACATGTAAAGATGCTCCTGAGTTGATAATCCTATCACTCATAGCATGTCCATCCTCTGCAGTCAAGAAAACACAATCAAGATTGCTTGTGAGGAAGATATCACCAGCTGCTATACCAGAATCACTGTCTGAACCAGATCCTGTG
Source organism: Adiantum capillus-veneris (assembly GCF_014529385.1). Classification (NCBI taxonomy): domain Eukaryota; kingdom Viridiplantae; phylum Streptophyta; class Polypodiopsida; order Polypodiales; family Pteridaceae; genus Adiantum; species Adiantum capillus-veneris. Next base: position 135,403,246 of record NC_140942.1, on the reverse strand, counting down.
ACATTCACCTCTTTAATCTTCACTGAACTCTTCTTTTCATCTTGCTCAGAACTCTTTGTTTTGCCTTTTTCTTGTTTCCACTTCGTACAGTCTCTCTTCATGTGACCCTTCTTGCCACAATGGTAGCATTCTATGTCATCCTTAGACTTCGAGTCACGAGACTTACTTCGGTTTTGTGTCTTCTTACCCTTCTTCTCTTTAGACTGTTGTCTCCCTCGAACGACCAAAGCACTATTGCCTTTGCCTTTGTCAATGTTCTTCCTGTTCACTTCCTCTGTGAGCAAGCTTCCTTCTACATTGGCACTTGTAAGACCTTCTGGCGCGACAGAATTACTTAACGCTGTGCAAAAAGTATCCCAACTGTCTGGCAAAGTGATTAAGAGAAACATAGCCTTCACTGAATCTGGAAAGACTATCTCCTCTGCTGTTAGCTGGCTGAAAATTGTGTGAAATTCATTGAGATGATTTGACATTGCTGCTATCCCTTCCTTCATCTTCAAATCCACCAATTTCTTGAGCCAGTAAATCTGAGAAGTAGCACTTTGTTTCTCGTACATACCACATAGCTTTTGCCATACGCCATACGCTGTAGTCTCTTATGCTATGTTGAAGTAAACATTTTCTGCCAGTGTCAACATGATTGTGGAACAAGCTAACTCGTCAAGCTCTTCCCACTCATCTTCAGCCATATCTTCTGGTGTCTCCCCTTTGAGCTTGAGTGGCTTCACTTGTTTTTTCTGCACCAAAACCTGCCAAATCTGCTTCTTCCAGAATGGAAAGTTTGTGCCATCCAGCTTCTTTATGTTGTAAAGAGTCTCACTTTGAGAAGATGCCATATCTACCAAACTATTTACTTTTGGGAAAAATCCGGCAGAGTTCCCCTTGTAAATTGGCCTCTGTACACAATAAACAAGCTGTAAACAACAAGCTGAACACCTCTCCTCAAGAACTGTCAGTATTTTTGAAAAATTTTGACAGGGTCTCCTTTGTAAACTAAGATCTGGAAGCCAAAAGATAGCTCAAAAACAACCATAAATAGCTGACCAGTGACAAATCTAGAAATCTCTGTAATATGCTATCCAGTAAGCATACATTGTCTCCTGTCTGGACGCGCAGAACCTATATCTGTCTCAAGACTGAACTCTGAACAATGCCTCAACAACCTGACGCATAAGATGCAATCCACTATCTACACAAAGTCATACATCCTATGGGATAAAAGTCAGCGAAGAGGATGCGTGTAGAGGAAAACTCCAGCAACCTATCCACCTCACACTAGGTAACCCAACCCCCAGTGCTTGGCTTCAAAAAACCTCACACACGACCCTCTTAGATGGCTCAGCCAACTGCCCAGAACTAGCATACATCCTATAATAGACCAATCACTGTCTTATAACCGCTGCGGCGGTCTGTCTGCTAGAGTGACTCACAACTAGCAGACCCACAATCACAGTATATCAATCTGCAATACATTCCATTGGTGTCAAGCCGTCGTATGGACACACCTCCCCTAGAACCTGGCAAGCACAAGAAGTAGCAATGCAGACTGCAATATATATATCTGATGATATATATGTGTACCTGGTCTATAGATGATTCATTGAAGACTAATGAGTGATGTATGTCGATGTCGATATTGATGACAACCACCTCCTGCTTTCCAATCTACACAAGACGGGTTTCTTTGCGGTTGAAAGCTATCTTTTGATGTAGTGCTCATAACAAAATTTTGAGGGCATAAACAACTTCGAAAGGGGGGTAAAACCCTAGGTCAGGTCACCTACTGGAAATACTCCCGAAACGCCGAGTGTGAATTTCCAAGCTCCGGATTCAGAATCTGCCTGAAAAGTGCGTGCACGCGATTACGCAAAAAAGCACTAAACCTTGCTCTGATACCATTTGAAGTCACGAAATGGAGCTTAGATCAACTCACACACACACAAAGAGATACACAGACAGAGAGCTTACACAGTACGCAGAGAATTCGTTGAAGGGTTACCTCCCAAATCTTATTATTCACACAAGTATAAGTGAGTATATACAAAGAGTTAGTGATAAGAGAGTTAGGCGGGCGGGCGGCCATAACCGTATAAGAGGCCACTTGGGCTTTAATCCCAACAATACACCCACCACACCCTTCTTCATAGGCTGGGACATATGTCAAAAAGAGGAATGAAAATTCTTTCTCATTATGATTATTTGCCTGGCTTTTCATTTCAAGATTTTGAGTTTTGTGAGCATTTTGTTTATGGTAAGCAAACACAGGAACCGCACAGATCCAAGAGGAATCGTAGGGATGAACAGTTAGCTCTTGTGCATAGTGATCTATGCGGCCCAATGCCTAGTTTGTCACTAGAGGGAGCAGCGTACTTTTGTACCTTTATAGACGACTATTCTCGCAAAGTATGGGTTTACTTCTTGAAGCACAAGGATGATGTGCTCAAGGTCTTTAAGACATTTTTACAACTTGTGGAGAATCAGAGTGGTCAGAAGCTGAGATGCTTAAGGACAGACAATGGTGGAGATTATGTTTCCAAGACTTTGGTGAAGCAAAAGGGATAAAGCGGGAACTTATTGCACCATACAATACTTCACAAAATGGAGTTGCAGAACGTATGAATAGAACTATACAAAAGAAGGTCAGAAGCATGTTGTCAAATGCTGAGTTGCCTGATGGATTTTGGACGGAAGCAGTGGCTACAGCAGTCCATTTGATCAACAGGTCTCCTGGTAAGGTTTTGGATAAGAGTGAAGTGTCCGAGATGCTATGGACATGCAAGGCACCTTCGTATAAGCATCTTAGAGTCTTTGGTTGTGAAGCTTATAGCCATATTCCTAAGGAGTTCAAGAATAAGTTAGAACCAAAGAGCAGGAAGTGTATATTTCCTGGCTACGGAGAATCGGGCGAGATTGGTTACCGGCTTTGGGATCCTGAGTCCAGAAAAGTTATAGCAATGATGTGCATTTCAATGAAGCCAAGTTTCACGCTAAGCCAGAGAAGACAGAGGAGATCATAAGAGTTGTCTTCAGGGAAGATGGACCTAGTTGTTAGCGGGTACGCCGCGACGGACGATGGAGCACAGTGAGAACACAGACCAACAAACTATCAATCCGAGGACGTAGCTGACCCGACTAGGGCATGGGGGCAATCTCTGGGTTGTCAACCCTGATCTAGACACGAACAACACTCTACAGTCACTAATCCTACCACAACACTACCATAAAGCAAAGAAACAGACAACGCATCCTACGAAACACTACAAGCTCAAAACAGTCTCAAATCATATCGGAATGACTCGAAATCGGAGGGCAAGACTCACAAGGATATATCCTATATGGCCAAACACCTAAACCTTGAAAACCATAACTGTAAGACCTCTAATTGCTATCGCGATAGACTCAAAGCAGTAATTTCCAAAGTGTCCGGAACTGATCTACAAAGACATCAACACGAAGAGCTTCTCGCCCTGATCCTAATGACTACTTGATCATTCAGATAGGATGTTGTTTGAGGTACTTACGACCAAATATAGCTCGTAGCAGGCGGGCTCGCGATGTGGTCCTCGGCTTGCATTGCTTGCGTCGACGTGGAGAGCTCCTCGATGCTAACACGCTCTTACTCTCATATCTGCAATGTGATTAGTGTGCGCGATGGTGTGTGTGCGTGAAGCTCACTCCCATGTGCTGCAGAACCCACGACTGTATATTAATTGAGATAACGTAATGTGTTTTTTACAAAGCCTTAGGTTTTAGCTTATATATAAAGCCTTCAAACCTAATGTCCGGCCAAATGACCCGAATTGTCCCTAGGCTTCTACAGAGCTTAATTACAAGAAACAAAGTTGGCTTTACTCATTATACAAGCATCTGCGGCCAAAATACAAGTGCCGAGTTAAAATATGAGGTTCCCGTAAACATTACAAAAGTGGTCGTAATGGCTCAAAATAATAATAACGGGATATTCAATGACGTCCATGAACTCGTATCTTCATGTTGCAGCATCCATCTTCATCTTCATTACTTCATCACCATCTTCATGTGGAATCTTTGAGGAATCTTTAATGGAATCTTTATGGAAACGTTGTTGAAAGGGCGTCCTTTCAACACTCTCCTCCTCCGAATTCTTGTCATCCCCGACAAGACCCTATGTCTTTGCTGGCCTTGACAAGTTCTTGATGTCTTGGTGTTGGTTGAAGTTGTTGTGGCAGCCTCTTCTGTAGTTGGTTGCTTTGCGTGATATTAAAGCTACCTTGATATTAGTGTATCCGAAGCCTGGAACTCTCCCCCTCCGATTGGTTGTTGTATTTTGAATTGCATGAGGTTGTATCGACTTGTTGGTGCAGCAGGTCGTTGTCATTGTAGCTCTAGTATGCTTTTCCTGTGGTTGTTATCTAGAAGTCGTACCTGTAAGTTGACTTAAAGCTTTGTCCAGCTGTTTTTTGGCCTCTCCCTTTTGACTTGTCAGTAGATTTGCAATTAGTAGTGTGGGGATATCATGGTTCTTATTGTTTTTGTTGTTATAAAAAGAGTAAAAGTAAAATGTAGCGTATATACAAAATGAAGGTCTTGGATCCCTGGATAAGACTAAAGGGAAAAACCCAGTGGGAAAAAATGTCTTTAGTCATAATTAACTGTGAGGCTATATGTACTTAGGTTCTGATGTTATATAGTTATGCTGAGGTAAAGTACATATGGCCATATGGCTACTAGTATGGGCTTGATATACATGGATAAGTGTTAGTAGCATGAAGTCAGAGTCATTGTCGTTGAGCAAAGGCTTATAAAACCTGTTTCCACTTGGTCATCGTCATTTGTTTGTGTAAGTGCATGGGTGGAATAAAAAGAGTGCCTAATGGATATGTCCAATGATGGGACATCTATATGCTTGCACAAGGTGATGCATGTTAAACAAGATGTGGTGCGAGAGAAGAGTATTGATGGGTTCTTTATGGAGTTAGTGTAGCGAGAAAAACATATAGCATGAGTGCTTCAAAAGCTTTCACTACTCACAAGAAGGGTTTTCGTTGTCGAGGTTTCTCCACTCTTCCTCACTGTGTCAAGTGCGTGAGTGTTCTTGTTTTGGACTACTCTGCCTTCTCCACCTTATATATTATATGGACTTTGACTCTTATGCTCACCTCTTCCAGCATGAGCGACATGACTTTATGTATGCTCAACTCTCCAGCTTGAGGTTATACCTATTAGCTAGACTCATAGACCACAGAAAAATATTAACTTGAAGCTTGGGTCTGACACTTTGCTCATTTAGTGGCTTAGCTGCCCGACTCTAGACTCTTATGCCATGTAAATTTAATGGCGACTTGGACTTACCTGATCGCGGCCTGAAATCCAATTGCATATGCTTTTGATGTTTAGGCCTTTCTCGTTAGTTTTTGTTTGAGATGCCATGTTGTCCAATACATTGGCATATATTTGCTCTTCATTCCTTGGTAGAAAATTGTGGTCGCTTGATGAGACAGGTATTGATGTCGAAGCAATGGTTGATGAAGTCTTTTTCTTCCAGATAGTGTTCTTCAAAACTGTGACCTCTACATTTACCGTTGCTTTCTTTTTGTTGTTAAGAGGCTGTAAAGGAGTTGTGTATCTTTCTTGTTGTTGAGCCTCAATTGCGGATTTTGGAACCCACATTGTTCTTGGGCCTGGTGTGATCTCCTTTGCCACTTGCCTTGTTTCTTCTTTGACTTGATGGTACCTTGTCTTTAATTTTCAAATATGGCTGTTACTTTTGTAAAAGCCTTGCTCTTGTAGTAATTGACGAGGGTTCCATCTATAGGTTGTAGTACTCTTGGGTGTAGCGGGTGGATGCTCTTGATTTCTTGATGTTTCTTGCTTTTCCTGGGTGATTCCTTGATAAGCTGCTATCTTAGGTAACCAAATTTGAGAATCCTTGTGCTTCGAGTAACTCGATTGGAATGAATCTTTGGACTTGCTTGGAGGTGATCTTCACTTGACTTTGTTGTGTAGTCTGGTAGAATTCTGATTTCATTACCCAGACTTGTCGTATGGTTTTTCCGGTGGAAGACCTTCTCTTTTGCTTTTTGTACCTGTCCTTTCTCCTAGTTGAGTTATGTGATTGACGTTGACGGCTTTGTTGATTCCTGACTGAGTGGTTGTCATGAGATGGATATCGCCAGGCTATTATCTTGGGCTTGTTGACCCAAACATATGAATTTCCTTTCTTGAAGCCTTGTGCAATAATTGACTCGCTTGATGTGATCCATCCTGTTACCTTTGCTTGTTGAGGTTGTTCCTGTGATTGTATCCAAATTGGATCATTAACTTTAATATGTGCCTTGGATACTAGCACTTGGTTGACGTGTTTTGACTTCCTTTGGAGAATTTCGGGCGATGGAAACTTCGGTTGATAGAATTTTTGCTTGGGTTTCCATTGTTTTGTTGATGGTTTGGCTTTTGATGTAGAGGCTTTGTCTTGCACTTGCATTGGCTGGGCTAGAGACTGTGGGCTTACTTTAGCTTTTCCTTTTTCAATAGCCAAGAAACTTTAAACTGTTGTAGGCTTGACCTCTGTTGCCTCTTGATAGCTTGTCGTGATGACCATTGTTGAAGATTCAGGCTCGTCTTCAAAGACTTGTGCCCATGGCTTGGACAAAATCAAGTGTGTTCCCATTTGTCGAGAATCTACCACCAATAATTTTTCTTTGACATTCTGTGAGTGTAGTTGGAGAGTAGCTTCTGCAATCCCCATACTTATAAAATCCACTTCAGGTGAGAGATTTACCGTTATCTGAATATCATAAAGCTTTGGCTTACCTAGAAGTAACCACATGCCATATGACATGACATTAGTCATGGAATTTGTATCAATTTCTGCCATAAAATTCATCTTGACTCCGTCTTGTGCACTTAGCAAAAAGTTGATCTTTTTTGGTACTAGATTGCCTGTGTTCTCTTGAGTGACTTTAGCAATCTTTGGCCTGGACTCCTTGTCGTTTGAGGTTCCAGTGGTGAGAGATGCATCATGTGGTGGTGATTTGCATCTATCACTTTGGATAGCTCTCATACCTCCCTCCATTGTAGCAAGTGTAGCAATACCACCCAATGATATTGTAGACATCATGGAGGTATTCACTTCTTGCCTATCTGACCCTTCATTATCTGAATCACAAGCAGGATCACCCATAGAGTCATTTGTCTTGACTTTGAGTTCATCATACTTAGATTCTTCATCTGTCTCACACATAACCCTTAGCATGTAGTAGGGGACTATGTCATACCCATTCTCATCGCAAAATTTTGTTGGTGTGGTCTCATTAACATAGACATCCAAAGTAGCCAATATCTGAGTCCACTCTAGCGGTTCTAACGCCTCTTCCGGAAAAGGTTCTCTTATGTAAGCATCATCTTCTAAGACCCTCTCTAAGGAATTCTCATTTCTCCCAAAGTCACTACACTCCGATGCTCCGCACATCCAGATTTCTTTCTTTTTGCCCATCCACGGATGGTCTGTTGATCCACTTTGTGTTGCAGAATCAAAATCTTCCACGGGCGTTCTAGTTACATCTTGGTAACTATGATTTCTCATATTTACACGTATTGTGGTTTCAGCATGTCTCAAGTATAGATAATCATAACCCCAATCTTGTACCATCTTGAGTTGCCTCATGAATGGTCTTCTAAGGATGATTTCATAGTTATTTTTCTTGCCAAAGTCAACTATGGCAAAAGTATGTGCATACTCTATACCACAAGAAGACACCACTATCGCTTCTAGCAATCCCATGGGTCTTTCCACATGCCCATCAGCTAACTTTAATTTTATTCTAGTTGTTCTAAAGGCGGGCCTGCCCCATTTCTCCCATATTCATTTTGTTGCTATGGCAATTCCTGCTCCGCTGTCAAGTATAGCTTTCGTTTCAATCCCATTGTACTCGACAGGCAAAGTGGCATTACCATCTTCTCCTTCACAGTACTCTCCTACTTTGTTCGGAGGTACCGGTCTTACATTTGATCTAGGCTTCTCAATCTCATCTAGCTCTTTTTCCAGGAACGTTAACAGGCTTTTGATCCCAATTTTTTCCAAGCATTTTTCTATATCCGTCCACATACTTGGCCTGATTTTCAAAAGTTCTGCCAACGTAATTGTGCACTTCACTGGCGTGGATAGCAAGTCAGTCAAAATTTTTGTGTCCAGTTCTTTTGTCCCTCTTAGCCTCTGTGATGGAACTCTCACAAGCTCAGACTTTGCCTCAAAATCTCCCATGTATTGTGGCAAAGTTCTTAACGATGCAGGTCTACTGTCTTCGGAGGCTATTGATCCTACGTCACTATCATATGACCTCGCATCAACACTCATTTGTGGTCTATCTAATGTGATTTTAGGAAACGGTGCTGGTCCAGCATCCTCTTCTCTTTTTTGGGCATCTCAGACAACCTTCCATAACTCCTCTGGCCACTGCTCCTCAACTATAGGAACATAGGGTGGGAAATCCCTCATTGATTCATCTGTTGTATTTTGGACTACCCTCGAGTCTTGCGACCTTGGCAGTGGTTCTTCCCTATGATCCACTTCTTCTCTAGGCGATTCGTCTACTTTAATGCTCTCATCTTTGTGCACTAGGGTGACTATCCTATCCTTCACTTCTGGTGGAGGTGGTTCTAGCAATGCTTAAGCAGTTTCAATGAGCTGCTTACACATTTCTAGCCTCTGCTTCTCTAGTTCAGGATAAGGATAAGTCATCCATCTTTGTTCTAAGGTTTGTCTATTTGCCAATCTAGCCTCATAAGCCTGTAAAATCGCGTCTAAAGGCTCATTCACTTTGTCCACTAGGACAGATCCTCCTGAACTAGCACTCTTGGGTGCTTCAGCTGGTTTAAGGGTTTCAACTTCCCTTTGCTGTGTCTGTTGCTCTTGAGTTGTTTCCAACTCAGCTGTAACAACCTTTTCTTCTCCTTTCTCCCTTCCTAGTCTCGCTTTCATTCTAGTCCTTCTTGCTCGTCTAGAGTTTCTACGGCTTTTGGAACTCTTACTGGTCTCTCCATCTGTAGGCTTCTGCTCTTGCACTTTTGCTTGTGCTCTTGTGACAACGTTTACTGGAGCAACTTGCTTACTTTCACCTTCTTGTTGTTTAAGCACCTGTTCTTTTGCAATTGTTTCTTGCTCTGTTGTTGTTGTCACCTCTCCTTTTGTTGTGGCTCGTTCTTTCTCTGATTTGCTGGTAGAAGGAAAGGTAACATGTGGTTGCATTTTACCTTTCTTTCTTGGATTCTTAGGACAATCTAAAATCATATGTGTGATTGCACACTCATTACAATATACATTTATCATGATATCATGGTGTGGACAATCCTTAATCAAGTGATCACTACTACCACATCTATCACATGGACGTATTGGTTGTTGTGGCAATACTTGATATTAACCTTGAAGTGGCCTCTGATCTACCACATTTCTTTCTATTTGAAGCTCATGACTCACGTATGCATTTCTAGCAGCTATGGGTCTTTCACTTAAGAACACTTGTTCCGCTACAGGATGATATCTAAGCGGTTGAGAGATAACATGCTCAAACCCTGGTGGAGTCTTAGGTCTATAGTCAGGACAATGTTGCGTTGGATGGTCCCCTCCACATGTCATGCACCTGCGTCGTTGAGGAATTCTATAGGCTGGTACTCTGTCAGAGTGGTTGATGCGTTGCATCACATTCTCTATGATTTTCTCCTCAACATTTACTTGGTTTTGTTCTAGATTCCCTCTTTGATCCTCAAGATCAGCGGTTTTCTTTTTCTCACTCGCATCATTCATCTTCTTTTGACCATCTTTATAGAATTCACAATTGTCAGCTAGGTCAACTGCCGCTTTGGTCACCTCTTCCAAGGTTTGGTATCTTTTCATATATAGGTCCTTTTGGAGATTCTCATTCCTAAGCCCTCTAATGAAGCATAGGATCTGACGTTCTGGCGTGGGTAACTCTTGGGTAGGACATCTAGCAACATATTGCTTGAAACGCAGTATTGCATGTCGCAATGTTTCTATTTCGCCTTGTTTAAATTCCTGAATCTTAGGAAGGGTGTTATGTTTTATGCCCCTCTTGGTGAATTCTTGAACAAATTCATCCAACATTTTATCCATGGTTGTGAACTCTCTCTGTTTCAATAGTTCAAACCATGCTTGTGCATTGTCCTCCAATGTAAGTCCAAAACCCTCATACTGCGTGTGGAAGTCCTCTACTCGTTCTGCTCGTAGGACTTGCTTGAAAGCTGAGACATGGGCGTATGGGTCTCCTATGCCATTGTACTTTCTATTTACCCATTTTCTTAGCTGAGATGGTCTTATACTTTGGGGTGCAAAGTATGGAACCATACTCCTCTCTGGTATCGTTTCATCTCTCGTTATCTCTCTAGGAGGAAATCCATGTGGTGGTCCCCTCTTTGGAATTCTCTTAGAGGTTCCTGTGTTTGGTGGATGTATATGAGGTCCTCCTTCATTGACCAAATATCCACTCATCTCTAATTTTGTTCGCGGATTTGTGCTTTCTACAGCTCTATATTCTCGTCCATACTTTTCAACAAATAAAGATGTCCATTGTCGGTCGACCTCGTATGTATAGACATATAAGAGCTTGTACTCTGTCAACTCATCTGGGTAAGGCTCTAAGCAACTGTAAAGATTGAATTTATCTCCATTAATATACCTATATAGTCCTTCACTTTCATGGTTATACGTCCAAACTCTCTCCACAAAATTGGTCTTTATGTACTGTAGGTTTGGAAGATCTATTATGGGTGGGTGCTCATCTATCCCTGCAATCCATGTGCTTGTATAAACTGAGTCTGAGTCTGATGTAGACATGACTTCTAGGCTTAACAGATCTAGCTTGCTGTAGTAATACCTCTCTCAGTGTGTTCAAGTGTTTTCGTCAGGGAAAATCCAAAACTATGTCCAAAACCATGAGCGTTTTATCACAATTCTCTCAAATTGTCGATTTTAGACACCCCTGACTTCCGGATTTACTCTAAGATCTATAGTGCCGCTTTCAAGCTACATTTTGATTAAAAAAGTTTTGGAATCGGAGTCCGTATGTGAAAGTTATGACCAAAACAGTGAGATGTAATTTGGAAAGTTTCTCTATCTGATGTTTTTGCAAGTGGTCAGTTTGAGCTCAAAATTGGTGTGTGCACTCCTTAGGCAATGATAAACCCAGTGGTATACTTGGTTTCAAAAAAATTCTCAAAAAAATTTCGTGACTTGTCTATCGCGATAGACTCACCAAGTACCCCTTGCAGATGTCCAAATGCACTCAAACTTTGTGGACATGGTATAATGGGCCTTCTGAACCCAAATATGAAGTCATATTTGAATTTTGATTTTTCTACAGTGAATTCCTGAGTCTATCGCGATAGACTCACCAGAGTGTTACTGGGATACAGTTTTTCAACTGTTTTCACATATTTGAGTTCCCCCTTCTCTTGAGATACTACTCACCAATTTTCAACCAATTTGGAATACTTTTCCTTTGGAACTTGCATCAAACAACAGTCTCTTTTCTGATCTTATGAAGTAATCCTCTTAGATGCACTAATACTCCAAATTTACTCAAATTTTAACCATAGGCTCACAACAATATGTAGAACAAGGTCCTAAGGTCAGTTTTCAAAATTTTCAATTTTTGTGAAAAAGCCTCAGTCTATCGCGATAGACTCAGCAGATTCTTTAGTTTTGAAAATTTTCTAGATTTCTCTTCACCACTGTGTTCCCTATGCTCTGTACACCTTGCTCACCAATTTTCACTTGTTTTGGACTTTTTCTTAGGTCTCTAACTCCAACTCTAGAATTCTGAGTCTATCTGATCACTAGACAATAGACTTAGGATGACTTCCCAATTGTCCAAAATCCACCACATTTTGTGTGTAACCTCATGAGAGGCTAAACAAGCTATGCTCTAGAAGGTTTTGAAAATTTCAGTTTCTTTGGCCCTGCTTTGAGTCGATCGCGATAGACTGAGCAAGTACCCCTTTTATAGGTCAAACTTGAACTTTGACTATACCACTGTGTTCCAACACCTCTCCTTAGTCCTCCTACCAATTTTAAAGTGGTTTGGACTTTTACTTTGTCAGTTAGACCAGATCTGGTGTTTTCTACAAGTTGAATCCTCTCAAATGGTCTTAGACCCACTTTCTGATGTCCAAATGACTTCAAAATTTTTATGTGTCCTTGATAGCACCTTTCCAAGCTATGCTATAGAGGTTTTTGAAAAATTCAGTTTCTATCGTTGGGTTCTTAGTCTATCGAGATAGACTCACCAAGTATGTCAAAATGACACTTTTTTCAAATTTTCTCTTCACAGATGTGTTCCCTACCCTCTGTAGATCATGTATACCAAGTTTCACAAGGTTTGGAAATTTGGTCAAGTCCCTTTACCCAATTTGTCTCTGAACTTAGACTCTAAACACCAGACTTGAGGTTTAGTGGTCAAGCAGGTGTCCAAGTACACTCAATTTTTGGGAGCAGCCTTGTATTGATGTGTTTTACCTGTGGTATGAGGGTTTTTGCCTGATTGTGAGTCTATCTCCAATTCACCAGTCTATCGCGATAGACTGAGCAGAGAGCCACTGGGAAGTGATTTTTTTCTCTGTTTTTTGACAGTTTGGTTCCCAATGCCCTTAGAAGCCTATCCCCAAAGTTTCATTCAATTTGGACTTCTTTTCCTTTGGATTCAAGCATTTCACAGTTCACTTCCTTACACTCAGAAAAAGAAAATTCCCACTTAGATGCACAAGCACTGATGCAAATGCTTTGAAATTTCACATGCAAGCTCTAGAGCATATGCAAAACAAGGTCATGAGGTCAAACTTTTTTTTTTTTTTAAATTGCAGGTTTTAGATTTTTCTTTTTTGGATTTCTTATAGTTTTTTTTTTTTTTTTTGGATTGGACCAAATCTGTGTTTTCCCCCTACCTTAAGGTCTCCAATGCAAAATCAAGCACTCAAATCGGCTTTCAAACGACCATTTTAGAGCACTTTTACCATAATCAACACAATTCTGCCTTTTGTGCTTTCAAGCACATTTTCATGTCAAAATTGCTCTAGATCAACATCAGATGTCCTACACTACCTAAAGTCCTACTTTGGATGGTTGAATGGTTGTTTTTGCTTTCTAGCAAGCAAACAGCTTCCTGCTTACCTTTTGCGTTTTTTTTTTCCCTCTTTCAAGTTCTTCACAACCATAAGTCACAACCAAATACACAAACCATAAAACCTAATATAAACACACAACAAATTAATATAACCATACCTCAACCTCATGGTGGACCACCTCGGTGAGACGCACGCTCCCTGGCTATCCCTTAGTCAAGAGATCCGCTCTCTGACTTCCCACTAAGAAGGCAAATGGTGACAACACTCTAGAAAACTCTAGAGAAACGCTATACTATCAAACACGAGTGATGCGGTCTACGCTAGTTTAGGCGCTTCGTCCCCGGCAACGGCGCCAATGTTAGCGGGTACGCCGCGACGGACGATGGAGCACAGCGAGAACACAGACCAAAAAACTGTCAATCCGAGGATGTAGCTGACCCGACTAGGGCATGGGGGCAATCTCTGGGTTGTCAACCCTAAGCTAGACACGAACAACACTCTATAGTCACTAATCCTACCACAACACTACAATAAAGCAAAGAAACAGACAACGCATCCTACGAAACACTACAAGCTCGAAACAGTCTCAAATCATATCAGAATGACTCGAAATCGGAGGGCAAGACTCACAAGGATATATCCTTTATGGCCAAACACCTAAACCCTGAAAACCATAACTGTAAGACCTCTAATCGCTATCGCGAAAAACTCAAAACAGTAATTTCCAAAGTGTCTGGAACTGATCTACAAAGACATCAACACGAAGAGCTTCTCGCCCTAATTCTAACGACTACTTGATCATTCAGATAGGATGTCGTTTGAGGTACTTACGACCAAATATAGCTCGTAGCAGGCGGGCTCGCGATGTGGTCCTCGGCTTGCATTGCTTGCGTCGACGCGGAGAGCTCCTCGATGCTAACACGCTCCTACTCTCATATCTGCAATGTGATTAGTGTGCACGATGGTGTGTGTGCGTGAAGCTCACTCCCATGTGCTGCAGAACCCACGACTGTATATTAATTGAGATAACGTAATGAGTTTTTTACAAAGCCTTAGGTTTTAGCTTATATACAAAGCCTTCAAACCTAATGTCCGTCCAAATGACCTGAATTGTCCCTAGGCTTCTACAGAGCTTAATTACAAGAAACTAAGTTGGCTTTACTCATTATACAAGCATCTGCGGCCAAAATACAAGTGCCGAGTTAAAATATGAGGTTCCCGTAAACATTACAAAAGTGGCCGTAATGGCTCAAAATAATAATAACGGGATATTCAATGACGTCCATGAACTCGTATCTTCATGTTGCAGCATCCATCTTCATCTTCATTTGTCATAATTATCAATATCTAATTCTTCTAAATGATTTTCTCATATTAAACTGATCAATTAATGTGGGGAAGTGCCAAGGGAGAAAAAGCTAGAATATTGGTTAAGCTAGTAGACCGGCCACAGTAGGGATCCAAAGGAGGGAAAATAGGGATCCAAATGGGGGGGCCATCTGCAAAAGATCCATGTGCAACAATGGGCTAAAAAGACCGTAAGGTTCAGCCCATTAAGACTTCCAAAATGCTAAGGTTCCAAAATTCAAAGGTTGTGTCCAAAGGTCAACCCTAGGGAAAATTGGATGCTTTGTCTGTGCCCTAAAAGTCTTTGCACATCCCTACATGGGAGGGGGCGAGCCCCAAAGGTAGGGGATGAGAGAGAAAGCCACACACACACACACACACACACACACAGGCTCCCTTTACACAAAGGGAATGAGGGACACATGTCAGCTCCCTAGGCCAGATGCCCACAAGGTGTGCCCAATTCCTATTGGAAGACCCTTGAAGTGGACCAATGAGAATTAAGCTAGAGTAAATGTAGTTTAATTAATTTAAAAACATTTAATAAAAGAAACCAATGAGAATTAAGGCTCCTAGAAGACTATTGGGCAGTCTCCCAAAGGGTCCAATGATCATTCAAAAGCCCCATGGCTTGCCTGATTTCTATTGGCCAGGAGACAAAGGGGTCCAATGAGAGTTTAGTTTAATTATTTAATTACCTAAAGCTCTCACAAAAGGGGAAAGGGGGACACATGTCAGAAGGCTATCACTTATGCTGCTTAATACCTATTGGCTTGACTTGGGGAGGTCCAATGAGGCAAAAGCCAGACCTAATTAGCAGCTAGGGCTCGCCCAAGAGAGGGAGGGGGCTGATTTTTGCTGGGCATTGACACACACACACTCACACTTGACCATGTGTGAAGGAAGAATACTCTATCTCCTCCCAAGCTTTAATGAAGAGCTCATCACCTACTCCAAGCTTGTGAGATAGAAGCCTACATCAACACTCTCTTGGCATGTGGATGCAAATCCAACCAAGAGCCAAGCTTCAATGCATGCTCACCTCCTCTACCAAGCTAATTACTAAGCTAAGCTATGCCAATATGAGTGATTATGTGAGGAGATGTACATCTTTCTCGTAAGATACTCCTTTTTCCTCTCAATCTACTCTCATACCCTGCTAGCTCTCGCCATCTTCGAAGGTGTGCGAGGTCTTGGGTCTGAGAACGGGGATAATTCAAGTTGTGTTTGATTAAGTGTTTTGCTTGGTGTATGAAGCTTCCATCTTCATTGCACTAGCTAGTCTTGAAGGAACACAAAGAATTGTATTGTACAATGTCTCTCTTGATGGGAGAAACCATAATACAAAGCCTTTTGGAGGGGGGACCGGCTCCATGCAAATCCGGTCCTCAACTGTTGTCAATAGCTTAATTTCTCTCTCTTTTGAAAGTATTGTCGATGCTATCTAACTAGGTGTTATGCTTTTTGTTGCTCTCTCCACCCAAGCACTCTTGTAATTCTCATTAGGAATCTATTCTAATGAAATGCCCACTATGTTCATGCTTATTTCCGCTACACATAAGTTATTAGGCCATTAAATGTTACATTGGTATCAGAGCTCAAGGTTTCTCTTTTCTTGCTCAAGAAGGGAGTTCCTCAAGCTAGCTACAAATGGTTGGTATTATTAATTGCCTGTGAGTAAGTAGAATAGGGATTTTTCAGCCTTGCAGTGCGCCTGCCTTTGTGTAGTTAACGGGGCATCACCGTCGAGAGCTATGGTCTTAATAGTGGAGTCCTACGGGGCTTGCCTACGGCTTAACCACTATTGAGCTATTAGAAGCTTGACAGGAGCCGGTGCTGTTTTGGTGTCGAAAGACCCTCTCTTCTATTCCTTGCAATTAATGGTATTCGAGCCGTGGGTACAGTAGCTTGAGTGCTTTTTCTAAAGGGGTAAAGAGGAGTAGCAACTAGGGCTTGAAGTGCCAAAGTATACCTAAAAAGTTTACACCTAAAAGTTTTTAGAATGGCTGACAATAGTAAAGAGAGTGAAATTAATGTTGATAACTTTTATTTTGCTCATGAGCAAGCTACTAATGATGCTTCAATGCTTGTTAACTATCTTGTTTCTAGGCTTCAACAAGCCATGGGCAATCCATCTCTCCAAAGTGAAGTGCAACGGCAGCTCCGTGCTCACGGGATTCTCCAAGCTCATCACCATGACGAGAGAACACCTAGGAAGCCTCCTTGTGAGACTACCAAAAGAGGTCTCTCTCCGATTCGGGAAGAAGAAGAGAATCCATATGAAGGGCTCAAGAATTTACTTCTTGATGATGCATCTCCTTCCCAAAGGAGAACTCAAGAGCCTCCACCGAAGGAACGAGAAAGAAGCGAGTCTCCCGCCACCTCGGCGGAGATGGCTCCACGAAGACGGCGGGCTAAAGGCTCTCCATCACCACCAAAGCGGAGAAGACCATCGTATTCTTCTCCTCACCACAATTCAAAGAGGGATGATAAAAAGCAAGAGAAGAAAAAGGCGAGAAAGAGGACACCCTCTTCTCCATCTTCTTCATCCTCTTCCTCTTATGAAAGCTATGGTGAAGACGACACAGATCAAGACAAGAAAAAGGCGAGAAAGAGGTCACCCTCTTCTCCACCTTCTTCAAATTCTTCACCTTCTGAAGAAAGTGATGGTGCAACTTTTGAACCATCAAAAAGAAGAGGCCATAGGAAATCCTATGCCGCATGGAAGAGGTCGTCCAAGCTAAAGAAATTCAAAGAGGGAGGGAAGAGCATCTCTTTCCTTACCTATGATGGCACCTTCGGTGCTACGGACAAAGTCTTGGCCTTTATCCAGCAATTCGATGCGGCGTTTGGAGATGAGGGCTTCACGCAGTCCTCTAAGCTACGCCATGTAGCTATGCACTTTCAAAAGTCCGCCAGACAATGGTGGTCTAGCCTACGAGCCAACGGTGAAGCTCCACGAACATGGAAGGCTTTAAGAGCTTCCATTATGAAGCAGTTTTTGGCCACCAATGCCAAAGACAAAGTACTCACCGAATGGCGAAGCTTAAAGCTCTCTCCCAATGAATCCATCCACAAATATGTAGACAAGTTTTGGGACCTACAACTCAAAGCCACTGTCTTCAAAAAGTTGGATTTTGGAGAGCAAAAGCAACAATTTTGTGCGGGCTTAACCGAAGAAATGGCGGAGTATGTCAACTCCCAAAGGCCACGTACCATATCGGCGGTAATACACCATACTATGGTGGCCTCTCGAATCAATTTCCAAACGGGGGGTAAAAGAAATAATAAGCCCCCGGAAAACAAGGGTTCCAATGAGCCTAAGGGGAAGGACAATGTCCAAAAGTCTCCTAAGGGCAATTCCAACAAAGCTAAAGAGAAGGGAGTTTACAAAGGAAAGAATAAACTCTCTCCTGAAGAGCTTGAGCGTTACCGTAAGGATAACCGGTGTTTCAAGTGCGGCGAACAAGGGCATGCGTACCGCGCTTGTCCCCAAAAGAACAACCGCCAAGATCCTCCTAGAGCTTCTTTGGTTGAAATCCAAGAGGAGGAGATTCACCAAACTCACCACAAAGGATCTCCTCTATGCCATGCTTGGGGAAAGGTAAGAGAACATGATGCTTTTATTCTCTTTGACCCTGGTTCTACTCACAATTTCATATCTATGGAGTTAGCCACCAAGCTAGGTATACAATCCTACAAGATGGGAGATATCCTACCCGCAGGCAGTGCCTTCAAGGGGCAAGAAGCTTCAGTCACTCCCTTAATCGGGAAATTGAGGCTTCATGTCCAAGGCTATGTGGACAAAGAGGACTTCTTTATCTCTCCTCTCAAGCATGAGGATGTAATCCTAGGGGCACCATGGTTTGACCGCTTGGCTGCCGATGTTAAATTTCCTGAAAGGAGAATCTCCTTTAAGTTCAGGGAAAAAGACATGTATATAGATGCTAAGGAGATGGGTAATACCATCCCCATTGTACATACACCAGCTTTCAACAAGTCAATAAAGAGCTCTATTTCCGTGTACATGATTTTTGTTAAAGATTCTCAAAATGAACCTAATGCTTTAGCAAAATAAAATAAAAGCAACCAAAAGGAATTAGAGTTATCCAATTTTCTCAAGGGGTTTCTAGATGTTTTTATTGACGACATCCCTTGTGAGCTACCTCCTAAACGAGGTAATGATGACCATGCAATTGAACTTCTTCCAGGAAGTTCACCACCTAACAAACCTCCTTATAGAGTTTCTCAAGCTCAACAAGAGGAGATTATGGAGTTAGTTGAGAAGGGCATGGTTAGGCCTAGCTCATCTCCATTTTGCTCACCTGTGCTATTAGTGCAAAAGAAAGACGGCACATATCGTATGTGTGTCGACTATAGAGCACTAAATAGGATAACTATCAAGAATAGGTTTCCCGTTCCACGGGTAGAAGACCTATTTGATAAGCTACAAGGATCGACCTACTTCAGTAGGATTGACCTAAAAAGTGGCTATCATCAAATAAGGATAGTTGATCAAGACATTGTAAAGACCGCATTTCGTACTACATTTGGTCTTTATGAATACATTGTCATGCCTTTTGGCTTGACCAATGCACTAGCCACATTCAACCGCTTGATGGAGAAGCTGTTCAGGCCTCATCGAACCTTCACTGGAGTGTTCTTTGATGATATTATCATCTACTCTAATTCATTGGAGGAACACAAGCAACATCTCCAGGTAATATTTAAAGTTTTAAGAGAGAATAAACTTTATGTTAATCGAAAGAAAAGTTAATTTTTCTTGCAAGAGATTCAGTATTTAGGTCACATTATCTCTCAAGATGGCATCCAAATGGATCCATCCAAGTTAGAGGTAATAAAAGGATGGCCTAAACCAAGGAATCTTCATGAACTAAGAAGCTTTATAGGTATGTGTGCATACTATAGACGCTTCATAGAAAAGTTCTCACAAATTGCGGGACCATTACATGACCTAACAAAGAAAAGTGTTAGGTATACATGGTCAGCTAAGGAGAACAATGCTTTCGAAAAGCTTAAAGAAAAGCTTATTTCTCAACCTGTGCTTACACTACCGGATCTCTCAAAACCATTTGAGGTCCAATGCGATGCTTGTGGTGATTGCCTTGGAGCTGTTTTTCTCCAAGAAGGGCACGCCATAGGCTATGAGAGTCGAAGGCTCGACCCTGTTGAGCAAGCTCTAGGCATATACGAAAAGGAACTCCTTGCAGTTCTACATGCCTTAGACTCATGGAAGCACTATTTATTGGGGACTCCTTTCATTCTGCAAACGAATCACCAAAGTCTTAAGTACTTCATGACGTAGACCAAGCTCTCCGACAAACAAATGAGGTGGGAAAATTTCCTTTCGCAATTTCATTTTCATATTGCTCACATTGTTGGCAAGCATAATCAAGTAGCCGATGCACTCTCAAGACGACCGAGAGTGAATGCGGTTTCCATAGCAACTCACAATGATCTATCTTCAATGATAGATGAGTATGCTATTGATCCCAATTATAGAGATGTGATTTCAGCCCTTGCATTAGGGAAGAAAGAAGAACCATTTACTTTACAAGATGGTTATCTTCTATATGGCAATAGACTATGCGTTACTAACTCCCTGCGTGAGAAAGTAATGTATGAATCTCATGCTCCCCCGTATGCGGGGCATAGAGGGATTCAATCTACCTTAAAGGGAATTGAAACATATTTCTATTGGCCTACCATGAAAGTGAACATACAAGAGTATGTTTCCAAATGTGTGGTATGTCAAAAGACAAAATTTGATAGAGGAAAGCAACCTGGATTGCTTCAACCCTTGCCAATCCCTAATTCACCATGGGAGAGCATATCCATGGATTTTATCTTTTGATTGCCTAAGTCTATCCATGGGAATACGGGAATATGGACGATAATAGACAGGTTCAGTAAACAAGCTCATTTTATACTTGTCAAAAAGACTATCAAAGCCCATCAAATGGCAACCCTCTTCATTTCACAAATTTTCAAATACCATGGCTTGCCAATGTCCATAGTGTCGGATAGAGATCCTAGAATGACCAGTAATTTCTGGAAGGGTCTCTTTGAGAATTTAGGGACAAGGCTAAATTTCTCTTCGGCCTATCATCCACAAACGGATGGCCATAGTGAAATAGCTAACCTAACCATTCTCGATCTACTAAAATCCTATGTAACGGAAGTAGATCAAAGATCCCAATGGGAGAAGTACTTACCCTTAGTGGAGGATGCTTACAATAACATTGTACATACTTCCACGGGAAAAGCACCTTTCGAGGTAATTGAGGGAAGATCAAAAAGTCCCTTGCTACTTAAGGTACATGGGAAGATCTTCGCTACAGATGAGTATAGCCGAGACCTACAAGAATCTTTCCAAAAGATTAAGGATGCTATCTCTATCTCACAGCAAAGGCAAAAGGTTGCTGCTGACAAGCACAGAAGAGGCCAAGCCTTTAAAGAAAACGATTGGGTCTTGTTAAAGTTTCCCAAGGCTCGATTAAGGCACACGACGGGCAAGAATCCTACGGGCTGTCATAAAATCTAATATCTAACCAACCCAAATGATTTTCTCATATTAAATTGATCACTTAATCCTACGGGCTGTCATAATAATCAATATCTAATTCTCCTAAATGATTTTCTCATATTAAACTGATCAATTAATGTGGGGAAGTGCCAAGGGAGAAAAAGCTAGAATATTGGTTAAGCTAGCAGACCGGCCACAGTAGGGATCCAAAGGAGGGAAAATAGGGATCCAAATAGGGGGGCCATCTGCAAAAGAGCCATGTGCAACAATGGGCTAAAAAGACCCTAAGGTTCAGCCCATTAAGACTTCCAAAATGCTAAGGTTCCAAAATTCAAAGGTTGTGTCCAAAGGTCAACCCTAGGGAAAATTGGATGCTTTGTGTGTGCCCTAAAAGTCTTTGCACATCCCTACATGGGAGGGGGCGAGCCCCAAAGGTAGGGGATGAGAGAGAAATCCACACACACACACACACACACACAGGCTCCCTTTACACAAAGGGAATGAGGGACACATGTCAGCTCCCTAGGCCAGATGCCCACAAGGTGTGCCCAATTCCTATTGGAAGACCCTTGAAGTGGACCAATGAGAATTAAGCTAGAGTAAATGTAGTTTAATTAATTTAAAAACATTTAATAAAAGAAACCAATGAGAATTAAGGCTCCTAGAAGACTATTGGGCAGTCTCCCAAAGGGTCCAATGAGCATTCAAAAGCCCCATGGCTTGCCTGATTTCTATTGGCCAGGAGACAAAGGGGTCCAATGAGAGTTTAGTTTAATTATTTAATTACCTAAAGCTCTCACAAAAGGGGAAAGGGGGACACATGTCAGAAGGCTATCACTTATGCTGCTTAATACCTATTGGCTTGACTTGGGGAGGTCCAATGAGGCAAAAGCCAGACCTAATTAGCAGCTAGGGCTCGTCCAAGAGAGGGAGGGGGCTGATTTTTGCTGGGCATTGACACACACACACTCACACTTGACCATGTGTGAAGGAAGAATACTCTATCTCCTCCCAAGCTTTAATGAAGAGCTCATCACCTACTCCAAGCTTGTGAGATAGAAGCCTACATCAACACTCTCTTGGCATGTGGATGCAAATCCAACCAAGAGCCAAGCTTCAATGCATGCTCACCTCCTCTACCAAGCTAATTACTAAGCTAAGCTATGCCAATATGAGTGATTATGTGAGGAGATGTACATCTTTCTCGTAAGATACTCCTTTTTCCTCTCAATCTACTCTCATACCCTGCTAGCTCTCGCCATCTTCGAAGGTGTGCGAGGTCTTGGGTCTGAGAACGGGGATAATTCAAGTTGTGTTTGATTAAGTGTTTTGCTTGGTGTATGAAGCTTCCATCTTCATTGCACTAGCTAGTCTTGAAGGAACACAAAGAATTGTATTGTACAATGTCTCTCTTGATGGGAGAAACCATAATACAAAGCCTTTTGGAGGGGGGACCGGCTCCATGCAAATCCGGTCCTCAACTGTTGTCAATAGCTTAATTTCTCTCTCTTTTGAAAGTATTGTCGATGCTATCTAACTAGGTGTTATGCTTTTTGTTGCTCTCTCCACCCAAGCACTCTTGTAATTCTCATTAGGAATCTATTCTAATGAAATGCCCACTATGTTCATGCTAATTTCCGCTACACCTAAGTTATTAGGCCATTAAATGTTACATCATTACTTCATCACCATCTTCATGTGGAATCTTTACAGAATCTTTGAGGAATCTTTAATGGAATCTTTATGGAAACGTTGTTGAAAGGGCGTCCTTTCAACACTAGTGCTAGCACATCAAGACAGCATGGTCAGGCTCAGGGACAGCCTATAGTGTCTAGAGAGGCAGAAACAGTTGTGGTGAGACGTTCTAAGTGTGTCTCCAAACCACTTGATCGTTATGTGCCACCTCTAAATTATGTCATGCTCAGGGATTGCAGAGAACCATCTTGTTACAAGAAGGCATTACAAGTGGTTGACTCGAAAAAATGACAGTTGGCCATGCAATCAGAGATGACGGCTCTGCATAAGAATCAAACGTGGGATTTGGTTCAATTGCCAGAGGGCAAGAAAGCTCTACCTTGTAAGTGGGTTTACATGTATAAGCTTACTCCTCATGATGGACAGCCAAAATACAAAGCACAGTTGGTTGCTAAAGGTTTTAAGCAAGAACACGGAATAGATTTTGATGAAGTCTTTTCACCAGTTGTCAAGATGAAAACATTGAGAAATGTACTTGCTTTGGTTGCCAAACATGATCTGCATTTACATCAGATGGATGTGAAAACGGCATTTCTTCATGGAGATTTGCATGAGGAGGTTTATATGCAGGAACCAGAAGGGTATGTTGAGAAAGGCAAAGAGAAATTGGTATGTCGTTTGAGAAAGAGTCTCTATGGCTTGAAACAGGCACCAAGAGAATGGTACAAGAAGTTTCACCAATTTATGCTTTCTCAAGGATACAAAAGAAGTGAGACAGATCATTGCCTATATACTCGACAAGCTAAGGATGGTAGCTTGATAATCCTCACCTTGTATGTGGATGACATGTTACTTGCTGGAAGACAAATGGCAGAAATTTCAGCTCTTAAGTCAAAAATGGCAAAGGTTTTTGACATGAAAGACATGGGTGAGGCAAGTCATATACTGGGTATGTGTATCCAGCGAGATAGGTCAAAGAAGATGCTTGACTTATCTCAGGAAGAGTATATTGACAAGGTGTTGCAACGTTTCCATATGGACAGGGAAAAGGCATTGATGACACCATTGCCGTCATATGTGAAACTAAGCAACCAAGATTGCCCACAGTCTGAGGTGGAAAAGGTTGAAATGGATACGGTGTCGTATGCGTCTGCATGTGGGAGTTTGATGTATGCAATTATTGCTACACGTCCGGATATTGCATTTGCAGTGGGAGTGGTTATCAGATATATGTCAAATCCCGGCAAGAAACATTGGGAGGCAATGAAAGGTATCATGAGATACTTAAAACATACAAAGAGTAAGCGCATATGCTATGGTAGTCAGGATTTGAGTGTCAGAGGATACACTGACTCAGATTATGCAAGAGACTTGGATAAGAGGAGATCTACATCATGCTATGTCTGTACATTGGCTGGAGGTGCCATATCATGGCAATCTCGATTACAAGATTGTATTACGCACTCTACTACAGAAGCTGAGTATGTTGCAGCAAATGAGGCATGCAAAGAAGCTATTTGGCTTGGTAGATTGGTAGTAGACTTGGGAATCAAAGTAGATATGCCAGAGTTATATTGTGATAGTCAAAGTGCTATACAATTGGCAAAGAATCCAGTGTTCCATTCGAAGACTAAGCATATTGATGTGAAATATCCCTTCATTAGGGAAGTACTTGAAGACAAGCAAATACAACTGATGAAGATCCACACCAAGGACATTCCTGCTGATCTACTCACAAAGGGACTTCCAGGAGAGGTCTTTGTGCATTGTCGTGAGTTATTGGGCATTGGATAGATGGCATCCATGTAAATCTTTGTACATTTATGTTCATAGATTTACAATTACTTAAAGTGCCACATTGGACTTGAAGTGGGAGGTTGTTGGGATTAAAGCCCAAGTGGCCTCTTATACGGATATGGCCGGCCGCCCACCTAACTCGCTTATCACTAACTCTTTGTATATACTCACTTATACTTGTGTGAATAATAAGATTTGGGAGATAACCCTTCAACGAATTCTCTGTGTACTGTGTAAGCTCTCTGTCTATGTATCTTTGTGTGTGTGTGTGTGTGTGTGTGTGTGTGTGTGTGTGTGTGTGTGTGTGTGAGTTGATCTAAGCTCCGCTCCGCGACTTCATGTATGGTGGTCCAAGAGGTTGAGGGGGGGGGATGGTCAGAGGATGTGGAAGGAACAGAAGAAAGAAGTGGAAGAGAAGGAGGAAGAAGAAGAAGAAGAGGAGGAGGAGGAGGAGGAGGAGGAAGAAGAAGAAGAAGAAGATTATGATGATAATGATGAAGAAGAAAATGATGATGATGATGATGAGCCTTTACACGAGTATGATGAGACCCTTTTGCATGAGAATCCTCTTTTTCAGATGGTAATGAGGAAACAACATGTGTGTTACCCTGTTAGAGATCCTGCATCTTTGGGTGCTTTGCCAAGTACTAAGAAGTTTCCATGAAGCTAATTAGTTGGGCTTTAAACAAAGCATCCTCGTCTTGAGAAACTCTCTTGACGCCATCATGAGAGGATGAACCTTCCCGTCTCTATTCCCTGCCATAATAACTCTGTGCAACTTGTATTGCTTTCACCCACAACAATCCATGGCACACTCTTTGAGGAAATGGCTTTGATGAGAGGACAAAGGCTCTCACTTTCCTCCCAATAGTTTGACAAAGAATTTGCATGGGGAAACTTTACAGAGGTCTCCAAAGGTAGGAAAGCTGCCACTTCCTTGAAAGGCAATGCGGGACAATAGTGGACTACACTATTATTACAAGGATAGGCTCCGTCCACATGGATATAGTTTAAATAGGTATTTGCAGTTGCATGGTTGTTAGAGGAGTTTGAAGCTGATGTCATGACGGATTGGCATCAAATCACTGCGGCATTTTGCAAGGATTTGGTTGATTACAATAGGAAGTACTGGAAAGTACTATTGCCAATGACTTTCTACAGGTTCGTGTCACTGATAGAGAAAATTGAGAAGTACTGTTGTGAATTGCCAAAACGACTAAGGAATTACTGTATGAAGACAAAGGTGACCACTCAAACCAAACCCTACGCATGTGTTGCTCTGACAATTTAGCTTAAGTAAAAAAATAACGCAAAGTTTGGTGATCTGTTTGCACCACAAAATCAGCACCCACCAACAACTTATGGTTTGCGAGACAATGCATCTGCTACCACATTCTTTTTGCCTTCCACAAGCACAAACTGGAAATGAACGATGGACAAAAAGTTTGCCCATCGTATGTGTTGTTATGACAGTTTAGCTTAAGTCAAAAAATAACGCAAAGTCTGGTGATCTGTTTGCACCACAAAATCAGCACCCAACAAAAAGTGTTTCCAATCGGAGAGAGCATGCATGACTACCAGCATTTCTTTCTCATAAATCTATAGGTCCTCTCTCAACTAGACAACACTCTGCTTTCATAAGCCCCTACTCGGCCATCTTGCATAAGAACTGCACCAAGGTTGTTCCCACATGCATCGCATTGAACCACAAATAGCTTCAAAAGATTTGGTAGAATGATAACCGGATCTGATGTCAACTTTTCTTTCAAGTGCTTGAAAGCTGTAATTTCTTTAGTGGTCCACTTGAAAGAGACTCCCTTTTGCGTTAAGGCATGAAAGGGTGAAGCAATCTCAACAAAGGGAAGTATGAATATCATGTAGTAGGAACATAGGCCAAGAAAGCTTCGAATTTCATGTACAAACTTTAAATCTGGCCATGACTTAATTGCCTTGACTATAGCAGGATCCATACGTACCCCACTCCTTGAAACAATGTACCCAAGAAAGTGAATTTCTTCCAAAATGAATTTACTCTTCTTTGCACTAATGAATCGCTTGTTATTGCGTAACTCATTGAAAACTACACTTAAATGAGCCCTATGCTCCTCTTCGGACTTAAAAAAGACAATCGTGTCAATGAAGAATGTCCCCACATAATTCTGTGTGGTCTAAAAATTATGTCCATCATTCTATTGAAAGTGGCAAGAGCATGTGTACTACCAAATGGCATCACAAAAAACTCATAAAGACCAAAGGTTGTCCTGAAAGCAGTTTTGTGGACATCTTCTGGCCTAATGCGTATCCACTCTTTAAGTCTACCTTGCTAAACAATGATGTCCCCCGCCCTGAAGTCGATCAAGAATGTCATCTATCCTTGGAATAATGGGGAGCCTATTCTTGATAGATAATCTGATGATGTATCTGCAGCGAGCAAGGTCACAACTCTGGATCTGAAGGTGAGCTCTCTAACTTTGAAGAGATACTGACTCTGCCTTCTTCCCCTGACGGTAAGAGGACGAGACTCATGCCTCAAGAGGCAGTGTCTTGTGGCTCCAATCTTGTGGTGGGAACCTCTGATGATGGTGGAAGAGGAGGAGGAGGTACCTTCCTACAATAAACCAGGAGAGGGGGTGCCGCTCTCTGCTTTGGTCCTCCTGCCCCGTGCTACCAGTGTGACTTGATGACAGTTGTTGTGGGACAAATGTCTGTTGAGTTCTCCTCCTCCTAGTCAGCCCTTGAGTCTTCCCAGAAAAACGAGGACACTCTCGAAACCAAGTGCCCCATCAAATGGCAGTAGTGGCACTGATTCGGTCTACCCCAATAGTTGTGATTTTCCTATGACTGGATGACTCTCTCCCCACTCATACTGAGTGGAATCTGAAAAACTCTGAGAAGGGGTACCAAAAACAAAACTGAACTGTAAAAGGACTTCCGACGGCAGCCGAAACTGAGCTGGTAACTCTGGGAAGGAGAGAGTGACTGGAAAGCACGGGGTTTGGTGAAATAAAGAGAGATCAAAATCCGGGTACCATACCATCGAATGGCAAAAAGAAAGAAAAACAAGGTCGTGGGAGCGGAGACCACGATGCAACAGAGTGGGTTGTTGCACTAGAGTGGCAGATGAAGGCGCTCACATGCCGCAAGCTGCATAGGAGCTTGAGCTCTTCCACCTATTTATGAGCATGGACAATGCTACAGCATGGCACACTCTCATAGACTGCTATAAAGCCCCTGTGTCTGAAGAGTATGGCCACTCCTCCTCCTGAGACCCGTGAGAGGTGTGCATCCCTGGTGTAGAGACTCCCACACTGGAACCCATGTATCCGTGGTAACCCTCTCTCTAGGCTCTCATGTGTCTAATATATCTGTATATCATATAGCCACCAAAAATACATATATACAACAAGTGATGCATGCAAGGCATGTGTTTGATGGATGCAAATATGCTTGGCATGCTCGAATATTCCAAATGGAGTCTCTCTTTATTCATCTCCGAGTTTTGGGCTTGAGTATTTGCTACTAGGGCATGGTTTCTAGGCAAAGTGTTTGTGCACCTGAGTAGATCAATGGTCATGATACAAGCTTGCATAATAATCAACATAAGTGATTTGTGTCTTGCTCAAGATATTATGCCGACTCAGCCTTTCATCTACCCTCATAAATATCGCAGAAATCATTTTGTGAAGATTTGATGGCGCGGATTTGAAGCAGAGGGATTTGAGGCTCGGGAGAAAAAAGGAGGCTGAGCAAGCAGACACTAGGCCTAGTAGTAGGGACGAGGGAAGGAAATGGAGGCCGAGCAAGCAGACACTAGTAAGGGGCTTAGTCAGAAGCTCAATCAGTCCGTAGTAGAGAAGCTTTGTTAGACCGTCGAAAAGCTCAGTCAGTTTGTTCCAGATTTGTATCCTTTAGGCATGCTGTAGAGCTTCTAGCCCTTGAGTACGCCAAGTCATGTTTGCCAGATGAAAATACAGGGAGCCCCCCACTGGTGCGGCATGTCCCATTGCTTTGTGAAATCTTTACACCTCAATCTGTGGGTGAAG
Organism: Adiantum capillus-veneris; assembly: GCF_014529385.1. Lineage (NCBI taxonomy): Eukaryota > Viridiplantae > Streptophyta > Polypodiopsida > Polypodiales > Pteridaceae > Adiantum > Adiantum capillus-veneris. The sequence goes on along the minus strand of NC_140942.1, from coordinate 135,374,701 downwards.
ATTCATTCACAGATGCATACGTTGACCACATGCATAGAAAAGTATTGAGTGGGCCTCTAGCTACTGTAGAAGAGTTCAAATGTGTAGTAGATGCACTTTGCAAGACCAAAAGTGAAGAGGACGCCAAGGAGCTAAGATGTAAAGCCACATCTGAGTATTATTTCTTGCTTCTACCACATGAGAACCGAGATTGGATCAAAATGAAGATAGAGAGTGCTTTTACTGGTGTACAACATTATGTTGCTGAAATAAAAGCCTTCAAAGATTGGGAGCAAAGTGAGATTAAAAGAAAAGAAAGAACTGAAAGAAAACGACAAGGAATTGTTTTCGCCAAGCTTGAAGAGTATGACTATCTGCAGCCCAGGAAGTGATGGTAATATTTTTTGTGATTAATTCCTGGTAACCTCCATTATCTATTCTTCGTCATAAATGGCTAATTCAATGTTGTGCTCAGGAAAAGCCGCTCTCAGAAGACAAGACAGGATAAGAGCTGATATTGAGCACCATCAAAAGGGAGCTAGAACTTTTAAAAGAAGAGTACGAAAAGCTTTTGTTGAAGGTATGCCGTTGCCTTGCCCGTGTTCGCATGTTTACTTGTGTTTAAGGTATGCCTCTCCCCTGCCCATCTTCACATAACATTGTGCCAGTCCCATCTTCACATTGCTTGCGATAACGTTGATCACGAAGTAGGTCTGAAGCAAAGTGAGGATGCTGAGTTGGTGACAGATGATGAGCAAACTGATCCTATGGCTGAGCAAAGTGAGGTGACCAAAGTTTGATTGTTTCATAATGGTCTAACTCTATGGCACCTTCACGTTAAGAGCGAGGTGGACGAGGTGGTTCAGCAGATCAATGTGATTGAGGTGGCTGAACAGACTGATGTGGTTGAGGCGATTGAGCAGTGCGATGTACTTGAGGTGGCTAGGATGGCTGAGGTGGTTGGGATGGCCATGGTGGCTGAGGTGGATGAGCAGAACACGGTGGCTGAGGTGGCTGAGCAGAGCAAGACGGCTGAGCAGGACAAAGTGGCGGTTGCTGAGCAGAGCAAGGTGGTTATGACACCAGCAGCAGCTGTTGCTGACGACTCTGTGAAGGATAATCGGAAAAATGCTAAGTGGAAAGTTGTCTCTTTTGACGACAACTCTAGAGTTTCTCCTGACTAGAAACATGTTTCCTTTGATGACAGCTCTAGAACAAGAAAAAAATCTAGTAACAAATCAAGGCTGAGGAAGAGAAAGAACAAAAGTAATGGGGAAGTATGATGCGTGAAACACCAGCATTGACCTGATTCATGTTTTTAGTCTTGACCTGATTCATGTTTTTAGTCCTACAAGGGGGATATTTGCTTTAACAGGCTTACTTTTGAGAGGTTTGTAGTTTGTGACTAGGGTTTCTAGCATGGACTAGGTGATTTCTAGTAGTGCGTGGCTAGTTTGTATATTTCTTTGACAGGTTTCTAGTTGTTTCTATGTGGTTTGATGCTCTAATAGGTGTTTTGTAGCTCCATGACAATGTGGTTTCTAGCAATGTGGCAAGTGGTTTCTAGCTTTGACTAGGTGGTTTCAAGAAGAAATTAAATGTTTATCAGTAGTGCTTGGGAGGTTTCTAGCAATAGATTCATTGTTTTTACCATTCCTTGGGAGGTTTCTAGGAGTGCTTTGATGGTTTGTAGCCCTGTTGTGCTTTGGTGATTGGACTACCTGGTTTCTAGCACCAACAGCTGCTGCTGCTGACGACTGTGTGAAGGATAATTAGAAAACTGCTAAGCGGAAAGTTGTCTCTTTTGACAACAACTCTAGAGTTTCTCCTGACTAGAAACATGTTTCCTTTGATGACAGCTCTAGAACAAGAAAAAAATATAGTAACAAAGCAAGGCTGAGGGAGAGAAAGAACAATAGTAATCGGGAAGTATGATGCCTGAAACACCAGCATTGACCTGATTCATGTTTTTAGCCCTACAGGGGGGATATTTGCTTTAACAGGCTTACTTTTGAGAGGTTTGTAGTTTGTGATTGGGGTTTCTAGCATGGACTAGGTGATTTCTAGTAGTGCGTGGCTAGTTTGTATATTGCTTTGACAAGTTTCTAGCTGTTTCTACGTGGTTTGATGCTCTAAATAGGTGTTTTGTAGCTCCAAAACAATGTGGTTTCTAGCAATGTGGCAAGTGGTTTCTAGCTTTGACTAGGTGGTTTCAAGAAGAAATTAAATGTTTATCAATAGTGCTTGGGAGGTTTCTAGCAATAGATTCATTGTTTTTACCATTGCTTGGAAGGTTTCTAGGAGTGCTTTGATGGTTTGTAGCATTGTTGTGCTTTGGTGATTGGACGAGTAGGTGTTTTCTAGTAATCCTTGACAGTAGGCTCTTTCTAGCTGTGACATGTGGTTTCTACCAAGTGCACATTTTTTGGTTTATATAACTAATGTTACCTTGTTGTAGAGTGCTATGGTTACATGTGACGATGCTGAGCTTGTTGAGGCTCTTATCAAACCCGACATCCCTTTGGATGCTAAATTTGGTGAAATTAAAAACGTGCAGATTGACCTCGATGACCCAATTGTGCAAATATGCATATAATTAGATATTCAAATATGCATACACATCTCTCCTCCCAAGCTCTACAATAGCGTGCTTGAATCTCCTGGATCTTCCTCTGGTGTAGGTCTCGTGCTCTACATCTAGATGGGTGTGCTTGACGGGCCCCTGATCTCCTCAACTTGCTGTAATGTGACCCCTTTCCAGGATGCGAGAGCTTTACATGTCCACTTTGCAAACCACAAGAAGAACTTGGAGATAGTGGAAGGTGTTTATAGGAGAATATTAACCTATTGTAACTGACTACATTACATCCCCCCTTATAGGCATATTATGTGTTTAAATGCCTATCAGATGCAATATGCACTCAAATAGACATCTCACTTATCATATGCAGCCAAATATACAATATAATATGCATGATAAATATAATATGAGAGTTAAAATGCATCATAAGTGCTTATTAGATGTCATAGATGCTCAAATAGATATGTTGGATAGGGCACACCACTGGGTTGCATGTTGCATCATATGGAACAACCTTTGCATACTTGATTGCCGTTGACTCTGCACATATTACACACAAAGACGAATTGGCACATAACATCACCTATCGGTCTCTTGGGCGCATACATCACATACTGACCTTGGAATTCTCAATCAACCTTAAAGTCATTTAACACTCTTGCCTTGTCCTCTGAGCTTCACACAACGATTGAGCTAGGGCTTTGCAGAGCGATTGAGCTAGGGTTTCACAGTAGCGATTGAGCTAGGGTTTCACATAATGATTGAGCTAGGGTTTCACAATGATTGAGAGCTAGGGTTTCACAAATGATTGAGCTAGGGTTTGACAAACGATTGAGCTACGGTTTCACAACGATTGAGCTATGGCTTTACAAGCGATTGAGTTAGGGCTTCATAGAAATTGAACCAAGGCCTCACAGTGATTGAGCTAGGGCTTCATAGAGTAATTGAGCTAACATCACATCTATTTCGCTTCACAAACAACGGTTGGAGCTAGGGCTTCACCGCTAGGGTTTCATAGCGATTGAGCTAGGGCTTTACACTGATTGAGTGAGGCCTTCATCGCTAGGGCTTCACAATGATCGAGCTATCTAGCGTGAGCGATCATCCACATAAAGTAAGTGAGACTAATGCCAACCTCCCAACACCAAATGATATTCGAATACCAATCTAGTTCCCCAATGTATAGAGAGTAAGCCCGTTTTCAAAAGGATCCAACGATACCTGTAACTGCTTGGACCATATATCAATCTTGGAACCAATCTAGTTCCCCAATAATGTATAGAGAGTAAACCCCTTTGTGTTGGATGTATCCATGTGCTCCCGGTATCTAGCTGAATCAGATCCTAACTTATGAGTCTGGTGATCAATGTCCGCGTGAGAGATAGGGAGGGTGCATCATAGGAGTACTGGAACGGAGGCAATCTATCCATGTTGAATCCATGTGACTAAAATCCTGATGCCATCTGCCCATACCAACATGTTGTATCACCTTGCAGTGCTAACTGTCGGGATGACTGTAAGGCCAGTAGAGCATTTATCTTACTAATAATAATTTACTTTAGTAACATCAGGATGCACGAATACAAAGGACACTTTTCTAATTTTTCCATCTAAAGATAAAGGCGAAATGGATTCCATTCCGCTGCTCCCTCCCCCCACGTGTCCTTATATGCAAGTTGCGGTTGTCGGTGTGGTCGTTGTGTGGTGTGAGCCTTGAGCATGGACAGTTCTCTCTCTTGCTCCGACGTTGCACCCTCTCTCTCTCTTTCTCGCTCTAGGTTAGTAGCGCAAGCCTTGATGTGCAGCTGAGACGACTCTCTCTCTCTCTCTCTCTCTCTCTCTCTCTCTCTCTCTCTCTCTCTCTAGGTTAGTAGTGTAAGCCTTGATGTGCAGCTGAGACACACACACACTCTCTCTCTCTCTCTCTTTCTCTTACAACTGCTGCAGGACCCCAATTGATGGACGCTGGTCCTCCCCCCTCCGCCCCCCCGGAGGCAAGTGTTGTCCATGCGGATGTGTGTGGGGTTTGAGAGAGAGAGAAAGAGGCCTGCACTCTTGTTTATGATCTCTCTCTCTCTCTCTCTCTCTCTCTCTCTCTCTCACACACACACACACACACACACACCCCGTCGACTGAATAATCCTTCTTGCCTCCACTGGCTCTCACGCATGGTTGGAAACTTCACTACCATATGTTGTGTGCAATATGTCCTTGAGGTGCCTTCTGATTGAGTTGCCCTGTGTCCTTGATGCTTAGGACGTTTCCGGAGTCCCAAGCTTCTACTGGAATGTGTTGAAGTTCTTTCTTCAGAGGTGCTACAAGGCGTGTACTATTGTTCGTGCTTAGTTCTACTACGCTTGACCAACCCATATAACAAGGAGCGTTCTCCGGAGGAGGTTCTATGTGTCAACCACTGCCTAGTGCGCACTGTGTGTGCTCTTAATTGATCTGTATTATACGCTCGTCGTCCTGGGTGTTGTATATATGTTTGACTAGCAGCTAGGGTCTTGCCTGCACACAATACAGTGTTCAAGCTCTCTTTCCAGTTCCCTCCCACTCAGAAGACCAGTGTAGCGCCTTCTATACTTGTCAGAGTCGTCTGCCACCTCAGAAGACTCGCGTTAGCGCCTCGGCTCTTTTATGTTTGTCAGCTACGCACTAGTGCGCTCACAACCGCAATCATGATGAATGACATGCTCTCCATGTCCCGACTGCCACAACTTGGGATCATCGTTGGCATGGCAGTGCCCATACAAGTGGTACAGCAGTCGATAGAGTTTTTAAACCATAAAATTGGAGCGTAGGGGCTTTTCTCGACAAGAATTAAAAGCAAAGTTCTTAGCTTCCTCCAATAAGAATTTGCCAAGTGGCATAGCTTTCTTATGCCAAGTGGCATAGCTGGTCTTGCTTTTTAAGGTAATAATTTCAAACCTAATTTCAAACAAGGGTCAATTCTATTGATGGAGAGTCTAGAGAGAATCTAGAACATCTTTTGTCTAGTCTAGAGAGTCGACAGAGAATCCGCAGAGTTGTGGAGTCCTGGCATTAACACACTGTGATGGAGTCTAGAGAGAATTTAGTTCTTACTTGTGTGCACATGTGGGACCTAATCGACTGAGGAGAGTACCTACACAGCACCGATGGAGATTACAGCAGAGGATTCAAGCCAAAACATGTGTGTGTGTGTGTGTGTGAGAGAGAGAGAGCACGCGCGACAAAGGCCGACGTGAGCCAATGTGAAAGTTCAAAGAGACAAAAAAATCGCACATGGCAAAGCCGAAAACACAAATCTTGATGATGGCGATGATGGGCAGTAATGGAACACTTGATGCCTGTGCGGGAATGACCAAGGGAAGGCTCGATGGGCTGCCAAAGTATCGAACCACAACGGGTAACATGAAGAGTATACCCCAAGCATGTGTGCAACCGTTCAGACAATATATTTCCTTATTAAAGGTTTTCTTTAATGCATGTATTTAGAACAACAATGATGGCATAGCAATTGTAACCACAACACAGTTATGAGCTAACAATAACTTTAAATCTGTGTGCCTTCATTGCCATTTATGTAAGTTTAATAATAAATGGCAAGACCCTACTTTAATGTATTGCATATAAAAATTAAGTTTTATATTTCAATGCATATTCTTTTGTATATTTGATTGTGTATTACAATGTTTGTTTCGATGCATATTTAAATGTATATCTGAGTATATATATATATATATATATATATATATATATATATATATATATGCATATTTAAATGTATATTTGAATGCATATTACATATCTATGCTGTATACACGAGTGCAAGAAGTCATCATCATTAATCAGGGCATGCTAAGAAAAATTAAGCTTAGAGTGACTTACGCAAGACTCATAGAGTAGATGAGACGTTGATCTAACATGTACACTAAACAAGCTCTTCGTATCATGTGCATGAGCAAGAGACTTCTAAGGAGCTACAAAGAGAGCAGTGGAGCGCTGTGTGTGTGTGTGTGTGTGTGTGTGTGTGTGTGTGAGTGAGAGAGAGAGAGAGAGAGAGAGAGAGAGAACAATAGCAACCGCATGGGGATAGAGGCCGACGTGAGCTAATGTAAAAGTTCAAAGAGATGAACAAATTGCACATGGCAAAGCTGAAAAAACAAATCTCGATGATAGCGATGATGGACAACAATGGAATACTCGATGCGGGCGAGGGAATGGCCGAGGGAAGGCTCGATGGGTTGCCGAAGTATCGACTGCAACAGGTAACACGCGTAGGCTTGATCATACGAGCTTCCCGACGAGGAGAAGGGCTGAAATATGAAAATGTTAATGCTGATTTACTGCAGCTAGGGTTCATGCACAACGAGGATTTGCAAAAAATGCCAAGGCTAAAGAAGACGCTGGCTGTAGAGAATGTGTTGGGTCGCGTGCTACTATCTATATTCTATTGTGGAGTGAGCGATGATAGAGGACTACTACCCCACTAGAGCCGTTGGAAGTGTTATGCGTATACACTTCTTATATAGGGACTTCCACTGGTAGTTTTATACTCTATATATAATATACGTGATATAGTTAATATACAGTAATACATTATTGACATTACTGACTTTAAGCTTTATAATTTATTGTTTTAGGACGCAATTCGGTTGCAACAACGGGACCGCCTTTCTTTGTGGATTAGAGCAACTATTTCTTTTCGTTTAGGTTCAGTATTCATTGGCTCAAGCCTATAAATTGCACGGAATTAATATTAAAACATAGTCAAGACAAGATGGTAAACCTCAAATTAAAAGCGAGATATTATAAGCCAATCATATTAGTATTACAATAATTTTGTGATATTGTATTATAATAATATTACAATATAGTAAAACAATATTATAATATTACAGTAATACTGATATTATTAGTTGCAATATCTGTTCTATAATTTGAGGTTTACCATTTTGTTTTAACTATGTTACAATACTAATTCCAATTTATAAACTTAAGTCAATGAATACTGAGCTTAAAAGGAGAAAAGTAGTTTACTCCAATTCACATAGAAAGGCGGTTCATTGTTGCAACTTAAGTGCGTTCTGGAACATCAAGTCAGGAAACTTAAAGCTAGTAATGTCAATAATATACTAGTAACATCAGTAATACAAGTAATGTATTACTGACATTATTGATAATACATAACTAAACACTATGGCTAGTAACATTAGTAATGTCAATCATCAAAGTTGGAGGTAATAAAAGGATGGCATATTCCAAGGAATTTTCATGAACTAAGAAGCTTTATAGGTATGTGTGCATACTATAAACGCTTTATAGAAAAACTATTGTATGACCTAACTAAAAAGAACATTAACTTTACATGGTTTGTAAAAGAAAACAATGCTTTTGAAAAGCTCAAGGAAAAGCTTATCTCTCAACCTGTGCTTACACTGCCGAGGACCTCTCAAAGCCGTGGTACTTGAAGATTTGTGAAATGAAGAGGGTAGCCATTTGATGGGCTTTGATAGTCTTCTTGGCAGGTATAAAATGAGCTTGTTTGCTAAACCTGTCTACTATCGTCCATATTCCCGTATTCCCATGGATAGACTTGCATAATCCAAAGATGAAGTCCATGGATATGCTCTCCCATGGTGAATTAGGGATTGGCAAAGGTTGAAGCAAACCGGGTTGCTTCCCCCTATCAAACTTCAAACCACACATTTTGAGCCATACTCTTGTATGTTCGCTTTCATGGTAGGCCAACAGAAGTAGGTTTCTATCCCTCTTAGGGTAGCTTGAATCCCTCTATGTCCCGCATAAGGAGGAGCATGGGATTCGTACATCACTTTCTCACGTAGTGAGCTAGTAACACACAGCCTATTGCCATAGAGAAGATAGCCATCTTGTAGGGTAAATGGCTCCTCTTTCTTCCCTGGTGCAAGGGCTGAAATTACATCTTTGAAATTGGGATCATTAGCGTACTCATCTATCATCATAGATAGATCATTGTGAGTAGCTATTGACACCGCATTCACTCTCGGTCGTCTTGAGAGTGCATCGGCTACAAGATTATGCTTGCCAGCAATGTGAGCAATATGAAAGTGAAACTGTGAGAGGAAATTTGCCCACCTCATTTGTTTGTCGGAGAGCTTAGCCTATGTCATGAAGTACATTTTTTTGTCGGAGAGCTTAGTCTGTGTCATGAAGTACTTAAGGCTTTGGTGATCCGTTCGTAGATTGAACGGAGTCCCCATTAAATAGTGCTTCCACGAGTCTAAGGCATGAAGAACTGCGAGGAGTTCCTTTTCATATATGCCTAGAGCTTGCTCAACAGGGTCCAGCCTTCGACTGGCATGCCCTTCTTGGAGCAAAACAGCCCCAAGGCAAGCACCACAAGTGTCGCATTGGACCTCAAATGGCTTTGAGAGGCCCGGTAGTGTAAGCACAGGTTGAGAGATGAGCTTTTCTTTAAGCTTTTCGAAAGCATTTTTTTCTTTAGGTGACCATGTAAACTTTATGTTCTTTTTAGTTAGGTCATGCAAAGGTCCTGCTATTAGGGAGAATTTTTCTATAAAGCGTCTATAGTATGCACACATACCTATAAAGCTTCTTAGTTCATGTAAATTCCTTGGGATAGGCCATCCTTTTATTACCTCTAACCTTGATGGATCCATTTGGATGCCATCTTGAGAGATAATGTGACCTAAATATTAAATTTGTTGTAAGAAAAATTCACTTTTCTTTCAATTTATGAAAAGCCTATTCTCTCTCAGGACTTGAAATATTACCTGGAGATGTCACTTGTGTTCATCCAAAGAGTTGGAGTAGATGATAATGCCATCGAAGAACACTCCAGTGTAGCCATGGTGGGGCCGGAATAGCTTCTTCATCATTCGGTTGAAGGTAGCTAGTGCATTGGTCAAGCCAAAAGGCATGACAATGTACTCATAGAGACAAAACGTTGTGCAAAAACGCGGTCTTCACTTTGTCTTGTTCCACTATCCTTATTTGATGATAGCCAGTTTTTAGGTCAATCCTACTGAAGTAGATCGATCCTTGTGGGCCCGCACAAAACTGTTGCTTTTGCTCTCCAAAATATATCTTTTGGTAGATAGTGGCTTTGAGATGGAGGTCCCAAAACTTGTCTACATACTTATGTATAGATTCATAGGGAGAGAGCTTGAAGCTCCGCCATTCGGTGAGCACTTTGTCTTTGGCATCGATGGCCAAAAACTGCTTCAAGATGGAAGCTGGTAGGAGTTTCCACTTTCGTGGAGCTTCACCGTTGGCACATAGGCTAGACCACCATTGGCGGGCAGATTTTTGGAAATGCATGGCTACATGGCGTAGCTTAGAGGATTCCGTGAAGCCCTTGTCACCAAATGCTGAATCAAAATATTGGATGAAGGCCACGACTTTATCCGTAGCACCAAAGGTGCCGTCGTAGGTCAGAAAAGATATGCTCTTTCCTCCCTCTTTGAACTTTTTAAGCTTGGACGACCTCTTCCATGCGGCATAGGATTTCCTATGGCCTCTCCTTTTGTGCTCCTTAAGAGCTCCGCCATCACTTTCTTCAAAAATAAGATGAGGAGGATGAAGATGGAGAAGAGGGTGACCTCTTTCTTGCCCTTTTCTTCTCTTCTTTCCTCTCTTCCTTCTTGGAATTATGGCGAGAGGGACTAGGCGATGGTCTCCTCCGTTTAGGGGGAGTTGTAGAGCGTTTAGCCCGCCGTCTATGTGGTGCCATCTTCGACGAGGTGGCAGGAGACTCACTCCTTTCTTGATCTTTGGGTGGGGGCTCTACCATAGAGACTTGGGCTCTCCTTTGTGAGGGGGATGCACCATCACTTTGTAGCAAAGTTTTGAGCCCTTCGTACGGATTCTCCTCTTCCTCCATCACCGTAGAGAGACTTAGGCTCTCCTTTGTGAGGGAGATGCACCATCGCTTTGTAGCAAAGTTTTGAGCCCTTCGTACGGATTCTCCTCTTTCTCCATCATTGTAGAGAGACCTCTTTTGGGAACCTCATGAGGGGGCTTCCAAGGCACTCTCTCTTCTTGGTGGGGAGCTTCAAGAATCCTGTGTGTACATAGCTGCTGTAGCACTTCACCTTGAAGGGATGGATTGCCCATGGCTTGTTGAAGCTTGCTAACGAGGTAATTAACAAGCATAGGGGCATCATTAGTAGCACTTTCATTAGCAAAATCAAAGCTATCAACATTAATTCCACTCTCTTTACTATTGTCAGCCATTCTAACAAATTTTTAGGTGCAAAATTTTAGGTGTGCTTTGGCACTTCAAACCCTAGTTGCTACTCCTCTTAACCCTTTAGAAAAGCACTCAAACTCCTGTACCCGCGGCTCGAATATCATTAATTGCAAGGAATAGAAGAGAGGGTCTTTCACCACCAATACATTGCCGCTCCTGCCAAGCTTCTAATAGCTCAATAATTGTGGTTAAGCCGTAGGCAACAAGCCCCGTAGGACTCCACAATTAAGACCATAGCTCTCGACGGTGTTGCCCCTTTATCTACACGAAGTAGGCGCACCACACAACTGAAAAATCCCTATTCTACTTACTCACAGGCAATTAACGACACCAACCATTTATAGTCAGCTTAAGGACCTCCCTTCTTGAGCAAGAAAAGAGAAACCTTGTGGTCTGATACCAATGTAACATTAAGGTGGGTAGTAACTTTATGTGTAGCAAAAATTACATAAACTTAGAGAGTATTTCATTAAGAATAGATTCCTAATGAGCATAGCATAGAGTGCTTGGTTGTGGAGAGAGAGAGAGAGAGATAGCAACAAAAGCATTACACCTAGTTAGAATTAGGCATGAACAATAGTTCAAAAAGAGAGAGAAATTAAGCATTGACAATAGTTGAGGACCGGATGTACATGGAGCCGGCGGTCCCCCCTCCAAAAGGCTTTGTATTATAGGTTTCTCTCATCAAGAGAGACATTTTACAATACAAGAACTTGTGTTCCTTCAATTACTTGCTAGGGCTTTGAAGATGGAATCTTGAAGCACCTAAAAAACACTTAATTAAACACAACATCAATTCCTCGGGGATCTCAGACCCAAGACCTCACACACCTTTGAAGATGGTGAGAGCTAGCGGTGTATGAGAGCAGATCTAGAGGAAGAAGAAGTAGTACTACGAGAAAGAAGTATTTTTCCTCACATAATCACTCTTATTAGCATAGCTTAGCTTAGTAATTGGCATGGTAGAGGAGATGAGCATGCTTTGGAGCTTCTCCAAAGCATGCTCATCTCCTCTACCATGCCAATTACTAAGCTAAGCTATGCTAATAAGAGTGATTATGTGAAGAAGAAGTAGTACTACGAGAAAGAAGTATTTTTCCTCACATAATCACTCTTATTAGCATAGCTTAGCTTAGTAATTGGCATGGTAGAGGAGATGAGCATGCTTTGGAGCTTGGCTCTTGGTTGGATTTTCATCACAAGCCAAGAGTGTGTCGATGTAGGCTTCTATCTCACAAGCTTAGCTTAGTAATTAGCATGGTAGAGGAGATGAGAATGCTTTGGAGCTTGGATCTTGGTTGGATTTTCATCACAAGCCAAGAGTGTGTCGATGTAGGCTTCTATCTCACAAGAGTGTGTCGATGTAGGCTTCTATCTCACAAGCTTGAAGTAGGTGATGAGCTCTCCATTAAAGCTTGGAAAGAGATAGTCTTTTTCTTGCTTCACACATAGACTTGTGTGAGTGTGTTTTGTATAATGCCTTGCAAAATCAGCCCATCCTCTCTCTTGGTTGACCCCTGTTGCTATTTCCTCTTGCAGGCACCTCATTGGCTCATGCCAAGCTTAGCCAATAGGAAAACAAGGGCAGATTGAAGAGCCCAATCCATCCTCCATAGCCTCTCTCTCTCTCTCCTCTGCAAACCCTCTAGTAACGTCTTCCTCGGCTTTACAAAGGCTTCCTTTTTGGCTACGGTGCACGCAGCGCTGGATCAGCTTTTGCATTTGGCTCGGTAGGGAGCTTATACCGCGGATAATGCCCTCTGTTTGCTAGAGAACCTAGCTAGCCTCCTATGCAGAGGGGCGAGCTACCATCGTCAGCCATGAACTTGCAATGCCAACGATAGTCAATCTTTTGACTAAACATTTCCAAATAAGTGTTTCTAGAGAAGGAATGGAGTCAATCGTGGTGGTTCTATGGAAGCTGTGTTGTTATTCGAGCGAGGAACGCATGAGGCGATAGTCCATGGCATATTGTGTGCCCTCAAAGCTGGTACTGCTCTTTCAAATGAGCCATTGTAGCAACATAACTAAAGCAAAAGGAGGGACGCTAGTGAAATTGCTTTTGAAATTGTTTTTTTCTTAGAAGAGGACAAGAGCATACATTGCATCTTGTCTCAAGAAAGGAGGAATTTACCTTTTATGTTTGATGCACGAGCCAATGGTCTCCTTGTTCAAAGACAAATAAAATTGATACTGTTTTTTTCATGTACCGGTCAACATGGATTTTGACATCCTCTCTCTCTCTCTCTCTCTCTCTCTCTCATGCGCATGCGGCATGACCTCTTTCTCTCTCTTGGAGTTGTTTCGCATGTACACAGATTCTTGCTAATAAAGTCATTTTCTTTAAGTTATAAAAGTTTTTAATGGCACATTTTGGTTAAGTTATAAAAGTGCTCCCTCAATCGAGCCCAAAAAGTATGTACTGCTCTGGCTTATTCTTCACAATGCTCTTTGGACAGGGAAGAGAGCTCTCAAAGTCCACCTCGGTCATGGGATTTGCTGCAGATGTAATCTTGTCATTGAAGTATGCTATCTTTTCTTAGCCTGCCCCTGCAAAACAAGGAAATTCTTGCCCCGCTGTCCCGAACTCTTGGCTTCACTCCCTCGTGGAAACAACTGTTGCTTGGGGATTATGCAGGAGTCCTATCAGTGTTTTGGAATAAGTCTCGTTCTGAATTTCTGTGGTTGATCTGGCGGATGAGGAAATTGTAAAATGTTTGAGGTTGCTTACCAGACACCTAGTTTGAGAACCATGCTCTCTTCTCTTAATGTGCAGGATATGAAGATCACCCATGATCAAGAGGAAATCTTGAGGGATTCAAAGCATTTCTATGATCGAGTTCAGTCTTGGGGAGCAGGAGGAAACGACCTGGAAGACAAAGCCTTTGCCCAAGATGATTGGGAGAATGAGATGGATATAGAAATTGCACACCTTGAGGAAAGGATCAACGAAGGGCATTACTACATGGAACGGCTTCAAACCGAAATTGACAAGCTTCAATGAATGCTTTTGTATATATGATGAACTGGATGTCTAGGGTTTATGTCTCAGAGCATGCAGTAGGCTTTTTGTATCTTTTTGCTCTCCTTTAATATAAATTTCACCCGCGCTTATGGTTTTTTTTTTTTTTTTTAAAAGTTATAAAAGTGGAGGTAGAGAACGTATTCATACTAAAAAGCTAGACGGCTTCACCAATACAAAAGCTAGGGAAGAGCAACTCCTCAAGCAACTCAGATATAAGCAAACAAGTAAAAGAAGGCTCAATGGCCATCAAAGTATCCCCAATGAAGCATCCACTTAAAGGGAAGGGCAAAAGTTCAACCCCCAATGAAGCAGCCATGCTTTCAAAGGATCATTATACTGCGCCTTCTCTGCCAGTTGAACAGCTTCAGGCCAGGCACTCCTCTCTTCAAATTGTTTCTCCCACAAATTTAACAATGTCGATGCTTCTGAATGCTCATTCCCATGGCTGGCTCAGGAGCATGGGCTATACCAAGTCTACTACAACGTAGCTGCTTGTCAAAGCGAGGATCACTCAGTAAAAACACAGCTTTTAAAAGAGAGACAAGATCATCCTGGGCCTCAAAAACAACTGATGAAGGATCTTCTACACATTGCCGTAATATGTGTGTCGATGCTATCAGTAATTTGCCATGAAAAGGTGGTTTGCAATAGAAGGCCTACGATTGCCAAAGATAAGAGATGTGCCTAAGAGGGCTCGCCGATACCAAGAAGCCAAATCGAGAGATGCCAAGGGCAAATTCACTCTCATCCAAGGTAGTTTCATGGCACCCCCATGGTAACTCAAGGGCACTCTCATCCCATGGTATTCCCAGTGCAATTCCATGGAAGTCCAAGCAATCCTATGGTAGCTCCATGACACTCCCAAGCTTATCATGGTAGTTTCATGCGATGGTAGTTTCATGGCACTCTCAAGCATATCAAGGCTTGCTTTGATGCTCTTCCATCCTGTGTGTTAATTGCAGCACTATCGTGCAGCTCATTTAATTGGACCAGCTCGACCTCTCGCTGTTCATTTCCAATAGTCTGAACCCGACCTTAGATTGGTGCCTATAACCTAATTGTCCCCTCTCTCCTCTCCCCTCGTGTCTCCTCTCCAATGTTCGGGAAAAATGTGGCTCAGCTTAATACCGTGCCGTTTTCAATTTCCAAAATGCCGGTAGAGCGCAAGGGGAAAAGGAGAAATTCCGCCCCAAAATAGAGAAAAATAGTGTAAAAACCTAAAGAAGTAACCTAATTTTCTAAATTTTCATCTTGGCAAATTCAAGGAAAGGCATTTTGTATGTTTGAGAAAATGATTTTTCCCGAACACTGCTCCTCTCTCCTCTCCAAATAGGTGCCCCCCTCAAACTGATGGTGGTGAGGATTACCCGTCCCACCAAAAAAACTCATGTAGCGACACCCACAAGCTGTGGGCTGTTTTAAATAAAAAAGTAAAATGAATATATGGGGTTGGTGCTTTTGGACAGGTCCCTTGTGCAGGCTTTTTGATTTGAAAGAATAAAAAATCGAAAGCCTTAGAAAAGTGGAAGCTATGAGAGAATAAAAAATTCAAAGTCTAAAAACGTTGGAAGCTTTGAAAGAATAAAAAATATTTCATTGCACTTCTTTTCATGCTCTTCACCATTGAAATTAATGTTACACATGGAAAGGTTTGAAAACGTGGAAGAATATCACGGTGCACTAGCCAACTGCAACCCAAATGGGTGCAGGTTGGGTGCAGTTGCTCTACCCCCTTCCAAATAACAATGACGGCGTGCAAGGTATGTGTGGCCATGACATGGATTTGTAACATCACCTCAAATAACAAATTGCCCCCCATCGTGTGGGGTACCCAAGTGACGGTTATCACCCAAATCCCCCCCCCCCCCCCCCCCCCCCCCTTTTTTAGTGTCTCCTCTCTCCTATCCCCTCTTTTCTATCACAGACTCAGCATTCATCATAGCTTAGACTCTGTTGATTTTCGCGCCTGACATACCAACTTTGAGCCATCGATCCTTTTTGAGCATGCCCGTGCGAGATAGTGTGGAGGCCCCCCTACCCTGTAGTGTCTCCTCTCTCCTCTCCCCTCTTTTCTATCACAGCCTCAGCGTTCATCATAGCTTACACTCTGTTGATTTTCGCGCCTGACATACCGCTTTGTGCATTTACTCAGGATGTCGAAGTTACGAAGTAAAAGAACGAGGAAGCGGGAAAGTTGTATGCCTAGTAACGTTATGGAAGACAAGGGGAGGAGGAAGGGCAAAGAGCCTGAGGAAAAGCAGGAAGCGTTGCTTGCACTGGTCCCTCAGGAAAAGGAAGCATTCCCCACCAGGTAATATATCCCTCTGATTCTCTTATGCCAGGTGGCACGGATGATCTGGTTAGTCATGTAATTAATAGATGGGTCTTGTTCATTCTTGTCCGCTGGCTCCAGATGGATCCGACCGAATCGTGGCAAATATGGTGACAATGGAATTTCTTGAGAAAATGGGAAATTTTTTTGAGTCCAAGTTGCAACAGAACAATGAGAATTTGGAGTCCATGTTGCAACAGAACAACGAGAATTTGGAGTCCAAGTGGGAGTCCAAATTACAACTCATGTATGGGGCGCTCATGCAGGCTACAAAAGGTACCTGCTTAAGTCAAACACCGGCTGAACTTGGACTCCTGGTGAAGGAGAGTGCAGAAGTAAGGCTTGATTGTGTCCCCGTCCCTGTGGACGAAAGGCTAGCAAACCGCATTTGGGGTAGCCGGGATGAGTGTGATAGCCTGAACAATTCGAAGTTACGAATTCTTAAAGAAAACATCAATAGAATGCTACTTAAAGTCAAATGGGATCAGTGCAAGCAAGAGATGGTCTTTACAGGTCATGAAAGGGAAGAATTACCTGACCAAAAGCAGATTGATTATACCATTTATGTCAAGGGTAACGTCATGTGGCTTCCAATGTAACGGCGCTTGTAAGCTTATGTTCTTTTCCCGATCCTAGCAAGGGTTCGAAAAGGCCAAAATACCACTGTAAGGCTCATGTTGGGCATGCTATCAGAAAAGCAATTATTGTTTTGCGGTCTGCAGGCCCTGCCAAGACAAAAATAGCAGTTGCTGTTACAAATTTGCAATGTGTTCAGTGATACACAGTTGAGGAGGTTTGGTCAGGAGATGTGGGGGATACTACTTTCTTGTACAATAGAACCCCAGAAATTGATTCAGGTAAAAGGTCTTTAGCTGCCGTTTTTTTCGCTGACCCGTCTCATCTGTTCTGTCAACAGAGTGACAAGTATGTTGTAGATGGTCATGAACTTGAGTTCCTTGAGTACCTGGGTTCCGGAGCGACAAGCACTGTTTATAGGGCTCATTATCTTGACAAAGATTTAGCTGTAAAAGTTTCTAAAAGCGAAGTTGATGTCTCTTATGAGAAGGAGATATTGGAGTTGCTGAAGGGAGTGCCTGGTGTTCCAAGTGTCGAGGGAGTTGCTTCTGATTTGAAGTTACTTTTGATTTTGCCAGTTGAAGAAAAGGTGAAAGGGTCAGTTCCACTAGAAGCCAGGGAAAATTTTGCTAATGTTATCGATACATTGAGAGAAGCACATGAAAGGAAGATTGTACATAGAGATGTGAGGATGGGTAATATAGTAGTTTTTGATCAGTCTTTTCTACTCATTGACTGGGGTTTTGCTTGCCGTGTTGTACATGCCTAAGGATGATGTGGTTTCTTTTGTGAAGTCTTTATTCTTATTATCTCATCCAAGCGAGGCTCGCAATATGCGACATTATGCCCAATGCAGTTCTCAATTCCGACTATCACGGAGTCAGGTGTTGCAACCTGAGAAGCTAGCTGATTACTGGGATTTGATGTTGGGAAAGGCAAGTGCTTGGCTGGAACCATTGCAGTATGCAGAAGCTTTAGGTTATGATGAGTTAAAGATATGGGTTGCTCATTGGGCTGTGAACTTTTGCCCCTGATCTTGTAATGTGCTTTCATCAACTGTCTTTGACTTTGTTGCTAAACTGCTTTGCAATGTGCCCCCATTCTACTGATCCACTTTCAGACTGAATCGAGTCAGAGCAGTTATCAATAATCAACTCCCCACATCTGGAGCTGTTACCATGGCTTTTGTACCAATACAGAGCTATCAAAGCCTGTATAGCAGGGAAACACAAATGCATCACTAGGCTGTTAAGTAAGGTTCCTCAACAGTGCTTTAGGTGGATAAATTCAAATATGCATAATTTTATATATATTATATATATATATATATATATATATATATATATATATATATATATATATATATATATATTTATGTATATTTGAATGTATATTCCAATGTATATGGCATATTTGAATGTGCTCTCTCTCTGTTCTTGGGTTTGTCTAGCTTGTTCAACCCATTTTAGCTTTTTGAACTTGTCACACACATGTGATTAGTGTTTCCTCAAGCATTGGTTTGTTGTGTCATAGAACAAAGACAACCCATTTTTCTCTTTGCAATGCAGGAAATATGTTGCAATACTAATTCAATACCTACTAATTTCACACATAGGATTGAGAAGAGGAGAGAGCGCAGATCATCCAACAACTAGATTATCCAAGTGAGAGATATTTGTCAGAATACCATTTCACCCCCTACAGTCATACTTGCCTGGAGAGGAGGTCGTCAGCTCTCCACCCAACCATTGAGATAATGAGGAGTGCTCCTCACTAATAGAATTACCTACTAATTTCACACAGAGGATTAAAAAGAAGAGAGAACATAGGTACATCCAGCAACTATATTATCACTACGTACAGGAAGATCGACAGTCCGAGAGTGAAAGATACCTATTAGAATGGCATAACACCAATCGTGCGTACCTGCCATATAACATCATTACGCACACAAAGACTGACAATCCGAGTGAAAGATATCTTTTAGAATACTATAAGACCCTTATGGGCGTACTTGCCATGGAGGGATAGGTCGTAAGCTCTATAGGTCTACCTGACATTTCTCCTACCCTTCAAGAAGAGTTTCTATCCTTTAAAACCAAATGGAAAAACCTCTTGGAAATTGCACATCGGCGTTCCGAGTGAAAGATATCTTTTAGAATACTATAAGACCCCTACGGGCGTACTTGTCATGGAGGGATAGGTCGTAAGCTCTCCACCCAACCATTGAGATAATGAGAGAAGTGTCTCTCATTCCCAGACCTTGGAGATGTGTGGCCTGCTGTTCACATTGGTCTGGCCGCTCGAGCACTATGACCAGACGGTCCCTCCCTGAATCCCATCCTTACGGCTCTATGGCTAGAGGACGGTCGACCTCGTCACAGCCGTGATATGCTACCTGACATTGCCCCTCCCCTTTAAGAAGAGTTTCTTGCCTGGAGAGGTAAGTCGTCAACTCTCCACCCAACCATTGAGACAATGAGGAGTGCTTCTCACTAATAGAATTACCTACTAATTTCACACAGAGGATTAAGAAGAAGAGAGAACATAGATATATCCAGCAAGTATATATTATCACTACGCACAGGAAGACCTACAGTCCAAGAGTGAAAGATACCTATTAGAATAGCATAACACCAATACGAGCGTACTTGCCATATATCATCATTACGCACACAAAGATCGACAATCTGAGTGAAAGATATCTTTTAGAGTACTATAAGACCCCTACGGGCGTATTTGCCATGGAGGGATAGGTCGTAAGCTGTATAGGCTACCTGACATTGCCCCTACCCTTTAGAAAGAGTTTCTATCCTCAAAAACCAAATGGAAAAACCTCTTGGAAATTGCACATTGGCGTTCCAAGTGAAAGATATCTTATAGAATACTATAAAACCCCTACGGGCGTACTTGCCATGAGAGATAGGTAGTAAGCTCTCCACCCAACCATTGAGATAATGAGAGAAGTGTCTCTTATTCCCAGACCTTAGAGATGTGTGGCCTGCCATCCACATTGGTCTGCCGCCCGGGCAGTACGACCAGACGGTCCTCCCCTAAACCCCGTCCTCACAGCTCTATGGCTAGAGAACGGTCGACCTCGTCATAGCTGTTATAGGCTACTTGACATGGTGATAACCGCTCTTCCTCGTTCAACACCATAGGTACAATCTCTTCCCAAGAGATAGTATTCAGCCGGCCACTAGTAATCAACGAATAATAGAAGTTGGAATATCGAGGAGGTAACTAGGCCATGGCCACGTCCTCTGAATTGATAAGCTTTCCCATATGAAGTATCTCTTGGTGAAGCTCCTGCATCTCTTTGATATGATCCCTCATGGACGAGTGCTTCGCTTCGAGGGTCCTCAATTGCACTTCCATAGCTATCCTCTTCATTAGAGAAAGTCAATCATATAGGAAGAAAGCATTTCCCAAATCTGCTTCACGTTCTTGATCGACCGAATGTGACTGATGACAGATGGTGTACTCTTGAGATTGATGAGTGATCGGATCCGATTATTGACATGCTCCCATAACTTTGCTCCTGTACAATCCGTCGGCTTTTGAAAGTTGCGCGGCGTACCGAAGCTTCTAAGCTCGTATGAGTCCAAAACCGCCATTGTGGTGGCTTTCCCAATGGCATAATTGTCGCCATTCATTGGCCGATCCAAGGGAAAGGTGGGAAGGGTGGGGCTCTTGATTGGTTGATGAGTTGCGCTGATGTAAACCTAGGACAATCTTCCCACTCCTCGTTGACGAGCAGTGCCATGTCATTGCCAAAAGCTCCGTGGATCAGAACATCGTCTCGTCGTACTTCTTCATCGTGGACCGAGTTCATGTCAGAATCGTCACTACTCTCCATCGTGTTGGAGAATTTAGGCATGTGATAGGGTTAGGTCCACACAGAGAGAAAAAGTTCAAATCTGCTCACTACAACCGAAAACAACCCCAAAAGAGTGAAAAACGCAGAAATTACAGCAAACCGTCTTTTTCTCGTAGCGAAAATTAAGTGCCAAAAACTCGCACAAATCATCAAGCCGATTCGAGAGCCCGTCGTGCTTTGATACAATGTCAAAGGTGCAACGGAAACGGGTGAAACTGATGATGATCTCATCTGCAACCGCGAGCAAAACACCTCTCTAATTATGGAAGACAGGGCGTACTTGAGAAGTCTTTGGTAATTCAAGCTTCGATACATGGACAGAGGTATCCCTCTCAAATATCCAAAACTGAGAAACATCGGGCTTTCTACCAAAATAAGCCTCAAACTAAATCTTCTCTAGAACTGAAGAGGTCGAACATCGGTTTATGATATGAACTACTATCGCATCCAGATGACAATCCAGAAGAGGTAAGGGAATCAGATGATAATGCATCCAAGGTTCCGAAGAAGAAGAAGAAGAATGGGAATCAGCTAATGGTTCATCAGAGCATTCCGACGATTCAGATGTTTGGGCAGTCCCTTGTGCTTTCACGACGTCTTGTAATCGTCCTTCACGGCACGATATTGTGTGCTTCTAAAAGTTTGAAGCGGCTACCATCGCTCTGTTTGGGAATTCTGAGAAACTACCATGGCAAGGACAAAGCAAACCGCTAGAAAGGTTTACAAGGTCCCAGAAGAATCAAAGAAGGATGATGGCACCCAAGATGATGCGAAGGACAAAGCAAACCGCTAGAAAGGTTTACAAGGTCCCAGAAGAGTCAGAGAAGGATGATGGAACCCAAGATGATACCAATCTGGAATCTGAGAAGCTAGTTCAAGAACCTCTTGAGAGGCCCATTGGTAGAAGAGAATGAATTATCAAGTGAAATCTGTAAGGGAGATAAGGAAAGCACAAAAATCTACTTGTTTTCTTATCCCAAGGTTGCCCTTCATGAGAATAGTCAAGGAGAGAGAGAGATCTTGAAAAGGCTCTCTATGCTGATAACAATTTGCTCATACAAGTGACCAAGGGTGGTCCGGCATAGGACTGGCATTCCCAATGGATAGACCTGGAGGTACACATAACTGCGATTGCTACTGACACTGCCAACTGCTCTTGCACATGAGACCATCGACACGGTCTCCTCATGGGCTTCCCTAGCCTCCTATGGAACTGAGGCTCTGGCGGGATCTCCTCTTGGCTTGAAGGCTGGTCTGAAGGGAGAACAGCCGGATCGGGGCTGCCCTATGGTGTGGCTGTCCCAAGACGAACATGGATTTTCTTCTCATGTATGCTTGCACCATGCCGTGAATTGTTTGAATTGTTAATTCCGTTCACAGGTTCATTACGGTTTCAAGGGAGAAGACAACCTTTCCATTAAAGCTTCAAGCACGAAAATCCACTCACATCATAGCAAAATCAGCCCCCTCTCTCTCTCTCGGGCGCCCCCAAGTTGGGCCCGAGCTTCTGGGTTGTGAGTTGTCAAGCAGGTGAAAGGGCCCTTGGGTCTCTTACTTTGTAGAGCATCTGGACGTAGAGTCCTCGAGTGTTGTCCATTGACGATTGAATAATAGAGAAATACCAAAAGGGGTGCCAGTCTTTGGGGCCACTGCATATGGGCGTGGAACTTTGTGGTGCTGTGTGTCAACTTTCCTTTTCTCTCCCTCTCTATTAAAGTTTTGTCCAGATGTTTGAAGATTTGTTCGTGTGCTGCTATTGATTTCTCGCTTGGAGTGTCCAAGCCTATAACAGTGTTATCAGAGCTCAGATGTTTCTTCTCTTATGGAGAATCCGATCCTTTTTGCAGCACACAAGGGGTTCTTGCGGAGAATTGGAGAGAATTTAAAAAGAAAAAAGTTACGTGTCCTTGCCCCGGACTTGCTAGCCACTCTTTTCCTTCGTACATTGCGCATCGGGCCCGCTCTTGTCTTCATCGCTCTGTCTTAAGGGGCATAAGCCATAAAGAATGCAAGAAATGAAATAGAAAGAAAAGACATACAGGCAAGCGGAGGCTGTACGCACAGAAAGAGGGTGACGAAGCTGTAGAGCGGCGAGTCTACAGATTGATGAAGAACAAGCAACACTCTTGGAAGAAGAGGAAGTCAGTGGATTCCCCCGATTATTTGGCCAGGAGGTCGGCTTTCGAGATGGCTTGCAGATCCACAAAGCGTGTTCGCTGTGAGAATGACCTAGATTTTTTTTCAGCTTCAGAGAGTCATGAGAGGCGATCTAGAAGTTCAGAGGAGAGGATGTCTTCTTTTTTTGACAGATTGGACAGAAAGAAAAAGAACAAGTTTCACACGTTTTCAGGCTATCAGGACACCCATCGAGCCCTTGCGTTTGTATAGCAGTTTGATATCGCCTTCTCAGGGGGTTGTATTTCAGAACACTGGTACGAAGGGGGCGGCATCTTACTTGAAAGGAAATGCATAGACATGGTGGTCTACTCTGTTGTTACGTAGGGAAGCACCAAGGAAGTGGGTAAAATTTAAGAGAATTTTCACTTCCGCATGGTTGACGAAAGAATATGAATACGATGTCATCACAACATGGAACCATCTAAGGATAACTGAAGAAGACACTTTGGATGACTATTGCCAGAGGTTTTGGGATACATATTTGCATGTGTTCTCATTTAAGAGTATCACTTTGAAGAACAAGATTGAGCGGTTTTGCTGTGGATTACCAGAAGAGATATGAACCTTCTATCTACAAAAGAAGTCTGACTCCATTCAGAGGTTAATGGGGTATGCGAAACAAGGTTTGGTATGTATGCCGACTCATTGAGTTCTCCCACGGATAGGACAGTGTCGACCTCAACAGGGCAAGAGTCTTCAAGTGAAGATAAAGAACCAAAGGAGCGAGATGCAAGTTCATTAGAGGATTCCGGAGAGGTAAGGGAATCAAATGATACTGCATCCAAGGTTCCGAAGAAGAAGAAGAATGGGAATCAGCTGATGGTTCATCAGTGCATTCCGACGATTCAGATGTTTGGCCAGTCCCTTGGGCTTGCACGATGTCTTCTAATCGTCCTTCACGGCGCGTGTTGTGTGCTTCTAAAAGTTTGAAGCGGCTACCATCGCTCTGTTCGGGCATTCTGAGAAGCTAACATGGCAAGGACAAAGCAAACCGCTAGAAAGGTTTACAAGGTCCCAGAAGAATCAGAGAAGGATGATGGCACCCAAGATGATGCCAAGGACAAAGCAAACCGCCAGAAAGGTTTACAAGGTCCCAGAAGAGTCAGAGAAGGATTATGGCACCCAAGATGATGCCAATCTGGAATCAGAGAAGCTAGTTCCAAAACCTCTTCAGAGGCCCATTGGTAGAAAGAGAATGAATTATCAAGTGAAATCTGTAAGGGAGATAAGGAAAGCACAAAAATCTACTTGTTTTCTTATCCCAAGGTTGTCCTTCATGAGAGTAGTCAAGGAGAGAGAGAGAGAGAGAGATCTTGAAAAGGCTCTCCATGCTGATAACGATTTGCTCATGGCTCTGGCGGGATCTCCTCCTGGCTGGAAGGTTGGTCTGAAGGGAGAACAAGACGGATCGGCGCTGCCCTATGGTGTGGCTGCCCCAAGACGAACATGGATTTGCTTCTCTCGTATGCTTGCACCATGACGAAGGTGCTATGCATCTCCATGATCATAGCGCCTCCATGCATCTACCAGGGGAAGGAGAAACGCAAGGCTAATGTATTGGCTACCCATACGGGATCGTGGTCCACTGCCCTCGAACACTTCCCATGGGGTCGCTATGGGAGCAACCCGCTAACTCTAGGTCTGCCTCGTCATGGCTTGAGACGATCCCCCAAAGTCAAAAATGGTAGAGTGGGAGGCAGTCAAAATCGCTAGGCTGTCCCCTACTTCCATTACCATGGGGACACGACCCACAAGGGGGCTACCCCCCGGGGTGCCCAAGAGAGGGCTCCCCAGCCTCGAGCTTGCGACCACCTCACACTGACCTTGCCCTCCCTAAGTACTCTCAAATCACTAGGTCGGTTGGCGGTCCACCAGCCCCCCACGACTAAGGATAATGGGGAAATAAAAGGAAAATGGGTTGGAATGGTTGAGTGAAGCCTTGGAGAAAAACGGGAATGGCTTGGAAAAATATTCCCACCCTAAACCACCAGGTCTGCTGGCTGTCCACCCCTCAGTCCCCACGATTGAGGATAATGGGGAAATAGAAGGGAAGGGAAATGGGCTGGAATGGCCGGGTGAAGCCTTGGAGAAAAATGGGCATGGTTTGGAAAAATATTCCCAGCCTGCAGAAAGTCGATGGCCATGAAACCAAGCCTAAAATCCAAGGCTAAACATGACTGAAAACACCCCGAGCTCTAGATGGAATGAGATGGTGTAAGCTGCAGCGGAATGAATGTTTGCACTTTGCTCAAGATGAGTGCTCCAAACTGTGCTCAAGGTTTCTTTCGTTCTTATGGAAGGTAGAGCCTTCCGTTCTTAATGAGAGAATGCTATGATTACAAACAAAGTGAATGGACACTGTGCGTGCAAGTGTATGAGACCGAGAGATAGAGAGAGAAGAGAGATACGACATCAAAGACGTTATAAAACCCTCCTCCGAAGGCTCCACTCTCGTCGGTGAGAGTGGTCTTCTTATGATTGCACAATCTGGTACAAACGGTTTGTAATGAGACTGATGCAAGTCTAGACTATGTCGACGACGATGACAGGAATGACAACACCGACATAAGGGCTGAAATCTGCAATCTGGTTTCCAAAAACGCTATGGGCTGAAATTTGCTACAGTTTGAAAACGCTGATTTTGGGGGTTGTTTCTGTGGGTCTTTTGTCGCTGAAATTCTACAGGTTTAGAGCTGAAAATTGAGGTTTCTTAAGGCTAAAAACTGATAGTCTTTCCAGGCTGAATCTGCTACTCCTTTAGGGGCTGAACTTGTAGTTTCTTCATTGCTGAAAACGATGCATTGTTGTGGCTGAAAACACGGCAAATCTGCAAACACTGGGATCCAAAAACGCTAGGGATGTGGCTCAGCAAAAACGCTATCTGATGGGGTCTGTGGCGATGGTATCTGGATGCAAAAATTCTAGGTTGATGCACTCCAGAAACGCTAGGTGTTAAGCTTTGCAAAAACGCTAGGGGATGGGGGACGGTCTTTGCTTGGAGGAAATCCACCAAGTTCTTGTTGGAGAAGTTGCCTGCTCAGCTTGTCTCCTGTTGCCTCTTCTGCCAAATAGTGCTAATTTAGGTTTGCTTATATACAAACTTACTCAATTGACCCTACCTAGTTTCCAACAAAAGTCACTTAAATTAATAAGTGAAAAATGTCAAAAATAGGTAAAATAGGCTAAATGCATTGGAAAATTTCCCTGAAGGATTTTGATGGGAATGCTTATGATCATGTTGTGTGCAACCAGAGGATATGCATGTACACTAAGTGACTGGGCATGCACGGTCTACGAATAGACTCACAAAAAGTGCTAAATCACTTCTTATCTAGACTGACTGGACTGACTGAACCCTTGTCGTGCTGTAGCTTGTCCACGGACACATAGGATTGGATGTGTCACTTGACATCCCCTCCTTTTCAAAGTGAGGTTATGATGTGAGTGGATTTTCGTGCTTGAAGCTTTAATGGAAAGGTTGTCTTCTCCCTTGAAACCGTAATGAACCGTGAACGGAATTAACAATTCAAACAATTCACGGCATGGTGCAAGCATACATGAGAAGAAAATCCATGTTCGTCTTGGGACAGCCACACCATAGGGCAGCCCCGATCCGGCTGTTCTCCCTTCAGACCAGCCTTCAAGCCCAAGAGGAGATCCCGCCAGAGCCTCAGTTCCATAGGAGGCTAGGGAAGCCCATGAGGGAGACCGTGTCGATGGTCTCATGTGCAAGAGCAGTTGGCAGTGTCAGTAGCAATCGCAGTTATGTGTACATCCAGGTCTATCCATTGGGAATGCCAGTCCTATGCCGCGACCACCCTTGGTCACTTGTATGAGCAAATTGTTATCAGCATAGAGAGCCTTTTCAAGATCTCTCTCTCTCCTTGACTATTCTCAGAAGGGCAACCTTGGGTAAGAAAACAAGTAGATTTTTTGTGCTTTCCTTATCTCCCTTACAGATTTCACTTGATATACATTCTCTTCTACCAAGGGCCTCTCAAGAGGTTCTTGAACTAGCTTCTCAGATTCCAGATTGGTATCATCTTGGGTTCCATCATCCTTCTCTGACTCTTCTGGGACCTTGAAAACCTTTCTAGCGGTTTGCTTTGTCCTTCGCATCATCTTGGGTGCCATCATCCTTCTTTGATTCTTCTGGGACTTGTAAACCTTTTCTAGCGGTTTGCTTTGTCCTTGCCATGGTAGTTTCTCAGAATTCCCAAACAGAGCGATGGTAGCCGCTTCAAACTTTAGAAGCACACAATATCGTGCCGTGAAGGGACGATTACAAGACGTCGTGTGAAAGCACAAGGGACTGCCCCAAACATCTGAATGTCGGGAATGCTCTGATGAACCATTAGCTGATTCCCATTCTTCTTCTTCTTCTTCGGAACCTTGGATGCATTATCATCTGATTCCCTTACCTCTTCTGGATTGTCATCTGGATGCGATAGTAGTTCTATCATAAACCGATGTTCGACCTCTTCAGTTCTAGAGAAGATTTAGTTTGAGGCTTATTTTGGTAGAAAAGCCGATGTTTCTCAGTTTTGGATATTTGAGAGGGATACCTCTGTCCATGTATCGAAGCTTGAATTACCAAAGACTTCTCAAGTACGCCCTGTCTTCCATAATTAGAGAGGTGTTTTGCTCGCGGTTGCAGATGAGATCATCATCAGTTTCACCCGTTTCCGTTGCACCTTTGACATTGTATCAAAGCACGACGGGCTCTCGAATCGGCTTGATGATTTGTGCGAGTTTTTGGCACTTAATTTTCGCTACGAGAAAAAAGACGGTTTGCTGTAATTTCTGCGTTTTTCACTCTTTTGGGGGTTGTTTTCGGTTGTAGTGAGCAGATTTGAACTTTTTCTCTCTGTGTGGACCTAACCCTATCACATGCCTAATTCTCCAACACGATGGAGAGTAGAGTGACGATTCTGACATGAACTCGGTCCACGATGAAGAAGTACGACGAGAACGATGTTCTGATCCACGGAGCTTTTGGCAATGACATGGCACTGCTCGTCAACGAGGAGTGGGAGAATTGTCCTAGGTTTACATCAGCGCAACTCATCAACCCAATCAAGAGCCCCACCCTTCCCACCTTTCCCTTGGAATCGGCCAATGAATGGCGACAATTATGCCATTGGGAAAAGCCACACAATGGCGGTTTTGGACTCATACGAGCTTAGAAGCTTCTGTACGCCGCGCAACTTTCAAAAACCGACGGATTGTACAGGAGCAAAGTTATGGGAGCATGTCAATAATCGGATCCGATCACTCATCAATCTCAAGAGTACACCATCTGTCATCAGTCACATTCGGTCGATCAAAGAACGTGAAGCAGATTTGGGAAATGCTTTCTCCTATATGATTGACATTTCTCTAATGAAGAGGATAGCTATGGAAGTGCAATTGAGGACCCTCGAAGCGAAGCACTCGTCCATGAGGGATCATATCAAAGAGATGCAGGAGCTTCACCAAGAGATACTTCATATGGGAAAGCTTATCAATTCAGAGGACGGGGCCATGGCCTAGTTACCTCCTCGATATTCCAACTCTATTATTCGTTGATTACTAGTGGCCGGCTGAATACTATCTCTTGGGAAGAGATTGTACCTATGGTGTTGAACGAGGAAGAGCGGTTATCACCATGTCAAGTAGCCTATAAACAGCTATGACGAGGTCGACCGTTCTCTAGCATAGAGCTGTGAGGACGGGGTTTAGGGGGAGGACCGTCTGGTCGTACTGCCGGGCGGCAGACCAATGTGGATGGCGCCACACATCTCTAAGGTCTGGGAATAAGAGACATTCTCTCATTATCTCAATGTTGGTGGAGAGCTTACTACCTATCTCTCATGGCAAGTACGCCCGTAGGGGTTTTATAGTATTCTATAAGATATCTTTCACTTGGAACGCCAATGTGCAATTTCCAGAGGTTTTTCCATTTGGTTTTTGAGGATAGAAACTCTTTCTAAAGGGTAGGGGCAATGTCAGGTAGCCTATACAGCTTACGACCTATCCCTCCATGGCAAATACGCCCGTAGGGTCTTATAGTACTCTAAAAGATATCTTTCACTCAGATTGTCGATCTTTGTGTGCGTAATGATGATATTATGGCAAGTACGCTCGTATTGGTGTTATGCTATTCTAATAGGTATCTTTCACTC
Organism: Adiantum capillus-veneris; assembly: GCF_014529385.1. Lineage (NCBI taxonomy): Eukaryota > Viridiplantae > Streptophyta > Polypodiopsida > Polypodiales > Pteridaceae > Adiantum > Adiantum capillus-veneris. Next base: position 135,345,746 of record NC_140942.1, on the reverse strand, counting down.
TTGGACTGTAGGTCTTCCTGTGCGTAGTGATAATATATACTTGCTGGATATATCTATGTTCTCTCTTCTTCTTTAATCCTCTGTGTGAAATTAGTAGGTAATTCTATTAGTGAGAAGCACTCCTCATTGTCTCAATGGTTGGGTGGAGAGTTGACGACTTACCTCTCCAGGCAAAGAACTCTTCTTAAAGGGGAGGGGCAATGTCAGGTAGCATATCACGGCTGTGACGAGGTCGACCGTCCTCTAGCCATAGAGCCGTAAGGATGGGATTCAGGGAGGGACCGTCTGGTCATAGTGCTCGAGCGGCCAGACCAATGGACAGCAGGCCACACATTCCAAGGTCTGGGAATGAGAGACACTTCTCTCATTATCTCAATGGTTGGGTGGAGAGCTTTCGACCTATCCCTCCATGACAAGTACGCCGTAGGGGTCTTATAGTATTCTAAAAGATATCTTTCACTCGGAACGCCGATGTGCAATTTCCAAGAGGTTTTTTCCATTTGGTTTTAAAGGATAGAAACTCTTCTTGAAGGGTAGGAGAAATGTCAGGTAGACCTATAGAGCTTACGACCTATCCCTCCATGGCAAGTACGCCCATAAGGGTCTTATAGTATTCTAAAAGATATCTTTCACTCGGATTGTCAGTCTGTGTGTGCGTAATGATGTTATATGGCAGGTACGCACGATTGGTGTTATGCCATTCTAATAGGTATCTTTCACTCTCGGACTGTCGATTCTTCCTGTACGTAGTGATAATATAGTTGCTGGATGTACCTATGTTCTCTCTTCTTTTTAATCCTCTGTGTGAAATTAGTAGGTAATTCTATTAGTGAGGAGCACTCCTCATTATCTCAATGGTTGGGTGGAGAGCTGACGACCTCCTCTCCAGGCAAGTATGACTGTAGGGGGTGAAATGGTATTCTGACAAATATCTCTCACTTGGATAATCTAGTTGTTGGATGATCTGCGCTCTCTCCTCTTCTCAATCCTATGTGTGAAATTAGTAGGTATTGAATTAGTATTGCAACATATTTCCTGCATTGCAAAGAGAAAATGGGTTGTCTTTGTTCTATGACACAACAAACCAATGCTTGAGGAAACACTAATCACATGTGTGTGACAAGTTCAAAAAGCTAAAATGGGTTGAACAAGCTAGACAAACCCAAGAACAGAGAGAGAGCACATTCAAATATGCCATATACATTGGAATATACATTCAAATATACATAAATATATATATATATATATTATATATATATATATATTATATATATTATATATATATATATAATATATATAAAATTATGCATATTTGAATTTATCCACCTAAAGCACTGTTGAGGAACCTTACTTAACAGCCTAGTGATGCATTTGTGTTTCCCTGCTATACAGGCTTTGATAGCTCTGTATTGGTACAAAAGCCATGGTAACAGCTCCAGATGTGGGGAGTTGATTATTGATAACTGCTCTGACTCGATTCAGTCTGAAAGTGGATCAGTAGAATGGGGGCACATTGCAAAGCAGTTTAGCAACAAAGTCAAAGACAGTTGATGAAAGCACATTACAAGATCAGGGGCAAAAGTTCACAGCCCAATGAGCAACCCATATCTTTAACTCATCATAACCTAAAGCTTCTGCATACTGCAATGGTTCCAGCCAAGCACTTGCCTTTCCCAACATCAAATCCCAGTAATCAGCTAGCTTCTCAGGTTGCAACACCTGACTCCGTGATAGTCGGAATTGAGAACTGCATTGGGCATAATGTCGCATATTGCGAGCCTCGCTTGGATGAGATAATAAGAATAAAGACTTCACAAAAGAAACCACATCATCCTTAGGCATGTACAACACGGCAAGCAAAACCCCAGTCAATGAGTAGAAAAGACTGATCAAAAACTACTATATTACCCATTCTTCATCTCTATGTACAATCTTCCTTTCATGTGCTTCTCTCAATGTATCGATAACATTAGCAAAATTTTCCCTGGCTTCTAGTGGAACTGACCCTTTCACCTTTTCTTCAACTGGCAAAATCAAAAGTAACTTCAAATCAGAAGCAACTCCCTCGACACTTGGAACACCAGGCACTCCCTTCAGCAACTCCAATATCTCCTTCTCATAAGAGACATCAACTTCGCTTTTAGAAACTTTTACAGCTAAATCTTTGTCAAGATAATGAGCCCTATAAACAGTGCTTGTCGCTCCGGAACCCAGGTACTCAAGGAACTCAAGTTCATGACCATCTACAACATACTTGTCACTCTGTTGACAGAACAGATGAGAGGTCAGCGAAAAAAAAACGGCAGCTAAAGACCTTTTACCTGAATCAATTTCTGGGGTTCTATTGTACAAGAAAGTAGTATCCCCCACATCTCTGACCAAACCTCCTCAACTGTGTATCACTGAACACATTGCAAATTTGTAACAGCAACTGCTATTTTTGTCTTGGCAGGGCCTGCAGACCGCAAAACAATAATTGCTTTTCTGATAGCATGCCCAACATGAGCCTTACAGTGGTATTTTGGCCTTTTCGAACCCTTGCTAGGATCGGGAAAAGAACATAAGCTTACAAGCGCCGTTACATTGGAAGCCACATGACGTTACCCTTGACATAAATGGTATAATCAATCTGCTTTTGGTCAGGTAATTCTTCCCTTTCATGACCTGTAAAGACCATCTCTTGCTTGCACTATCCCATTTGACTTTAAGTAGCATTCTATTGATGTTTTCTTTAAGAATTCGTAACTTCGAATTGTTCAGGGCTATCACACTCATCCCGGCTACCCCAAATGCGGTTTGCTAGCCTTTCGTCCACAGGGACGGGGACACAATCAAGCCTTACTTCTGCACTCTCCTTCACCAGGAGTCCAAGTTCAGCCGGTGTTTGACTTAAAGCAGGTACCTTTTGTAGCCTGCATGAGCGCCCCATACATGAGTTGTAATTTGGACTCCCACTTTGGACTCCAAATTCTCGTTGTTCTGTTGCAACATGGACTCCAAATTCTCATTGTTCTGTTGCAACTTGGACTCAAAAAAATTTCCCATTTTTCTCAAGAAATTCCATTGTCACCATATTTGCCACGATTCGGTCGGATCCATTGGAGCCAGCGGACAAGAATGAACAAGACCCATCTATTAATTACATGACTAACCAGATCATCCGTGCCACCTGGCATAAGAGAATCAGAGGGATATTTTACCTGGTGGGGAATGCTTCCTTTTCCTGAGGGACCAGTGCAAGCAACGCTTCCTGCTTTTCCTCAGGCTCTTTGCCCTTCCTCCTCCCCTTGTCTTCCATAACGTTACTAGGCATACAACTTTCCCGCTTCCTCGTTCTTTTACTTCGTAACTTCGACATCCTGAGTAAATGCACAAAGCGGTATGTCAGCAAACTCTACTGATTCAAACGGTAAATGTCGCAGCTGTAACTCTTCGAAATGAAGTATTTCTGGGGCTGATTTGTTGCACCTTTGGATCCGTCTCGATGTGCATTGCGGATGGCCATTGATGGCCATCAAGGGGCTGATTTGCGCTCCCAATGTGAGAGGAATGAAGGGCTGAAAAACGCAGATATCGACGAGGTCGATGATGGGCAACAATGGGAGCACTCGATGCCGGCAAGGGAATGGCCGAGGAGATGCTCGATGGGCTACTGAAGTACCAGAACGCAATGGGAAATTAGCGAAGATAGATCTGAGCCATTCTGGCGAGCAAAAGGGGTTGGAATCTGAAAACGCTGGGGGATCTTTCTGAAAACTACAAAGATCGGCTCGATCTAGCGATTGTTGCCAAAAACGCTGTGGCTGATTGACGAGGAGATGGCAATAGGGCTGATCATGCACAGGAGGAAAGTGCATGCACTCGACACTTGGTGTATGCCTACACACAGAGACATGCCTATTTAAAGGGTGCCCAAACTTTCAGATTCGTTTACTTCTATCGTGTGTTGCTTGAATTTTGCCCCATAGAAGGAAGCTTGGTTGAAGTTGTGATACCATTGTAACCAAGTTGGGTGAAGTTGTGATACCATTGGACACTCGAGGGTTGTGATACCATTGTAACCAAATTGGTTGAAGCTGTGGTACCATTGTAACCAAATTGGACACCCTGGGGGGGGGCATCAACTAAATAGATTAATCTTTAATACTCAATTGTAGACACTTACAGTAGTCGACAATGATTGTTTTTTTATATTTATAGCTCTGCAAGGTTGTCTTTAGGTACTCTGAGGACTTCACTACCTCTTAGTTTCCCATGTAATTAGATTTAGAATTTAATTTTATACTTGAAAAATTGATTGAAGCTGTGATACCATTGTAACCAAATTGGACACTCCCGGGGGTGATCAATTGTAAACACGAATAGAATAGATCAATCTTTAATACTAAATTTCAAACACCAACATTAGTCGACAATGGTTATTTTTTTATGTTTTAAGCTCTTCAAAAGGTTGTCTTTGGGTACTCTGAGGATTTCACTATCTCTTAGTCACCCATATCTAGATTTACGAATTTTATTTTTATATTTGAAAAACAGCTGAAAAAATGAAATAATCAAAACAACTTAGGGTACTTTGAGTCACTCATATAATCAAACTCGAAAATTTAATTTTATGCTTGGAAAACAAATGGAAAAATGAAGTAATAAAAAAAAGAGAACTTTAATGAAAATAATTTTTTTCTTAGAAATCAAAGTAATTGGTGATGCTACTATGGAAAATTTTGAAAAGGACAAGAGTAGTCCTTTGACTTAAAATCTGACATCATGAGAAATTCATGATCTCATGATGACTTTATTGCTAAGAGTTTATTAAACATTAGTTCTTTTCAACATTCTATGGTTTGCTTTGATTAGAACAATAATTAGTCTTCAGTGTTTTTAAGTTTGAGACGGATAACAATCGATAGACTTGTCGACACTTGTAGTCTTATTTAAGACTAACAAATCTTTTTGTTACTTGTTTGCATGGATGCATTGCTCAACTGATGCTCAGAACTAGTGCTTTTGTTGTTTTGACATATTTCATGGGTTGAAAGAAGGAATGGATGAATGATATCGATAACACCTTGTGGATGGAGCATCAATTTTTGGTGTAGAATGAATTTGGTCCACATCCCTTACTTGTATAGTTCAGAGATTCAATGCAATGTAATAAGCATGTAGTATTTTTCATTTGTATGGAGTCTCTTGGTGTTTGAAACTATAGTCTTGCTCTTTTGAACAATGGTCGTGCCCTTCATGTGATGTTTAAGTTCAGAACGTGTTAGGATAAGCACATGAATAAAATGGTATCACCAATTTGTTGAGAAAGTCATGATTAAATATTTTACTGTGGCCGCTTATGAAACCGATTGGTCAAACATAGTATAAGTACTCCTCGACGAGACGAGGGTAACCGAAGCTCGAGGATGTGAAAAACAACAGTCATACATGTTCCTGATTTGAGTTATAACATGAAAAAAAGGCTAAAAAATAACGTGCTATTTTTGGAAGGGCAGCGTCGGGAATTTCTTTGTCTCTCCCACTGCTTGCGATTTTAAGATGATAGCGCTCTTTATTAAGAACACTTCCTCTTCAATTAAAGGGTAATACAGAAGATTTTAAGATGACAGCACTCCCTATTAAGAACACTCTCCTCTTCACTTATTAAAAGGTAATACAAAAGCAGTGGAGAAGCTCTCTCTCTCTCTCTCTCTCTTTAAAAACTAAAAATAAAAAAAAATATCACCAGTATGGATTATAATGAGTCCATCAACAAGACAAATGCATATCGATGATCCATAAGTCAGGCGCGTATATGCTTATACATTAGGCATATACACTATAGCATAGCGTATATGTCTAATGAATTAGTGTAAATGCCTATACCAAGCTGAGTTTCATAATTGTAGCTAAAATTAACTTCATCTACTTTGAGCTCCAAAGCAGCTTGACGCATGTTTAACTGTTGAACAGCTTTTATCCTTAGCACATTCTTTTTTTCGAATTTCTTTGATACCTCCTCTTCCTCGCTCTATTAAGTTGTTGAATAGCTTTCATCCTTAGCACATTCTCTTCTTCGAATTTCTTTGATACCTCCACTAATTGCTTTGATACCTACTCTTTCTCGCTCTCATATTGCAATTCCAAACTGCTAGTATTCTCCTTTAAAATGTTGATTCTTTCTTCCAGACTCCAATTATCCTCCTGCTGGTGGACCCTCACCAAATCCTCTAGTTGCTGTATACTTGCTTCCATCTTCACTTTCTGTGTAAACATCTTCCGCTCTGGTGGGAAAGCTTGCTCTACGGAGAAGAGCTTGTTGGATGTACTTCAACTGTTCTTCTACCTGTGGGCCCATGTAAATTCTCAGACCTGAACACAATGCTTCTTTGCGTGAAAATGTATCCCAGCCTGCTGGATCATCACCCATCAACACCTATAGCTCCTTTGTACTGGAAAGCAGACGTTATGCTTGTGATGCATGAAGCTTTCCATCTTCATTGCATCACCTAGGTCACAAGGAACACAAAGATTGTATTGTAACAAGTCTCTCTTAATGGGAGAAATCATAATGCAAATGCCTATCGGAGGGGGGACCGGCTCCACATAAATCGGCTCCTCAACTGTTGTCATGTTCTCTAAATTCTCTCTCTTGCAAAAGTATTGTTCATGCCAAGTTAAGTAATTGCTATGACTATGTTGTTATCTTCAATTATGTTCACCTGCTATGGTCACAAAGTAATCTCTCAAAAGTATTCTCATTAATTTCCGCTACTCTCAAGTTAACTCGGGCTTAGTCGCCAGCAGCTCTAGCACACGTCTGCTCACCTTCTTCAATTTCTATGATATTTGACGAGAGTTTGTAGGTCGTCAAAATTTTTGGGTGAGCTTAGTCAGCTCAAATTTTTTATTCGGTCTCATTTCGGCCTCCGTTTCCTATACAGGCAGTACTACGCGGTCTATTTTGTCATTTTGTGCAGAATTTTTTTCAATGCCATTTTTTGCATAATAGGTCTCTTAAATTCTTCTACCATTTGTGTTGTATAGCACGTGTTGTTCCCGCTTTGTTTCTCCTCTTTTTGGGAAAGTTTCACATCAGGTGTAGGTATTCGCCATGGCCGACAACAACACAAGTGTGTTCAAGATGTTTGTTGATGAGGACATATTGGATAGGGCCAATTACTCTATGTGGGCTTACATGATGCAACATGTTCCTAACCGAAGATAAAAGTGGAGAGGCTCTCAATTACGTCAAAAGCTTCGTCAGAGGGCAATGTGGGTGAAATATCTATCTCTCTCTCTCTCTCTCTCTAGAACACTCTCCCCCTTCACTTAGAGGATAATACAGAAGAAGTGCAAAAGCGCTCTCTCTCTCTCTCTCTCTCTCTCTCTCTCTCTCTCTCAACACTCACACATATGCTTGCTCTTTTTGAGTAGTGGTCGTGCTCTTTGTGTGATGTGTTAGGACAAGCACATTAAGAAGATGATATCATCAGTATTCTTGAGAGAGTAATGATTAAATATTTTACCTTGGTAGCTCGTGAAATCGTCTAGTCGGACATGGTATAACTACGCCTCGGCAAGACCAAGGAAACTAAGTCTCGAGAATGTGAAAAACATAAAAGTCATACATGCTTTTGATTGATGAAAAACTCACCCTGTAGTACTCCTTTTTAAGTTTAAGGTTTAAAAACTTTAAAAATAAGTGCCTTGGTCCATACCTCGCACCTCCACTAGCTCCTACTCGCTCCACTTTTGTTTTTCATTAGATAGAATCTCCCCAAGATCCTTCAACATCTCCAATTAGCATGTCCATGCACGTCACCACTTAAAACCAATATTAATGAGTAGCACTTGAACTCATCACCTACATAGCATGAAACTCAATGTAAACCACTAGGCTATATGTCTACGTTGGTCCTTGAGCTCCCTTTGAGCCATAAAAAAAAGGATACACCCCCCCCCCCCCCCCCCCCCCACCCCACAAAAAAAACCCTACCCTGCCCTACCCTACACCCTCCCCCTCCCCCTCCCCCTCTCCTTCCCTTTTTTTTTTCCCACCCTTCCCTTTTCCTTTCTTCCCCCTCCCCAAACTAATTAATGCATTTGTGAAAAAGTCGTTTTGGCCACATACTCGACCAAGATGATAAGGGTCAATAGTTATTAACATTTAAAAAGGCTAAAAAGTTAACTCACTACTCTCATGCATGGGAATTTCCCTCTTCTCTCTCACTCTCCCACTCATTGCGATTTACAGATGATAGCGCTCCCTATTAAGAACACTCTCCCCCTTCACTTAAAGGGTAATATAGAAGAAGTGCAAAATCTCTCTCTCTCTCTCTCTCTCTCTCCCCACACCCACACATGCGATGGGAAAATTGAGGATTACTCATAGAGACTTTTGTGTGCTCTCCCTTGTGCGGAACACGCTCAAAGAAGTTCTCTCCTGCGATTCCTATGGCAGCCAGGCCAAAGAATGCAAGGCCAAAGGGGTTTAGGATAACTCTCAGATTGTGGTGGCAGTTGTGAAGCTCTTGGATTCTAGTGGATTCAGGTCATGGTTGCAACCAAGTAGAGCTCAGTTTTCTAGTGCCTTGCCATGGGCATTCAAAATCAATCATTGTTATGGTTTACTTTAGGTGGTTTTTGTTCTGGGCTTAAGCATTTCCTTGAGAAACATCGATGGAGGATAAGCATTAAGTAATATTTTCTATTTCTCGTCTAATTGCTCTCTCTCTCTCTCTCTCTCTCTCTCTCTCTCTCTCTCTCAACAAGAGCATTGTTATATCTTAGTTAATTTTTTTTTTAGAGCCACTCAAATAAAGAGATGACATTTTCATTTAAAGCCGCAGCTCCGCTTTGGGTGAAAAAGCTCAGAGCTTCCTGGCATTGTCCATGTTGGACACACCTTTGTACTGGGGTACTATGTCTAAATGATGAGGTCACTTTGTAATATGGTTCCTTGCCAACCTTCTCTAGGCTAAAAAATATCGAATCCTTTTGTCATGCCCTTGAATGTGCGCGAGTGCCAACGAATTCGATAGTTAGGGGATTAAAGGAGTTATTGGTAGGCTGGTATTCTCTCTTAGTTATAATGTTTATTTTATATATATATATATATATATATATATATATATATATATATATATAGAGAGAGAGAGAGAGAGAGAGAGAGAGAGATAGGAGGATATACTCTGTATGGATCAATGGCTATTTAAGATTCCAACGTGCCGATAATCAATGATTCATGAAAACTTCAATCATTTCTAAGTATTGAAAAGAAACATGTTTTTCAAAGTAACAAGCAAGTACACAGAGTAGATCTCTATCGCTTTGAGATTCCCAGGTGATTGCCTCTACTACATAGCCTACGCAACAAGCTCATACTCATACCATGCATGAGAGAGAGGAGCACCACCACCATAGCTTCTTGCAGAAGTAGTGTTAGTGCATGTGTATTGACTACCGTGTGTTGAATAAGAATACCATCAAGAATAAAAATCCGTGGCATGTACAGAATGCATGCAATCGAGTAAGTATCCATGGCATGTACATGTGACGCTTTCTGCTTGGGAGCGCTCTAGCTGCCAAGCCGTGAATTGTTTGAATTGTTAATTCCGTTTACAGGTTCATTATGGTTGCAAGGGAGAAGACAATCTTTCCATTAAAGCTTCAAGCATGAAAATCCACTCACATCATAGCAAAATCAGCCCCCCCCCCCCCTCTCTCTCTCTCTCTCTCTCTCTCTCTCTCTCTCTCTCTCTCTCTCTCTCTCTCTCTCTCGGGCGTCCCCAAGTTGTGGGCCCGAGCTTTTGGGTCGTGAGTCGTCAAGCAGGTGGCCTCCTACTAACATGTGTCCAGTTTGCGTCTTATGGTTCAGTTTCCTAACCCCTCTTAACTTATAAAGTTGTCAGTGACTTGCTGCGTGGACTATATTCTATTTAGGCGCTCATGAGAATTTGGTGCCAACCGGTGTCACAAAGGGATGACGTGGCATGCGCCCGCGCCTGGAAGGGAATTGGCCAAGAGGACAAGGGAAACTAACAAAACTCAGAAAGTTTGGCCAAGGGGCCTAAACATAAAGAAAAGGGACTTGAAGAACTTATGGAGCACTAGTCATGTGGCCTAACCCTTGAAAAGTCGAAGGCTTGAACTCTCGGCTGATCCCGGAAAACGCCCTGATTGCTAAAGTGACAGATTTGCGTAAATCATGTTGGCATGTTGACGTGGCCGCAGTACGGAATTCCGTGATTTGTGCTGCAGTGCTGCTGACATGGCAGGCTGTACGGATTTTCGTAAAATGCACCGGCTGATTTTAGCAGTTTTACGTGAGCTTTTTGCGAGCAGTGCTTTTGGCTTAAGTGCGTTCAGAACTGAATGCTTTTGGGGCTCTGCTTTTGGGTATCCCTTGTAAGTATAAAAGGGCCCTTGGGTCTCTTACTCTGTAGAGCATCTGGATGTAGAGTGCCCTTGAGAGTTGTACATTGACGATTGAATAATAAAGAAATACGAAAAGGGGCGCCAGTCTTTGGGGCCACTGCAGATGGGCGTGGACCTTTGCGGTGCTGTGTCAACTTTCCTTTTCTCTCCCTCTCTCTATTAAATTTTTGTACAGTTGCTTGAAGATTTGTTCGTGTGCTGCTATTGATTTCTCACTTGGAGTGTCCAAGCCTATAAATGTGTTATCAGAGCTCAGACGATTCTTCTTCTATGGAGAATCCGATCATTTCTGCATCACACACAAGGGGTTCTTGCAGAGAATCCGTGAGAATTTAAAGAGAAAAAAGTTCTCAGTGAGGGAACACAAGAAACCAAGAGCATTCGTGGCAGAGCAAGCAGAGGGTGACAACACTAGAAGATTGTGATAAAGAATCTTCATGTCTCTGCGCGGGACTTGCTAGCCACTCTTACCCTTCGTACATCGCGCATCGGGCGCGCTCTTGTCTTTATCGCTTTGTCTTAAGGGGCATAAGCCATAAGGAATGCAAGAAATGAAATAGAAAGAAAAGACGTATAGGCAAGCGGAGGTTGTACTCACAGAAAGAGGGTGACGAAGCTGTAGAGCAACGAGTCAACAGATTGATGAAGAACAAGCAGCACTCTCTTGGAAGAAGAGGAAGTCAGTGGATTCCCCCGGTTATTTCGGCCAGAGGTCCGCTTTCGAGATGGCTTGCAGATCCAAGAAGCGTGTTCGCTTTGAGAATGACCTAGATTTTTTTTCAGCTTCAGAGAGGCATGAGAGGCATCTAGAAGTTCAGAGGAGAGGATGTCGTTCTTTTCTTACAGATTGGATAGAAAGAAAAAGAACAAGAAAACCAAGGAGTTCAAGGAAGGGGGCCAAGCAGTCAAATTTCACACGTTTTTAGGCTATCAGGACACCCATCGAGCGCTTGCGTTTGTACATGAGTTTGATATCGCCTTCTTAGGGGGTTGTATTTTAGAACACTCCAAGGTACGAAGGGCGGCATCTTACTTGACAGGAAATGCGTAGACATGGTGGTGTCTACTCTATTGCTACGCAGGGAAGCACCAAGGAAGTGGGTAAAATTCAAGAGAATTTTCACTTCTGTATGGTTAACAGAGATTATGAATAGGATGTCATCACAGCATCGAACCATCTAAGGATGACTAAAGAGGACACTTTGGATGACTATTGGCAGAGGTTTTGGGATACATATTTGCCTGTGTCCTCATTTAAGAGGATCACTTTGAAGAACAAGATTGAGCGGTTTTGCTGTGGATTACTAAAAGAGATATGAACCTTTTATCTAGAAAAGAGGTCTGACTCCATTCAGAGGTTAATGGGGTATGCGAAACAAAGTTTTGGTATGTATGCCGGCTCATTGACTTATCCCACGGATAGGACAGTGTCCACCTCAACATGGCAAGAGTCTTCAAGCGAAGAGAAAGAACCAAAGTAGCGAGATGCAAGTTCAGGCTCCTATAGAAACTCTCAATCATTTATGAGAGTAGGCATTGAAAAACAACATGTTGTGATATTCAAAGTATCAAACAAGTGGGCAAAGAAGATCTATATCCATGTGAGATTCCAAGTGATTGCTTTAAAACAGAGCCGTGGCTCCGTATTTTTAGACAAAAATCTAGAGCTTTGGTCATACGAAATTACCACGCAGTTTTTCTCTGTCGTGAGAGAAAGCTACAAGAGATATATCATAGATAGATATCAAAGATATATAATTAATCAAATATTTCATAGATATTTCAAAGATATATAAGCAATTAATAAATAGTTCATAGATATTGAAGATATACAAGTAGTTAATAAATAGTTCATAGATATTGAAGATATATAAGGAATTAAATATATCATAGATATCAAATATATATAAGAAATTAAATATATCATAGATATCGAAGATATATATATAATAAGAAACTAAATATACTATAGATATCAAAAATATATATAATAAGAAATTAAATATATCATAGATATCAAAGATATATACATATATATATTAGTCAAATCTGCTAGTTATGGTTTGATAGACCAAGATCTAGCCATTTCAACGAATGCGCAAGGAAACCGAACCGTTGCGTTATATATATATATATATATATATATATATATATATATATATATATATATATATATATATATATATATATATATATATATATATATATATATATATATATATATATATATATATATATATATATATATATATATATATATATATATATATATATATATAGGAGGAGAGAGAGAGAATATCTATGATATACCCTGTATGGATCAATGGCTATTTAAGATTCCAACGTGCCTCTTTTATAGATCCTCAATGATTCGTGAAAACTTCAATCATTTCTAAGTTATGAAAAGAAACATGTTTGGATCTTCAAAGTAACAAGCAAGTGCGGAGAGCAGATCTCTATCGCTTTGAGATTCCCAGGTGATTGCCTCTACTACATAGTCTACGCAACAAGCTCGTGCTCATACCATGCATGAGAGAGAGGAGCACCACCACCATAGCTTCTTGCACAAGTAGTGTTAGTGCATGTGTATTGACTATCATGCGTTGAATAAGAATACCGTCAAGAATAAGAATCCGTGGCATGTACAAAATACATGCAATCGAGTAAGAATCCGTGGCATGTGCATGTGACGCTTTCTCCCTCGGAGCACTCTAGCTGCCAAGTCGTGAATTGTTTGAATTGTTAATTCCGTTCACAGGTTCATTACGGTTTCAAGGGAGAAGACAATCTTTCATTAAAGCTTCAAGCATGAAAATCCACTCACATCATAGAAAAATCAGTCCCCCTCTCTCTCTCTCGGGCGCCCCGAAGTTGTGGGCTCGAGCTTCTGGGTCGTGAGTGGTCAAGCACGTGGCCCTCCTACTAACATGTGTCCAGTTTGCGTCTTATGGTTCAGTTTCCTAAACTGGGTCGTGAGTCGTATAGCAGGTGGCCCTCCTACTAACATGTGTCCAGTTTGCGTCTTATGGTTCAGTTTCCTAAACCCCTCTTAACTTATAAAGTTGTCAGTGACTTGCTGCGTGGACTAGATTTGATTTAGGCGCTCATGAGAATTTGGTGCCAACTGGTGTCACAAAGGGATGATGTGGCATGCGCCCGCGACTGGAAGCGAATTGGCCAAGAGGACAAGGAAAACTGACAGAACTTAGAAAGTTTGGCCAAGGGGCCTAAACTTAAAGAGAAGGGACTTGGAGAACTTATGGAGCACTAGTCGTGTGGCCTAACCCTTGAAAAGTCGAAGGCTTGAACTCTCGGCAGATCCTGGAAAACGCCCTGATTGCTAAAGTGGCAGATTTTCGTAAATCGTGTTGGCATGTTGACGTGGCCGCAGTACGGAATTCCGTGATTTGTGCTGCATACATGGCAGGCTGTACGGATTTTCATAAAATGCACCGGCTGATTTTAGCAATTTTACGTGAGCTTTTTGTGAGCAGTGCTTTTGGCTTGAGTGCGTTCAGAACTGAATGCTTTTGGGGCTCTGCTTTTGGGTATCCCTTGTAAGAATAAAAGGGCCCTTGGGTCTCTTACTCTGTAGAGCATCTAGACGTAGAGTGCCCTCGAGAGTTGTACATTGACGACTGAATAATAAAGAAATACCAAAAGGGGCGCCAGTTTTTGGGGCCACTGCATATGGGCGTGGAACTTTGCGGTGCTGTGTTGACTTTTCTTTTCTCTCCCTCTCTCTATTAAAGTTTTGTACAGTTGCTTGAAGATTTGTTTGTGTGCTGCTATTGATTTCTCACTTAGAGTGTCCAAGCCTATAAATGTGGTATCAGAGCTCAGACGATTCTTTTTCTATGGAGAATCCGATCCTTTCTGTAGCACACACAAGGGGTTCTTGCGGAGAATCCGAGAGAATTTAAAGAGAAAAAAGTTCTCGGTGAGGGAACACAAGAAACCAAGAGCAATCGTTGCAAAGCAAGCAGAGGGTGACAACACTAGAAGATTGTGATAAAGAATCTTCATGTCTCTGCGCGGGACTTGCTAGCCACTCTTACCCTTCGTACATCACGCATCGGGCGCGCTCTTGTCTTTATCGCTTTGTCTTAAGGGGCATAAGCCATAAGGAATGCAAGAAATGAAATAGAAAGAAAAGACGTATAGGCAAGCGGAGGTTGTACTCACAGAAAGAGGGTGACGAAGCTGTAGAGAGACGAGTCAACAAATTGATGAAGAACAAGCAACACTCTCTTGGAAGAAGAGGAAGTAAGTGGATTCCCTCGGTTATTTCGGCCGGAGGTCGGCTTTCGAGATGGCTTGCAGATCCAAGAAGCGTGTTCGCTTTGAGAATGACCTAGATTTTTTTTCAGCTTCAGAGAGGCATGAGAGGCCATCTAGAAGTTCAGAGGAGAGGATGTCGTTCTTTTCTGACAGACTAGACAGAAAGAAAAAGAGCAAGAAAACCAAGGAGTTTAAGGAAGGGGGCCTAGCAGTCAAATTTCACACGTTTTCAGGCTATGAAGACACCCATCGAGCCCTTGCGTTTGTACATGAGTTTGATATCGCCTTCTCAGGGGGTTGTATTTCAGAACACTCCAAGGTATGAAGGGCGGCATCTTACTTGAAAGGAAATGCATAGACATGGTGGTCTATTCTGTTGTTACGCAGGGAAGCACCAAGGAAGTGGGTAAAATTCAAGAGAATTTTCACTTCTGTATGGTTAACAGAGATTATGAATAGGATGTCATCACAGCATCGAACCATCTAAGGATGACCAAAGAGGACACTTTGGATGACTATTGCCAGAGGTTTTGGGATACATATTTTCCTGTGTCCTCATTTAAGAGGATCACTTTGAAGAACAAGATTGAGCGGTTTTGCTGTGGATTACTAAAAGAGATATGAACCTTTTGTCTAGAAAAAAAGTCTGACTCCATTCAGAGGTTAATGGGGTATACGAAACAAAGTTTTGGTATGTATGCCGGCTCATTGACTTATCCCACGGATAGGACAGTGTCCACCTCAACAGGGCAAGAGTCTTCAAGCGAAGAGAAAAAACCAAAGTAGCAAGATGCAAGTTCTTTAGAGGATTCCGGAGAGGTAACAGAATCAGATGATAGTGCATCCAAGGTTCCAAAGAAGAAAAAGAATGGGAATTAGCTGATGGTTCATCAGACCATTCTGACGATTCAGATGTTTGGGCAATCCCTTGGGCTTGCACGACTTCACGGCGCGATATTGTGTGCTTCTAAAAGTTTGAAGCGGCTACCATCGCTCTGTTTGGGCATTCTGAGAAGCTACCATGGCAAGGACAAAGCAAACCGCTAGAAAGGTTTACAAGGTCCTAGAAGAATGATGGTACCCAAGATGATGCCAAGGACAAAGCAAACTGCTAGAAAGGTTTACAAGGTCCCAGAAGAGTCAGAGAAGGATGATGGCACCCAAGATGATGCCAATATGGAATCAAAGAAGCTAGTTCTAAAACCTCTTCAGAGGCCCATTGGTAGAAAGAGAATGAATTATCAAGTGAAATCTGTAAGGGAGATAAGGAAAGCACAAAAATTTACTTGTTTTCTTATCCCAAGGTTGCCCTTCATGAGAGTAGTCAAGGAGAGAGAGAGAGATCTTGAAAAGGCTCTCCATGCTGATAAAAATTTGCTCATATGCGTGTGGTCCGGCATAGGACTGGCATTCCCAATGGATAGACACGGAGGTACACACAACTGCGACTGCTACTGACACTGCCTACTACTCTTGCACATGAAACCATTGACATGGTCTCCTCATGGGCTACCCTAGCCTCCTATGGGACCGAGGCTCTCGCGGGATCTCCTCTTGGCTGGAAGGCTGGTTTGAAGGGAGAAGAAGCCGACGGATTGGGGCTTCCATATGGTGTGGCTGCCCCAAGATGAACATAGATTTGCTTCTCTCGTATGCTTGCACCATGATGAAGGTGCTATGCATCTCCATGATCATAGCGCCTCCATGCATCTACCAGGGGAAGGAGAAATGCAAGGCTAATGTATTGGCTACCCATACGGGATCGTGGTCCACTGCCCTCGAACACTTCCCATGGGGTCGCTATGGGAGCAACCCGCTAACTCTAGGTCTGCCCCGTCATGGCTTGAGACGATCCCCCAAAGTAAAAAACGCTAGAGTGGGAGGCAATCAAAATTGCTAGGCTGCCCCCTACTCCCATTTCCATGGGGACGCGACCCACAAGGGGCCTCCCCCCGGGGTGCCCAAGAGAGGGCTCCCCAACATGGAGCTTGCGACCACCTCACACTGACCCTGCCCTCCCTAAGTAATCCCAAATCACTAGGTTGGCTGGCTGTCCACCAGCCCCCACGACTAAGGATAATGGGGAAATAGAAGGAAAATGGATTGGAATGGTTGAGTGAAGCCTTGTAGAAAAACGGGAATGGCTTGGAAAAATGTTCCCAGCCTATAGGAAGTCGATGGCCATGAAACCAAGTTGATGGCAATTTGGCATTGCCTGTCAAAGCCGACTCCAATATATGCACTAAAAGATGCACCTGAATTGCTGCATACCGGATGAACCAGAGAGTCAGGTGAAGCCGAAACTGGAACTCCTATCCTTGGATGGGAAAAAAAAATCATAGAAGCATCCTCTGCTTCAAGAAGGATAGGGATCCCTCTCTGTCATTCCATAATCCACAATCTGGTACAAAAGTGGAGCCGAATCATCAACCTGCTACCCACCATCAGATAGGTAGCTCCGTCGACTATTCCAAGAAAGACGTGCATTTGCAAGGGCAAAGCAAATCTGCCAATCCATCTTCTCGAAGAAAGCACATCCATAGGAGTCTGCTCTAGGAGTGTTGAAGAAGATCCCACTGCTTTCTGAACAATTTTCTTTGAAGAAGAAGCTCGAGATGAATAGCTCCCCCTCTGGATCCAACAACTGCATGCTTGCTCCCCGCACGGGAAGACACGGCAATATAACTCCATCTGGGATAACCAAAGCACTCCAGTCCGGGCATAGAACTGACATGCCGAGTGCATAGACCCGAGGTACCCACACTGCGACTGCTACTGGCACTGCCAACTGCTCTTGCACATGAGACCATCGACATAGGATCTCCTGGTTGGAAGGCTGGTATGAAGGGAGAAGAAGCCGGATCGGGGCTGCCCTATGGTGTGGTTTTCCCAAGACGAACATGGATCTGCTTCTCTCGTATGCCTGCACCATGATGAAGGTGCTCTGCATCTCCATGATCATAGTGCCTCCATGCTCTGCCAGGGGAACGAGAAACACAAGGCTAATGTACTGGCTGCCCATACGGGATCGTGGTCTACAATCCCCGAACACCTCCCATGGGGTCGCTACGTGAGCAACTTGCTAATGCTAGGGCTGCCCCCTCCTCATGGCTGGAGGCGACCCCCCAAATGAAAAAAATCTAGAGTGGGAGGCAGCCAAAAATGCTAGGCTGCCCCCTTCTCCCATTTCCATGAGGAGGGGCCCCACAAGGGGGTTGCCCCCTGCGGGCGCCCCAGCCTGGAGCTTGCGACAACCTCACACTGATCCTTGCCGTCCCTAAGTACTCCCAAATCACTAGATCTGCTCGCTGTTCACCAGTCCCCACGACTGAGGATAATGGGGAAATCGAAGGGAAGGGAAATGGGCTGGAATGGCCGATTGAAGCCTTGGAGAAAAACGGGCATGGCTGGGAATATTTGCAGAAAGTCGATGGCCATGAAACCAAGCCTAAAATCCAAGGCTAAACATGACTGAAAACACCTCGAGCTCTAGATGGAATGAGATGGCTAGATTGAATGATTGAAACACGGTGTTCAATGTGAACTAAGTGTGATGATTTGCATGATGTAGATGTATAGTCTTGTGGAGATGGTTATGGGCATAGTCTGCTTGATTGAAATGTGAAAAGGACAGATGTAAATATGATAGTAACGAGATTTAGTCAATCGAGACATCCAACAAAGATGCTAAATGGTTACAATGATCATGATTTGTATCTGAGAGCCTCGACAGAAATGTGATTGATGAGTGACTGATGTCTTTGTAATAGTGCTGGATTGGTGGAGTCTAGTGCCTGAGTAGATACAGTCAGTGTCTAGAGAAGAAAGTTTCTGGCCTTTGGCTATTTTGCAGGTGTAATCGAGGGTTATTCTTTCATGAGGGGGGAATGATCTCTTTGTAATAGTGCTGGATTGGTGGAGTCTAGTGCCTAAGTAGATACAGTCAGTGTCTAGAGAAGAAAGTTTCTGGCCTTTGGCTATTTTGCAGGTGTAATAAAGGGCTATTCTTTCATGAGGGGGGAATGTCACAAAGTGATGATGTGGCACGCCCGAATGGAAGGGAATTGGCCAAGAGGACAAGGAAAACTGACAATTTTTAGAAAGTTTGGCCGAGGGGCCTAAGCCTAAAGAAAAGGGACTTGCAAAACTTATGGAGCACTGACCCTTGAAAATTCAAAGGCTTGCACTCCGGGCTGATCTCGGAAAACACGTTGACTATTGACGTGGCAGATTTTCGTAAATCGTGTTGACTTGTTGATGTGGCAGCAACAGTACGGAATTCCGTGCTTTGCGGTGCAGTGCTAACATGGCAGGCTGTACGGATTTCCGTAAAACGCACTGGCTGTTTTTGATAGTTTTACGTGAGCTTTTTGTGAGGAGTGTTTTTGGGTTAAGTGCTTTTAGAACTTAATGCTTTCAGGGCTCTGCTTTTAAGCATCCCTTGTAAGAATAAAAGGGCCCTTGGGTCTCTTACTCTGCAGAGCATCTGGACAAAGAGTCTGAGAGAAAAAATCCCTCGGGAGTTGTACAATGACGACTGAATAATACAGAAATACCGAAAGGGGCGCCAGTCTTTGGGGCCACTGCATCTGGGCGCGGAACTTCGCCGTGCCGTGTCGACTCTCCTTTTCTCTCCCTCTCTTTGTTAAATTTTTATCCAATTGTTCGAAGATTTGTTCATGTGTTGCTATTGATTACTCGCTTGGAGTGTCCAAGCCTGTAACAACTGGCCCGACCAAACACCACCAATTGACCGACCTAAAATGCTCGAAATTGAGAAACCCGCAAGGCTGCAACAACTGTTTCCCTTAGGAGTTGTAACTTTGCGAAGCAATAATAAAGAAATAGCGAAAGGGTGCTAGTCTGTGGAGCCAATGCACCTTCTCTTGGAACTCCACTGTGCCGTGTCGACTCCCCTCTTCTCCCTCTCTATTCAAGTTCAATTATTTGCAAATTTGTTCGTGTGTTGCTATTGATTTCTCTCTTGGAGTGTCCAACCCCGTAACCGTGGTATATGAGCTTGTCAGGCAGGCTAGAAAAAGGGGGAGAGACGGGTCGCCTACTGCTAGAAAAAGCAAGGAAGGAGAGACACCGAGATTTCTAGCTAGTACTTTTACTAGAGGCTGCCCACTTATTAAGCTGGTGGGTGGTGTCAGGTGCAGCGGGATTGAAAATGCTTGACAAGATCTAGTTTTTACAGTACCACAAAATCCTTACTTTCTTTCCTTGCGTACTTGAGGGTTCTATTTAGAGAGAATGAGATAGAGATGTAGAGATGCGGAGAGAGAGAGAGAGAGAGAGAGAGAGAGAGAGAGAGAGAGAGAGAGAGAGAGAGAGAGAGAGAGAGAGGAAAATGACATCTGACGCGTCCCAACCAACCCTCTCATGGGCCCCGAGGTGGTATTTGCGTAAATGGAATAGACACAAAATGCAATACCTCAATGCAAACTCTATTGATTCAAAAGGTGAATGTCGCCGCTGTAACTCTTCAAAATGAAGCATCTCCGGGCTGATTTGTTGCACCTTTGGATCCGTCTTGATGTGCATTGCGGATGGCCATTGATGGCCATCAAGGGGCTGATTTGTGCTCCCGATGTGAGAGGAATGAAGGGCTGAAAAATGTAGATCTCGACGAGGTCGATGATGGGCAACAATGGCAGCACTCGATGCCGGCGAGGGAATGGCCGAGGAGATGCTCGATGGGATACTGAAGTACTAGAACGCAATGGGAAATTAGCAAAGACAAATTTGAGCCATTCCGGCGAGGAAGAGGGGCTGAAATGTGAAAACGCTGGGTGATCTTGTAAACAATGATGCTGCCTCAAGCCGATCAAGAATGTCATCTATCCTCGGTATGGGGAACCTGTTCTTGATGGTGTTCTTATTCAAGGCGCGATAGTCAATGCACATGCGCCATGAACCATCCATCTTCTGCACTAGGAGTACAGGCGAACAAAAAGGGGATGAACTGGGCTGAATCAACCCCTTCTCTAAAAGCTCGTTGACCTCACTCATAATCTCTTTTTGTTGGGCTGCACTAACCGTGTATGGTGGTCTATTCGGTGGACTAGAACCTGGCACAAGATCTATGGTATGATGCTGTGCGCGGATGTCACACGTGTCAATGCAAGGAACTTGCCGATACACCGTGTGCGAGCCACAAATGGCTCCAAGCACACAACAAGCCTAAACTAGTAAGCTCAAAGAAGGCAATGGTGTGTCACTCACCGCTCTACGCTTGCTTCGTGGAGGATTCCTCGCTGCGAAAAAGAAGGAGACGTCGCTACGCCGCACTCAACCACTTCACTACCGTCGTGCCTTCGTAATGCTCGATCGCCCACACACTCCCTCTCTCTCTCTCTCTCTCACACACACACACACACACAAAGAGATGAAGAAGAAGAAGAAGGAGATGGAGCAAGAGCACTCTTCAATTGCACAAATGAGAGAATGAGTGAATTTTAGGTTTAGTTGACTTTTATATGAGCTCGCCCCATTCACACTTGGGCGCCCATGCTTAGCCAACTAATCCCTTGAATGTTCCAGTTAGAGTGCGCCTCTCATCGGCGATCACTCTTACCCTTTTCCTATTGGACCGACAAGCCCGGTACCTGACTCTACCAAATAAATAATACAATGTCCGCCGTAGGTTACAACGCCCGTCTCGTAGGTGATAGGGTGTCCGTGAGCCGTGAGGGTTAACATGGTTACAACGTCCGTCTCGTAGGTGATAGGGTGTCCGTGAGCCGTGAGGGTTAACATGCCCTCCTTCCTGATGTAGATTCCGTCCTCGGAAGCTATTGAGTTGAAGCTCGTTCGTCGAGGTGGAAGAGCATTTGAGATGAATGTCCTTAGCCTTCTTCAGTCACTGCAAAATCAAACAACATCGGCACAGTAATTGCGTTCTCATAAGCGATTACAAAGCATATGCAGTTTTAGGTAGACAAATTGATTGGTAACAGAATTTTAAACAATTTGTCAGCAATAAACATTAAACTGCAATGTAATCAAATGCATAAACAGATGTAAAGGTAAAAAATTAAACAAGTCTGGGGTCGCTAATTTAACGGTCGAAAGGAACTAGAGATCGACTATTAATACCATGGGTAAGTTTCTTAATTTTCTCTGGTCAATTAAGTTGTTTAATCGCAAGAGCCAAGTATTTCATGTTCGAGGGCTGACTAGAGGCTATACCTAGAAGACCTTGTAGTTAAGCTACGATAAAAGGAATTTCTCATGAAATCATCGCCTGATTGATTACCTTTTCTTTGACCCCCCAAAGTCTTTTCACAGTGATTCAATTTTGATGTGTGTGCTTATTTTATATGCCTTGGGTTTTTTGCTTTTCAAGGAAAAGCGCCCACACCGGGAACCTCTAGGGCTCTAGTCCCATAGGCAATACATGTGAGTGAAGTACCCAATCAAGCTGAGATTTCTCTTCCAGCTTAAGATTTTACATTATGGCACTTTGATTTTTTGTTTGTTCATTTCCAGCATTTGAATTTTGTAACTTTTGGGGGGTCATATAACACTGTTACCCTCCCCAGTCTCATCACATTAGTAAACTCCCTTTATAATACTTAAGCTAAAGGTCAATAGGGTCAAGCCCACTAGAAATCCCTAGTACATTTCACACAATGCTGCCTAAATCGGATTAAGAACCTAAGTAACCATTGATTATTAAGAAGGTATTCCCCATGGTATTAAGAGAAGATCTCTAACACCTAGCTTGGTCAAACTAGCTTGGTCGGACTGCTTAATTTTTAAATCTAGACAAGTGATTATGACAAAAAATTACATTGAATTTAATGTTTGGTGCTAAACAAATGCGATGAATATTATGCTACCAATCACAATCAAAGCAAACAAACATGGATGCAAAAAAGATAAGGGGCAATGCTAATGGACAAGAAACACCTGTTTGTGTTGATGGTCGCGCTTGATTTGAAGTGTGAAGGAGAGAAAGATTCTATGAAGGTCCAAATCCTAACCACAGCAACACGTTCCTGTACACACTAAGAAACACAAAGAATACCTCTAGGAGGCACATCAGTGGGAAAAAGGAACTTTGCTAATCACTCAACTCTAAAACAGAAACACTCCTATCGTACTAATTCTACCTACCCTCCAGCACTCGAGTGATGAGGATCAAAGGTGTTTTATGACATAGGTTTCTGTTTCAATGTACCGGATGTGAATGTGTAGGTCTGAGTCAATGTTTTGACTTTTATTGTGCATACTCGTTTGCTAATTGCTCTTGCTCTTTATTTTTTTTTTGTTTTTTGTGAGTATAAGGCTTTATATATACATTCCCTAAGATTCGGATATTGAGAGGTCAGGGAAACAAGGTTGAGAGAGGAGCAAGTGAATGATGACTGTCAGCAAACATTCCCCCCTTCCTTGGGTAGATCATATCGTTTGAAATGTGCTCGTCACCCTTTGAAACCAATTGTTCCAGTCGATAATAGGTGAGGATTTTTGCCAGTAGTTTTCTATTACCTTAGGTTCCTCATCGAGTTGCAAGGGTGGTAAGGTACTCTCCGAGGATCGGACTTGAAGTGGTTCATCAGGTGATTCTTGAACACTGGGAGGTGTGGATTCCTTTGTAGCTTTATGGAGGTCCACTATTGTAGGTCGACGATGTGGAGAAGCTTTTACCTCTATGGATGCATTACATGAAGAGCTAGAAGCTTCATGGGACTCCCCCTTCCTGAGCTAGGTGGAACAAATCGTTCTGTCTTCGGTACCCAAACTAGCTCTGGAGCGGGTGTGTAGCATTCTGTAATTTTTTAATTTCCGTGATTGTCAATTTGTTTTGGAGCTACAGGATTGAGCTCACATGGGCCCAGTGACAAGTAAGAACACAATCTACGTTTTGGCACCCAAATTTGATCATTTCAGCGATATTAGCCTTGGGCTTCCAATAATCATTTAGGGATCCAATGCCACGTTTTCTTACTTTTCTTGGAGCGAGTGGTATGTTTCTTACAAGGCTTCTGTTTTTTAGCATCAGCCATGGTCGCTAAAGAAGATTTAGGGACCCACTTGAATGCTTTCTTCGTTACATTAGGATGAGTCTTGTCAGAAGCTATATGCACTGCTTGTAGCATATTTAAGGGTACGGGCATTTCATCCCCCTCAGGTGTTACCCAGGTCGTTCCCCTATTTCCCGAAGTGTCTATGGTTGCTGCTAGGTGGACCCAATCCACATTGTCCGACTCAGTCATCCCAGGTAGTACATCCATATAAGGAGAATCTTCCCCAACATCAGTGTTCGCTTTACACGTGGAACAATACTGCAATGGGGCGGAGTGAACTGTGGTGTCAGATCTATGATCAATTATAAACCTGTTTCCTAGAGGATGTGCTCGACCCGTCACAAGATCCACTCGAATGACAGAATCTTGGAACTGCAAGTAGACATGGTTTTTAGACCAGTCATGCACCATTTTTGCTTCCCTCATGAAAGGACGTCCTAAGATCATCTCCGATGCCATAGTGTGTTTGGAGAAATCCATAACAATAAAGGTAATCCTTATTTTATGTCCAAAGACCTTGATCTTGAGATCTTCTAGCATCCCAATAGGTTTAACAATAGACCCATTGGTCATCTTCACTACTATGGTTGTGGTCGCAAGGTGAGGTCTTCCCATAGTTTCCCAGCAATTTTTAGTCACAATGCTAACCCCAGCGCCACCATCAAGGATTCCCTTCACAGTTAATCCCTTAGTAGTGATTGGTATGGTCGCATTGGATTCATCACCCTCAAAGTATTGTCCCAACTTGTTAACATGTATTTCTATAACAAGGTTCTCATCTAGGTTGGGTTGTGGATCTATATATTCCTCCTCTATTGGCATCTCCTCAGCTCCATCCATCTGTGCAAATTGTGGTAGCCCAAACTTCAGTTTTCCATTGAGGAAGGCTCGAAGAGCTGAGACTAGCTCGGGGTCTTTATATAGTTTGGACATGATGGTGGTTCTAACTTCTGAAGACTTGAAATCCATCAATTTGGCAATGTTTAATGGCACCTTTTGGCCTTGAGTCCCTTGACGTAGGGAAGATGGGATCTCCATTTCTTTGATAGGATCAGGTAGTCCCTCTGTAAACATTCTTTCCATCAAGAAGTGAGTACGCCCACTTTCCCATGACTTTAAGTCACTTTTTTCTTGGATGACACTAGGTATGTCCAAGGGTCTATGGACTTGGTGAGGTTGTTGTTGCGTAGGGAACACAGTGTCTGTAATCTGGATCTTCCTAGGTGCTGGTTCTAGATCCCTTTGGGTATTTTCTACCAAACTCCTTAATTGCTTGACTCGCTCAATCTCCTTTGTATGGTTTGGGTAAGTTCCTATCTTCTTTTTGGATCCTGGCCATTGTGGCTCATGAAGATCTTCCTTGTTGGTTTCTATGTTAGTGGTCGTTTTGGTCTCCATGGTTTCACCTGAATCAGAATCTTCTTCAGCGTCGTTCATATATACGGGGTCGTCACCAGTCCCTATGTTGGTCTTTGAACTGGGGTCTGACTTCGCTGCTTTTTGCGATTTCTTTCTTCGTGTTTTCTTCTTTTTCTGAGATTGGGCAATTGATGCCGTGTCTCTTTCCTCAAGAATATAATTTTGTTTTTGGAGCATCGATCATATGAGTACGTTTACTGGTACCACGTGTGTACTTGGTGATGGCTCCTCGGTAACTTCAATCAAGTTTAATGGCGTGATCTTCGGTGCATTTGGATTATTTGGACATTGGGCAATCAAATGATCTATGCCACATCGATTACACATGAGTATCGGCATTGTAGACGTGCTCGCTTGATTGGTAAGCATCAATGTGGCGTTCTTTTGTAGCCTAATAGGACACTCGGCTACACGATGTGGGCCTCCACACTCATATCATTGAAGAGGTGGTCTCTTAGCAGTGTAGTTGATATTTTGGCCTCTTGCCGCAAGAGCAGCTACTTGATATACAGGTTTGACTTGTCCCCAATAGTCCTCCATGTAGTATTGTGGACTTTCTTCAAGCACATCCATCCCATAGGCGATATTAGAATCTATATCTTCCTCATAGCCTTCCAAACAAGAAATAGATGACTCACAAC
This sequence comes from Adiantum capillus-veneris, assembly GCF_014529385.1. NCBI lineage: Eukaryota > Viridiplantae > Streptophyta > Polypodiopsida > Polypodiales > Pteridaceae > Adiantum > Adiantum capillus-veneris. The sequence goes on along the minus strand of NC_140942.1, from coordinate 135,319,945 downwards.
CCACTTGATTCACAGAAGTGATTCGCGGATGTGGTGGTTGCGGTCCTAGCACTGAAGGTGGTAAGGGTGTTGTTTGAACAACATTTTGGGCCCTAGGGACCATGTGTTGTGCTGTTTGTTGAAGAGGTGGGGCCGGCATCAAGGCAGGCACTCGAGGTGTGTCTATCCATGCTAAGGTTGGTCTATTGGCCATCGCACACTTAAATACTATGCAATCCTTAGCTTGATGACCATACCTCCCACATGCGTTGCAGTTCCCATTGAATTTTACTCTAAAAGTAGGGCATTCACTGGTACTATGCGGTCCATAGCATACTGAGCACCATTGCTTTTTCTTTTTTTTGGATACATATGATTGTTTTGCGGAGCACGATTGTCTCTAAGACTCTCTTGAATAGCCTTGGTGAGATCTGCTAAAGTCATCTCATATATCTTTGGCTCCTTAGCAATAGGCTTTAGGGTCATTGGCTGATGCCCTGACGCTTGCGAGCTAATAGATTTAGGCTCAACAGACACTCTTTATCCTTGAATCATTAAATTATCCTCCAATTGGATCGCATTGGTGGTGACTGCTTCCCAAGTGGTGATACCTCTAATGACTAGGCCATTGTAGATATTTTCATGTCGTAACCCCCTAATGAATCTATCAAGCAATTGGTTATTGTTGAAGCGCTCATTTAGATTACAACGAGAATTCAAATGCTTCAAGTGACTTATAAAGTCTCTCACCGACTCTCCTTCCTCTCGTTGGGCTTTTTGAAGCTGAGAGGCTACACCCCAAAGTACTCCCTCTCGTATGTATTCCTTTAAGAACAGTCTCCTAAGAGTAGGGTAAATCGTTTTTTCTTCCACCCTTAGGGTTCTATACCAATCCCTAGCCTTTCCACTTAAGGTTAGGCTTAAAGCATTGCTCTTATGTAGGTCATTGTGTTCTCCTAGAGAATCGCATATTTGTTCAAACACTTCGATATGCTTTCTGACATCCCCGTCTCCACTAAATTTTTGGGTGAGCTTGGCTATTTGTACTGCCTTACTTCTAGGCTCTCTATCAGGCGTGTTGCGCATATTCTCAGCAATAGATCGACCAATATCTTGAGCAAATGTTGCCAAGTCACCTAAGTGAGCAGGTACCATGGGTGAAGGCGCTCCAGCGACTACATGTGGAGTAGGTATCGGCATTGGGCTTGGCGCATAGGAAGCCCTTGGGTTCCACATTGGGTATGATGTTGTGCCATGTGGTGGTTCATAGTTCATATGAGTGGCCCTAGGTATAGCAGACATCGGATGTGACATGCTAATGCTAGCCGGATAGTCCCATGGAAATAAGAACTTGGGTGTTGTGGTTGTGGAGCATAGGTAGTTGAAACAATGGGAGGGGTAGGGACTACATGAGTACGTGGACCCATAGGTACATACGATTGGTATGCACTTATAGGTACTATTGCAGGCATTGAGCTACCATGTAGCGGTGCTTTACTAACAAACGAGGTCCATGGTGTGTTTCTTGGCATGCCCATCATTGGGGTAGGCATGGTACCCGTGGTGTCATCAACGGAAAGATGAGCTAGACTTGGAAAAGTAAAGCTATCACTTGTGGGCTCAGATTGCATTGAGACCCCTAGCGAAACAACATATGAGGGATTGATGGGACTCACTGGGGGAGTCTCCATTTGTGATAGAGTGGGTTGTTTCCCTTTGCCCGTGTCTAAAAATCGCATAGGACCCGTCGAAGGTATGTTTATTCCTCGATTTTGCCTCTCAGACTGGATAATCCTATGGATGACATTGCAGATCATGTGTTGTTGTTCCTCTAGACTAGTGGCACTAGATGTGAATTGTACAACTTCTAACCAACCCACATGGTATGTGTAGCCCATGTATAGGTCGGTCAAAGTCTCCGTGTGTAGGTCATATTCCCAATTTTCATTGAGAAATACCCCGTCCAAACTTGGTGTACTAGAGGGTTGCTCTGAGGTGGATGCAATGTTGCTTCCCGTGTTTTGACTTTTAGTCATCGCTACCTTAGAGGCGACTTTGGAAGGTGGTAGCTCGGTAGGGCCCTCATTAAATGAGGTAGGTAGAATGTCCACGTGGACACTCTGAGGGAGTGTGGGGTCTACAGGAGATGTGAATGGTGATTCTACTTCCCCACCCCCTTCGTTTACTTCACTAGCCGTAGGTTCAGAGCGCGTAGCTCTACTAAAAGTTTCCATCAAACGGCTAAAAACACAAGTTCGAGGTTGTTGGGCCCAGCTAGGTACGGTTTCATTTGTTCCCCCGGGGCTTTGTGTAAGATGCTCTTCCATAATATCGTAGTCAGAGGAAGAGTCGCTAGCCGCTATATTTGGGTCTTGGGTTACACTACCTTGGGTCCCCGCCGAGGGCGTAGACCCTAGCGTGGAAGGATAGTGAGTACCCCCGTAAATCAAAGCACTAGCTAGTTGTTCGGACTCTAGCACACGACCAGAGCGTAGATACATGTGCTTTGGGTGCCCTACAAGTGTCGGCAAGTACCCTCAAAGGTTACTTGCTTTGTTTTGTAGGTGTTTTGCACCCCGTTTTCTACTTGATTTTTTCTTGTTTTTGATGTTTTTTTAATGTTTGTTTTTTTTATTTTATTGAAGTGTGTGATAGCTCGAAACGAGCGTATCACTCAAAGGGTCGCTGTGTGCTTTACAACACAATTTTCGGGCATCTGACGTTCCGTTGGTCCTCAAAAATCAATTTTTAGTTACGTGTGAAGCTAAAATTCGTTTTTTTAAAAGGCGACTGAGGCTTAGGCCTGAGCGTGAGCTTGGGCTTGGGTCTAAGCTTGGGTCTGGGAGATATTCCCGATCCCGGTCCTACCTTTAATTTTTTTTTCATTTTTTTAATTTTTAATTTTTAAATTTATAAGGATAAGGCCACCGCGGCCTGCGCGAGAGCACACACACACTCTCTCTACCTACTTCTAACTAATACACCTACTCTTACACACTAACACACTCTATTAACTCTCACTAATCTACTTCCTACTTACTGTACACAGAAAACTAACTACCTTAATACACAGAGAATAAACACAGAACCTTTGAAATCTCTATTAACAAAGAAAACTAACTATCTTAATACACAGAGAATAAACACAGAACCTTTGAAAACTCCATTAATAAAAAAACACACAGTATAACACCAAATCCCTCTTCTCAACACACACACACTCCTTCCCTACCTTTCCTATAATTGAAATTGCACCACGGAGAAGCACAGAGTGCTACTCGAGCTTCATGTATGGCATTCCCCGGCAGCGGCGCCAAAAATGTGCGTGGATGTCGCACGTGTCAATGCAAGGAACTTGCCGATACACCGTGTGCGAGCCACAAATGGCTCCAAGCACACAACAAGCCTAAACTAGTAAGCTCAAAGAAGGCGATGGTGTGTCAGTCACCGCTCTACGCTTGCTTCGTGGAGGATTCCTCGCTGCGAAGAAGAAGGAGACGTCGCTACGCCGCGCTCAACCACTTCACCGCCGTGGTGCCTTCATAATGCTCGATCGCCCACACACTCCCTCTCTCTCTCTCTCACTCTCTCTCTCTCACACACACAAAGAGATAAAGAAGAAGAAGAAGGAGATGGAGCAAGAGCACTCTTCAATTGCACAAATGAGAGAATGAGTGAATTTTAGGTTTAGTTGACTTTTATATGAGCTCGCCCCATTCACACTTGGACACCCATGCTTAGCCAACTAATCCCTTGAATGTTCCAGTTAGAGTGCGCCTCTCATCGGCGATCACTCTTACCCTTTTCCAATTGGACCGACAAGCCCGGTACCTGACTCTACCAAATAAATAATACAATGTCCGTCGTAGGTTACAACGTCCGTCTTGTAGGTGATAGGGTGTCCGTGAGCCGTGAGGGTTAACATGGTTACAACGTCCGTCTCGTAGGTGATAGGGTGTCCGTGAGCTGTGAGGGTTAACAGATGCTCAGGTCTCTCAAGAGGTAACTCCCTTGGCAAAGAGTCCAAAAAACAATGAATGAAACCACTCAAAAAAGTTGACCTGTCTTTAATTAAGGTAGACAAATTAGATACAACTTCAGGTACTTCTTTTGCAAAGATCAAGTACGCAAAAAGATGATCTGTTCTGACAATGGTACAAATCTGTAAGAGGTGACCGCGGCCCAAAACTGCTTATTGTACTCTTCCAAATTCGCACATTGTTTAGCATTCAACTCATGCCATTCTGTCATCACATCCACTTCAAAAGTATTTGTCAACCATGAAGGCGCAAAAAGATGTTTGAATTGGACCCACGTTGTTAGGGCTTGACCCTGGTTCAACAATGCGGTCCACCATTGAAGCGCATTCCCTTTCAAGAAAGTGGCAGCCTTGCGTATCTTTGAAGATTCCGTGAAGTTTCCTGTCGCATAAGCTGCATCGAACTGCTGTATGAAGGTCAAAGCCTTCAATTGGTCCTCATTTCTTATGAAAGTTTCAAACTTCACTTCCTGCCCACCTTCCTTGTAATCCTTAGGCTGACTCAAAGGAGCCACATTATCATAAACAGGTGCCTATAAACAGTGGTGCTCCATGATTGTTCATTCCAGCACTCTCATCAACTGTTTTACCTGTCGTATTTGCATTTTGTACGTATGACTGTGAAAAACCAGCCATACCAAATTGTGTTCGAGACACTCGAAACTGGCCATAGGCACCCTGAAAACTTGGTTGAACACCCATGTTCGCGTACATAGGGTTACCCATGCCTATTTGCATTGTCCTGAACACATTCCTTGGCATATAACCTGTGGAAGGTCCAGCCATAGCTTGAAACACTGAACTATCTCCAAAATAACCAAGATAAGTATTAGGTAATGGAAGGGTCTGATGCATAGCCTGTTCATTACTCCCTTGACCATTCACAAACGGTTCCTGTCCAGCTAAAGCAAGTTTCTTTGGATCATTGGACACCGCTAGTTGCTCAACCACATGGGCTTTCTCTCGAGCATCATGAGTCCTCTGCGCATTGGAAATCTCCTTTTCCTGCAACGGCTCAGTCATGCCCTGTGTGTAGGAGGTTGAAAACCCTGTGTTGGAGCCTGTAAGAACTCCTACATCCTTGGGTTGTTAGCCAACTGATGAAACATGTCCATGCAACAATGCAGTTGAGCTCTAAACAACGTGTCCTCTTCTTGAAGAGTTGAAGGAACTTTTTCTGTGCCATGTGAGGAAGATCCCTCTTCAGGTACTTGGTCTCTCTTCTCTGCCATAATGACAAGCTCTGTGTTGCTTTCACCCACAACAGTCCACGCTGCACTTTTTGAAGAAAAAGTGACTATCCCGTCAATGGAACCATATAATCGGCCTGTACAATGTAGAGGGCGGTACTATTTCAATTACCTGTTAACTTTATATAGAGCACTGATAAGGAAAGAGAACATAGACGCGTCCAACGACTAGAATGTCGCTACGCACACGAGACCGGCACCCCGTAGGCCCCAAAGACTGGTGCCCCTTTCAGTATTTCTTTATTAATTTAAGGTAGACGATCCGACCACTTAGTACAAGCTTTCACAAAGCTGTCCAAACCTGGCGAGGGCTGAAAATGCAGGTTTTCGACCTGATTTCGGCAGCATAATGGCGCAAAAACCCCTGTAGGTCAAAAGTACCTGTCACAGAAATTCAACGAGTTGTAATTCTTTGTTTTTCACTATTGGGTGCCCAAAAGCCTGTACACGCATCCCAAGGCTCTCACGAGGCTTCCCTGGTGGTCCCTTGCAGTTTAGGTACAAAACCCTAAACCTGCAAAAAAACACATCATGCTTGTTTTATCCCAAGGGGGGATCATTGCCGCTACATGCTTTTTTGGACTTAGATTGGGCTGGGTGTCCACAAGTGGTTTTTGTTTCATGCTTGGCAGTTCATGTATATCATGGTTGAGCAAGAAGCAACCTGCTGTAGCCACTTCGATTTGTGAGGCTGAGTACAGGGCAGTCTTCACAGCTACGGTTGAGTGTGAATGGCTCAGACGCCTTATGGCTGATTTGGGTGTTGGACAGGACACTGCCAACACTATCTACACTGACAGTTAGAGCGCATTGGTAGTTGCGAGGAACCCAATTTTTCATGCTCGCACAAAGCACATTGAGGTGCATTACCACTATGTCAGGGAGAGGCTCTCAGCAGGAGAGATCATCTTGGCTTATGTGCCAACACAGGACAACCTTGCAGATATTGTCACAAAGGCATTGTCTCGTGAGAAGCTTGAAGCTTTCCGCAAAGCTTTGGGCTTACTCCCCTTTGTGGACTGATCATGTCCTTAGGGCATGGCACTTCCCTTTACTCATGTGCCAGCTCTCGTTCACCGCATCACTCCAGGGGGGGTTTCTTACCATATACATCTGGTAGTGATGTGTGTGAACACACTAGGACCATCGGGGCATTTTTTCCCTTGTGCATTTTTATATACGCCCATCACTCTAGGGCTATCTATCTTTCCATTGCACACTAAGTAACACACTCTCTATTGTGTGCCTTGAGCTTCCTTCGTCTTCTCCAAGCTGCAAGTGGATTTGGGTTATACAACGCCTCAACGTCAAATTGCAGTATTGGAAACTGTCTACATGGCCATTGCATGTTTTATGATGGCCTATGTTCAGTTTTCTTCCCGTTGAAGAGACTCACACACACAGGCTGTGCGTACTGGAAGCAACGCACCTCATCAATCATGGACGAATGGCTGAAGGAATTCTCTAACTGGAGGACGGGAGAGGAGGAGACTAAAGAGGCATTAACCGCCTTCATTGAAGTACTACTATCAGGCTGTAGTGTCGTCAGTATTCAAGAAGTAAGCTCCCCATCTTGTGTTGCTCGTTCTAACCACAAATTGAGAGCATTAGGTCGGGGGGCTATGAAGTGCCATCACTGCTGTCAACCACAACATTCTGTCAATGAGTGCCGACAGAGAAAGTGAAGAAAGAACGGTGAGTTTTGCTTTTAAAAATTGCGGCACTCTCACGACAATCAATTTTTTTGTAGCACCAAGTGTTTTCTCTCTAATGCTTCGAGAGGAGTCGTCAACTACATCAACCACAAAGTCTAAGTCCGAAAGCCTAAAGCATTTGGTGGACGCAAGTGGGCCTACACTCTCTCTAAGCCTGGAGAGTTCAAATGAAGTTCGACCACCCAAGCGCCGTCGCCGCATGCAGAATGGAAAGACGATTGAGGTAGACTCTTCTCGCCCAATCTGTTTTGAACCTAATGTGGAGGATTGTGCGGACTTCTACAAGAGGTAGGAGCATGTGGTGAAGGTGTCACCTCGTCAACACCTGAGGTACGCAACCCTAGTGGTCAAGATCCTTTCCCTACACCCGACATGGATAATAACAATAGGCCAGAAGTATTTCCTTTCCATTTCTTGCAACACATGCATGTAAATGTGTATATTGATAGGAAGATATTCTACCAGCAAAAGATTGTTTTATTATTCGGAGCCGAGATGCTTGATGAAATCTTGAGATCTCCATGCCCCATCATCTTGCCCCTTCTGGATTACTACCACTCTTTTGATGTAAGGATCTTTATTCTGTTCTAGCTTTGCAATCCATCCTTAATCTTGTTTTAATCTACCCACCCAACCATGTAAAAAGCCGTTATGAGCCGCTACTGTCATTAATCTATTACGAAAAACAAAAAAAAGTTTGTAATTTCCTGAGTCACTACCATGGCAAGTGTTCTTTCCCCACGTTTAGTGGAAAGAAGGGAGAAGACATCACCACCAACTTTCTGGATGATTTCGACATCGCTTGTGTGGTTTCCAACAAGGATGACGACGCCTCACGACTTCGAATTTTTTCTCTACTAATATATACATATATATAAATATACATACATATACATATACATACGTATATACATATACATATACGTATACGTATACGTATACATATACATATACATACGTATACATATACATAGGTACACGTATACATACACATAGGTATACGTATATATACACATACGTATACGTATACATACACATACATATACATATACATATACATATACATATACATATACATATACATATACAGAGAGAGAGAGAGAGAGAGAGAGAGAGAGAGAGAGAGAGAGAGAGAGATAGGGTTTCTTTCCAATGGGTTTTGTTTTATTTTTGTGACCCTCTTCTTGAAGTAGCAAACGGTCGGACATTGTATGGCCAATGTGAATGGTAGTTTCACCCGTAGACGGCGGGAAGTGGTAGGCACTGGAATTCGTATAGTAAGAGGATGTCTAGGCTCAGAGCAGGATCATATAGGTCCCCCCGTCGCACTTAGCAAGTTGGTGGATTCTAGGAAGTGAACTCAATAAAGGCATAAAGTCAAGGTCGGACTACCAGTAGAAAATATCCGACAGTTGGGCCACATTGCATTTTTGGATGCGGTCCCAATGAGGATAGATGGTCAGATGACCACAGGGAGCCCAACGGAATCATTTCCGAAAATTTAAGAAACTGCTATTTTGGGCCGCAAAATGTGTTCGCGTCATTACCTCCGGTATGACTAGGGGAACACTTTACAACTTTGCCGCGAAGTCAATTGAGCAATCAGTCGGGAGATTTTTAGGCGGCAAACCCGAACAGTAAAATGCTTGTAAATGCGCCAAGTGGCAGAATTTCATGAACTTGGCCCATCCAGAAAAGTTGGCGCTGAATTTTAAGTTGAGAGGAGCCTCACTTTGCTGTCTCACAGGTTAAGAGCTATGGAGTGCTTTCTTTCCCTCCCATGTATAGTGTGGTGCTAGGAGTGATGCCCTGCACACTACACACAGCTCTCTCGCTCCCCTACATGCAGTTGTGTGATGCCCCACAAGAGGGCTCTTCATTTGAATGATGTACAGCTGTGTGGGTTCATGCTTTTGTGCTGAGGCAAGAGCCTCCTTGAGCAGGATTAGGGGTAGCTAGATGCTACTCCAAAGCAGGCACCGGTGAGGATTGTAACCTCATCGTACAGGTGCAAATTCAGCGCTATGTATGCACAGAAAAATGACTGTTTTTCATCCATACGGACACCAGAACACTTGGGAATCGTTCCCCACTGGTAGAGGACAGCTAGGGACTGTTTGGGGCTGAAAACAGGGCAAAAACCAGTAAATACAGCGAGCTGAATTTACTGTTTTTGGGCAGGAATCAGAGGGTTTACGCCAGTGCAAGTGAGATCCAGCAGGGGAATTGATTTCACGCAAGTTTTGGGGTTTTTATGCTATCTAAATTTGGCCAAATCAAGTAGTATTGTGATACAGGTAAAGGATTCCTAGGACCTTACTTTGTAATTTTTCCTCTCAAAGAATAAAGAAATACCAAAAGGGGCGCCAATTTTGGGGCCTACAGGTTGTCGGCGTCTGCTCGGGGCATTCTAGCTTCCGAGCCGTGTGTGTAGTCAAGTGTTAATTCTCGTCGGAGGTTCTCTTTGCAAAGTGCTCTGTGTGTGTGTGTGTCTAAAGTAAAGAATTTCGGGTGAAAGCCAAAGCCTACCGCCCCACGGGCCGGTTTCAAGGTTCCATTGCCAGGATATCAACCACTTTTTCCTCAAAGAGTGAGCCTCGGTTGTCTTGGGTAAAGACACAGAATGCAGGAACGCGGGATTACACTATGGCCGACAAAGGGATGAGGGTGTAGCCAACTCTTGAAGGGGCAGTTTGTAGTCCAATGGGCAGTTTTCTTAAATAATGGAAGGATCTTTTTGTTCAAAAAACAAGATATGGGACGTAGCTTCTTGTGTCCAAAGCATTTACACCCCTGGCTGCTAGGAAAAGAATATGAACTCTGAAGGAAGTTGCGTCAAGATTAAAAGACGGACAGCACAAGTCAGAGGCATATGATCTTCTCAAGAATTTGTGTGCTCTTGTGGAGAAGGAGAAGAATGCAGAGTTGAAGACTATTCGTTCGAAACAAAGGTGGGGAGTTTACCTCCAAAGCATTCATCCAATTTTGTTTAGACCATGGCATCAAGCGCAAGCTTGCAAATATCGGATCGCTCTTAGAGAATGGAGTTGTGGAGAGGAATAATAGGACAGTGGTTGAGGTGCAAGAGACTTCGCTCGAGCATCGAGAATTGCCAAAGTCCTCATGGGCGGAGGAAGTTGCGACAATAGATCATAAACCGATGTTCGACCTCTTCAGTTCTAGAGAAGATTGCGTTTGAGGCTTATTTTGGTAAAAAGCCCGATGTTTCTCAGTTTTGGATATTTGACAGGGATACATCTATCCATGTATCGAAGAAGCAAAGGGGGAAGTTTGACCCCAAGTCCAGACGGATGGGTTTTGTTGGCTACAAAAGTCTTTTGGAGGGATATCGAGTCGAGCAATGTGGTCTTCGATGAACATATTTCTTCAGAGGGGGCTCTCACTGCCATGCCCTCCTCGGCATCGTCCGCCAATGACTTTCCATGGGGGATGGCCAAAAGCTGTCGAAAAGCCATTGTAGCTCTATGTGCAACCAGCCACTGGAACAAAGTGACTCTTCTCGGTTGTCTGGAGTCCCAAAAACTTCTAGCAACATAATCTTGCTCTTGCATAGTGAGACCATAAAGTTGAATTTTGAGGCTCATTTTTGAGTGCTTACCTCGAGCACCGAAAAGAAGCTCTACGGCTTGCCAAGCGTGAATCGCAGATGTAGCATCATCTATATGGTGAATGAAATCGTCTTCGAGTGCTGTGATGATGATTCCAAGTGCTTGCTCATCTTTGGCTTGTTGATGAGCATTTAAGGTTCGCGTTGAGGCTTGCCTCGAACCGGATGGCAGTTTTACAATGCTCCAAAGAATATTTTTCATGAGCACTCCCTTTACCTTTGTCACTATCTGTAAATCCTTTACAATTTTAGGACGTCCAAGACTTACGTCCTGCAATGCAATAAGTGGCACGTCAATACACATGCACGTCTTAATGTTGGGGGACTACTCCATCCTTTGGAGATTCCTCAAGGGAAATGGACAAGCATTTTCATGGACTTTATTACCCAAGACCATTTCGGGAAATGACTGAGTGGGGGTGGTGGACAGCTTAACCAAAATGACAAAGTTTATTGCTAGAATGAAAACTGTTAAAACGCTAGAGTTGGCAAAGCTCTTTATTGAACATCTCTACAAGCTATATGGCCTACCCACAGGTATAGTGTCAGATAGAGACAAGAAGTTCAATAGTCAGTTTTGGAGAGAAGTCTTCAAAAACCTAGATACTACTCTGAGCATGAGTACAACAGATCATCTGGAGTTTGACGGTCAAACTAAATGAGTTACCAAATTCTAGAGGACATGTTGTGCTCTTATGTAGGTCTAGAGAAGGAGAAGACTTAGTTTATCAAGGATTTCCTTGAGGTCATGAACGACTTTCTCAAAGGTATATGTGGAAGCATTCATAGCGCACAGGATCGCGTTAAAACATATGCAGACAAGGGACGCAGAAAAGTGACCTTTGTTGAAGGTGATTTTGTATTCTTAAAGGTTCCTATTCTTGCGAAGTCAAAAAGCATGAAAACAGGGAAGTGTGACAAAGTTTCTCTTAGGTACTGTGGTCCTTTCAAAATCCTTAAGCAGATAGGGGACATTCTATAGGAGAAGGGAAGTAGAGTAGTAGAAGCTCAAATCCCTACCTATCATAATAAAAATCACTTTTACAAAGGAAAAGATTATTAGACCTTGATAGATACATTGTCTACGGAGGAGCGTATACATGACCTCAATCTACAGATTGGAGTAAAGCTCTAGGCCTTTGGTTTTCTGTCCCGATAGATTTGAGATCCATTGGTTGCCCGCTCTAGAGAGGTGTTTTGCTCGCGAGTTGCGGACGAGATCATCATCTGTTTCACCCATTCCCGCTGCACCTTTGACATGGTATCAAAGCACGACGTGCTCTCAAATAGCCTTGATGATTTGTGCGAGTTCTTGGCGCTGAATTTTTGCTACAAGAAAAAGACGGTTGATTTCGGTTGTAGTAGGCATATCTGAACTTTTTCTCTCTCTGTCTGGACCTAACCTTGTCACATGCCTAAATTCTCCAACACGATGGAGAGCCGTGATGAAGAAGTATGACGAGACGATATTCCGATCGCGGGAGCTTTTGGCAATGACACGGCACCGCTTGTCAACGAGGAGTGGGGAGATTGGTCCCAGGTTTACATCAGCATAGCTGATCAACCAATCAAGATCCCTACCCTTCCCACCTTTCCCTTGGTTCGGCAAATGAATGGTGACAATTATGCCATTTGAAAAGCGACCATGATAGCGGTCTTCGAGTGATGCGAGCTTCGAGGCTTCGTCACGTCCAACTTTCAAAAGTTGACGGATTGTACGGGAGCGAAGTTGTAAGAGCGTGTCAATAATCGGGTCCGATCACTTATCATTATTAGGAGTACACCATCTGTCATCAGTCACATTCGATACGATGAAGGACGTGAAGCAGATTTGGGATATACTTTCTTCCTATATGATTGATTTTCTCTAATGAAGCGGATACCTATGGAAGTGCAATTTCAGGACCTTCGGAGCGAAACACTCATCCATGAGGGATCACATCAAAGAGATGCAGGAGATTCACTAGGAGATACTTCAGAGGACATGGCCATCCGGCTTTTGGCCTAGTTACCTCCTTAGTATTCCAACTTCTATTATTTGTTGATTACTAGTGGCCGGCTGAATACTATCTCTTGGGAAGAGATTGTACCTATGGTGTTGAACCAAGAGGAGCGGGTGAACATGGGGAAGAAGCTAGTCTCCAAAGCCTTAACCGGTTCTTTCAACAACAACAAGAAGGAGAAGGGTCATTATTGGCGGTAGTACCCAAAGCAAGTTGGAGATGATTCCACTTGTACGGCACCGGCGGTGCGGTCACCAGCCTTTGTTCATTTGGAGAGTCTACCCTTAGAGAATTCTCCAAAGAAATCTGAGGTCGAGACGGCACTTGCGGTTCAAGCTTGTTGTGATTGGGATTCTTGATAGTCGTGCCTCACGGCACATGACACCTTCGAAAAATCTTTTGTCCCAACATGCAATGGATGACACACACTGCGGTACTATTTTCAATGGCGAAAAATCTGAAATTCCTATTTGCAGCAAGGGTCCTATGGAGTTCATTCCAAATGATAGAGAGGGGATATGCATAGCTCCAATGTACTTTATGCTCCAAGGCTGGAATTTCATCTTATGTCTGTGCAAGATTGGCATGGAGGTGATCTTCTCAGAGGACGCGATGTCCATTCACCAAGGCATCCCTGATTTGCAGATTCTTGGAGATGTCGACGGTGATGTTCTTCTATCGGTCCATGAACCCTCTTCTCCTATTTGTGTCTGTCAGGCTACAGAGGAGATTGTATCCATTTTAGATGATGTAGATGACAGTGGTTCTCACCATAGTACAGAAATAGATCCCGATGTATCACTAGCTCCTCTCACGGGGAGCTAGTCACACGGGGAGCCAGTCAGACAAGTTACCAAAGTGGATACATATGGGAGCGTCATGAGTGGCGGCTTGGACTCTTCTTCACCATGGTTGATGGCGCGCCTAGATGCCAGTACCGGCCACTATAGTGTGGTTGTTTCCAACTCCCATTTATTGATTGAGCCATCTTTTTACGTAGTTTGTTTTTTCATTAGGAGAGTCTGGATCCAGCAAGATCCTCTTGGGGATGCGCAGCATCGTGCTTCTTGTCTTGTGTCTGTTTGTCACAATGAGAATCACTCGTGCATGGCCTTAAGTTTGTTGACGAGGCTAGCAACATAATCTTGCTCTTGCATAGCAAGACCATAAAGTTGAATTTTAAGGCTCATTTTCGAGTGCTTACCTCAAGCACCGAAAAGACACTCTAGGACTCGCCAAGCGTGAAGCACGGATGTAGCATCATCTATGTGCTGAGTGAAGCTGTTTTCGAGTTCCGTGATGATGATTCCAAGTGCTTGCTCATCGTTGGCTTCTTGATGAGCATTTAAGGTTTGTGTCAAGGCTTGCCTCGAACTAGATGGAAGTTTTACAATGCTCCAAAGAATATTTTTCACGAGCATCCCCTTTACCTTTGTCAGTGTCTGTAAACCCTTTACAATTTTAGGACGTCCAAGACTTACGTCCTGCAATGCAAAAAATGTCACGTCAATACACATGCACGTGTCAATGTTTAGGGACTATTCCATCCTTTGGAGAGTCCTCAAGGTAAATGGAAAAGCATTCTCATAGACTTTATTACCGGTTTACCCAAGACTAGTCGAGGGATTGGCTCAGTGTGGGTAGTACTGGACTGCTTAACCAAAATGACAAAGTTTATTGCTAGAATGAAAATGGTTAAAACGCTAGAGTTGGCAAAAATCTTTACTGAACATCTCTACAAGCTATATGGCCTGCCCGCAGATATAGTGTAAGATAGAGACAGGAAGTTCAATAGTCATTTTTAAAGAGAAGTCTTCGAAAAGCTAGATACTACTCTGAGCATGAGTACAACAGATCGTCAGGAGTTTGACGGTCAAACCGAAAGAGTTACCAAATTCTAGAGGACATGTTGTGCTCTTATGTAGGCCTAGAGAAGGAGAAGATTTAGTTTGTCAAGGATTTCCTTGAAGTCATGAACGACATGCTCAAAGATGCACGTGAAAGCATTTGTAGAGCACAAGATCGCGTTAAAACATATGCAGACAAGGGATGCAGAAAAGTGACCTTTGTTAAAGGTGACTTTGTATTCTTAAAGGTTCCTATTCCTGCGAAGTCAAAAAGCATGAAAACGGGAAAGTGTGGCAAAGTTTCTCCTAGGTACTGTTGTGCTCTCAAAATCCTTAAGAAGATAGGGGACATAGCTTACAAACTTGAATTACCAAAAAGTTCTCAAGTAGATCTTGTCTTCCATGAGTAGAGAGTGTTTTGCTCGCGGTTGCAGATGAGACATGTCAACATCATCTGGCAAAGGCATATCTGTTGACAATGATTGCAAAACCAAAAAATCAGCACCATTGCAATCATCATCGGTTTCACCCATTTCCGCTGCACCTTTGACATTGTATCAGAGCATGACAGGCTCTCAAATCGGCTTGATGATTTGTGCGAGTTTTTGGCACTGAATTTTTGCTACGAGAAAAAGACGGTTTGCTGTAATTTCTGCGTTTTTCACTCTTTTGGGGTTGATTTCGGTTGTAGTGGGCAGATCTGAACTTTTTCTCTCTTTGTCTGGACCTAACCTTGTCACATATCTGAATTCTCCAACACGATGGAGAGCAGTGACGATTCTGACATGAGCTCAGTCCGTGATGAAGAAGTAGACGAGACGATGTTCCGATCGACGTAGCTTTTGGCAATGACATGGCACTGCTCGTCAACGAGGAGTGGGGGATTGGTCCCAGGTTTACATCAGCGCAACTGATCAACCAATCAAGAGCCCCACCCTTCCCACCTTCCCTTGGATCGGCAAAAAAATGGGGACAATTATGCCATTTGAAAAGCAACCATGATGGCGGTTTTGGACTCATACGAGCTTGGAGGCTTCGTCACACGCAACTTTCGAAAGCCGACGGACTGTACGAGAGCGAAGTTGTGGGAGCGTGTCAATAATCAGATCCGATCACTCATCATTCTCAAGAGTACACTATTTGTCATCAATCACATTCGATCGATGAAGGACGTGAAGCAGATTTGGGATATGCTCTCTTCCTATATGATTGACTTTCTCTAATGAAGAGGATAGCTATGGAAGTGCAATTGAGGACCCTCAAAGCGAAGCACTCGTCCATGAGGGATCATATCAAAGAGATGTAGGAGCTTCACCAGGAGATACTTCATATGGGAAAGCTTATCAATTCAAAGGACATGGCCATCCAGCTTTTGGCCCAATTACCTCCTCGATATTCCAACTTCTATTATTCGCGTTGATTACTAGTGGCCAGCTGAATACTATCTCTTGGGAAGAGATTGTACCTATGGTGTTGAACCAGGAAAAGCGATTGAACACGGGGAAGAAGCTAGGCTCCAAAGCCTTGGCTAGTTGTTTCAACAACAACAAGAAGGATAAGGGTAAGAGGAAAAGCAACAACAATTCAAAGAAGATCGTTGCTGAGAAAGATGCCTTGAAGGCGGATTGACAAAGCAACAACGACTTGGGAACGCCCATGTGCAATTTCCAAGAGGTTTTTCCATTTGGTTTTTGAGGATAGAAACTCTTCTTAAAGGGGAGAGGCAATGTCAGGTAGCCTATAATGGCTGTGACGAGGTCGACCGTCCTCTAGCCATAGAGCCGTGAGGATGGGGTTCAGGGGGAGACCGTCTGGTCGTAGTGCACGGGTGGCCAGACCAATGTGGACGGCAGACCACACATCTGTAAGGTCTGGGAATGAGGGACACTTCTCTCATTATCTCAATGGTTGTGGGTGGAGACCTTATGACCTATCCCTCCATGGCAAGTACGCCTATAGGGGTCTTATAGTATTCTAAAAGATATCTTTCATTCAGAACACCGATGTGCAATTTCCAAGAGGTTTTTCCATTTGGTTTTTGAGGATAGAAACTCTTCTTAAAGGGGAAGGGCAATGTTAGGTAGCCTATAGAGCTAACGACCTATCCCTTCATGGCAAGTACGCTTGTAGGGGTCTTATAGTATTCTAAAAGCTATCTTTCACTCGGATTGTCGGTCTTTGTGTGCGTAGTGATGATATATAGTAGGTACGCCCGTATTGGTGTTATGCTATCCTAATAGGTATCTTTCACTCTCGGACTGTCAGTCTTCTTGTGCGTAGTGATAATATAGCTGCTGGATGTATCTATCTTCTCTTTTTCTTAATCCTTTGTGTGAAATTAGTAGGTAATTATATTAGTGAGGAACACTCCTCATTATCTCAATGGTTGGGTGTATTTGAATGGTTGGGTGGAGAGCTGACGACTTACCTCTCCAGGCAAGAAACTCTTCTTAAAGGGGAGTGGCAATGGCAGGTAGCCTATAACGGCTGTGACGAGGTCGACCTTCTTCTAGCCATAGAGCCATGAGGATGGGGTTCAGGGGGAGACGTCTGGTCGTAGTGCCCGAGCGGCCAGACCAATGTTGCTTGCAGGCCACACATCTTCAAGGTCTGGGAATGAGGGACACTTCCTTCATTATCTCAATGGTTGGGGTGGAGAGCTGACGACCTATCCCTCCATGGAAAGTACGCTCGTAGGGATCTTATAGTACTCTTCCTATCATTACGAAGCAGAATTCGCCAAGTGTTAATTTGTTTACCCACCAATAGGGAACGTGAGCTAGGTTTAGACCGTCGTGAGACAGGTTAGTTTTACCCTACTGATGAGCGGTGCAGCGTTCACCCACCAATAGGGAACGTCAGTTGGGTATAGACCGTCATGAGAAAGGTTAGTTTTACCCTAATGATGAGCGGTGCCGCAATAGTAATTCAACTTAGTACGAGAGGAACCGTTGATTCACATAATTGGTCATTGTGCTTGGTTGAAAAGCAAGTGGAGGAAGCTAGCATATGTAGGATTATGACTGAACGCCTCTAAGTTAAAATCCATGCTAGAAGCGGCTCTCTCTACCTCCCCCTGTCACGTGACACATCCCAACCCTATGTGTCCGTGGACAAGCTACACCACAGCAGGGTTCAGTCAGTCCGATCAAGTTAGATTAGCAGTGATTTGGTACTTTTGTGAGTCTATTCGTAGACTGTGCATGCCCAATCACTTAGCATAGATGCATATCCTCCGGTTGCACACAGCATGATCATCGGAATTCCCATCAGAATCCATTAGCATCAGTTAAGGGAATTTTCCAGTGCATCTAGCCTATTTTCCTATTTATTGGTATTTTCACTTATTATTTTTAAGTGATTTTCCAACAAAAGTAGGTAGGGCAATTTTTCTAAGTTTCTATATAAGCAAACCCAAGTTAGCACTAAATAGAAGAGAGGCAGAAGGAGCACCTTGCTCAACAAGCAACTTCTCAGCAAGACCAACCCCCCCGACTACTCTGGCGTTTTCTCCACAGAAGACCTAGCGTTTTTGCATCAGATCAGCCTTGGCGATTTGTGCACAGCAGATCAGCCCCGGCGTCATCACGACACAGCAGATCAGCCTAGCGTTTTTGCATTTGCAGAACCCCGGCGACAGAAGGATCAATTTCAGCCCCTGGCGTTTTTGGATTTCAATAGCAAATTAAGACCGGCATTATTCACCTAAAGTGTAGCAGATTCAGCCCGTAAAGACCATCAGTTTTCAGCCCTAAGAAACCTCATTTTTCAGCCAAGAAAACGCAGCCAAAACAGTCATTTTCATCCACCGAAACAGTCCCGAAATTCAGCGATTAGAAGATCTCAGATTTCAGCCATCGTCGTCGTCGTCGTCATCATCGTCGTCGTCATCGGCATAGACCAAGTTGCATAGTCCATTGCATACGCATTGTACACCTTTGTGCAATCAAAGTAGACCACTCTCGCCGACAAGAGTGGGGCCTTCGGAGGACGGTTTTACAACCTCTCGGGTGTCGTATCTCTTCTCTCTCCTTCTCTCAGTCTCATTCGCTTTCACGCACAATATCCACTCACTTTGTTCGTGATCAGAGCACTCTACAAGACGGAAGGCTCTCTCCTTCCCTAAGAAATAAAAGGAACCTTGAGCAAATAAAGATCACTAATCTTGAGAAAATACAACATTCATTCCGTGCACCTTACATTGGTATCAGAGCTTTGGAAGTGTTCTGCATTACGCAAGGAAAGAACCACAAGAATTTTTTCGCTTGTTGCGATCGCATGAACCCAAGTTTACTTGGGCGTGGCGATTCCTAATCGTGTTTTGTTGAAGAGTGATAGGAATCCCAAGAAAGAAGGGCTTGTCCAGCCTCCCCTTGTGTCTCTTTTCACTCATTGAGAGCGGACCGTGCACTTAGTAGCCGGCCACTCGACGTGAGGTGGGAAAAAGCAACCGTGGTGTGAGCGCAAGGCCGCCAAGGGGTGCGCCCGCAGAAAAGGGTAGAACTCGGGTGAAGAAAGATCCATCTCAACGCGACTTACAAGCGAAAGAAAACCTCAAGAACCCAAGGTTCTCACGAATCAAGGACCTCAAGAACTCAAGACCCCCAAGAACCCAAGTTCCTCGTGAACTTAAGAACCCAAGACCCCCCAAGAATCCAAGTTCCTCGTGAACTCAAGAACCCCCAAAAACCCACAAGAACCTACGACTTCAGAATGATCATCACTCGAAGCGGAATGGATATTTCGCTTGGAAGTGATGAGCATGAGAGAGGCGAAGAAGAATTTTTTCCACCAGGAGGTTTTTCCGACCCTTCCCCATCTACGACACAGATTGCATTAACTCCAAAGGAGGAGTTGAAGCTGTTGTTTATGGAATAGGATTTACAACGCAAAGCAAGATATGCCGTAAGGATGGCAGCCATAGAGCTTGAGCACGAGCAAGCACGCTTGGAAGCCAAAGAACGACAAGCCAAATGGGATCGTGAATTCAAAGAAATGGAACGCAGACACGCAGAAGCCGAAGCAGAAAGACAAGGAGCAAACAAAGCAAGACAAGCAGAATTTGATCGCGAGACCAAAGCAAGAAGGGAAGAGCTCTTGCGACTCTTTTCTCAAGCTCAGGCACAGATGCAAGAGATCAGGGAAAAGGAGACTCTCTCAGTCTCTTCTTCTCCTAAGCATGATACATAGGATTTGCATGATTGTGTGAAGCATGATGATGATTTGATTGACAATGACTTGCATGATGTTTTGATTGACAATGATAAGCACAATGATTTGCATGATGAGAAGCATGATGAATTGGATGCCAATGATAAGCATGATGATTTGGATGCCAATGATAAGCATGATGATTTGAATGATAAAGACAAGCATGATGATCAAGATGTGATTTCTCACAAGCATGATGAGTTGCATGAAGATGATGTGATTGTTCACAAGGATGATGTGTTAGTAGATGCTTTTTCTAGCGAAGCTAACCTCATTGTAGATTCGATCAATCACCAAGAATCGATCTTGGCTTTCGAGTCGAGGTCCACAGATCCCCCACAAGAAGATTCGATAGATTCCGAAGAAGCGATCTTGGCTCTCGAGCCTTGGTCCAAAGAACCATCACAGGACGTATTGTGTGTTCGCATGATTGATATGCACGCATTGTTCGAGTGCTTCATTCGTGAAGGTTTCCTGTATTTTAGTCAGCATCGTTATGTGATCCCTTTTACTAGGCATGACATACTGTATGTTGAGCACGTTTCTCTCATGGATGAGCACGAATGTATGCGGATTGTTCATGAAAAGTTGAAAAGTTTGTATGTCAGGAAGTCACATTCCATGTTTCTTCCGTGGCATGACACTGTTTCCGAAAGAGCACATGATAGTGTGAGCACCAAGCATGGGCATTTCCATTGTGAATTGCCACAGTTGATTGATTTCGATCAAACAGAAAAGATTCGATCGCATTGTTTGCATGTGTTTGATGAACGGGTTGTCACTCCATCTATTTGTTCATCTACATTGCATACACAGTCGTTAGAAAAGACAAGATTTATTTCCTTCACTTTACATGAAATGGGTATGTTCATGGTTTTGTGTTGGAGATGGTTTCAGGAATTTTGAGCCATGGAGATTCTTGAAGATGGAAGAAGCAGGACTCTAGACGAAGTTGAAGCAAGAAAGGAGATTCAGAAGACTTTGTGTCGCTCTCGGCGAGGCCCAAAGAAGCAAGCGTTGCAGACCTTTATGAAGTTCAAGTACCACTCGACCCACACAGCAGAGTGGGCCGGCGAAGAGTCCCTTCTAGGATTCCGGATGCTGTTGGCGATCTCCCTCGACGCCATACAGTTCGGTACCAGTACCTCACTTTGAAAAGGAGGGGATGTCACGTGACACATCCCAACCCTATGTGTCCGTGGACAAGCTACACCACAGCAGGGTTCAGTAAGTCCGATCAAGTTAGATTAGCAGTGATCTGGTACTTTTGTGAGTCTATTCGTAGACCGTGCATGCCCAATCACTTAGCATAGATGCATATCCTCCGGTTGCACACAGCATGATCATCGAAATTCCCATCAGAATCCATTAGCATCAGTTAAGGGAATTTTCCAGTGCATCTAGCCTATTTTCCTATTTATTGGTATTTTCACTTATTATTTTTAAGTGATTTTCCAACAAAAGTAGGTAGGGCAATTTTGCTAAGTTTCTATATAAGCAAACCCAAGTTAGCACTAAATAGAAGAGAGGCAGCAGGAGCACCTTGCTCAACAGGCAACTTCTCAGCAAGACCAACCCCCCCGACTACTCTGGCGTTTTCTCCACAGAAGACCTAGCGTTTTTGCATCAGATCAGCCTTGGCGATTTGTGCACAGCAGATCAGCCCCGGCGTCATCACGACACAGCAGATCAGCCCCGGCGTCATCACGACACAGCAGATCAGCCTAGCGTTTTTGCATTTGCAGAATCCCGGCGACAGAAGGATCAATTTCAGCCCCTGGCGTTTTTGGATTTCAACAGCAAATTAAGACCGGCATTATTCACCTAAAGTGTAGCAGATTCAGCCCGTAAAGACCATCAGTTTTCAGCCCTAAGAAACCTCATTTTTCAGCCAAGAAAACGCAGCCAAAACAGTCATTTTCAGCCACCGAAACAGTCCCGAAATTCAGCGATTCGAAGATCTCAGATTTCGTCGTCGTCATCGGCATAGACCAAGTTGCATAGTCCATTGCATACGCATTGTACACCTTTGTGCAATCAAAGAATAGACCACTCTCGCCGACGAGAGTGGGGCCTTCGGAGGAGGGTTTTACAACCTCTTGGGTGTCGTATCTCTTCTCTCTCCTTCTCTCAGTCTCATTCACTTGCACGCACAATCCACTCACTTTGTTCGTGACCACAACACTCTACAAGACGGAAAGCTCTCTCTTTCCCTAAAGAACTAAAAGGAACCTTGAGCAATAAAGATCACTAATCTTGAGAAAATACAACATTCATTCCGCGGCACCTAACACCCCGGTTGTTACCCGACTTATAGTAGGGGCGCCTGTGCGTCCCCGAGAGCATGTGTCGAGAGCCTCCCCCGAGGTGGTGGAAGCGCCGCCTTGGGGCTCTGAATGGAAATTCCAGACGATTGCGGAGATGAATCCTTTGTAGATGACTTAAATATGTGGCCGGGTATTGTAAGTGGCAGAGTAGCCTTGCTGCTACGATCCATTGAGATTCAGCCCGCCGCCGCACCGATTTGTCCCCTCTCTACATTGCACCGTGGGGTTCAGTCTTTCCCTTGGCCTATGTGAATTTGGCTACCCCCCCCCCCCCCCCCCCCCGGGGCGGGCTTAGGGTGCACCGACCTATCATCGTGCCGAGGTGTTCCCTCTCCACGTTGCACCATGTGGTTCAACCTTGCCGATGATTGGAGAAACGAAGATCACATCCGAAAAGTTAGGGCATGCTCTGTCGTTTGGCAGCTTGTGGCTCCGATCCAAATTAAGATTAGAGGAGTTTGTCTCATACTGCTACGAAAATCAAAACTCTCTGTCCCTTCTCTTCCAACACACATACAAACATGAATTTAGATAACACGGCGTCAATTGGTCCTGTCACGGTAGCGTCGACGGTCGCGCTGTC
Source organism: Adiantum capillus-veneris (assembly GCF_014529385.1). Classification (NCBI taxonomy): domain Eukaryota; kingdom Viridiplantae; phylum Streptophyta; class Polypodiopsida; order Polypodiales; family Pteridaceae; genus Adiantum; species Adiantum capillus-veneris. The sequence continues at coordinate 135,297,363 of NC_140942.1, read as the reverse complement.
AGCTCCCTGCTCCATGGGCCTGTCGGCCCTATGCGTCCCCTCGCCACACCCGTCCACATCCCATCGGCCCCGGTCCACGTAATCGGCCTCTTTGTCGTATCGCGTCCGGAGGAGACTGGTAGGGTCACGAAGTCATCAGAGGGCAGACACCCGGCCCGTCGGCCCACCCCGAAGCAAAAGACCTGTGCCGTTTCGTAGCCGGTTTAGGCCCATTGGTGCACCCAACGTCAAAAGGCCGCAGCCCCGTCGCGGTGTCGTTGCGAAAATTGTGTCGTTGTCTCCGTGCTTCTCACATGCGTCGGTCCCCATCGGTGCGTCCGCGGCTCTTTGTTCCTCTCGCCGTCTCGTTGTCAAAACGGCACATGGCCCGTCGATCACTTCGGGTTGCACCTACCGGCGTAAACCGTGTCGAGTCACGATGTCGTCGACGGCCCCGTCTCCACATCCGGACGATGTCAGTCGGCCGCGACACACACACACACACACACACACACACACACAAAGACATGTACATACAAACGTATAAGTATGCGTGGCTTGACCTCAATAAATGTGGTGCGGTCATACTAGCGCTAATACACCAGATCCCATCAGAACTCCGCAATTAAGCGCGCTTGGGCCAGAACAGTACTGGGATGGGTGACCTCCTGGGAAGTCCTGGTGCTGCACCCTTCCTTTTACCATGTTGCATTTGGCCCAAAAAGAACCCCCCGCCCCCCCCCCCCCCTCTTGTGATCGGGCCCGTCAATACACCGGATCCCATGAGAACTCTAAAGTTAAGGGTGCTTGGGCCATAATAGTACTGGGATGGCTTACCTCCCGGGAAGTCCTAGTATTGCACCCATCCTTTTGCCATGTTGTGTTTGGTCCAAAAGAAACCCCCCCCCCCCGGCAACGCATCGCGAGCACACCGTCGGCCCACTCCGTACTCATCAATGCGTCCATGCATACCTTCGGCGCTATCGATCACGTCACGATGGAGTTGAAGGTGGCTCCCTCATCGCACTCGTCGGCCCGCACCATCCCGTTAATGCGTCCATCGGCCCCGTCGGCGCTATTGGCCACGTTGCGGAGGAGTCGCGGGTGGCACCTTCAGTGCACCCATTGGCCTGTGCCATCCCGTCTCGTTTGCATGTATACCGTCCGCCCCGTCCGTGCTACCGGCTCTGTCAAGCACCCGTCGGCACGTGTCGTCCAGTCAACGCGTCCCGAGCACACCGTTCGCCTAACCGATGCTACCGGCTCCGTCAGCCTGCTCCGTCCCGTCAATGCGTCTATGCCCACTGTCGGCGCTATCGGCTCCGTGAAGCATCCGTGGGCACCTGCCGTCCTGTCAACACGTCTCGAGCACACCGTTAGCCCCGTGGGCGCTACCGGCTCTGTTAATGCGTCCATGCACAATGTCGACCCCGTCGATGCTACGGGCCGACGGGTCACTGTGGAATCGCTGGTGGCTCCTTCATCGCACTGGTGGTCCGCACCGTCCCGTCAACTCGTTCGTGCACATCGTCGGCCCCGTCGAGCATCCGTTGGTATGTGCCGTCCCATCAACGTGTCTCGAGCACACCGTCAGCCCCGTCCGCGCTACCGGCTCTGTCGAGCACGCGTGGGTATGTGCCGTCCCGTCAATGCTTTTGAGCACACTTTCGGCTCCGTCCGCGCCACCGGCTCTGCCGTCCAGCACCCGTCGGCACGTGTCGTCCCGTCAACGCGTCCCAAGCACACTGTCGGCCCGTCCGCGCTACCGGCTCCTCAAGCACCCATTGGCACATGCCGTCCCGCCAACTTACCCCGAGCACACCGTCGCCCCCGTCGATGCGACCGGCTTGGTCTGTCCCGTGAATGCGTCCATGCACATTGTCGACCTCGTCGACGCTACCGGCCAAGTCACAGTGGAGTCGCCGGTGGCTCCTTCACCGTACCGGTCGCTCCCCGCCATCTCGTCAACGCGTCCATGCACCCCATCGACCATGTCAGTGCTACCGGCCACGTCATGGTGGAATCGTCGATGGCTCCTTCACTGTACCCGCCGCCCCGCACCATCCCGTCAACGTGTCCATGCACATCGTTGACCCCGTCGACACTACCGGCCACGTCACGATGGAGTCATGAGTGGTTCCTTCACCGCACCTGTCGGCCTGCAACTATGCACACCGTTGGCCACGTCGGCCCTATTGGTGACGTCATGAGGGAGTCGTCGGTGGCTCCTTCACCGCACCCATCGGCCCACGCCGTCTCGTCAACGCATCCATGCACACCGTCGATGTGACCGGCCACGTGATGGTGGAGTTTCCTTTCATTCGGCCCCGTCGTCCATTGTGCCGTCCCGACGGACCCGTCGGCCCGCGCCATCCCGTGAACGCGTCCCTTGCACACCCGTCAGCCCCGACTGTTCTATCGGCCCGGTCATCCCGTCAACGAGTCCCGTCCACACCCGTCGGCCTACGCTGTCCCGTCAAAGCATACAACCCTAAAGTGTCGGCCCCATCGACTACTCGAGCCACGTCGGCGCATCAACGCTCCGTCGTGCACCTTCAACGCTCCTCGCTTTGGACCGTGCTGTTGTCATCATTCATGCCGTCGGTCGTTCGCGTCCTCTCTCTCGTGGCAAACCTTCCCTACTTGGCCTCCCCCCAACAAGTGAGTTTCCCCCCGTTGGCCCTCCCGTGGGGTTGGCATGTGCCGTGGGGTTTCCCAGAACCGTGGGGTTCATGGGCGCCGTGGGTTTTTCGGGACCGTGGGGTTCATGCCCGGCCATGGGGTT